>NC_092532.1:15298968-15926468 GCF_037038585.1 Patagioenas fasciata
TCCCCAGCACAGGACCACGCAGCTGGGGGGAGGCTCCGCCGCAAGAGGCTGCGTGGGAAGGTGCAAGGAGGATGCGAGTGAGCTGCCGCAGGGCTGTGCCCCCCACTGGTACCTGGGGTACTGTGTGTGGGTGCCAAGCAGGGCCCCATAGGGCTGGTCCCCCACAGTGCCTCTGCCTGCTGTGCTGGGTGCAGGGGACAAAGCTGTGACCTTGAGGCAGGTTTCCTCCCTTGGGGCCCTGATGGGGGCACGGGCCCCCTGACAGGGGTGTGAGCTCCCTCTGTGTTTGGAGCCAGCTCAAGAAATGTGGGTTCAGAGTTAGGCTGGGGAGTCTCTGAGCAGCCAGGGCCAGCAGCAGCCCTAGGGACATGGGGGACAACTACAGCTGTGACTGCCAGCTGGCCTCCGCCTCTCCCAAGCATCATCAAAACCACTGCCGTGGACCTTGTGCTTCTCTCCTTCTTTGTCTTCTGCAAGGGAGACCTAAAGCATTACAAGGAATTAACTAAAGGGTGTCATGAGCCTAAAAATACAACCCTGTGTCTGCAGCTGTGCCACCTCCAGCTGCTGAGCACGTCTCTCCTACCTGCAGAAGATCAGAGAGATGATTTCTTTCCCTGGCTGTTATTTTCTTCTCTCAAACATTCCTCTGGAGCTGCTCTCGGGGTGCTTTTTCCTTGATGTGCTTCCCTTGTCCCCTCACCTTTGCCCCAGCAGTCCCAGCAGGGGCATGGGGGCCTGAGCTGGGGTCATTCCCTAAGCCCCTAGCCCCATCACGTCTTCCAGGCCTGAGGCGAGTTGATGGCCACTCTCCCTCTCCATCTGGGAGGCACAGCCTCGATGGTTGGTAGCTCTGCGCTGCCTGGCTCGGCACATCTGGTAAGTCCGATGGATATTCGAAGCCTGGAGCTGCAAGCAACACCCAGACCTGGAAGCAGGTCTGCAGGCAGCACCACAGCAGTGGGGTCCCCAGGGCACAGGGGAGCCCACAGAGGAGCTGGAGCTGGGGGCAGAGGATGTCGGGGAGCAGAGGAGGCTGTGCCGGCTGTGGACATCAGGCGTAGGCTGGCGCAGAGAAACCGTTGTGGTTGCGGCGCTGGGCTGCCAGCTCGCAGCCCTGTGACTGCAGGGGAGGAAGCGGCCCCATGCCTGGGAGATGGGGAAATGACACTGCAGGCTCTGTTCTCGGAGGCGGTCACGATGCCGTGGTGCCCCGAGCCAGCAAACGCCCGGGGAGGGGAAAAACTGGCCTTGGGTGTTGCCTTCCTGCGCAGTGAGGCATCACCCGGGCTTTGCTGCCTTTTCTGTACTTGGTTGGAGCACGGATCTGCTTGAACGTGATGTGAGGAAGAAGGAAATGAAGGACCCAAACCTGCTTCTCACCCACAGCTGCCCCGTGGGCAGAGGTTTGCTGGCAGACAGATGTTTTTCCACCCAGCAGTATCACCGTGGGTCGCAACCCTCTCTCCTTGCAGCACATGCTCCATTGACCCCATTGCTTGTGGCACCGTCACCTCTGTCCCCAGCTGCTTGTGTCTTGGTTCAGGTCTTTCACCATTTCCCAAGCACTGGAGAAGCGGAGCAGCTTTTGGCTTTGAGTCTTCCCAATGGCAAATCCCACATTATGGATGCCTGAGCATGGATTATGGCTCTGAAGTTAATTCACATGTGGCTAAGTTACTGTTGCTGTGGGAACCTTTAATGCTGAAATCCTTGATTAGTGCATGTAAAATTAGAGCTCATTCTGCCTGTCCCCGCTGCCTGCTCCCTGCAGCACAGAGGAGCTCGTGTGCTGTCATTTGCTGCGGAGGGTGGCAGCATCCCCCCGCAGCCAGGGGATTTTTGGACAAGCAGGGTCTTTCCCATTGATGCTGCTCCCTCCTTTGCCCAAGTTTTTGGCTCAAGGGACAGAACAATGGAGGTAGGAGCCATGTCCCCGTGCCCCCATAGCATCTCTGTGGGCTCTCCCAGGTCTCTCCTGCCAAGCCAGGGCAGATCTCTGCAGCACGGGGAGTGCAGATGGGTTGACGGAGTGGGGAGCTGGGATCTTGGCAATGCTCCTGAGTGTGCAGAAAATGGGTTGGACGCCTCGTTCCCTACTTGAAAACTTCAGAGCTTTCTTCCTGTGGGTGGAAAGTGGTTTCACAGCGTGCTTCAGGCACTGAGCGAGCGCCGTTCACCCACTGGTGCTGCTTTCCCTGGGCTCGCGTGGGGTGAACAGGGCTCTGCCATGGCGTGTGCAGTCATTTAGCAGGAATTCGTCCGGGCTGAAGCTCAGCCTTTGCTTGAACAGCTGTAGTGTCCATGTCGCCACTGCCTCCATGGCTGAGCGGCAGCGCTGGCAGTGAGCGGAGGCAGCTGGGGATGAGGGGGATGCTCAAGGCAGCTGTGCATGAGGGGGATGCTCCGGGCTCTGCGGCCAGGGTGCTTGGCTGCAAAGTGATGGCAAAGCTTTGGCCCCAGGTGCCCTGCAGCTCTTTCCCCTTGAGGACGTTGGTGATGGAGCTGCAGATTGCGCTGCCCGTGCTGGCTGCGGCAGTGTTCCTGGTGTGTTATGGCAGGGGAGCGGTGCTGGAGAATGGCATGGACAGGGCTTACCATGCCAAGGAGTAGCACAGGTTGCTGTGGAGGTCTCAATGAGAGAAATAAGTGGCCCTTAGCCTGCATGTTCAGTAGCGGGCTCAAAGACGTTGTCTCTAGTTAGCAGCCAGATCTTTGACATTAAATTTTCTCCTCTGTTTCAGTGCCCATCTGCAGTGAAGGAAAGTACATCAGCTAAGAGGTGTCAGGAAAGGAGAAAGGGAAAATATCGGGAGGCCATGACCTCAGTTGCCAGGATATCCGCATCTCAGGGACACTGAGACCTATCCTAGAAGGGACAGAGCAGGACTGGGACAGGTTCAGAGGAGAATGACAAGGGCATAAAGACATGGAAACCTACTGAAATCTGGTCCTGGGCTCCTGTCCAGGTCTTTGCCACTGGAAACAGGACTCTGGGCTAGGCAGAGCTTATGGTCTCTCCATGGGGGTTCCTAAGGAGGGAAGAAACCAAGTGACCTAGGGCTGACATGTGGCCACAGCACGGCTTTCTTTCTGATGGGGTGACTTGGCACAAGCAATGGGCACCTTTAATCCAGCTAAAGGGCTTTAGGGATTGGGTTTTGGGTTGGCAGCAGGGCTGAGCTTGCAGCCAAGTGATGGCTGAGAGGCTGCCCTGGTGTCCCTTGTACCTGCTCAAGGACAGAGGTGGCTCTGGAAGTGCCTGGAGGAACCCACTCCCCAGGAGGAGGTTTCTTTGTCTGGTGGCCAAGTCATGCTACAGAGCTGGGCTGGATGTCATAAGCAGTGGTGTAACTCAACGATGAGGGGGCAAAACTGCTATGACCCTCAACAGCCTTTCCCCAAGCACTGCCCTTAGGGGAGTGGCAGACACACAGCACCTTACACTAGGGATGAGAAATCTGCAGGGATGGGGGGGTTGCCCACCTGGAAGCTGGAATAATTTGAGATTACACAAGATGCCCTAGCCTTGGGGACAAGGCTGTCTGGAGGAGCAAGTCCCCTATGCTGGCTGGTGTGACATCCTGCTGGCTTGTGCCTGAGCTGCATGCTCCCTGTCACATTGCTGATGGATGAATACCAGGGCTTACACTGCTTGCTTTAAAAAGATATATCGTGTTCCATAGCAGTTTAATATTTGGTCCAAACCTTGCATGGAGCAAACAGATTATTCAAAGCATCTCTAAATCTGCAGCTCCCGTGCACCTGGTTTTTGCATGCCGGTGGGTTAGCTGGTGCTGAGGAATGTTGTGCTCTGGCACAGAGCGGCTGACTGGCCTGTGCTGCAGTGGTTTGCACGCTGCGTGCGACGAGGAGCGACGCATACAGACGCAGACAGAGATGCACACAGAGTTCTTGTTAGCAGCGAGAGCACAGCTAGGCAGAGCTGAGCCAGGCTGAGCTGATTTTTGTTAACAGTTCTCAGTTTATAGGTTTACAGATACAGGGCTGGACCAAGAGGTTAGATAGGGTGTTTTTTGAAAAAATGTTATCCCAAACACACCACACTCATGTTGTGACAGTTTTCAGTCACATTCGCATGCATATCTTGTGGGCAGCATTCCGACCCACTCATTCACACGCCCAGGTCCAACATTCACACGTCATTCATATGGGGGTGGTTTTCCAACCTGAGATATCGTTCTCACCGGCCTGGGCTATCACTCCTTACACTCATAAAAAACATACTGCTGTATAACCTGTCCAAGGCTATTTAGCTGGAACTGCACATCCTGCCATTCCCACAACGTGCTGCTCCATCTGCTTCCTCAGATGGCTGCGAACAAGGTCACCTCATTGCCAGGGCTGAGCATCCTCATCTCTGAGTGGGGGTAACATGTCCTGGTGAACCAGGATGCCTTCGCTTGAATAGCATCTGGCATTGCTTGTAACACTGTGAATATACTCGCTGGCTGTCTTTTTTCTTTTAAGCACAGATACCAGAGGCCATAAAAACCAAAATGTGCTGCTGTTTGGCTTGGTAGACAGTGGCTGGAGAGGAGAGGGAGATCCCAAAAAGTTGGGGACTGAAATCCTGACCTGGGAGCTAGCTGGAATGTCTTCTGGGCATACATGGCCACAAAGCAGTCTTAGGTTCTCCCCTGTCCATCCCAGGGTCCGTCGTGCATCAGCCAACCTTTCCATGGAGCCTCTGGGTCTGAGATGCTCTGTCCATATGATCAATTGGCTGAGGATTGCGTTCTTCTTTTCCTTCTAGTTTTCCACCTGTCAAGGAAGGTGACATCCATCGTCCCAGAGAGCTGCCTCCTCATCCTGCTGGGGCTTGGCCTGGGGGGCATCGTGTTGGCCGTGGCAAAGAAAGCCGAGTACCAGCTGGAGCCCAACATGTTCTTCCTCTTCCTTCTGCCCCCCATCGTCCTAGACTCAGGCTACTTCATGCCCAGCCGGCTGTTCTTCGACAACATCGGTGCCATCCTCACCTACGCGGTGGTGGGCACGCTCTGGAACTCCTTCACCACCGGTGCTGCGCTCTGGGGGCTGCACCAAGCTGGGCTCATGGGTGGGTGCACAGGGCTGCCCATCTTGGGCCACATCCCCAAAAAGATGGGTCGGAGGTGCAAAGCACCCCCAAGTTCAGAGCCTGCTGCCTGACCCTGCTATGGATTCCCAGGAATTATAGCAGGAGAGGGGTCCTGGTGTTCTGGCAGGACCATCAAGCATGTGGGATAAATGGACCCTGCTTGGCACTGGGCTGACTCATGTCTTTGCTATTTTTGTGGCTGACCTTGGCTAGCTTGGCTGGCTCAATGCTGCGTTCCCTGTCCTTGGCTGGAGCCACTGGCCCTGGCTGGCCTGGGCTGTGTTTTGAGCTCTCCTGAGCCCTGAGGAACTGCTTGATACCTGGACCTGAGATGGAGCTGCTGAGCCTCCTTCAGTGCACACCTGCCAGAGGGACAGCGATATATCTGGGTGCCAAAGAGGGACATCCAAGTCCTGCTCCGCTCATGCTGCAGCAAGGGTGTGCTGAGCCCCGTGTTACCTGGGGGACCTGGGAGGTCTGGGAGCACCCCTGGGCTCAGCCCGCTGCACTCCCAAGTTGGGAGCAGATGAGGGACAGGCTTGTTTTGGCCTGGTGACTGGGGCTCTGGGGCAGGTGGTCCACCTGAGCATGGTCCTTCTGTCCTAGCAGATCCAGGCATTGAAGCTGGGCTGATGGATTTCCTGCTCTTCGGCAGCCTCATCTCAGCTGTGGACCCTGTGGCAGTGCTGGCCGTTTTTGAAGAGGTCCATGTAAATGAGACCCTCTTCATCATCGTGTTTGGCGAGTCTCTCCTGAATGATGCTGTCACTGTGGTGAGTTAGAGTTTGGGGGACCCTAATGTGACGCACGACTTGGGGGGGTGACATCCCCAAGCTGTGGACAGACCCATGCCATACTCTCTTGGTCTTTTCTTTCTCCTGGTCCTGGGGGACTTTGCCTGCCAACATAAGCTGTGTCACCTGGCAGATTTGGGTCAGGTGATGCCTCTTCTGCAGGGTCCATCCTGCCTGCAGGTGCTCTCCCCCTCAAGGCAGGGCAGTACCCTGCCTTCCCCAAGGGATCTGCCTTGCCTGCAGGTGCTGTACAAGGTCTTCAACTCTTTTGTGGAGCTGGGCCCAGCACGCATCCATGCCACGGACTACGTGAAGGGGGTAGGTGAGTATGTGCCCTGCCAGCTCCTCTTCCTCTGGAAAAGTGTGGGGGGCAAGCACGGGTTCTGTGGAGTGGGCACTGAGCACCACAGCTCTTTCATCTCCATCCCGGTTGTCACATGCCAGCCATCATCATGGGATGCTTTGGTGGGGACCTGGGTGGGAACACAAGGCTTGCCCAACCCAGTGTGGTATGGCCACGGGCCAGAGGAGCTGGGTTCACTTGCTTATGGTGCAAATGAGGCTGGACATGAGGAAAAATTTTTTACAATGAGGGTGGTGAAACACAGGAGCAATTTGCCCAAAGAGGTGGTGGATGCCCCATCCCTGGAGACATCCCAGGCCAGGCTGGATGGGGCTCTGAGCAACCTGAGCTGGTGAAGATGTCCCTGCTCATGGCAGGGGTGGCACTGGATGAGCTTTGAAGGTCCCTTCAACCCAAACTATTCTGTGATTCTATGATTCTATGAGTTTTCTCCCACCACCAGCCTCCTTCTTTCTGGTGAGCCTGGGGGGCACGGCTGTGGGGCTGCTCTTTGCCTTCCTCCTCGCCTTGATCACGCGGTTCACCAAGCGTGTGCGCATCATCGAGCCGCTCTTCGTCTTCCTCCTGGCCTACGTCGCGTACCTTGCTGCCGAGATGGTCTCACTCTCCTCCATCCTTGCGTGAGTAATGGGGTGTCCCCTGGGGGGGGTCCTGGAAATTAGGGGTGCAGTGCTGAGTAGCAGGAGGCAGTGAGCAGACCGACTCCTCCTCCCACTGTAGGGTCATGCCAGCTTCTTCTGCCTCTCTGCAGAGTCACCTTCTGTGGGATCTGCTGCAAGAAATACGTGGAAGCCAACATCTCCCAGAAATCCCGCACTACAGTCAAGTACACCATGAAGACACTGGCGAGCAGCTCAGAGACCATCATCTTCATGTTTCTGGGCATCTCAGCTGTGGACACCTCCAAGTGGGCATGGGACACAGCACTGGTGCTGGGCACCCTGTTCTTTATCCTGCTCTTCAGAGCTGTGGGTCAGTTTGCCCTGCTGTGCTTGTGGCTGATAGCACGCAGCCCCTTTCGTGCCAAAAAGTGGTATCCTCCAAGAAAGGCTGAGGCGTGAGGCCAGCCATAGCTCCTGGCTGGGGTTTTGCCCCATCTCCAGGAGCAGGCAGGGCTCTGCCAGCATCCCAGGCCTTCTCCTTCTTCCCTAGGTGTTGTCCTCCAGACCTGTGTGCTCAACCGCTTCCGCCTCATCCCTCTGGACAGGATTGACCAGGTGGTCATGTCATACGGTGGCCTCCGCGGGGCCGTGGCCTTTGCTCTGGTCATCCTGCTGGACAGGGCGAAGGTGAAAGCCAAGGACTACTTTGTGGCAACAACCATCGTGGTGGTGTTCTTCACTGTCATTGTGCAGGTGAGGATGGGCACCATGACCTCCTCCAGTGCTGCCCTCTTCCCCAGAGCTGGCCTGGGGTCCAGACGGGTGCTTGGGGCAAGTAACCTCTTTTCAAATTACCTTTGGTCCTCGATGCCTCCTGGCACCCTATCTGTCACCAAGCTGATGTGTAGCACCGCTGTGGTGACTGTCACGATGGTGGGGCAGTGGCCCACGTTGTTTGCCCATTGGCCTCTTGTTCTGGCACGGGCTCCAAGAGCAGCACCTGTGTGTGCCTGGCCAGGCTGTTCTCTTTACAAAGCTTTTGATAGAATCGTAGGATCATTTTGGTTTGAAGGGACCCTCAGGATCATTGAGTTCAACTGTTAACCCAACACTGGCACTAAACCATGTCCCTAAGAACCTCATCTCTGTGTCTTTTAAACCCATCCAGGCATGGTGCCTCCACCACTGCCCCAGGCAGCCTGGTCCAACGCCTGACAAGCCTTTCAATGAAGAAATTTTTCCTAATATCCAATCTAAAAGTGCCCTGGCACAACTTGGGGCCATTTTATCTCGTCCTATCACATGTTACTTGGGAGAATAGGCCAACACTTTCCATGCTCCAACCTCCTTTCAGATAGTTCTAGAGAGTGATGATGGCCCCCGGCTCTCGGGCTCCTCCTCGGGAAGGGGAGTGCACAGCAGATGGACACAAGCCTAGAGGAAGGGGGATTGAGGGGGCACAAAATGGTCTCTGCCTGATGTGACACAGGACCATTGCGCAGGTCCCAGGCACAGGGGGTTGGGTTGGTAGGGTCACACATGGCTGGCACAGCTGCTGTCCCTGGTCACTTCATGCTGCTTCTGCTCCCTGTGCCCCAGCCATGTACCCTCTCGCCCTCCCAGTCTTTCCCTTTGCCTTCTCCTGCCATTCCAGGGCCTCACCATCAAACCCCTGGTGACATGGCTGAAGGTGAAGCGCAGTGACCACCACAAGCCCACGCTGAACGAGGAGCTGCATGAGCACGTAGGTGCTGGCACCGGGGATGTCCCAGCTCCCTGCACTGCCAGGGCTGGGCAAGGGCGACGCATGGCCTCAGCACCTCTGGGGAACCCGCAGTCTTGCCACCGCTCTCACCCTCTTCTCCTTGCTCAAGGCCTTTGACCACATCCTGGCAGCGGTGGAGGACATTGTGGGACACCACGGCTACCATTACTGGCGGGACAAGTGAGTATCTTACCCAGCATCATTTGCCAGCCATCAGGTGGGTGGGGACATGTGCCAGTCATGGGGACATCGCAGGGTCCCTGCTGGAGGACACCCCTGCTCTAGGCAGGGCAGCAGAACCAGGAAGGGTTTATGTCTGTCCATCAGTCGATCTGGAAAGGGACTTTCTGCCTGCTGTTGTGCAGCAGACTGAGGTCCCAAAAGCATCCCAGAGAGAGGTTGGGCAGGTGTGGTTGGGGCTGCTGTGAGAACTGGCATTGCTTGCCCACGCCAGAGCTGCTGGGGGGCCATGGGGTGTCTGTGGTGGTGGTGATGGCCCTGTGCCTCCCCATGGATGGAGCTGTGCTGGGCACTGAGGAAGGAACAGCCCTGCGAAAGCCTGGGCAGTGTTTATCTGCAGGACAGTGACAGGAAAAGGATGGGAAAAGCCTGTTTCCTGGAGGCAAAACATTCCAGCGGGGCAGCCGCCCCCATCCCGCTTCCATTGCCTCCCACAGACCCGCTGGTCTCTGGCTTCCTCTTGGGTGGGAACAAAGGGTCCGCGTGTCCCCTCCCTGCTGGCTCTCCCTGGCAGTGTGTCCCTGGGCACAGCCAGGTCCTGCATGCCCAGCCTGCTTTTGCCATGCTTGGACACTCGCAACCTTGCGTGGGCAGGGGGTCCCTGGCTGTGATACCCCATGGGAATTAAACTGCCTGTGTCTTCACGTCATGGCAGGTGGGAACAGTTCGACAAAAAGTACCTGAGCCAGCTCCTGATGCGGAAATCTGCCTACAGGCTGCGGGATGAGATCTGGGATGTTTACTACAAGCTGAACATCCGTGATGCTATCAGCTTTGTTGACCAGGTTGGGGCACGTGGTGGGGCTGGGTGGCAGGATGGTCCCGATGAGTTGGCTCGTGTGGGGTGGCCATACCCCCCTGTATGACCACACATGTACCCTCTGGCCAGGCAGTGGGGACCCCCCAGCCCAGCTGGGTCCTTCCTGCCCCAATGCCAGCCTTGTTCTCCCACCTCCCAGGGTGGCCACGTGCTCTCAGCTGCCAAACTGGCACTGCCCTCCATGCCCAGCCGCACATCCATGTCAGAGTCATCAGTCACAAACCTCCTGTGAGTAGCAGCATCGCTCTGAGTCCCTGGGCAGACCTCACTGGACCCTCACAGCTGCCCTCTTCCCTGAGGGGTATCTTGTACCAGGGCTGGAGGGATGCAGGCATGGAGCCCAGCATCTCCATCTCCCTGCAGGAGGGAGAGCGGGAGCGGTGCCTGCCTGGACCTGCAGGTGATTGACACGGTGCGGAGTCGCCGGGACAAGGAGGACGCTGCCATGCACCATGTGCTGCGAGGGAGCCTCTACAAGCCCCGCCGGCGGGTGAGCGCTCCCTGGCCGTGTCGTGCGGCTGACCCCACTTGTAAGAGGAGCAGGGATGGAGGACGCTCTGTAGGGCTAGCTGCTCACCCTGTGTCTCTTTGCCTCTCCCTCGGCCAGTACAAGGCCAGCTACAGCCGTCACTTCATCTCTCCAGATAAACAAGAGCGCCAAGATAAAGAAATCTTCCGTCAGAACATGAAGAGGCGGCTGGAGACCTTCAAGTCCACAAAGCACAATGTCTGTTCCTCCAAGAGCAAGGCCAGGCTGAAAGAAAAGGGCAGGAAAAAGGCAAGTGCTCCCCAACCTCCTGCTCCCTTCCTAGCTCTGAGATTTGGCCTCTCCCAGGATGCAGACAGTGAGATCCTTTGGGGTGGAGGTGAGGTGCTGCAGGGCATTGGCAGCTCCAAAGCCAGCAGGGAGAGCGGCTCATATCTCATCTCATCTCATCTCATCTCATCTCATCTCATCTCATCTCATCTCATCTCATCTCATCTCATCTCATCTCATCTCATCTCATCTCAATCTCAGTCCTGCGTATGCTCCACATGAGCACGTGGGTGTCATGTGTCCATGCGTCCCCACCACGTCAGCACTGCTGTGGGGCCGCTCCTCCCTGGCCAAAGCAGTCTCAAGCCATGGAGGAGCTCCATTTTTGTTTTCCAAGAGTGCTCAGTATGAAGTAGCCTGAATGTTGGTGCAGATCCAGGTTCAAAAGTGTGACACTGCATCTTAAATTTAGTCTTGGGTGTCTTCTCTCATTTGGAGGCTTTTGAAGCCATTGCAGCTGAGCAGTTTGTTGTAGGGCCTCAAAGACCCAGCATCTAAGGACTGGGAACCACTGACTGCCAGCTGCCATCTCACTGGGGTGGGAATCTGTGGCCCTGGGGTTACCCTGATTTACAATGGTCACCTGGGTTGGGATTGTGGGTTTGCATGGGGCAGGTCCCAGCCAGTCCCTCTTCCTTCACAGAAGAACATCTCTCTGACCAGCGACACTCCCAATGGGAAGACACACAGAAATGTCCCCTGGCAGGAGGCGGGTAAGACCAATGGCAGGTGAGGTTTGCAGGTCCTGGCAAGGGGACCTTGTGGGCTGGGATGGAGCAACCCGCTATGCCTGCGCACTGCCAGCTTGGTGGCACAACAGCACCCAGGGTTGCACCAGCAACAAGTCCTTCTCTGGTGGGTGCAGTCCTTCCTCCACCATGTGCCACATCCTCCAAACCAACTCCCTTCATCTGACTTAGCTCCTGTCCTGGTGATGGTCAGCTCAGAGGAGGAGGAGAGTGATAGCTCAGAGACGGAGAGAGAGGATGACGAAGGGATCGTATTCATCGCTCGAGCCACTGATGAGGTTCTTCAGGGAAAGACAACTCCTGGTAGGCACTGGTGCTGTTGTGCCACCAAGCTGGCAGTGGGCAGCTCATCCTTCCTCCACCTGGGGACCAAAACTGACTTGGTCTGGGCAATACCATAGTCAGCAGAGCATGTATGAGATAGTCACTCTTCTGTGTGGCTCTGGAGGCATGGCGGAGCGTCCCTGAGCTTCCCGGTGCCTCTGCATCCCTGGGCCAGCTGGCCATGCGATGGTGGTTGGTTCTGCAGTGTTTGCAGGGCCCAGGGAGAGAGCAAGAGCTGTGCAAGATCCCTCCCACTGTCTCTCTTTCTGCGCCCCCAGGCAGCCTGGATGTCTGCCCCAGCCCCTGCATCATCCCGCCATCACCCACCTTGGCAGAGAAGGAGCTGCCGTGGAAAGGAGACCAGGCTGATCTGGCTGTTTATGTCTCCTCGGAGACCACCAAAATCGTGCCAGTGGATATGCAGAAGGCGTGGAACCAAAGCATCTCCTCCCTGGAGAGCATCGCTTCCCCTCCAGGCATTGAGAGTGGATCTCAGCACAGGAGATTTGCCTGCCCTGTGCTGGAAGAGCAACCCCAGTCTGCGAACCAAGCCATGTCAGAGCAGAGCTCCTGCTTCCAGTTCCCCAGCCACATCTCTAAGAGCGGCCGGTCGCAGAGTGACAGCAGCCCTGATGGTGCTGAGCAGCAGGAGCTGCAGCCTTTGATGGCCACGGAGGAGCAGGGCAGGATGGTGCCCACCACGGAGCCCAGGTGGCTGATGTTCAACAGAGCGAGCCACCTCTGAGGCAGCCTGTGGATGGGGAAGGGACTGGGGGCTGCAGACGGGCTGTGACCCGCTGACTCCTCTGCTGTCTTGCGATGCAAAGCTTGTGTGTGTCTCCATAACCTCTAGGAGCAGCAGGAGAACCCAGTACTCCTCCAGGAGCTGCACTCCAAGGTGGACTTTGCCCATACACTGATGCAAAACTGCTTGATAATTGGGCTTTTGGCTGCAACAGCAAGTACCAGCCCCTGCCCACCTAGGGAGGCACAGACCCCAAACCTCATTTTTTCTTTCTGGTCCCTACACATCTCTGCAGCTGGGAGGCCAGAGATGTTCTTCCCAGGGACTGGACTCAATCCCATCATGGCTGTGCTGCCCTGAGGTGCACACGTGCTGGCTCCTGGCTGCTCACGGATGCATGAGAATGAGCTGATCTCCAGCCTGGCTGTGAGTAGGAGACCCCTGGGGAGAGGGCTGCGAGCAGTGGCCAGTGCACGAGAGCCCATCCACGTCCAGTGACTGAGCCATTGACTTCAAGGTGGCCACAGTGCTGGTTCCTCACAGCATGCATGGAGCTCAGCCAGGAGGGCAGAGATGGGCTCCTCACCATGGCAGCTCTACGTTCTCCAGGTTATAGAGGTACCGCAGATGCAAGGCCATGACCTTCTCAGGACTGGGAGCAGCGCTCCTGGGGTTTGGCTCCACCAGGAGCCGGACTAGTGAACCTGTACGCACAGGGACTCTTCTAGCAGCCAACGTGCTGTGCCAGCCTCACACCTATTGTCTGGATGTGTTCCCAATAGTTGCGGTGTTCAGCTTTCTGGTTTTGTTAGGAGGCAGCTGCCCTGCACAGCATTCTTGGCATTTATCCTGCCCACATCCCAGTCCCTCCAGTTGCCTGGGGCCCATCAGCTGGGAGGGCTTGTCATGGTGGGAGGAGTGGAGCCAGCAGCAGGTATGAATGTACACCAGGAAAAGGGGTGATGGGTGAGAGCTGAGTGCACCTTCAAAGGTCTGTCCCCATCACCTGTCTCCCAGCCACCCCTGGTCCCTCCTAAGAAGGTGGTGGGACCTGGTGGCAATGGCCCACACAGGGAATTATTCCTGGTGTGAGCCCAAGGGCCAAGAACTGCTCCCCAGGAACTACTCAGCATGTGAAAGCTCAGCACAGCAGCTGAGCACTGGCAACACAGGAGGGTTGGGGATGCACCTTTTAGGGAAGAACGGGGATTTGGGCTGTTAATGCCCCAAAGCAGGTAAATAACTGCCTGTTCCAGCTATGTGGGCATGCTGAGATGGCAGGTGTCAAGGGGACATGGAGATGCATGGGGTGACAGAGCCCAACATAGGGCAAGCAACCTGGTGGTACCCCTGGTATAGTCAGCAGGGCTCATTGAAGACCTTTCTGCTCTGTACCTGTCCCACCAGATAAGCATGAGGTTTTTAAAAGGTTTTTCTATAGTTTTGCATTTCTGGTATGCCTTATTCTGATTTTGATTTCTGATATTGGGCCATACTAAATCTCTAGCTGGGTCAGTGTTTTCTGTAGCCATGGGCACAACAAATGACTCAAGACTTAATATCTTATTTGCAAGAATATTGTTTTAATGTGAAAATATATGCAGAGTATTTTGTAATGTTCAATAAACAGATTTGGAGCAGGCGTCATGGGCTGGTCTCTCTGCTGTTTGGGAACCTCTGCACGTCCTGATTCCTGCAGCTCCTGGTTGGGTTCTCCCTTGCAAGCACCATGTCCTTGTGCTTCTCTGCTCTTCTCCACCCAAGGCCACAGCCCCCCTTACAGACTCACTGTGCCTAACTGGATTTCCTAGTTTTGATAATGTTTGCGGAAAATATGACAGTCTTTCCAAAGAGAAGCTTGCCTGCCGCCGTTGGCAGGCCGTGCCTCGGGGAGCAGCGAGCAGGCAACCCGGCTCTTGCTGCCCGGTGTCGTGGCTGCCTGCACTGCAGCAGGGTGCTGGGAGCCCAAATCTTCCCAGGTCCAAGCTTCCTCTCTTTTTGCCAAAATTATAGTTCAAATGGGTCTGTTTCGGGCTATTCTGGATCACAGGAACCCTGCACCACCGTGTGCTGGCTTTGCTCTACCCTCAGTCTGCTGGCTCTGCCTCTCCTAAATAAGAGTAAATGTGGTTCACTTAATTCACAAGATCAATGTTTGGCTTGTATTCAACTTGGCATCTACCGTCACCCCCAGGTCCTTTTTGGCAGGCTCCCTATACAGCTCCTCGCACCGAGGGCTTTGCACTGGATCCTCTGGAAGTTGTTGCTCCTCCCGACGTTTCCCATCTGCCTCCCATCCCACCGAGCAGTGATGCTGGCCGAGCTGTGCTCTGCGTGCCGGACCTCCGTGCCAGTGTTTCCTGCAGAACGCGATCGCCTTGGCAGCGCACCAGGTTGTGTGGGCCAGGTCGTCTTCCTGGAAGAGCTGGGTTTGCAGCATTCAGGTCCTCAGAGGAGGAAAAGTAGACATCTCAGTTTTGGGAACTAGTGGGGCTGGTTGCTCCTGTCTCACACAGACATCTGAGCCCAGCAGCTAACGCATGTGCAGGCTCTCCATGCCACCAGACAGCAGCTTGGAGCCCCCTCTTCCCATCCTCAACCCCAGCCACAGTGTGATCAGGGATGGTGGCTCTTACTACACCTTTCCCCACAGGGTTTTATCAGTTTTTATTCTCCACTTTCTGTATTTCCTTTTACAGAGAGAGATAGCAGGTAGTGTCCTTCCTGCACAGGACTGCTCCGATCCTTCCAGCATAGCACAGAACTGTCTCTTTCAGCCTAAAAATACTGCACTGCTTCAGTGGAAAAACACAAGAACCAGGCCAAACCACGAACATATGTGCCCAAACTTCTGCTTCTCCAGGACTGAGTAAAGTATAACCAAAGGAGCTGTAACCCAGAACATACAGCCCTCTGACTGTTATTATAAGCAACCCCATCCCGGAGCTGCCTTGCTATTGCAGACCCGTCATTTTGCACGCAGGCTTCTCCTTAGAGCCTGCCATTAAATCTGCACATTTTTTCCACAGTGATTTACTTTCTCCAATACTCAGCTCCAGTTTGTCTGTGGTACCAAAACTTGTGAAGTCAGCAGGAGATGTAAAGCAGCTCTGGTAACAGGGGCATCAGCCGGATGAGAGAGCCAAGCTGTGGGCGGTGGATTGGTGTTGGCCATCTCGCAAGTCAGCTAAGCAGCAGAATCATCTTAAAATCATCACCTTGTCACTGCACAATGCTTGTGGGAGCATCAGGTAAATTTTAGGCTCAGGAGGTCTGCGATCCAAGCCTGGTTCCATGCAGGGCTTGGTGGCAAAGCTACAGCAGGTAGCTCAGTCTAGTTGGGCTTGAAAAGTCCCCAACAATGGAGGTGTCACCATCTCTCTGTCGCAGAATTGCACCACAGGTGCACCTCTCTTGCACAGAATGATTTTCTCCTTATGGCCAGCAAGAATGTGCCCTGGTGCAGCTTGTTGCTGTTGCCTCTTGTCCTTCCAGGTGTGTCTCTGAGAAGGATTGGGTTCTGGTTTCTCTGTGTCCCCTTGCAGGTAGCTCCCCTGTTTGCCTTGTCTTCCTAAAGCTGGTTCTCTCTGATACCTATGTATGTACACCTATATGTATATACCTTGTTCTGGGGGGGCCCAGATTGGAGCTAGTACCCAGCTGTGTCTCAGAGGTACCAAGTCAAAAAAAATAATAATTTCCTTAAACCTGCCAGCTTCACGTTCTCCATTGCAGCAAGAGTACTGTTGACTCACAGGCAACCTTGTGTGATTTTTCATTCTGTTCTGTTTCTGGAGCACTTCTGACACCCTGATGTGATGTTTTCACAATGGCCTATACAGGCACAAATGCTGGGAAGCTAGTGAAAGGGAGCCCAGCTTCTCACCTCCCACTTGGTCTCAGCAAGCACAAAGCATGGCAGAAGCTTTGGCCACACATTTTCACAAAGAACAGTGGGAAGGCAAATGCAGGAAAATCTAGGAGAGATGTTCAGTCCAATCATATCTGGTACACACATTTTGGAAACACCTCAGTCTGTTCTTTGCTCCTTCCTGCCCCTGTCCATCTGTCCAGGTGTCCATCTCACCTGGATATGATCAGACTGAACACCTCTCCTGAATCCTGCTGTGTTTGCCTTCCCACTCTTTGCACATGAAGCAGCCATCCCTGCTTTCACTGGAAGCCTCCTCTGCCTGTTGGTGGAGGAAACTATTAATTTTCACTCTGGCATTACCTCCGAAGGGGTGGATGCAAACCCTGGCCCCACTCTGCCTGCTGCACTGCCTGGTGAAGTTGTGTAGAAGTGGCTCGGCTGACGGGATACGAGCCGGCCGGGGCCACGCGGCGAGTGGTGACAGAGCTGGGATCAGTCGGCAGCTGGGGCGGATAATGAGGAACAGATTTGAGCTGGGCAGCAGTTCCCATGCTGTATTCCAGGGCAGAGCGGCCAGGATGGGAGAGCCTTTGTGCATCGCGCTGCACCCCTCCGGCGTGTGTGGAGCCAGCCTCTCCGCTCACCTGTGTCTCCCCACCAGCTGCCGACAGTGAACATCCCCAGGCTCCCTGCAGAGCTGGGGACCCTCTCCAGTGGCTGTGCCACCCACCAGACTGCAGGGCTGGCCAGGAGGCTTTCCTCACACCCTGGCTGTATGAGAGTACAAGCTGCAGTGTGGACAGACTGAGGACAGACAAGATCAGTGGGATCTATAGGTCAGCAGGAGCTGGGTGGGGTGATCCATCCCCCTCTTTGTGGTTTATACTCCTTTACTTTTGCCTGGAGGAGCAAACGCAGCTGCGTGGCCAGGCTGCCACTCTCGGGGACTCTTGCAGAACAGCCAGGATGGATGCTGACATGGTGGGGGCTTTGATTTTATGAGTACCGCAGAGCCTAGAGTTGTGATCTTCCCCACAGCCAGACAGAGCTGTTCCTTACAGCCCTGGGGAAGGAGAAGATTCCTGAAGAAGCCAGCTGGGATCCTCTTGCCTCACCTTCGCCTGCCACCTACTGCCACGCAGCCAGGCTGCCCCAAAGGTAAATGAAACCTGCAGTGGGTCAGTTGGAGAGGGAGGGAGGGTGCTGAGAGCACCCTGGGGAGGTGGCTGGTCTGGTATACCTCAGAACACAGGTTGCCCCGAGCCTACGGGCAGCCCATGAAGACGAGAGGCTTGGAAAAGCCATAGGAGCGCAGTGGAAACCAGACTCTGTGGCAGCTCTGCTGTATTTGTGCTTTCCTCTCTCGCAGCAATGCACATGCACAAGCTTTGCCTCCCAGAACCCAGATGAGCCCGCGCTGCTGAAGTTGGAGAGCTGGTTAAAGCTCTGCTTTGGCTCCTCAGCTGGCTGAGGGCAGGCTGGGCTGTGCTTTCTGGGCTGTGCATGCACCTGGGGCCTCGCTGTGTGCCTGTCCCTGGCAGTTTTGGGGTTCTGAGACTCTCACAGGCAACGGGATCAATCGTGGTTGATTGTGGATGAATCATGAGCTGCCCGAGAGCCTCCTCTAGGCATGGCTGGTGCTGGCACCGTGTAAGCATCATTCATGCAGGAATCACCCCCTACAGATTCGTCCTGGACACTTAGGGTCCTGCCTCTTTTCTCAGAAAGCCTCACCTCGCAGGGCCAGGATATTCTCTACCACATACAGGCGTGTAGGTACATAAACAGGGTGTTTCAAAAAGATGGACCTAATCTGAAATCGCTGTGTACAAATTCAACTATCATTTCAACGTTGTCTGTGCAGCAGGTGGAGGGAACACAGAGCACTAATGCAGGTTACTAAAACTTGATAACTCATTAAACTGTTTGTAAATTACTGTGTAATCGTAACATGTTGCTATCACGAAATTTGGTCCACCTTTTTGAAACACCCTGTATTTTCAGTAGGCATCCCTACCCTCGCTTATTTATGGAGAAAGCTGGCAAAAGGTTCACAAAGGGATCCCAGAAAGATGAAAAAAAAAAAAAAAGAAAAAGAAAAAGAAAAGAACTATGGAGATTTAGATTGGATATTAGGAAAAAATCATTCACAGAAAGGGCTGTCGGGCATTGGCACAGGCTGCCCGGGGCAGTGGTGGAGTCACCATCCCTGGAGGGGTTTAAAAGGTGTGTAGACAAGGTTCTTAGGGACACGGTTTAGTGCTAGAGTTAGGTTATGGTTGGACTCGATGATCCTGAGGGTCTCTTCCAACCGAAATTATTCTACGCTTCTATGACTATGTTTTCCCCCGTCGCTGATGGGAGCCGGTGGTGAAGGAGCACGAGCTCGTGTTTGCCGGAACGGGTTCACCAGGGCTGACCCCTGCTAGGCTCAGTCCGATCTTTGCTTTCTCCTGCAAGGGAACAGGCAGAATTGTTAGAAATGTTTGACGATTTTTTCTTCCCCTTAGCAGAATCAGCTTTTGAAGCAAACAGGAAATTGCAGAGTGCAATAGAGTGACGGAAGCCTAGCAGCTACCTCGCGGTGCTTGTCTACAAATCCAGCTCCACGTGGGGTGCCGATTGGCTAAAGTAAACCAAACTGCCCCAAAACCGCTAGAAACGGGGGGCACCCATGCTCCCCTCGGCCCTGGGGAGCCAAAGGGCTGTTGCCTCGGGAGGCTGGGGTGCGAGGGGAGCATGTCCCCCGCGGTGAGGGTGACGCACCGAGGGCTTACGGGCTGGAAGAGCGGCCGGAGCTGGCAGGGGCTGGAGGCCGGCGGTGCTGGAGGAGCCGCCCCGCGGGTCCCCGTTACCGCGGGGGAAACGGGGGTGCGCGGGGAGGCCGCTGCCCAGCGCGGCCGGCAGGTGTCGCCCCGCGCCGAGACCTCGCCCCTGCAAGATGGCGGCCGCGCTCCCCAGCGGGGCCTCCGGCGGCCCCTTCCGGGGGGCTGAGCTGGGCGAGCAGCGCCAAGGGCCCCGCGCTGCCACGAAGGGGTAGTCTTAGGGGGATAAAATAATACGTATGTGATAGTTTTAGGTCTCTTTCGGTGTGTCAGGGGAGCAGCTGTGTGCAGGGTGAGCTGCTCCCGTTTGCCCACCGCCCTGCCGATGGTTGTGATGTGCAGGCAGCTGCCTGTCCCTGCCTGCTGGAACACCTGAACACCTTGCCACGCAGCCGTGGGTGACAGTGCTCTGGGTGAGGCTCCAGCTCACGCTCTTCCTCAGATGCCTTCACCTCACACAGCAGCAAATACAGGCAGGGTCTGCCTTGTCAGGGACAAAGTGTGACCCAAACCCCAAGCATTTTTGAAGAAAAGGCAGCAAAGAACACACACGTGGAGCTGTACGGATGCAGCAGTGGTGAGGAAGTCGCTGCCTGGATTCAGAGGGCTGAGCACTGCTGGCTCCGACTGGGCTGCTGAACTCTCCGTACTTCCAGGAATCTCCAGAGCAGAGCACTCAGGATGTTCCAGGGACAGCAGGAGTGTCAGCCCCACAGCTCTTGACCCACCTGTCCCACTTACTGCTGAGCTCTCTCAGAGACACATGGTCCCAGCCTAACCACGGGGACACCACGGGTCCTATACGAATGCTAGAGAGGTCTAAGGCTCCTGGTCCTTTCTCATGGTTGCCCAGAGAGGTGGTGGTTGCCCCATCCTCGGAGACATCCCAGGCCAGGCTGGACGGGGCTCTGAGCAACCTGATCTGGTGAAGATGTCCCTGCTCATGACAGGGGTGGCACTGGATGAGCTTTGAAGGTGCCTTCCAACCCGAACTATTCTGTGACTCTATGGCTGCTCCGTAGCTGTCCTTACCCTGTCCTGATCTGGGATTCCTCTGCAAGAAGGAAGAGAATAGCAGCTGTGATGGAAGAAGGGTGAGTGAGAAGAAAGCAAGAGAAACTGATGACAGGAGGTGTGAGCCCTCTGCCCTGGCCTGGCTGAAGAGGAAGCTGCTTGTCTCATTTTAGGAGACACATTGTAATTGCTGCTGGTGGGATTAAATCATGCTGTTCCCTGCTGGTGCTCTCCAGCACTGGTGCCATAGGGAGGAAGTGCCCACCCCAACCTGCACTGGGAAAAAAGAGTCCCTGGTGTAGGAACCATGATCTATATCACACCACCTCCTCCAGGAGCCTGCTGTGCCCTGTGTCACACCTGCTCTGTGTTCCTGCCTGGCATCTTTGCTGTAGGCATTCCTTGAGGTTCACTCCACTGATTGCCAGCTACAGATATACCATGGCAGACTGCTCCCATCCCTGTCAAACCAGCCCTTCCCGGGGCACCTGAGGAACTTTCCCATCATGTCCTGTGCTCTGGATCTGCAGTCAGCAGAGCTGACTCCAGACTCCCCTGGAGTAAAGACCCTCACCCCAAACTGCTGTTTGCCCACTGCAGAGTGATTTGAAACTCTGCCTGGAGCCTTGTGGAGCTGCTCTTTTGAGACTGAGGTCAAAGAACCAGATCTTTCCCCTTTGCTACCAGCTGGGCAAGGCTGGAGGGGGACAAAGCAGTTCACTCCTATATCAGGGGAGACCATCGCTCAGCTCTGACCAGGCTGCCATTCTCCTGCTGGAAATACCAGCAGGATTGAGAGTACTTTGAGAAGCACCTGGAGGACTCACAGTGGAACTGCCCAAGTTCAGTGGGTAACACAGCCCAGCCACAGCAGGCAACATGAGATCTGGTCCCAGGGAACGCCCATACAGCTGTATAAAGCACTGATTGCATGCCCACAGCTGGAGCTGCACCTTGGGGCTATTGCTTTGTCCCAGTGAGTGCTGAGCTAACCCAGCTGCTTCTCTGTCTGTGTGATCTCGAAGAGCAAACTGCAGGCAGGTGAGAGCTTTCCCTCTCTCTGGAGAAGCTCTGCCATGGGAGAATGGTTTGCAAGATCTGCTGGGATCTGCTGGGCGCAGGCTTTGCAAGCGCTGGCTGTAAGTGTGGGGTTTGTGGGGGGCTGGGGGGGCTGGATGGAGGCTTGGCAGGGTGTGCACTTGGGGAAGAGCAGCCTGGGGGTCAGAGCTCCTGGAGCAGAGTGAAGGATGTACTGTGGGCCCTGGCTGTCACCCAGGTAGGACCTGTGGGACAGAGACTTCAGGCAGTAGTCAGAGGGGGGTGTCCCTGCTCCCCTGCAGTGGGGTGGTTATAGCTGGTAGGTCTACTTCCTAGCCAGGCATGGTTGTATATAGGTTGCTTTTGGGAAGAGAAGGGATATGTTTCCAGCCCAGAAGTGTGTCCCAGCCCTTTTTCTGGTAATGGTTGGTGCTTAGAACCTGCTTGGGGTGTCTGCTGAGGGCTGTGTCTGCTTCTTCTGATATGGGCTGGGCAGGTATCTCATGGGTGCTGGTTTGCTCAGGTGTGAGCCTGGCACAGAGCAGGGGCACACAGGGGGTGCTCCTGGTGGTGCAGAGAGACAGGAAGGGGGAGTGTCTGTCTGTCTCTCCTTGCAACCTTTGCTTTGCCAGGCAGACCAGGAGAGAGGAGCTGGCCCTGGCAGCTGTTACTGAGGACATTTTCAGTGCTGTGAGACCCTGTGCTCCATGTCTCCCATGTCTGTGGGAGAGAGGCTGGGGAGGTGGCTGATGGGCTGGAGCAGGACAGGTGTAGGTGCCCGCAGGCACGTCTAGCTCAGAGGTGAGTGTGCTGTCTTGGAGAGTATGGTAAACCTGTGCTGCAGGGACTAAATAGCATGCAACATCACTGCCAGCAGGCAAGGTGAACAGATGACTGTCTTATGCCGTTAAATCTGGGATCTGGAAAGAGATGGGTCAATTTTATGCTGCTCTTCAGAGAAAGCAAATCTGTCCTTCTCTAACCAGAGACAGTGGTGAGTTATCAAGCAGCAGTCTTGAAACCACAGATGAATTTTTAAGCCAAGAGCACTTTGTCCTCAGGAAAGGCAGGCAGTGCCTGAACTCCAGGGTGACAAACAAGCAGCTTGTCCTAAAGGATGTAAGCTCTCCTAACTGCATCTGCGTCCATGGAGGTGTGCCCCTGCCAGGCTCTGTGTCCTACAGGTCTCAGTTTAAGGCTCTTGGGGGGTGGTTTGGGGTCTTCTCTCCAGGGTGATCCCATCCTGCCTACCAGTGCACCTGCCTAGTGGTAGGAGCACTGGGATGCTGAGACCCAGGACCCAAGCAGGGGAGTCTACCCCAGTGGGGAAACATCTCAGTGTGTGTGCTGTAGAGAAAACGTACCTATTGGGAAGGTGCCTGGTCAGGGCAGAAGGCCCAATCTCCATCCAAGCCTTGCTCCTACCCAACCTGGGTGCATTCATGATTTTTCACCTAAGGAGAAGTCTCTGGAGAACGCCGTTGTTGAAGCGCTAACCCAAGAGTGGTGTGCAGCGCGGACACTTTGCAAGGCTTGTGCCTTCACAAGAACTGCCCAGAGTTAAAGAAGCCCAAAGCTGCTCAGCCTGAGACAGGTGTCTTGGGCATATGCAGAGGTACAACTTTGTCCTGTGGGCTCTGGCAGTGATCAGTGCTAGCACTGAGCTGTTGCTGAGCTGAGACCCTGAGCACTTGGGGGTGCCTGGAGCAGGCATTAGACTATCAAATACTCTGCATGTATTGAGCCCAACTGGCTTGTGTGGAGGAGATGCTGTGTGTCATCAAGGTGTGCCTTTGTATCTGTCCAGGGAGGCTATAGAGATGGTTTTCCCCACTTGGATTGCTTCCCTGTGGAACTGCACACTATGAGCTTGCAAACGTGCTACAGCAGGCCTGATGTGGGATTTTATTTTTAATTTTCCCCACCCTGTAGCACACATGGGTATTTGAGAGCCCTAAGTGGGTCCCTCCTGACTTCTGTACCCATAAAACATCTCCTGTAAAGCCTCTTGATGGTTAACTGCACACTAGGTTTGCATGTGGCACTGAACAAGATCTTGAAGTGTAGCTTGAGACCTAGTAATTGAGTTCCTTCAAATGGTGAGCATGACCAGCTGTTGTTATGTAGTCTCCCCTCCAGTCCTTCTGGGAAATCACACTGCGATTATATTTCTGGCTTAAGAAATTTTTTCCCTAATCAGACTGGGCTTCACAATGAGGTTGCCACTTAGTGCTAATTACTTGCTTTAGAAGCTGAATGTCTCCTGAGGGTTGCAAATAGGGGATTATCAAATTAATTAGTTAAACCAAGATGTGCTTTTGTGAAACCAAGGCCTGCTTTACGTGTGATCTGAAAGAAAGGTTTAAATATTATTAAACTGCATACAACCCCCTCTTGTCTCCCTAGTGGGGGGAGAACTATTTCTTTCCTGAATGTTGGTACAAAGGGCTGCTTGCAGCTCTACTTGCTGCAGCACTTGTTTTTATTTGACAAAACCTGTTTCAAGCAAATATCTATCACTGGTCTTAAGACATCTGTTAGTGCTGAATGAGATCTAATGCTGCTGCTTGGTGGCTTCTTGTGTCCTCTACAGGCTGCTGAGTGGAAGAGGAAAGGGCTTCACAGCGAGTATCTTGATGGGATTGTAATGTACCTTTCTCAAACCTGTGTTTTCAGGGCACAGCTTAATCCACGGGACATCTGCGTAGCCATGTGTGTGGACACGGGCACTGGCAAAGAGCCCCAGTCCGGTGATGAGGAGATGCCTGGAACTAGATTTGTAGACATCTGCTGATCAGTGGGTTAGCAGAGATTGGAGGTCCTGGAGTACTGCTCTGCCACAGCCTGCTCCTGCGCTCTCCTTTCCTTTGGAAGTCCCTATGCTGTGCTGAGGACTACCCAACTAATCATGCTACACTAATGTGGAATGCGTGGGGGTGTTCCTAAGAGCTGTTGGCTGCTGTAGTGTAATCGTCTAGCTAACATGCATATTGCTCAACTTCCCTTAGGTCAGGAGATGTCCTTATGTGGCATCTGAAACATCTGTCCTATGTTTCTTCCAGCACAGCTGAGTCCTATTGGTATAAGTATTGTGCTTTCCCTGTTTTGTACGGCTGAAAATAAGCAGAAGTCTGCTAGCGGTGGCTCAAAGGCAGAGGTCCCTTGCCTGCCTCTTCCTGTGCTCTTTCCCAGCTCTTACAGAGCTCTTGGCTGTGGTACGGCTTCAGCAGGCGTTTGAGAAATACTGCAGCTCCAGAAACCAGATCTAACAAAGGGGAAGGGAGTGGGGAGAAAAAAAGATGAGGGTCTGAAGTTACAACCCCTGAAGTTTTCAGAACAGTTGGTGTACTGACCCCTCTCCCACCCCCTCAGCTTTCAACTCCGGGGAGGCCTCGCAGCCTCCAAAGTTTGACTCCCCATCCTTCCTGATGTCAGCATTTGCTGCCTTTTGCCGTATTTTGTCTTTGGGACAGGTTGTGCATAGCAGTACTCAGCTGCCACTGCAGCCAGGTACCAAAGCAGTTCCCTCGGGGTAAAATTGCCGTGCAGAGGACCTAGGTCTGCTGGCTGGGAAGCTGAAGTACCCAGATCTCTGCTGGCAGAGGTGGATGACAACAGCCTTTTGCAGTAGCTTCAGCAATTAAACCAAGCCTGAGGAAAGTGCAGGCTCTGTGCAAGAGTGAGGAGCTGCTCCTGCGGGGAGACAGTGCGAGACTGTGTGGGGGAACAAGCACAGCATTGTTGTCAGCCGCAGTCAAGAGGGGCTTTTTAACACCCACTGGAGTGCTGGCTACAGCTGTCTCCCATGTGCTTGTGTGGGAAATGGATCTACAATGCAGGAGAGGAGGGAAAGACCACTTTGCAATTAAATAATAATAAAAAAGCTATATTAGGATCCAGCCATGAGTAAACAGCAGTGCGATGTTCCCCTTAGCGCAGTGGCACAGCACAGGAAATCACGTCACTGCCTCCAACCAGGATGGGGGTGAGCTGGACTCGGGCTTTTCAGCCTAGAAAGCCTTGATGGGGGAAGGTGCTCCTGAGCTTTCTGCGTGGTGTAGCAAATGGAGTATAAGTGAGGTTGGGCTTTAAGCTGCTCTTGTGTTAGACAACCCATTCCCACTCTGATTCCATAAATAAATAGCTACAGCCATTGACTTTCCTGCATTGTCCTGGGTAGTGCTGGCTTGGGAACTTGAGGAGAACTTTCAGTGATCATATCTACAACCAGGCTGGCCACTGCACTGCAGAAAGTGTGGCTAAATGGTTTGAGTAAGACCTGGATAGTGAGTGGTGTCTGTGTGGTGTGGGGAGCACCTGGCTCTGTCCCTGGTTACAGGGGTGAAAAATGGGATAGGAACCAGATACGGGCTCTGTGTGCTTACATGGTGCCTTCCTCATCCGTGTTTATGGGAATGCTGCAAACTCTTACACCAACCCCTGAAAATGCCGCTTTTCTCTTTCTGGCCCTCAAAGAGCTGGAATTCGGTGGCTTGACAGTGTCTTATCTGATAACTAAGAGCTAAAGAAGGAGGTAACCTTGTGCTCCCAGGCCTGTGCAAGCCACCTGAAGGGCTGAGAAAAGCCAAAAGCTGCTCTCACCTTGGAGCTGCTGCCAGAGGTCTGGGAGCAGGAGACCTGACTGGTTCAGTAACAGCATGGGAGCAGGTTCTCAGCTCCATCCCCTTCATCCTCATGGGCTCTCAGGCTGTCCCAGCCCCAGCTGGGTCTGCATTGCCCTTTGTGCCTGGAGAACACATTTCTGTTTCCAAAAGTGAGGTAGATCCTGGCTTGTGCAGGAGCCTGTGGGGCCCCTTCCAGCCCTGCAGCAGCCTTTCAAACGGGCTGTGTACAACTGGTCATGGCTCTGGCTTGCTGCTGGAGTAGCCCTGAAGAGCCCAGTCTCGGTACCCAGTCTGCTTGGAGGCTTCAGATCTCTACTCAGAGGCTGGCCCTCTGCAGACCCCAAGATAATTGTAGAGACTTGTTTGCTGGGTAACTATAGTTGTGTGCAAGGAGTTGGGTTAGCCCTGCACAGCTGTGGCCTCCTGAAAGGAAACATGCATGTATTGCTGCAGTTGAAGAAAAACAGCAAGAAGATCTCCATAAAACATCTGGGCACGAGAGGCATGGTGGATCTCTTCTGCCTCCTTTTACTCTGCGGCTGGGGCTGTGCCTCCAACAGAAATAGCTCAGCACTTCTGATAGCACGAGGTTTGTCGTGCTCAGCTGCGTGCCGTTCGCGCGCTGCAGGGACATTGCTCTCTGTCCTTCCTTCCTCGGAGCGGGGGGACAGGCTTTAGGGAGACTCCCAGCACCTGCGGGAGGATGTTGCAAAGGTGTGGCCATGTTGGTGGGTTGGGAGATGTGTTTGGGGAATAGGTGAAGGGCAAAGTTACTCTGCAAACATAGCTTTGTGCAGACAGTGAAATCTGTGGTTGAAGGCTCTGCTGGGGAAGTATGCCGTGTTCCTTATCCTCCTGCTATGAATATGAGGGGATCTCCTGCATCCACAGACAAGATCACAAATTCCTTCTGTTGTTGTGGACAACAAAAACTAGGTAGTACCTGTGCTGGGCAGGGATGCTCTCCTTCACCCAGCTTGGGATTATCAACTGATCTCACCTAACGTGGGCTTGAGGTTCTTGCTGCTGTGGTGTGCTACAGGCAGTGCCCTGGTGCTGAAGGGAGAGGGTGATTGGCTGTTAGAGGCCATGGGGAGCTCTGCAAGCAAGGACTACTTGAAAGACCAGCACTGAACAGTGAGGCAGCTGCTCAGCTCTGGTCCACTGTCAGTGTCACGTCCTCTTTTAGGAGGACATCTCTCTCTGCTTAAATAAAGCAAACTGCATCCCTGCAGGGACTGTCAGCCATCATTGCTACCCATAGGAAACTCAACAGCTCATCAGGCAGCTGGTGTATTGAATGGTTTGCTTTGGGGCTGCTAGAACCCTTTTTTGCTAGTTACATCTGAAAACATGCCGTGAGGCCATCATGTGCAATGGGTTTTAGGGCCAACTGTTGGCAGTCTGCCCTGGAAGAGGAGGGTCTGAAGGTGCCCTTGATCTGGACCAGCTCATGTGGGCTCTGCTGGTGGCCCCATGGGGCCAGGCTTGGGAAGGCTAATGGGGTCTGCCCCTTGAGCTAAGGCAGCAGAGGGGTTTGGTAGCAGTCTCTAGTTTCAGCAGCTGAGTGCCCTGTGTTCCTCAGCTAGCCTGCCCTTGCAGAGGACATCTTTCTTCCTGCTGTGGGTCCTCAGGTCCTGCTTGAGTCACCCTTCCTCTTGGGCTGGACTGGTTTGTGTGACCTCTCCCAGATGGGGGGACAACAGCCAGGTACCAGCACTGTGGACTCCTTGATGGAGTGTCAGTCCCCACTGAGAGTGCCCAGACCTGCTTGGACAAAGCTGGGGGAGCAGTTCCCTGTCCCAGGCCCTGCCGCCAGGCCAGGCATCTCACGTCCAGGGCTGTGCGGCTTTGCCTGTGTGTCACTTCCCGCCCGCTTCCCGTTAGACAAAGCCTTTGTGTGTCAGCAGATCCTGGGATGCCCTGCGGCACCTGCCTCTCCCCTCCCTCTCCGCCTCTGTGGCTCTGCCCTTTCCCGTTGTCACTTCTGTAGGCTGCTGCCTGCCTATTCGGTGACCTTCCCCGCTGCTCCCACTGCTCGGGCAGTATTTTGGCCCCTGGCCATCTTAAACAATTAATGGAGGGGTGGAGAAACTTGCCATGTTAAATTACTTCCTCCTTTGGGAGGGGGTGAGGTCTCCACATCTCTCCCCTAATACCAATGCAGTTTGTTGCTGTTGCCTGAAGCGGCCACTGCGTCTCTGTTTTCCCTCTAGAAGTTAGTAAAACAGTATTTCGGAGCGCTCTTTTTTTTTTATTTCTCAGCATTTTGCTTAACCTGTGGGTGCTGCCTCAGAATCGCGTGGAGAGGAGAAACTTCTCTGGGATTTAGAGAAAAGCAAGCCGAGAGGAGGCCAGAGGAGGATTTTGCTGGAAAACTCTTTGGGAAGCTGGAGACCTTCTCGGGATGCCTGCCGTGGGCTTGTTCTCCTCTAGCAGCTATTCACATCTTCCCGGGCAAAGGCAGCTCCCCGCCACGGAGCATCTGCATTAAGCAGGTCTGTGCGAAGGGCAGGGACGCAGATAGCATCGATGCTGTAACGAGCAGCCTGTGAACTTTGCTGGCTCTGCCTGTGTCCGTAAGGTCCCCACAGGGCTGGGGAACGCGGCACCCTGTGTTTGCAATGCCCCTTCGCCGTCTAGCGCTGAAGTTGGCTGTCAGAGAAACCTTCGAGGTCCCCTGCTCAGCCGTGGTAGTGTCATGAGTTAGATTAGTTGGAGCTGTGCTGGGGGCGGTGAGGGCTTGGATTACAGTCCAGAACTCAAAGTGCTTCGGTGGTTCACGTCGGAGGGGAGAGGAGACGCCCCATCGCACACATGGAGGAAAAAGAGAAAAAACGCTGCCTTCGGAATTGAGGGGGAATAAAGGAGGCCGGGAACATGGTAAGGAAATCTCTGCAAAGGGGTCTTGCCTTGGGCACAAGTGCGGGTGCTTGTGATGGAGCTGCTGTTGGGGCAGCCTGCCGGGAGCCGGTGCACAGCGCTAATGCCAGGAGTGGGAAATGGCTCTTGTGGCACTTTCCGTTACTTGGATGGCACATTGTACCCTGGGGTGCCAGCCCTGGATGGTGGCTGCAGGGACACGGGGCTCTTGTTGGCACTTGTCCCTCATGGGGTGCTTATCAAGGGTGCAATGCTGGAGCAAGGGGCTGGGACAAGGCAGGTCAAGCAGGGCCCTGCTTTTTGAGCTGCCTGGATGCTGAGCTCTCCTCCTGCCCTTGCTCTTTGCTGGTCCTGCTCTGGGGCTGTGGCCACTACTGTCTTGCAGAGCCCAGGGAAAGGGAAAGCGTTTGTTTCTTTTCTCCCATCCAAGGTGGGCAGCCAGGGGTTCAGAGAAACCCCCGGAGCCAGGCAAAGATCCTTTCAGTGTCAAGTTCTGCATGTCCTTGTTTTGGGAGGGGAGAGACTGGCGTGCCCAGCGGGCAGCAGGGCACCCCATCTCCCTGGGAGTGTCTGCAGGGCTGTCCCCTGCCGAGCCACACTGGCACTGCCCTGCAAACAGAGGTGCCCAGCCCTGGGGCAGCAGAGGCTGGAGGGATCGCTAGCCCTGTGACAAGATCCCACAGCACCGGTCTGGCTTCTGATGGTTTGTTCCTGGGCTCAGGTTGGGATCCATGTGCCCAGCAGCTCTAAATCTCCTGGATGAGTCCTGCTGTGTCACGAGCTGCCTCTCCACAGCAGAGAGAACAAAGTCCATGAGGGGGACAAGCAGCTTGCGTTGCTGCTGTACCTGGCTGTGTGACCTGCTTTGTCTTAAAAGTTCAGCTTCTGGGCTTGGAGAAGCTTGTCTTTCATTGATGGAAGAGTTGCCCAAGTTTTGGTTTCTGCAACCTGAGCTGAGCTGATGGACCCATGTCTCTTTCCCTTTGCCACCCTCCAGCTCTTCTGCTGAAGACCCCGTGGTTCTCTGCACCCTTATGGGTGGCTCTGTCAGAGCTGTGGTGCACTTTCCTCTTCCATCCCATCCTGCTGTGGAGGCCTGCAGGCATCTCACTTGTTCCACTTCCCTGCTCCAGTCAGGAGAGCTCTTTCCCTCATCCCATACCTAGTATGTTCCCAGCAATTTTCAGTCTGTGTTGGTTATTGTATGAAGTTGAAATCAAAGGAGAGCACTCTCTGGGGCTGTACAGGGTGGGTGCCATTCCTTGCAGGCTGCATTTTGCCATGGGAGCTGGCAGGGCTTGTGAAGCTCTGCTCCAGGAGGCCTGAGTCAGAAACTGGCCGCTGCTACTCTGCTCCTGCAAACTGGAGGTGCCTTTCTGATTCCCAAATGCTTCATCCCCAGTTTGGGTCCCTCACCTTGTTCTAATGTGTGATGCAAAAGCTGTCTGAAGCAGGGGCCTTCATGCAGAGAGAGCAGTGCCACGGCCAGTCCAGGTGCCACAGTGGGTTGTGGGTGTGCAGGGACCATGTGTCACTGCTGAGGAGGGATCGTGTGCCTCACAGGTTCTGAGTTCAGGCTTGGCAGCTTCAAGGAGCAGGAATCAGAGGCCAAACTGCCACAGACCCAGCAATGGATGCTGGCCATGCCATTGTCACCTGTGCTATGTGGCAGGTATCTGTTCCCAATGCTATGGTAGACCAGTCTGCAGTTTGGGAAGTGTGATCTGTGAGTGGCTGAGTTGGGACTGTAGCTCCACACTGTTCTGTTTGCCTTGAGTTGGTGTCTTGGTGAATCAACCAAACCCTGCAGGCAAAAGATTTGCATTTAGGTGAATGTGCTGGCCTGCATGAGACTTCCCCATGACCTCTGGCAGTTTGCAGGGCTCTCAGATGCTTGGGTCCCAATGGGAGCCTGGTGTGGTGCAACTGCTGGCTGCCCTGTTCTGTGTGAGGCAGGTGATTGCTCTTCATGAGGTGTCTGCCATGCTTTGGTGTTATGGATGATATGGCATGTGTATGGGTACACAGGGTTTTTGCAGCTGGGGGATGCATAAAGCACACAATGTGTAAGATACCTTAGGCCAAAGTAGCCTACTGCCACTAGAACTGAGTTTTGCAGCTGTGAAAACCCCACGGTGTGAGGAAGGCAGGAGCCTGGCTGAGCTCTCTCTAACCTGCTTGTCTCATTGTGGCTGTGGATCTGCCCTTCTTCCATGGCAGGGATTTCTTCTCCATGGGAGAGGGAGCGGGTTTCACCTTGCCTGGTGCCTGTTGCTGGATGGGGCACAGGAGATGGTCAGGGTGTACGGACCACAGTGCGTTCCACTTGAGGAACAGTTTCCACCCAGGCAGGTACAAACCCCTGTGCTCTTGGGTGGGTTGGCTGGAGGCAAAGCAAGTGATAGCCCCGCTCCTCCACTGCCCCATCCAGGGGTCTGCTTCCAGCCTCTGTCCTCAGGTTGTGAGGGACAGCTTCGCCTCTGGGAAGTCACTCAAGCTGCTGTGGCTGGCCAAAGAGCCCAGGGCTACTTTTCCACCTTTGCTAGGGTGATTGCTGCTGCCCTTCAATGGGAGCTGGGACATTGTAGACCCAGAGCATGAGATCAGTGAGGCTCCCACAGCTGTCCCTTGGTCTTGCCCGGGCTACTTCTCCCATACAGTGGCATGTGCCAAGTCTCCAGTCATCATGCAGATGTGTAGAGCGTGTGTGTATCACAAGATGTGCAGATACTGGTGTCTTCCTGAGAAGTTCAGGTGGCACATCTACATCTATGCTGGCAGGAGAGAGGATGGGTTTCAGCAAAAAATATACTTTCTTTTATCCTCCGGTTATGCCTTCCCCTAGGGTGGGAAGGAAATGACTCTGGGAATCACAAAGAGTTTTAAGCATTGGGGATCTTCTTTCTTTATTTCTGTGCCAAAGCCATGAGCAAGATGTTGGAACGCAGACAAAGACCAGAGATGTAATCCTGAGCACATGGAAGTGGTTTGAAAGCATCTTCTCTGGGGTAACAAGGATGACAATTTGTGTTTAATGCCCTACTTTTTTCCAAAAATCCTGGGCAGGTGAACGTCCTGTTCATTGTAGCAATGAAAATAATGGCTAAATGTAGGTGACAGGCCAGCTGCATGCACGTGTCTGCCCAGCAATCACCGAATGTGTTCTTAGTACCAGGTGGGAATGCAAGACAGCAAGTGCTTATAGTGTGACACGGCAGGTGTCCAAGGAGGAATGTATGCTGAGTGTCAGTGCTTATTTTCTGAAAACTGGTGTTCTGTAGCATGGTCCTCTGGATATGGTGCTGGCTACCTACCTGCATGTGCAGTCAGCTCCTAGGGACACCTTGCTCAGTGCACCCTGCTCCTCGGTGGGAAGTTGGCAGAAGACATTGGAACACGAGAGCCTTGTGGGTGTCTTGCTGCTGGTCACTTCAGAAAATACAGCCAGCCAGCATGTCTGCCTCTATATACTAGGGCACAGTCACAGCCTCTCAGCTCCCAGAGCCTAATTTTCTAGTTTCAGCTCATGCAATAAACCTGTCTGCAACCAAGCTGTGCAAAACTCAACCCTATAGCCTGTGGGCACAGCCTGAACCTGAGCATCAGTGCTGAGCATGCAGGGAAGTCACAGATACAGGAGCTACAGGCCCCCTTAGTACTGAAGTGCTGTAAAAATCTCTGCTAAAACAGTCAAGGTGTCTTCTGCAGAAGCTATAAACTCAATCAACCTGTGGGGACCCAATGTCAGAGCATCTTTTGTTCTTATTCCTGGTGCTCTAACCATGTGGCACCTCCCTGTTCCTCTCCTGCAAAGCTCGACATAGCCAAGGTCTGCAAAGGTGAGCAGTAGCACCAGGATTGGCTGTGTTGCTGACTGAAGTGCAATAAAAAGCAAGGCTGGCCTGCTAGGGGATGCTGTCTGCTTCTGGTGGTGGGATGCTCTGTGTTGTGCTTTCTACACCACTCAAGATACCTGGCTTGCAACTTGGAGAAGTGAATGGATGTGCCCTTGTTGACTCTGAAGCTTTGACCATGCTAATATCTCTCTGCTGTACAGAGTGGCTCATCTCTGTTGCCTGGCCTAGTCTTTCATTAAAAAATGAACAAAAAAATGGGGCCTTTCTTGTGGTAAGTGCTCCTGGCTGGTTTTACATGTATCCCATTTTTTTGCATCGCTGGGCACCAAGTTGAAATTTCCAAGATCAAAGCAGCACAGAATGATTCTGAATGTCTTTCTGTCTGCTCAAATTTACCATCCTGCCATCAGGCTGGGATGCCCAGGATGAACCCTTTGCTTCAGCTGGTGCAACCAGCTACTGATTTGAATGGAATCAAATGGCTCAGCTGAAGAGCAATGGGGACCAGACAAAGACTTGCATGTGCTTCTCCTGGACATCAGTGGATGCGGTAGAGGGGAGGCTCCATGGGGTCTTATGGTCAGCCCCAATGGGATGTGGTGCTGTAGCTGGATGATGGTTTGCGTGGTGCAGGGAAGAAAAGCTGTAGGAGTTCTGGAGATATGAGCTAGATGTCCACCTTGAGCTTTGCAGCCTGTGTGAGGTGTGGTAGTGTTTGTTTGCAGGAGACAAGTTGTGAAGTTTCCTGAGCAGGTTCCATCAGGAAGATGCCTTCCCTGGGGCTGCCTGTCAAGTCTTGGTAACTCCCAACAAAAACCTAGTGCTGCTGAGTCTCCAACGTGGCCAAAGGATGTGGATTATTTGCTGTCTGTTGTCATCTTTCTGAATACATTTACCTTTTGAACAAGGTCCTTCTCATACGCTCAGGAGGCTGGTATGCAGACCCGTTAATGGATCAAGGGGAAAAATGCCTGTGGATGTATTATCTTTTGTGTTTGGGCTTATAACCACCCACGTTTTGGCATACATCCCTTCTGTGCACAAAGATGTCTTTTAGAAATCTCTAGTTAAATCTCCACCCTCCTTTGATATGTATGGAAATAATGGGACATGTGAGACCGTTTTCTGTTGTGTTTTTTTTTTTTTTTTTAAATCTATAAAGGGAATAGCTTTAAAAGCCTGGGTTTATTCCTTTCTAACCCAGGAGTTTAGTAGAAGCAGTGCCCTGAATTTATAACTGATTTACTTGGCTGTCCAGGAGGCATGCACTTAGCGCTGTATCTGAATATGGGGGAAATGTTTTCCTCCAAGTGTTAAATCCCAGGCTCGGCTGCTCAGAGGCAGAAAAGCTTGAGCATGTGTGTGTCTGTTCTCCAGTGAGCCTGGAGAGTCTTGGAGCGAATCTGGGTCCTTTCGCCCAGAACAACTTCTCCCTGCATGGCACAGACCCCACTGCTTCTGAGCTGGCATAGCCATGGCCATCTCTGGGCTGCCGGCTCTGTCCTTCTGGCTGAGCCTTCCTCACAGCCTCTTCCTCAGAGGTGACAACTGATCGCTACTGCCAGCTGCTTTCTCATATCAAAGGTGTGCAGGGATGTGTTCCTTCAAGGAAGGGTTCTTGTGCAGTTACTGTTTTCTCATGCAATCAGCCAGTTTTTCCTGGAATTGCTAGGCAGCTTCAGAGCATTTCGATGTAGTGGGACTTGTATTTCACAAGCACACGGTAATACAGAGTGCTTAAAGCCAGAAGGAACTATGGCTCATCTCTTACGGGACACTGGGACCATAATGTGTTAGCTAGATCCCACATAGAGCCTGGGAGCTCTTTTTTAACTAAAACGTGGTATTTTCTTAGCAGCATCCACCCTTAGTTAAGAAGGTTGCAAGAGACAGTGAACCCACCAGTTCCATTGTGAGTCTGTCCAGCAGCTCATGCACCTTGCAGAGGAAAGAGTGGATCTGAACGTGACCCAGCCACAGCCTTGAGCTCAGAACATGTGCAAAGCTGCCCCATAAGTAATAATCTAAATGCTGAGCCTGTGAAGATTGTTTCTGGCACTCATCAGCTGTCCTGCTGAAGGATTATAATTTTCTCTTTGAGCACAGGAGGCTGCCCATCTGTTGTAAGATGCCCCCAGATGGGTGTCTGAAAACAAGGTGTTGGCTATGGCCTCATGCCTCTGACTAAAAGGTGTTAAAATGAGTTGACCTTTTTGGCTAAGAACTTACCCTGGGTATTTTGTAGCTGCCTGGTATAAACAAATCTTCCATCTGCCTAGAGTGCCCCATTATTTGGTAGGTATTAGGCACAAACAGGAAGGGGTACAAGATGCTATTGCTCAGGTTGGTTTGCCAGATGGATGCCAGTGTTTGAAGTTGACAGTGGAGCAAATACTGTAATAATGAGATGAATGAGCTCAAGCAATTCTCTTGGGTAGCAGAGAGAATGAATTTTAGTGCATTTACCAGAAGAGCCCTGTAAAGAAAGGGATTCCGCTGTAATGTCCTAGGACTTGTCTTATGTAGAAGTGGCCTGTGAAATTCTTGGCTCTGTCTGTGATATCTGAGGGGATTTAGCAAGCCTTGTACGAGCCTGTTGTAGGAACGTGACACTTAGATCGTGGAGATCCCTGGCTGGACCATGGCAAATGGTGCCGTGGCTGGATGTCAGTGCCCAAGACAGGGCAGCCCCTGTGGTCTGGTGATGGGAGTGAAGAGGAGAGCCCGGAGGTCTCGATGAGGTTGGGGAGGTGTATGCTGCTGATGCTGGGCAGTGAAACCACAGCAACCATACATTTATGCTCTTCCAGCATGAGTCTGTTACTGGAAAGGGTGTTTTAAAAGTACCCAAAGCTGTGCTCTGTGTGATGCAAAGCTTTGTTAATTAATTGCCTGGTTAGATCTATGCCAATGATATTTAAAAAAAAAAAAAAATCTGTGCTTAGACAGTTATTTCAGATTAAGGACTTAATCCTTTGATTAAACTAAACCAAAATAAGCTGGTCTCCAGCTGTATGATGGTGTTTTATACACAGCTCTTCTCATACACTTGGAGGCACTTGTTTCAGCTGGAAGATGTCTGTTTAAGGACAGGGCTTTGTGTGTTCTCTTACATGCCCTTTAAACACCTTTATCATCTGCCTGATCTATTGCTAATAGAAAGTAACAGGCCTTTGGCAGCAGAGCTCATTCCTTGCTCTGGGTAAGACCCACCTTCTGCTCAGTTCACTGAGAGCTCAGCTATGGGCGGGACACTTCCCTGTGAGGAAAGGCTTATCTCTGTTTCCCAGTTCTGCTTCTCTCTGGCTATAAGAGGACTTTCTTGGATTGTGGGTCAGTATTTCATCCCCAGTTTGGCCTCTCTAATCTGTTCAGCAGTTGTCAGCAGCTTTTCTGATGTGTTGGATGTTGTGCGGACAAGGGAGAAAGCCACAGGCCCTGTTCAGAGAACCTGGAGTATGAAAGCCTAAAGTAAAGGGTAGAGAGCCGCAACATGAATATAGATCTCTGGTGGGAACTGGTGCTGGAATGCTGTGTCCAAGTGCACGTGATGCTGTTTCCTTCGGGGAAGCAGCATGGTCAGGCAATGGTGGAACAGCAGCGAGCGAGCTCTGCAAGCTGCCACTTCCCTGCGGGCACGCGTGAGTAGAGGGAGGGCTGGTGAAAACACTGCTTCCCTCCCTGAAGGACTGCCCCAGGTTATGTCTTTGGTATAGATAAATATTGGGGTTTGGATATCTTAACAGCAGGTTTGCTTCTTGTGTTGCTGTTTCAGACCCATGTAAACGTCCTGCTGGGCCACAGGGCTCTCAGGCAGGGGAGCAGCCCCAGGTGCTGGTCGTGTTACTGTATGCTAATGCCTGCGTTTGGCCACCTAAACCGTGGTATAGAGACAGGGATCTACCTGCATGTGGCTGCTTCTGCACCCTACTATTCCCTGCCTTTTGCTCCAGCACAAGAACAGCATTGGTATAGCTGTATACTAGCTCCAAATCTTAAGGCTCACAGGAAGTCACACTTGGTTTTCAAAGCAATGTAGGATGATCCCTCTTGAGTGAAAACAAACCAGTTGCGGGCTAACGAGGTGATCGCCCAGCTTTGGGCCTGCCTTTCTCCCGCTGAGCATGCCCAGACCTACAGCATGCGCAGAAGTGGGACCTCAGAGCTGAAAAGCAAATACATCATTTTTCCCTTTGTTTAATTAAATGAGAGATCATGAGTTAATCACTTCCAAGCGCTTGTTTTCCTGCAGTGCCTGGAATGATAATCCCGCATGCTGCCCAGTAGGAGCTGCTTTGGCTGCCGCAGCCGCGTCGACCCGGAGAACGGCCAGGGGAACAGAGGGAGGCATCTGGAAATGATTCTCCGGGCTCTGTCTGCGGAGCACCACTCCCTGCAAGGCTGTAGGAGCTGGTTTATCCACACGCTGCGGAGCCATCCTGCCTGCCCCAGCAGCAGAGAGACTGAGCTGGGCTATGACCATGGCATGGTGGCACACAGAAGGCAGCTCATTTTCAGAGGTACAGCCCGTGAATGAAGCTGGCCCGGGTGAGACTGGGAACACTTTCCTCCCAAGTGGAACTGGGTGCTGCGCTTTTCTCCGTGAAACAATAGCCCAAAGAGCAGGTAGAGCCATTCCTGGTTATCTCACAGGAAGGTGGTGTAATTACAGCAGTGTGAATACCTACCTCTATAGCTGCACCACTTAATAGTACATTATTTTAGTGAAAACATCCAGAGGCAGGCAGGGTGCCGAAGGCAGGCGCCCTCCTCCCAGCCTCCCCCTGAGCCACGGAGCGAGCAGCCGAGGGGGGAGCTGGCACTTGCTCTGGGAAGATTTTTCTCTCTTGAATTCATTGCCGCTGTGATTAGAGTGGCTCAGGAAATGGGGCTGGGAGGGTTCTCCTCCCTGCAGAAATGGAGTGGGAAATCTCAAATTTTGTCAGAAAAACAAGCCTTGTTTTCAGCCAAAGGCCTTTTTGAATGGATGTCTCTATTTTAATGGCAAAGCAGCCTGGCTTTCGGCTTTATGTCAGAAAGTGGAAAGGCTTCATGGAAAGCCCAGAGGTCTGTTTTTACTGGAAATGAAGTTTCTCACGTCAGCTGAGAGCTGAGCAGCCCCAGCCAAGTGGCGCAGCACGGCAGCCTTTGCTGGCGGAGGGACCAGCGATCCCAGCCCTGCTCAGCGCCCCTTTTCTCCCCAGCCCAAAGCTGTCTGGGGGCCACAGGCCAGCACTGCGATGCTTGGAGCTCTACCTCTTCCCAGTTTTCCTCTTCTTTCTGCTTTCCAGTTTTGGGGTGTGGGAGGGTTGGGTCGTCTCTCTTCCCCTCACGTTTGCAGACTCTCGTCTCCCCTGTCCTGCCTTTGCATTGCCTGTTGGTACATGGGCAGAGGGGTGTGTGAAGGACATGGCCAGGCTCTGGGCAACTGGCAGAAGGAGGGCAAAGTTGTGGGAGATCCTGGCAAGGCCCCTCTGCTGAGCGGGAGCCGAGACGCTCGGTGACTCAGAGCTGGGCGTACCATGGGCACGGCTCGCTGTGCTCGCAGCCTCTCAGGCTCTGTTCCACCAGCCATGCTCCTCGCTCTGCCAAGCCACGGCAGTTGCTGGATTTAACTGGGGCACATTGGGGTAGATAGTTTCATTCTTTGACTGCTCAGATGGGAGTCTAGGTTTTTTAGAGCAGAGCTGCAGATCCTTTAGCTAAATTCCTGCTGCAAGATGTATCCTCAGTGTTACATGGGCCAGTCCAGCCTGCTAGAAAGGAGCATTGTCTGCCATAAAATCATGGGCTGGTGAAATAGTTAAGTCTGGTCTCACCATACTGGTGGTTTTTAGGAGTCTTCATACAGCATCTGGGCTGTCAGCTGTGAAGATCTGTGCCTCTTCATGTTCTCCTTGACCAAGACTCAGCATTTTGTAGACAACATTATTGAGCAAGACACTGACTTCTTAGGAAGGTGCTTGAGTGAGTTGTGGGGAAAATGCTGCTAAGGCTTTGTGGGCCCAGGCAGGTCCAGCAGCATTGCAACCATTCCCCGCACAGACTTGCGTTGTCCTGAGCCACTTGCACTGCTGTCCCAGGCGCTTGCTGGGAAGGTGCGGGTATTCTGACGCTGCGCAAGGTGTGTAGCCCTGGGATCTTGTCTCTGCTCCCTGGGCAGGCTGACTTCTTGTTCTCCAAACCAATTGGAACCTCTCCAGGGTTCAGACTTAATTGGTGAGCAGCAGGTCGCATAGAAGAAGTTTAGTCCTGAGTCAGAGAGAAACGTAGCATGGCAGGAGTTCCCAGCGGCAGGAGCTGCTATGTAGCTTTGTGCCCACAAAGATAGGCAGAAAATTCAATCAGTGCACATAAAAAAGCCCAAGAAACTCCTGGTTACTCTGGATGCCTCTTGGCAGGCTCCTCTCCTGTCCTGCAGCAGCTGCTTGCCCCAGGAGAGGTAGATGTGTTCCTTGAGCAGGGTTGTAACTGATCCTGGGCTTCTCATCCTGCTGCCTGCTTGTTAGTCCTGGCTTGGGGCTTCTGCCCAGGCACTCTAACTTCATCTCTCCCTGGCTCCTGGTTCTTGCTGCAGTTTGTGATGGGGAAAGGGGCTCTTAGGGCCGAACAGCACAGCTTTGCTGCCACAAGTCTTCATCCCTCTATTCATTTCACAGCATCTGTGGCTCCCATTATATCAGGGGGGTCCACCCCGCTCATTTCCACCCCCATTCAGACCCAAGCTCTCTTCCAGCTGTGAAACCCCTCTGGCCTCTCCCTTCTCCCCAGCCCTCCTGGGCTGGACCATGCTGGGTTGTCCCCACCACACAGCTCTGCCCACAGAGCCCAGCCTGTCCCTGTGTGATACTTTCCTCTTCCCTTGGTGTGCTCCAGCCCTTGCACCGGCAGCCAGCTCCCAGCTGAAGAGCAGTGAAAGCCAGTATGGCCGGACGTGACCTTAAGCTGGGCTTTATTTAGCGCCTTGATTTATAGAAGAGTTATTTTAAAAGCGTGTTTCTCTTTTGGGAGGTGTGGTGAGTGTGTGGTGGAGTGGTGGCAGCGAGCTGGAGTTCATAGGCCCTCCCCTGTATTGACAAAGCAGCATTTGAGTCCCAAGACACATTTTGCTTGGGGAGATGCTCTCTGGTTTGGTTGGACAGCGCTCCTGTTTGCCTTTGTGCTGGGTGGCTAAAAGGAGCAAGTGTCCAGGACCTTTCCCATGAGGGGGATGTGGCAATCCTGTTGGAGGTAGGGAAGCCGGAGACTTGCATTCCTCTTTTCTCCAGGAGGCTTCTGTGCTGGGTTCCGCCAGCTCTTGGGGGCCTGTGCAGGCGGGCATGGGATGAGGTGGAAATGTGCTAGGGCAGGAGTGCCGCCTCCTTGGATTCTTGCTGGGTTTAGCTTGTTCCCCTCTCTGGGCACTGTCCCCTCATCCTTGGTTGCAGAGGTTTCTGCTCATGCCTGCTGAGGGTTGCATTACCTGCTTGAGATAAGGGATGTAGTTTCTAGGTAGGATGAGCTCTAGACTTCAGGTTTATAAGCCTCTGGAGCACAGGATGCTATCCCCTTCTCTTGCTGTCCCGAGCTGGTTTGTATCAGTTCCCTGTGTCTCCAAACCATGGCTCTTCCATGTGTGTGGCAGGAGGCACTGCCTGCAGGTGAGATGTATGAGGCTGGCCACCTGCGCTCCAGCATTAAACAGCAGGACTATGCAGGCTCTTGCAGCCCTTGCTGAGGCCCTTTCCTCAAGCCACTCTGCAATCTGAGAATTAGCACAAATAAAGAGGACCCATCCCTTGATTGTGAGTTGGTTCAATGAGTTTATGATCAGAAGTGAATCTGCTGCTGTTGCAGGCTCCAAGCTCTGCCATGTTTCACACTCCGTGTTTCAAGGTGGCTTCAGAGCCCCTGAGGCTCTGCCATGCTTCTGCCCTCCACCTGGGCAGGACCCATCCCTGGGAGATCACCTTGGGCAGGTGGCAGCACTGGAAAGCAGCTTTTCCTCCACGTTCACCTGCGGCACATGAAGGCTGCATCCATCCTTGTTCTGTAGCTGCCCAAAGATGCTTGTGCTACAATCATGTGTAACACGATGGCATGTATGAATTTGCTCCCATGTTGGGGGCTTTTAATGTGGAATTAGCAGAGATTTGGTATAAAAAGGAGATGTTTTCACCAATGGTAGGGGTTGAAACCTTCTCTCTGCCCCTTTAAAGCCTGCACAGCTTTCATGGCTTCATGGTATAGTCTGGCCAGAGAGAGATAAAGCCTCTGTGCGGAGGGGTGCACTCTTAGCACTGAACTCTGCAATGGCTACAGGCTACGGTTATTCTGTATTTTACTAAAGGAAGGATAACATACAACTTGGTTTATTTTAACCATATACAGTATTTTTGATTCGATGCCAATGTTAATAATTGTCCTGTGAAGGCTTTGCTAAGGCAGCAGGAATGGTGTGAGAACCTTAGAGCAATGCACTGACTCATGTGCAAATATTTTGACTTCTTTGTTTTGTTTGCAACAGTAAACTTAACTGATTTAATTGGGGGTGGGGGGGGAAAGGATTGACTTTGCTCAAGCAGGGGAAGAGGTATGGGGCAGAATACAGGAAGGACACCCTGCCTCCCCCCTGCTGGTTTTGACTGAGATTTTGAACCTGTGGAGGGTCATAAGGAAAGTGTTTTCAAATGCTACCAGCCATAATGCTACTGTGCGAGTGCCCAAGCCCTTGGCTGGGTGGCTGGTGCCAGGTGGGAGAGCACTTGTGTCAAGGCCAGGTTTATCTGACAAGGGCACAGATGCTTGCTGGTACAGACTGGTGTCAACAGAGGTTACTGGAACTGTGCTCGCCTTCAGCTGGCTGCGCTTTGCCTCTGTCTTTTCACATGAGCTTGGGAGAGGAACAATGTGTACTGTTTAGTGTTATATCAATATTCAGCAATATAATTAATATGTCAAATTGTGAGAGGCTTCATGTTGGATTTGGTACCTGTTTCTCTACCCTATAGCCTCCACCATACCTTTTTTAGTAGTTCTGGGATAGCATGTAAAGGGAACACTTCTTAATTAGGCAGCCCTTTTGGGTCTGTACAGATCCCACAGTTCCTATCAGTCTGATTTCTCTTGTATCTCCTGAACTCTGCTAAGTCCCCCTTCGCACCCTGTATTGGGGTGGTCTTGACCAGAACTGTGCAGAGGGCTGCAGACTGTCAGCTCTCAACAGTTTTCTCTTGACCTCCATGATCTCTATTAGAAGATTTTCTCTGAAGACCTGTTCCTGCAGAGGAGGAAGTGCCTGGAAACTTCTAGGCTTTTAATTTCAATTAATGGAATAAAAGTTGAGGGTTTCTATCATTCTGAGTGGAAAGAAGCTCGTTTAAAACAGCCTTCTGCTCCCCTTTACGATTGGGGTTAAATGCTTGATCTTAGCATTCAACACTTAGAAATGTGCACACAGACCTCCTGCTTTTTGAGTCCTTGGGTTAAGAATATGAAAACCAGCTCCTTAACCTTTGTTTATCTGGTTGCATTGACCTTCAGGGGTATTGCAGGGAGGCAGCTGATCTCTCAGAAGAGTTGCAAACACTTTAGGAGCCTGCTGCGATTTAGCCTGCCTTGTTGCTGACAACAGGAGAAACAGCAGAAGAAGTAATGAAGTGGTGCTGTGCCACAGGCAATGTGTGGTTTGCTTGTCACCAGCATTCTGCCAGCTCGGGGCAGGCATTGCCTGGGCATCCTTGTCTCTCCTGTGCAATCCTGCAGGCTGTCCTACAAAGCAAGGTTTACAACAGAGCAGGGAGTGTATGCTGTGCTTGAAACATCCGGCCCTCAAAAAGAGGAATTCAAAGATCGTTGAGATCACTGGGAGATGGGAAGGCTTGTGTGAGGAGCATCATCTCTGCTCTGGCTGCAGGTCGGTTCAGGATTCCTCTGAGACTGTTGTGTGTTCTCAAGCCAATGGAGGTATCTGGAGTGGTGAACATGTGCCCCCTCAGAGTGGAAGAAGTGAAATGGTTTGCTTCCTCCTGATCCCTTCATCCCACTGCTCCTCAGTGGTGGCGTAAGCTGTTGTGGCACTGCTTTGTTTAACTTTCTCTCCTAATCTCGCTGTGAGACTGAGGTATGTTTTCAGGCATGTCCATGCAGCTGTTCCTGTTCTGCAGGAGGCTGTAGGGCTTCTGGGCCAGCAGCTGAAATGCTTTTCTTGTCTCTAGTGAAGGGAGGTGGATTTAGATCAGATGAGGATCTGGCCAGACACCTGAGTAAACTTTCATTTGGTTTTGTAGCAAAACTCACTCCCACTGGCTGTAAGTTAGCCAGAGAGGTCCCCTCTAAAATAGAAGGGAAAGGAGGAATCTTGATCCTCTCTCCAGATGAGTACAGATTTGTGTTTTCATTATTTTTTTGCAAACTCTCTTGATTTACACCCATACAAAAGACAGAGTTTAGTCTCTAGCACTGGTCCTGACACCACGAATAGGCTCTGGCTGTCAGACTCTCTCAAATGAAGGTGGAACTAGAGAAGCCATTGCATCTGATCCCCGGGCAGGAAACCGGCACCCTACATATCGATGTGTGTGCTCGGGCACCAAAGGCAGCAGAAAATTCCTGGAGTGAGCCTTTCATGAGAAGCAAGCAGCTTTGAATAATGATGAATTGCACTGGTGAGCGGCTTTCCCCAGTACCAAACAGCTCCATCAACTTATCCTGTGCAGCGACTTCTGAGCGCGGCAGGCTGAGTAGCTTCAGCCCAACTGTTGCCCCAGCAAATCCCCTCAGCCCACTGAGGAGCTTTAACACTAGGCTTTAATGTACCCAAGTGCTGAGCGGCATCTCCAGCCCCAGGTATCCAAAACACGGGGCCTGCCGAAGCGTCCACCCCATGATACTCTCGCTCGCTCACACGCGCTCACGTGCTGTGGTAATGGTTTAATAGCAGCCCCACCCAGCGCAGCCAGGAGAAGGACTTGCTGCGTAAGCAGAAGCTGGGAAATCTCGGCGCTGTGCACAGCGCACTGCGAGCGCTCCACTCGCGTTTTGGGAGAGGTTTTTCGTGTTTACCTGGAACCGCCGGTGCTAAAAGAAGCTAGAAAGAACAGCAGTTTGCTCCTTTGATCTCTGCTCCTGCATCTGGAGATGGCTGTGCTCCTGGGTGCAGGGCTCGTCAGGGCAGCGGGGGGTATCGTGCCGTGGTACCACTAACGCTGTCTCTCTTGGCAGGACTCGGAGTCGCTGGACGGTTGCATTCAGAGTACGTTATCAGCACTCTACCCTCCATTTGAGGCTACTGCAGCCACTGTTCTGTGCCAAGTTTTTGATGTGGTGGAGAAGACGTACCGTGGGGATGGACTGCGCTACCTCATAGACTTCCTGATTCCAGCCAAGCACATCCTGCAGTGCATTCAGCAGGATGCCTGTGTGAGTACATCATGCCCTCTAAGGCCTGTGTGGGCTTTCTGGGAGAGCTTTCTTTCTGCTCTTGTATGTAAAATGGCTGGCAAAAAGCGCTTGCATGTGTACGGCAGCCTAGGTGGGAGGGCAGGCAGACAATTAGGAAACAGTTGAGAAATTGTTATTGAAGCAGAACCATGCAGAGATCAGATGAGGAGCGGTGCCCTCATCTTCCATAACCAGGAACACCAAACAGAAGGCTTAAGGGATTCAGAGGCGGAAGTTTAGCCAAGGGTTTGCTGGATACGGCTCACTCAAGTGCCTTCTAACCCCAGCAGTTCCCTGGCCTTGTGTATGAAGCTGCTGGGCTCCCACCACTGGCAGGGGCCTGTGTGGGGCAAAATGCTGCCGGTCGGTGCTTTTTCCCAGAACTCTGGCTCCTCTTTGGTTGTTCGAATGGTTGCAAGGCTCAGTAGTCCTGAGGAGTTGCATTATACTTAATACCAGAACGAGTCCAAGATTAACGTACTTTACTATTGGGAGTCTAAAACGTTAAGAATGATAAGTTAAATGCCCCCATGACAAACTTTGCTCAAAGTCTGCAAGATGGAAAAAAAAAAAAAAAAAAAGGCAATCCCAACAACCTAAAACTAGGATTTGTTTTGTCCTTTTTGTCTCTGAACCTAGAAGGTGTGTGTGTGGCCAGGCTTTTGATAGAAGTCCTTATGGTGGTGGGCAAGGGACTTCTGGAAGGGGAAAAAAAAAATGAAATAGAAGCTGAAAGAGTCAGTTATTCCTTTGTCTGGAGGTGAAATGCTGTGGGGGAACGCCCATCACATACAAAGGATCCATGGAACAAGCCCTGGGAGCTGGTCACTTTGCACGTGTTTTGGTGCAGTGTTTGTCCTTCCACATTGTCACCAGCCTCCAGCTTGGTGCCAGCCGTGTGTTTGTGAGCCCAGGGAGATCCAAGGTTGTGCACAAGGAATTATTCCATGGGTATATCTAGCTGCAGTTTCTAATTTGACAGTGCATAGCGTGGTTTTCCCCTTTAAAGAAACAAAAGGCTTTTAGTTTGTACGAACCAGTAATTACTGCAAGATGTTTCACAGTTTTCCCCAAACCACCTCCCTCACTGAAGGAGGCAAGGTAGCAATTTCCCCACTCCCTGAGATCCCGGCAGCTCCCAAGCGCCCAGTGGTGCCCTGGGCAGGTGAGGGGCTGGCAGGGAGGGTTGGAAAGCAGCCTGGCTTCTGCCATCCGTGGCTTGCAGGGATCTGGGCCCACGGTGCTGCTCTCCCAACGGGGAGGTGTTTGGGACAGTGACCCGCAGGGAGGGTGCCAGTTTGGGGGGTCTGTCGCTCCCTGGGCGGCCGGGCAGGGGCTGCTGAGGCCACGCACCCACCAGCTGCCGTGGCTGCCCTCGGGGCGGAGGCCCCTGTGGGGGAGGGCCGTGTGCTGCCCGGTAGCCAATAGGAGGAAAGCTGAGGCTGCAGTAGCCAATAGGAGCAGGGGATTGCCTTGATAGGCATGGTGGCCCCGCCGAGCCGGGGATTGTTGGAGCAGGGGGCGCTGAACCCTGAGGCGGGAGAGGTGCGAGGCTGGTGGGTGCCAGGGGTCCTGAGCTGGCAGAGAGGTGGGGGTAGTGGGCTTCAGGGACCGTGATGTGGGAGAGGTATGATGGCGGTGGGCTCTGGGATGCACTGAGGTGGGAGACGTGTGAGGGCAGAGGGCTCTGAGGTGCCCTGAGGCAGGAGAGAGGACAATAGGCCCTGGGCGACCCTGTGGCAGGAGAGCTGTGGGGGGCTCGGAGGTGGGAGAGAGGTGAGGGTGGTGGGCTCTGTGGGGCCCTGAGATGGGAGAGCTGTGAGGGCTGTGGGCCCTGGAGGAGCTCAGGGTGCTGGCAGCCTGCCAGGCTGGCCTAGAGTGAGGACACAGGTGATGTGGAGCTGAGGGAGGTGGTGGTGGCTGCGGTGTCCTGGTGGAGGGGGAAACCAGTGTGGTGGGGCTGTCACACACAGGCAGCACTAGTTGGGGAGGAGGTGCAGGGGCAGAACCTGTGCTTTGAGCCACTCTCCTGTCACAGGCTAAGGAATAGGGGAGAGCTCAGGGCTTGCCTGGCACTCTGTGGCTTGCTGAGTAGCCACAAGGTATGGGGGTGGTGGGGCAGCACCTCCAATGAGGTGCTCAGCATTAGATATCAGGAGCTTTTGCTGAGGTATGAAATGTCTGGAAGAGTGTGCAGCAAGAGACAAGAGTGCATGTGCAGGCCTCAGAGCACAGCTGGATGCCTGGAGCCTTTCCTCCTTGCTTGTGACCTCGACTCATGATTTTATGCTTTCAGAGTGGCAGTTCAAGGGGATCAAGGGAAGGTCTAGGTGTCTTGTACTGTCTTTAGAGCTGGGCCCAGGCTGTTCTATATTTTATTTACAAGTCTACTTGTTTGAATTTTTATTGCTGCAAGTTATTTCTTTCCTTTGTTGTGGACTCCTCCTCTTCCCCAAACCTCCACTGTGTGCCCCTTCTTTTGTTTTTGCTGTCGGAAATCACAGGACTATTTCATGTTACTTGTTTTGTCCCCCATTTAGAGAGTCTAAACAAAAGCAATGTTTACTCCTTAGTTTGTAGTTCAGCTGGTCCGTGTGAGCTTTTCCTAAACACACTAAAGGGAAAAGAAGTAACTCCTATCTGACTGACTATTGTAGGAAATCTTGAGAGAGCTAGATCTTTTGTCAGCTTCTGCAGTGATAAGAGTGTAAGTGGCTTCATGAAGTATTAGACAAGTCCATGGGCTTTAGCTGGGTGTATTAAAATTAATAGTTTGTATGTGATCCTCAGGGCTGGAGAAGGGAGTGTGGAGGCCTGTGCCAAAGGCTCTGTCTCTGCTTAACACAGAGTAAGAAACCAGGTTTTGCCCTTTGCTTTCAGATAGCATCCTTAGCTAAGTGGACTGTTGGTCTGTTCCAGCCTACCCACCCCTGTAGCTCTGGGAGCTACCACCTTTGTGCCATCTGTGTCATTGATGCCCAGCCCTTTCCTCAGAGGCAGTTTATTCCTGGCTGCAACTGCTGGGCATAGAGTCTGTTCCTGGCACTCCTTTGACAAGCCTGGTTTGGCTCTGTAGTGAACGGATACAAGAAGAGCAAATACTTGAGCCTCAAAGTGAAATGTTAGAACAACTGAAATAAGCCTCTTTGTGTAATCTTCCCTTAGAATGTGCTTTTTGGAACAAGAGCAGCATGAGGATGCTCCACTTCTAAAGTTCTAAAATTCTGAAATGTTTAGGCTATTGAAGGACTTACATTCCTGTTTGGTTGCTACTTCAAGGCATTCTGCATTTTGCTTTTTGTGGTTTTTATTGCTGAGTTTTCTTCTACTCATCAATCCGTAGTCAGACAACTCACCTGTTGGGTTGTCGATTTCTAAATGTATGAATGGTCTCCAAATAGGTTACTCTGTGTTCAGGTTTTAACAGAAACTCTGTGTCAGGTAGATGCAGATGGAATTCAGCTTTATGTTTATGCTACTGCTGATTGTGTTGCTCACTTTTCAGTCTAATAGTTTGGGAACTGACCTTTATTTTGAATGTACCTTTTCTTCCCATGAAAGGCCCTTGGGTACAGATGGTCTTAATATATCTACTAGGAGATATTCTAATGGCAGAAGAGGGCTTGGTGTGATGTAGGGTGCGATTGTTTAGTCTTGTTTGGAAAACTGCAAATTGTTTTTGTTTCCAACCTTATGTACAAAATACTTGGCTTGGGCACTTTCTGTAGGAGGTGAAAGCTCTATTGGCTGAGGTGCTGTGCAAGTCTTGCGCTTGATGGAGAAGTCCGTGAAGTATATACAGCCTGAGACTTGCTGAAGCCAGTAGTAACTTGTGCAAACTGTGTGCTGCAAAAGGAGGTCTTAGCTGAATTTAACTGTGCTGTGTAAGGAACAAACTGGCTGGTAGAGGCATCAGAAAGCGTAAGAATGTAAGACTGCAAGGCTTAGCTCCGCCTGTCTTTGAGGGAAGTACAGGCAACTGTGGGTTAGGTTGTAGTGCTTTTTAACTCTAACTTGATAGAAAGAGAAAAGAAGAGAGGTGGGTCTGCTCTGAGTTCAAGGTTAGAATATAAAGGTAGTATCAATATGATCCTTCAAGCAAATAAAAACTAAAGTAAGATTCAGTTTAATAGTGATACAGCATGTAGGTGCAACAGTGAGGCAGTTGCAGTGAGTGAACAGAAATAAAATTGCCATGACTGAATTGGATAGGGAATTAATTGCCTACACTGAAGAAAAGGGACTGGCTTGTCTCCATCCTGGAATGTGGAAGAAGTTACCATGTAATGCCGAATGTCTGATAATGGGGATTTCTATTGAATCTGTTAAGTCAGGGCTAGTAACAAAATACAGAGAACAAGCTGAGTGTACAACAACATGCGCTGAGCGAGGACTGAATTAACTGGAGAACATTTTTCCTGTGGTTTTCTCCATGGCAGGTAGTGTAAGACAAGCCCTTTTTGTAAACCAGCTCTCCCTACAGAGAAATGTTTTGTTGTCTAATCTCTTCTGTAAAAGATTTATTATGGAGTCATATGCAAAATTAATTATTGTGTCAAAGGGATGGAGGCTTATGCAAGTATTGCAAGATGGATAACAAACTGGTGAAAGGGAGGGTGTTTGTACTCTAGTGAAAACTGAGTTGGAGGCAGAAGGCATGAGACACACATTAGTCCTCATCCATGACTTTGGCATAGAAGGTAAGAATATGCAGATGACAGATATTTTGTGATGAAACCAGTCTGGGAGACATGAGCAATAACCTAAAGGAGGAGGGTGATAAAAGTATTACACACCATGAGCTCTAAAACTACGTACTTAAGTTTTTATAATGGTAGACTGGGAGGGCAAGCACGTGCCTCCACAAAACAATGGACAGAATTTCTGCTGTGAACTGGGGTTCGTCAGTTTGGGAAGAAAAACTAGCAGGTAACTGGGGTACCATACGGACGTGACTAAAAGACAAGTGTGATTCTAGCTTTAAGAGATGCTTCTAGCACAGTTGGAAAGTGTTGGTGCCATTATACAGAGTGGCTTGCAATGCTTTGCACTATGAAAAAGTGGAATGAGGAAATATAACGCTTTTTTTTTTTTTTTTTTTTTAAATGAAGCATCACTAAGGAGGGTGCTTCTGGCAGGTCTAAGACATGATCAAGGGAGTCTTACTAAGGTGATGTAACATGGCTTAATAATTTTAAGCAATGGGAACACATCCAGAGAACAAGCTTCAGGGTTGAGGAGGAGGAATTATTCAATCTAAAGGATGATTTGGCTTTTCAAGCCTCTGAGCAACTTTGCGTCAGCTGCAGTGAGGATAAGAAACCTGGCTGGGCTGAACGTTAAGCTTGATAAACGTAGGAAAGAAACTTGATGCCATTACCAATTATTTCAAGGTGTGTGATAACCAAGGAAGTTCCTTCATGCTATATGGCAAAATATTTGAATTAAAGTTTTTTTTTCTTTAATCTGCCTGTCCTGCAGAATATGGCATTTTTGTAAATTGCTTTTCCTGTCAAGTCTTCCATGTGACCATGTAAGAGAAACAAGAGAAAATGTCTGAGGTCTAATGCTGACAATACTAAAGTGTTTGGACTTTCATCTGATACAGGTGAATCCCATCTAAGCCCTCCTCCTGACTGAGAAAGAGGAAATTCATCATGAAATTGATGGCTTCCGTCATAGCTCAATTTAAATCTTACTTTACCCAAACAGTCTAGTTCAAAGCAGTCATTTTATTTTTTTTTTGAAGTTGTGATAAAGCTGTAAGCAGTTGAGTCAAGTGAGTTCAGCCATGAAACTTCAGTTCTTTTACTTGATTGGGATTTGTCTGAGACTTGTTCTGAGTGCTGCTGTGTTTTGGTAATGAGGAAATCCCTGGTATGACAAATGTAGTTCCTAGCAGCTTGCTGATGGGACTTGCTGCATTCTTTCTCTGTGGTTCTGCTGTGCTTTCCTCATTTGCTGCCTCCTTTCTCCTGCTTTGTCTTTGCAGTATCTCCTTCAGTTTGCTGGCAGGTTGCAACCATCCCTTGCTGCTGCGTCCCACACAACTTGTCTCCACCTGTCGTGCATGAAGTCTTGATAGCACCAGATGACTGATTTTTGCCTGGCTTCATGCTCTTCAATTTGGCTTAACCAGAATTAAGTGGAACAGGCTTCATCTTCCAGCAGAGCACATTAGGGAATAAAAACAAGTCCTCAGACCTTGGCATTTTCCTTCTGCCTTCACTCCCCAGTCAAGCTTTTTGTTACCTTCTTCACAGTAGACCTCAGTCTAAAGACCAACCACTGCTTCACCAGAGAAAAGACATTTTGCAGTGCCAAGCTGACTAGTGACATCCTGTGCAGTGAGGTTTGTGCATCTACAGCCTCCTCCTGGCAGGTTGGTATCAAATGTACCTCGTACAACCTTGTACTCACTGTGGATGCTCTGGAAATGATGTGTTTCCAGAGCCACTTTCTATGTTAAGGCTGTGGCTGGTCTTTAGTTGAGGACAGTGGGTTTTGTCTGTGCATTGTAAACACACTGCTGTCTGCCTGCATTTCTCTAATGACACTTGTGTAGGGATGCTGTATGGTCTGCATTTTCAATTTCTTAGTCAATCCAGTTGGTCCTAATGAGTCAGAAGTGAGGTAGAGACAGGGTCTCCTGGCTTGACCACAGGGAGGTGAGAACTCCTGATCTCTCTACACTGGGGTTCTGGGGTTTCGACCTCTGCCTGTCTGTGCTGACCGGCTTCAAAACAGGGCTGAGACTTTGGGGAGCTGGTTAGTTCATATTCTAATTCTGAGATGCTGGTGATTTGTGTTGGTAGCTTTTATTGTTTCTGCTTTTCAAAGAGAAGACTGCAGTATGGAAAACTCCCCTACATCAATAACCAAAGGCCCTAAATTCAGCTGTTCTATTGCTACAGCTGTGAAAGAGAAACACTGATCTGTCTTGTGCAAAAGCTTGACCTGAGGTCTGTTCCTGATGCTGAAAACACTTTCTTTTTTCTCTGTAGGTTCAGTACTGTGGTTTACTGTTTCGCCATGAGGGCTGGCCCCTGTGTGTTCATGAGAAGATTGTAGTCCAGCTGGCTTCTATTGACTGGCGAATCTTGAAGCCTGGTGACTTCTACCTGCAGGTGGTCCCCTATCTGAAGAAGTCTCCACGAATTGTATTGAAATGTTTGGCGAAAGACAAGCATAATGTAGAGGAAGTCGTGATTCCGGAAGTTTCCTATACCTCTATTTTTACTCTGGAATGGTTGAGTACTTTCAATGGAGAGCGGATGGGTATAGCACTGGAAAACTGTTTACTAACCACTGATGATAAAATATTTCGTGTCCCCTGGGATAAAGTGGTTAATCCTGAATTTATAAATAAGCCAAAAATAATTGAAAACAATATCATCTCTCCAGAAATAACAGAGGAACGTTCCATTTTGTGCCTCCCCATGGACCATGCTGAGTGCAGTTCAACAGACCCAGGATCTCAGTATCTACAGGAACAAAGTCCAAATCAAGATAACCTGGTCGTTAGCAGCACAGCTCCGCAGCTGAGTGAAGCTCTTGTCAATGGTGCCTCTACAAGTCCTGTCCCTCAAGACAATTTGAACAGTGACCTTGAAGGGGAGTATGTTGAGCTGACAGAAGTTTCATTGCCTAGGTTTGGGCCACAAGCAGGCTCTTTAACCCGGTCGCTAGCTCTAAATTATCTGACTCAGCCCAGAACACGAGTGAATACGTCTAAAGGCAACCACAGGTTTATTGTCATTCAAGACAGTACCTACTCCAAGAACTTAATTCAGTCAGCACTTATGCAGAAGGAGCACTGTGAAATGGACACTCTGAAAACTTCTTCTACAGAAGTTCTCAAAAATGTAATTCCGTTGGAAAGCAACAAAATGATGGCACGTGGAGAACTGTCTCCAGAAGGTCAGCTGATATCGGGCAGTCCTGGAAACATGGGAAGTAGTTTTTCTGTGTCTGAGTCTCCTGCCTGCAGTGCAGAAGATTCATCTGCCGAGCAAGACACCTGCAGCGAACACTCAATCGACTGGCCATATGCACTGTGCAGCTACAGTAATGTGTGTGCTGGAGAGAGTGTCAACAGCAAAGCACAAATGCCTGGTGCTCCTGGAAACATGGAAGAAGAAAGTGATGATCCTAGCAGAAATTCTGGTGCTGAAACATCAGAGCAGAGCCCAGAAACAATTCTAGATGGTACTGCTGCTAAAGAGGAGGTGATACATGGAAAACCACTGACTGAGGGTCAAAATGAGGTGACACAGATGGATGCCTCTCATGTGTCTGTCCCTGTGCCTTTTGGACCACGTTGCACACTGAATGAAGGTTCTGATGTTTCTTGCCAGAGTGTCAGTGAACGCATTGCACCAATCCAGGCCACTACATTGCTTATCACTCCTGAGAGTTCAGATGTAGGTGTGGAGAGAGGCTCTTCTTCTGGGGACATTGCTGATGCAGGAGCAGTTGGTGCTTGCTGCAGTGATCAGAAAGTAAATCTTAGTTCTCCGTTAAATCCTCCAGAACAGAACCAAGAAGTAGATGAATTTGAGCTGGAAAGAAGGGACAGCCCAGAGGAAGTTGAAGAGATGGAAAAAATATTGACTGTAAATGAGAGTCAGACTACTTATAGTCACTGTTCTGTCAAGTCTCCTACAGATGAACTCCTGTCAGATGGTGAAGAGCAAGAGGTCTCTGCCTGTCAGCATGAGAAAGCTGAAGAAGCCATGCTACTGGCAACTGCTCTGTCAGCAGGAGGAGATCAGACAGCAGAACAGTTAAATAACAGTGACTCTTTGGGCCCTGATGCACGAGCGGAAGGCTCAAGACAATTCAGAACCCAGAGGTTTGGAGAAAGGTGTGAGGAGTCACAGAAATGGTCAGAAAACCAGGACAGTAAAAGTGAAGAGAACTCTGTGCTGAACCCAGAGTGTGTTGCAGTACAGAACTTGCAGGAAGGGGAGGAGAACGAGAGAAGTTTTTCTTATGGGGAAAAGGTGAAGACTGTAGCCTTAAAAACACTGGAATCCATTGAAGAGGAACTGGAAGTTGGACCACTGTCCTCAGGACCCACTGAGGGGGATGCAGAGCCTGCTACTCTGCACTCCCACCAAGAGGCAGCTTCTGGGGTATCATCTCCTAAAGGTACAGGAATTGTATGTTTGTGTGTTTATCTGGTTGAGAACATTGATTGAAAGCAAAGTTCTCAAGGAGTACCGCTGGCAAGTATAGCTGCTAGGAGCCTTTGGGGTAATAGCAAGAATACTAATGATCAAGTTGTTGGTTTTGTGCCTTGAAATTAGCTTTCTCTTCAGAGGTGGGTTTGTTGTAGGTATTTTGTTTAATAGTTCTTTGCAAATTTACATTGATACACAACAAAGTTCCAGTTTAAAAGACTTAATTTTGGCTAACCTGATTGCTGGTGACCTCCACCCATTATGTTCATCATGTGTACATTATGGATGCATGCAATAGGAATGTATGAGGAGAGACTGTCTAACTGTACAAGTTTTTTGTAGTTGGAAACTTGCTTTAGGAAGATAGGTACAGCAAGAGGAAGTAGCAGTGAATGCCACAGTCAAATACTAGCTGTGTAACATGACCTGAAGATCAACAAATGTGTGTGCTGGTAACTGGTTTAAGATGCAAACTGCAGAGTTGAAGGATTCCCCTCCTCTTCCCTCCCTTCGCCTCCGGTGAAGTTTCTTCAGCTTAGTGAGGTTTCAAGTAGGAGCTGTTTAACTTGAGTGGGAGAGCACTGAGAAATTAAGCATCTAACTTCAACTCAAACGATATCTTCAAGCAGGTATTAGCCAGAGTTTGTGATGCTTGAGTTGCTGTGCTGGAGCTAATGCTCCTTTGGAAGGAATTGAACAGGGAATCCGGATCTCTGTGCCTTTTGCACCAGGCTGTAAGTAGGTAGCATGTAACCGCGCAGACATGATGTTGGCTTTGCCTCTGCTGAGTCTGGAAAGCTGTAGCTAGATATGCAGATCACATTGAGGAGCATGTGTGTGGCGGGGGCGGGTGAAACATGCCATTCCAGTTCAACAGCTCTCATTCCCTGGGACCCCTGGCTAGGAAAATTCCCCAGCTTGAAAGATTAGAGTGAGGTCTCTTGTGAAAGGCTTGGAGGTAGAGACCTACACTGTTAGTGTCAGACCCTCTGGAGGAGCAGAACAAGAGCTAGTTGTCTTGGGATGGGCTCCCAGTGTAATGCTTTCACTGGTCTGAAGTTGTGTGGATCAGAGCCTACATCACTGCTGTGGTACTACTCCTGGCTGCAAACACAGCTACTTTCTCAAGTGTCCAAAAGTCACGTTTTACCATGACCTCCTAATGGACCCGAAGTGTCCATTGATTAAAACGGAATTTCATTATCACCTGCACCAAAGTATTTAATTTCATAATTAGGCAAGCCCATGATTGCCAGGCATTTCTGATATGTTTGGAGTGACAAGCATTCCCCTCTGTAAAATAGAGCGGTCAGCTCAAATTTCTGTTTCAGAAGTGTGCCTCTCTCTGAGTGTCCATCAATATGACCAGAAAAAAAAGAGGTCACCTTCTGCCTCTCTGTAGCTCTTGGGCAATCCATGCCAATAAATAGCCATGCTGTGGGTATCTGTTCCCCTGAGCAAGCCAAACCTGGCTTGACTTGATGTTTGCAAAGGACTGGACCTCAGAAAAACCTAGGCTGCATTGAGTGCTGGGTGGATGCTTTCCTCATGGCTCTGGTGGTTGCTTTTTCAATGTTGCTGTCTCTTCTGTCTAAAATTAGACAGGTCCAGCTCGTGTACGAGATCATAAGTGTGATGTTTTCGCTAATCCACAGGACAAATCTTGGCTGCTACTGCGGATTTCAACAATGACAGACCCCTCTGGGGTATGTGCGGAGTTTGTTCTTGAATGACAGACAATTTAAATGTTTCTGGGGATTTGGCTGAAATAAGCGATGTATTCATGGCCCATTTCTGATGATACACTTTGGCGTTGCAGTTAAAAAAAACCCAACGTGTCATCTTGGAGTTTCAAAAGCAGAAGAAACAACCTAAATTGCCGGGAAAACTCCCCAAACCTACCAACCAAACTCTTCAAGGCACACGGCAGCTCAAATATCTGTTAATGCCAGGAGTATTTCTTAAACATTATAGCTGGAACTATAATAAGCTTAATCCATTCAATTACATTTGATTGCTTTGAGATCCAAACAAGCCATCCCCTTATCTAACCCTATTAAACCCTCAGAGATACAATAAGATAACTCGGCCATAGAATTACAAGGTGAACCAAATGTCCTACACTCAGTCCTACCAATGGATTTTTCCAGTCAGTCTGTAGGCGACTTAGCTTCTCTGTGTCTTGTTTGGGTTCTTTTGCTACTATGATTGAAAACTCTGGATATCTTGCTTGAACTATAAATAACAAGAAAGCTTAAATTTTGCTGGGCCAATTCAGATTGGCAGTTCACACCTCAGTACTGGTAAGCAGATGTACGATTTGCTCTTGTTTTGGCAGACGAAGTAGATTATGTCAAAATACACATTCAAAACTGGGGCACTTGAGTTTGCTGTTATCTACAGATTTTTCCTTGTCGCTCAACTCTTTCCCCTTCCACTCCCAGTCACAGACTGAGCTAATTTTCTGGACAAATATGATCTAACTTAGGTTTCAAGTCAAATGTGAGCTGTTCTGAGTTGGTGGATTAAAATCTACACTGGTTCCATTCACAGGAAATCTGACTGCTGTGTTTCCCTAATGACTAACCTTAAGTGAATTTTGAAACTTTATAGCTCTGGAAATAATTCCTGTATTTGGGGGTGGAAAATATCTTGATATTCAATAAATTGGCTGAAAAACCACACTGGGGCATATTCAGCAGGGCATTCCATTCCCGATGCCTGTTCCTATGTGATGTTAGCATAGATGATAGTGGTGCTGGGGCAGTTTGCAGGAAAAATGCTAATGTCTCTTTGAAATGCACACAAGCAAATCCTTCTCTACCACTTCCTTAACCTTGGGGAAAGGTGGAACCTGCAAACATGGCAAATTCAGATGTCTCAGTTCTCAATTTGCTTTTTGATGTAATCCTCCACATTCTACAATTTCCGCTTTAGTAAATGCCTCCACCCCAGATTGCAAATAACAGTGTGCTTGGACCTGTTGGCAGAGAGGTGGGGTCTGTGGAGCTGAACTGAGCCTGAAAAAACTTAGGGAAGAGGTTTGTTCGGGCAAAATATACATAGTCTGGAGGCTCCACAACTCCAGTGAGGTTTCTCTGGGACTGTATCTGGTGGGCTGAGCAAAATGCTTCTCTTGTCTACCTTTTGAGAGTTGCTACCTCATTCCTAAGAGATATCCAAGGCAGGGCTACCATGTGCATTTATGTCTTTCTCTTGTCCTTCATATAGCTATGTTCCTTTTCTTGTCGTCTTTAAATGCCACCTTTTGGTCCTACTTGCAGGCTTTCTCGTTTAATGCAGATTCATTTACTACAAACCGTGTGGTTCTGCTTATTACCAGGCCTTACAGCTTCTTGAGAAGATGATTCTGTGCTCTCCTTAGAAAGTCTTTCAGTCCTTAATGTGAAACTTTTGGGGCATGACTCTTTTGATCTTCAAGATACCCCAAGTACAGGAGATCAATGCCTGTCTGAAATGTTGCTTCAGGAAGATCCAGCAGTGTTGTCCAAAATGAATGACCTCTTGCGTCACTGAAAAGAGGAGGCTGAGGTACACTTAGCAACAGACCTGAGCTCTGATGTGTCCCGTCACTGTGCAGAACCCTGACACCATCACAGCAGCTTATGTAGTCAAATGCAGCAGGTGCCAAGCTGGGTCCCAGGGATGCTCTCTCAAGAGGTTCGTTACCAAAGAGTAATGAGCAGCTACTCCATCATGGCCTCGATGGTGCAGAGCCCTGGAGCCCCTCCTGGCTTACCCCCCACTGTCAAGTAATTTTGTTCAGTGAGCCATGCTGCTCAGGGCGCTTCTCTCACCCACTTAGCAATTTTGAAAGTAGTTTGGGCTGAGCCTCAACCTGCAAATCTCCTTCACTGCTAAAACTTGTATTGAAAGCCACTTCAAGGACTGCTTTGTTCCTAGTCCTGCTCTTTAATGAAGTATTGGAATCTGTTAGTAAATAAACTGAGTCAAGTGTCAGCATTGTTGATGTAGCAGAAAGGTAGGATGGTTGAAGTTAATTTTAAATAGCAATTAAAATGTCTGACTTCATAGCAAGCAAATAAATGCTCCAGTCTTTTCCTAAAGATAGGTTGATTTTCTTCTCGTTGGTAGATACTGAAGTATCAGGACTTACAGCAAAGTATAGCTTTTTCTTTAACATATCTTTCTGCTAAACTGTGGGATAGCCTAACTGAGTACTTAGGATGCCGAAGATGTGTTGTTGAAGACACATTGTTGGCTTCTAATTCTTATAATATTGGGAAATGGGGAATAAAACTTCTTACACAATAGGTATATATATTTTTTTCCTCTCTCCAGCTGCTTCTATGTGAAAATTGAAACTTGATAAAACTAACATTATTTTCCGTGTGGTAGCTAAGACATTTAATTTTGGAATTATCTGATTCTGATAACTTGTACTTAAGAGCTGAGGTGTCAAGCAAAGGAACCGTTTTCTACAGTTCTCCACAGAGCCGATTGGTGTAATCACCCTGTTCCTCGGGGTTTTAAAATACGTTTCAGACTTTCATGTTAACTGTTAATTAAAACAATCTGGATGAGCAGAACAAGGTCTCTATAGCTAATTTCCAGCCTTGAGTTGACTTAATATTTTCAGGAACTAGTCTGGAAGTGGTGTTGGGGGAGTAATTCTGCCCTGATGGAACATCTCTCCCTGTCAGGAGCTGCTTTATCACTTCAGCACGCTCAGGCTGCTGGGGCTTAGCCAGGGACTTGTACCGCGCCAGGCTTTCAGGCTCTGAGCATACGTGGACCTTTAGAAATTACTTTGACCACAGTGATCCTGATCTTAACTGAGTTTTTCTAACTTGAAAACTTCACAACAAATTGCTTTATTTTTTTAGAATTACAGTAATATTAATGTTATAGCCAGTTGTGGAACATGCATGCTACTGGCACGAGGACTGGAGGAGCTGCAGAGTGCTGGGGCTGGGGGCACATCCCTCCCCAGTCTGGGACTTACCTGGGACCTTTTGGGTGGAGCTTTGCTCAAGCTTCTGACTGCTGCTTGTCTTACAGAGGTGGTGTCGGAAGGGGCAGAGATGAGAAAAGAAGCAACTGGCACAGATGCGTTGAAACCAGTGAGTACAGCCAGTGCCCAGGAGGAAACTTCAACAGCTGTTACTCCTCCAACATCCCCACTGTCTGGAAGTGCCTGGGGTGGTCGGTTTGCATCTGCCATAGTCAAGGAGGTGAATCCAGAAGTGCTCAGGAGTGGAGTTGCCTGCCTGCCTGGTGAGTAGCTCAGCCTGTGTCTGGGAAGCATGGTTTGGGGAAGGGCAAGGGAGATGAGCCGCAGTTTGCAGTGCTGTGGACTGGTGACAGTTCCGTTCTTTTCACCCCAAACCTCTCCAGAAGCAACGCTTCTTGACTCCTCTAAAGTTTCTGGGTGGGAAGGACAGGAAGTAGAACTTCCGTCTCATAAAAGTCATGTTAACTTGCTCCCAGGAGCCTCAAAATGTGAACCAGGCATGCATGAGTCAGAAATGCCAAATCTATGTGCTCATACCAGTAGTTCAAACAGAAGAGTGAGGATGCAGCTAATGATGGGCTGGTGGGCCTGACATCAGACCTGGTCAAAATAATGGGAACTTGATTCACTTGGTAGATAATTAGAGGATAGGAGTATAGAAGATGCTATTTGACAGTGCTCTTGTAAAACCAGTTTTATACTTGGTAATTAGAAGTTTGGTTGATTAAATGTTGCTGCATAGATAGAACAGATTTTTAGAAAACATTTGATTTCATGACACATAGAGTTGAAAGGAAATATCCCAATGAAGTGTAGATGAGCAATGTGTGGGATGAATGATAGTGTAGCTAAATAGCAGATGACAAAACTAGCTATCAAGGAAGGACTTCCCAGAATTGTTCTGGTGAGATCGGTTGTAGGTCAAACAATATTTAGTGTTTACATCTGGTGTAGCAACAAGTATCACATTGCTGCAGATAAAGCTTTTGGATGGGACAAATACTGGCAGAGTGATATACAAAGCTGAGGCTGTTGGACTGAGCAGCCAGGGTTGCTTGGTGTGCAGGGCCCACACAGGAGGTCTTTGTGTTTAACCAAATATGAAGTAAAGCAGAGGAAGTGAGTTCTACCTCTCCAATGTGAAACAACCTTTTGGCAGCATCTGCATAAGTTGACCCTGTGGGGTCACTTCCTTCCATGGCTGGTGAGGGTGTTGTCCAGTGTGGAGCAGAAAGATGACTGTGTTTGATCAGCCCAGGAGCCATGGATGAGTTGAAAATTGGCCAAAGAGCAGGGAAGAGGTCAGGTGGACCTGTGCAGCGTGGAGAAGTTGGGGAGGAGAGCAGAAAGGGAGCACAGGGATTTCCCACTCAGTGCTGGGGCTGCAAGACCAATTTTGATATGTAAAGGAGGGGGGATGACTAGTCAGATTAAGAAAGTGATTTTACCTCTGTGTACTTGTTGGCGTTGACTCTCAGATAATTTGGGCTGTTCTGATGACTTTGTTATAAAAGGAATTGATGAATATTGGTTCAGAGAAGGGTGACAACACTTTATTGTAACTGAACTGGATGTCTTATGGCAAGACACTGGGAGGTGGTTTATCTATTATAAGACGATTGAGAATGAGGTGAAAACACCTTTGTGCAGGGAAGGAGGAAAGGGAAATAAAACTTTTCCAGTCTTCTGGAAAAAGGCGAAATGAGAAACCAGATGCAGAGCAGATTTACGTTCAAACATGTAACTTTGCCATAGGAGGTTAAACGGTTAAGAACAAACCCCAAAGGAAGATTTCTAATTTTTTGGTCTGCTATCAGGGTGGGCATTTTTATGCTGTGTACAACAGCCAAAAAATGACAGGGTTCGAGAGAGGGCTCTTTAAGAGGAGCTCATAGTCCATGCTATTGTAGAAGCCCGTCTATGCGATCTAATGCTCTAGTTGTTTCCTTTGTCACAGACTCCTGTCAGAATGTACAACTGTTTAACTAGGCAAATGCATTTGAATATGGGCTGAAGGGATGTGCCCTGGAAATGCATTGAAGAAAGCAAGGTTTGGGTTTGATGCCACTTCCAAGGGAGTTTTTGTCTAAGAGAGGAATCATGGTTTCTGTAGAAGCAGTATCTGATTTGACTGACATCTCTCACATGTCTCCTTTTAGATTTCAGTGTGCAATCCTCACACCTGAGGGAACACACTCACCACTCAGTTACACACTTTGTGTTGGATATTGGTAATGATATAATAATTACATTAGAAAGGATACTGTTTATAATGAATAGTGAATAAGAGCTAATTAATAAACTAGTAGCTGATGGAATTAGGAAGAAATTTTCCTTTCAAGAGGGTTTCACTTCTGCATTCTGCTCTTGAATTATGCTCTTGGTTATGCCACTGTTGGAGACCTAGCCCTCGTGGCTGCGGTTGCTTTTTTTTGACCTGGTCAGGCAATTCCCTGGCTCCTATATGGAAGTTCAAGGTTTAATCAAGTTCTGGTGATACCGAGCCTCCCTGATGGACAAAAGATGTTGCTTCAGAGTAATAATTTTTTTACTGAGCCTGGTTATTGAGCCATCTTTCCTGTAATTGAGTGCTTTTTTTTTTTTTTTTTTTTGGTCATTGTTGTTTTCTGATTATCCCCTTAGCTTATGAAGCAGGGTATGTTAATAAAATTTTACTAATTTCTCTCCAGCTCTTTGCTTATACAGCGTGCAAAATACCGTATTTCACAAGTAATAAAACTCCTCCTGAATCACACAATGAAAGATTTTGTCCCTGCTGTTAGCAGAATGCCTGTGCCACCATTCTGGTCCCTGGGAGGTAGAAGGCTCTGCTTCTAAGTGATGCCCATCTGTGTCTGTGGCCTTTACTCAAGTCACGTCCTAGCGACAGACTGAGATCACACCAGGACAGTTTTTCATGCTTGGGGCTGTCCATCTGTATCCATTTTACCTGTCAACTTGCATGCTAGTCCCTGGGATGGAGAGAGAGGTGGCCAGGGCAATATCTCCTGTGGTAGCAATAAAGTTCAGAAGAGACAGAAAGACTTTGCAGAGAACTGTTGTCATGGCTAAGTGAAGCAGAGGGGTTTCTCCTTCCTCAACACATCACAGCTCAGCTGTGTTGCCCATACTGTGCCTTATCTATTCCCTGTGCCTTGAGCAAGCTCTGAAACTAATGCAAGCCTGGCACCAACTCTTCTCTTGTCAGCTGCAGGCAGGCAGGAGTGCGCTCCTGGGCTGTCCGCTCTGCAGCCTCTGAGGAGAAGCTCCAGGCTCCAGTTCCAGGGCTTTGCTCCAAGGCGGAGATGTCTGGTACCACGCTAGGCTCAGCCTGCAGTGTGTGTGCCCAGTCTAGTAGTGCATCTTGTTCTGCAAACCTGTCTGCATTGTCTTGTCAGACAGCAATGTGAACATTTTAACATAAGCAGAGGTGAGGTTATTTATCTTGAGTTTATGAGATTCTTGCATTTCTCAAAAGGTTGGGTTATCATTAGCGAACTTCAGCCATATTTTGTGAAGAATGTGTTCAGGTGGAAGACAGCAGTCCAAATTTAACACTACCATGAGAGAAGGACAAGCAGAGCTCAGCTGCTTCCCTCTGGGGCAGCGTTTGAGCACCTTGCAATGTGCTTATAGCCTACTGCAGTCTGCAGCACACACTATATCTGGTTCTGGGGACCATTTCCAGGAAGGTGATGGGGTGGTAGTAGGGGAATAGAAGGCATAGGTACCTTAAACCAAGCAACTTTGACTTCCTTGTGTGACTTTTTTTCCCCTACTTTTTTTTACAGGTACCAGAGATAAATCAGGACGTGCAGTGGCCATAATAACAACAAGGAACACAATCTGGTTAAACCCCCACTGCAACACCACTGAGCTTGTACGACTTCTGCTGTACTTGCATAGTATCCCAAGGTTTGTGACACTCTTGGGCTGACAGGGTGGACAGCTGCTGCCGTGTCTGCTTCGCCTGTCGCAGAGGTGGAAGCTGAGGCAGTGAGTAGGACAGGTTGGCTGTATTGGCTTAGGAGCCTGGTCCAGACAGTCCTGAAACCGTACAGGTGGGAATCTCCTGCTAGGGTGGACTGGCTGGTGTTCAGTAAGCACTTTGGCTATCCTGTATGTGCCTTGTGCACGTAGTGTGATAGAATTAGGTATGTACTGAATGTTTTCATGCATTACCCTGAATCCTAGCTGTTCTTGCTATCCTTCATTAGCCCAGAAAATGGGATTTAGGAGCTATGATGGGGCAGTCGTGCAGCAGCTCTGTGATACAGTGTTGTGACATGAAATTTTAGGGCCAGGCCTCCAAGCTGAAAGGGAATGAGGATCTGCAAGGGTTGAGAAAATCTACCCTGATGTCTGGCTAACAATTGTTTTTGGAGTCTGCAAGCTGGAGTTTACTGCAGCTACTCTTCCTTTCACTATTACAGACTGTCTGCTGAACTCATCTCAGGCTCTACTGAAACTTTGTTTCACTTTTAGGTGATTGAACTAATAAGAGGTAACACTCAGGTTCTGTTAGTGAGTTTTAATTTATTTCTTTTTTTTCCCTGGAGCCTTTAAACCATTGATAAAGGAAGTAGGTTTAACCCGGGAGAAAGCTTCTGCTCGTCATGCTTTGTTTCTTATGCTTCTCCCTTCAAATCTGATTCTGGGCAAGGCAGATTTTGAGTCTGATCCAGAATAGCTGTTCTTGTGAAGCACTGTGGCTAAGACCAGGCTTGTCCCTGAATGCAATTAGAAAGGACTGGTTTTCCTGTGTGGATTACCCAGAGTGGGTGTCAACACCTTTGCTGTCAGTGAGATGTATCCTAGAAGCTGGAGAAAAAGGAAGTTCAAGTGGAAATAGCAGAGGCAAAAACTGAGCAATCCAGGTGGTTGTTTCAGTGTGTATATTTTGGTTAGAAGAAGGTAGCCCTGTCATTACAGAGCTATAATGTGACCTCTTTTTCTCTGTCCTTGCAGACCAGAATGTCAGGCTTTGGGTCTAACTGTTCTTGTGGATGCTCGTCGCTGTTCACCGGTTCCTGCTCTCTTCAAGGCATTCAGCACATTGCAGGTGAGCCTTGAGCTTGGGCAAAGGAACACTAGTTGGCTTACTGTCTTGTCATCTCCATCTGCTGCTTATGTCTCCATCTGCCACCTGGCTTTCAGTTGGCTTTGGGAGGTGGGGTTATGCACCCAGCCCTGTTTTAGGAGGAAGACCTGGACTTGCCAGACTGCAGACAAAGCAAAAAACAAAGCAAGTCTGAGTTAGGGGAGAACACCCCTCCCCACCCTTCCACATTAGCTTTAGCTCTGTGCTGAGGACAGCCTGTACCAGAGTCTAAATGCTGTCATGAATTATCATGCTTAGAGATGTTGTCTCTGCATGGAGAGGCTGTGTGAAATATGCAGGGATTTTTCCCACCACAGAGAAGGGAGGGCGAGAGGCCTCAGCCTGCTGTGGAGGGAAAGGAAGGACACTGCTTGTCATGCCAGGTGGAAAAGCACATGCAGCTGTTGATGTGGCTGTTAGTGAATGATTGGAATCAGATATGCTGTAACTCTATGTTGCTTCAGGTCAAAGGCTTTCATATCAGTCACTTGGAAAGCAAGTGGGTTGTGTTCCCCTGCTCCCAGTTAGAAGCTATCTGCTGCTGTTAGAAAGCCAAGGAGATGCTGGGTTGTAGCTATGACTAATCTTGTTTAAGCAGGTGTTCCTTTTAAGTCAGAGCTTAGGTCTCTCATGACTCAAACTCTGTGAAGTAGAACAGGGCAATATTTTAATGAGGCTGGTGTCTCTGTGGTTTATGTGCTTCAGTGCCACATCTGAGAGTTGGGGCTGAGTCAGAGGTCTGGTCTCCTGCTTCCTGGGCTGGGTGGAGCTGTATCAGTGGCTCGTTCTCTGTGGTCAAGGAGTAATCTGGTGCCTTGCTCAGTTCTGCAGAGGTAACAAACAAGTATTTTCTCTTCTGTGCTGTGCCCACCTGGCAGTGGGCTCACTAAAGCTTTTGAGCATTTCATTGCCCATGAAATGGACCAAGTTGCATGGTTGTGTCTTAGTGGGATGATTTGGAAATCAGTAACATGTTGAGACTGGGCCCAGTCTCATGCAAGCATGGCAGGAATAAAGCCATTCTAACCTTAAGTTTCCTACCCTCTGAAACAAGGGAGGGGGAGGAAGCTTTTTGCAGTGCTTCTGTAATATCCTGCTGTGATGGCTGTTTGGCTCTGAGCACCTCGTTATCAGGGTGGTGCAACAGTTAACAGGGATTAATGTACTGATGGAGCTGAGTGTGTGCTCCAAGTAACACTGACTGACAGAGCCTGATTACTTTGTGTGTGGTTTTTGATCCTTATTCTGGCTGTTCTGCAGACTCTAAATGAGACCTGTTCACCTAGCTCATCATCTGGTTATGGCACAGGAATAATCCTCTGGCTCCTCTGAGCCTTTTGGAGATGCTTAATGTTTGCCTCTGTGATCCCACGGATGTACTCTCATCTGCTCTGAAACAAGGACAGAGAAATACAGAAAACTGACTGTAGTTACAGTGAGGCAAGCTAAGCTTTCCAGAATGCAGCAAGGTTTGCTGGCTACTGGATGCAGAAGAGAAGACTGTATGTTGTGCCTCTAAGGTCATTGAACAGATTGTGACCTTGGACCCTTTTCTGAAGTCCCTGACACACGTCTCAGTGTCTTTTGCTCCTGACAGACTTTTTCTGGAGCTCATTTCTCTGCTGTTGTGCTCTCTACTTCAACAGGATTTTACTTACCTGCCTCCTGTGAAGCCTATTATGATAATGTAGGTGGAATCTGTTAACCGTTGAGATCCAGTGTTGTTTGTTCAGTTTTGAAGGGTTGTTTTCCTCTTGACTCAGCAGTGAAGAGTTTCACAGTGGGTGAGCACAGATGGGATGTGTTAAAGCAGAGTCCCTTCCAGCTGCAGTGCTTGGGTCTGTTAACCCTGGAGAAGCTCCCTGTGGAAGGAAGACTCATTCCACAGGTTTCTGGGTCAAGATCTGGCAGTCTAAGGAAATTCTTCCACTTCTCCATCTTTCCAGAATGAATTCATGAATGTGATGAAGTGCTCATAGACCACTTTTGGTGCTTGCAGGTAGTTTTCCCCACAGCACTGGGAGACTGTCAGTTGCGCTGCCTACAGCCATTCAGTAAACCGGTGAAAGCTTCTCATCTTCTCTGCCTTGAGGGTGGGGGCATTTGTGTTCTGCAAGATTTTTTTTCACCCTTCTTAGAATATGAGTGGCTGGGAAATCCTTTTGTCCCAGCCAGCACTGGGAGCAGGGGCAGAGTAAAGCGCTGCAGCAGAGCTAAATCAGGAAGAAGCAGGAAGAACTCTGGCAGCTCTGTACGGAGGTGAAGGGAAATGTGCAGTGTGTACGTGCTGCAAGAATAGATCGTGCTTGTTCCTGTGGGAAGCTGCATAATGATGCTTTGGAGCAAGGATTTCTGCAGAGGTAAATGCTGCTGTGATGTCTGGTCACAGATTGTCACCAGGAAGCTCCATTCTGGGGGACCTGTTCAGTAGTGCTGGGCTGATCCCTTGGTCAGTGAGCAGGCAGGACATGGTCAGTGGAATGCGTGCACTGGCCTCCAGTGAACAGATAGCTGTGGGACTTTCCTCTACCTGAGTCTTTGTGGAGTGAAATTCTTTTGAATTTTGTGTATCAGTGCAAACACTTAATCCTGCTGTGTGTTGGATTGGGAGGAGTCTGTTTATGAGCACGAAGATGCAGTAACAGTTAAAAGCAGAAGGGTTCTATGCAAACCTTTCTGTTCAAGAGGTATATTTGCATGCCCTATTACTGCAGAAGTACAGAGGACCTTGGTCTGACATTAAAGACCTACAGCTCCCTTAGAAGTGGTCACTTTGAGATGGATTGTGGTATTTGGGGACTGTGCCATCTGCACAGGCATTCCTGGCAGCCTGAGTTTCAAATTGGGCCAGCAGAGTTAAGTCTGGCCATGGGCTTCCATGTGGGTCAGGAAGCCAGAAGACTGTTGGAAACTTCAGTCTGAGAAAGATGGAAGAAATTATCTAATATTCTTTTTAAAGAAGAATAAAAGAATGGGTATTTACCCTGGTGCTTTCTTAACTCCTGACGATGCCCCTCTATTCTGCACTGTCCACACTGTACCTGTTTTGGGAGGTGAAGAGTTCACTTACATGTGAGGGACTCTGTTTCTTTGCTTCCAGAGAGCTGGTTTTGTTACCAAAGGTGGTAAGAGATTGTGTGGAAGGCTTCAGGAAGATTTCCTCAAGTAGCATCCTGCTGTTTCCCGCTCTGTCTCCCGAGGTGCTCCTGTAAACTGGTTTATTCCATTTGGATTGCTCCTTTAGTGCTGGATGAAACTGACTTATCTTCAACTGTTTAAAGAAAAAAAATATGGGGAAAAAGACTTGATTTCATTAGAAATATGACTACTTCTTGGACTGGAAAACCCTGACCTTCTTCCCTGGCAGCTTTATTTATGAATGACTTTTTCAGTTTCTATTTTCAGGAGTAACAAACAAGTGAGTGTTTTGGCTGTTGTTGTAACCTCGTGTTACACCATCACTACCTTTATCCCTCACTCAGATTGCACATCTCATGACTGTTGAAGTAGAAGAGGCATTGTGAAAGAATAAATTTATTTAGTGCCATAATCTGTCTTGAAATTGTGGTTAGTCTTCATCCTTCAGTACTTTCTAGCAGAGAAATTCAGAGCTGCTGAAACAGCTGTAATACCTCCCCATCCTCTCCTCAGATGAGCTTCAGTATTTACCTAACATAGGCTAATTATGCAGTAAATTATTTTTGGCCTTTTGATCAGTGTTCAGATAACAGTGAAAGTGTGAATAATTTGTTTTGGAGAAGAGGATTTGAGAAGACTTGGAAACCTCTTACTGTTTTGGGAGGTGTTTCAGTTAGGATTTTTTTTCCTGCCAGTTCAAAAGGATCATATTTTAGGATTAGATGAGGGAAAGGTCTTTTCCTCTGCTCTAGAATCTCTACTGCTACTTTCACTTGAAGAATTTGGTCTCCTTCAGTTGGCGTTGTTACTTAATTGCTGTACTAGACCCATTGTCAGGTTAGGTGGATCAGTCTCTGCTGGTCCACTTGCCTCTGTACTCTGGCTCTGCTGCTCATGCCAGACATTTAACCCTAAATTCTGCTGATACCATTTATTTTAACGGGTTTCCCTTGCTGGCATGGCCTGCTGTGTGGCAGGTTCCTTGTAGTTCAGGCAATACCAGAAAGGATTTCTTGCTTGACAGTTTCCAAGATATTTGCAGAGGCAAAGACCATCTGGGAGACATCTAGATGGGATGGCTTTTATTTAACCATGTGGAATGACAGCTTACGTGGCTGTTCTTGCTATCCTGGTCCAGGCATCATGTACATGGTGGGTCCTGTCTCTATGGTCTGGACCTTTCTGCTGTTTCCCTCTTCCTGCTGTCGCGCTCTGTGCCTGTTTCTCACTTCCCTGTAGAATGCTTCTAAAATTGGTGAGCTGCTCCTGGATCACAGAGTTTAAACTACAGATGCCAGATGTCCCTTGTATTTGGAATTTCTGTTGGTTTAACAGTAGCAACAGGATGCAAGTCCTTGATTGTGAGTTGGCAGTAAGTAAAGATGACATTTTTGGTACAGTGGGGGGAAAACAAAAACAAAACCACAAACTTCCTTTCAGTTAGAAGTGACCAGGAAAGTTATCAAGAAAAAACTTGGACATTGAACATGCTGTTGTTTTGGTTTGGTTTTTTCTTTTTTTTTTTTTTTTTTTTCCCCGACACATTTCCCTGTGTAGAAGGCAAAGTTTCTGTAGTACAGCCAAGACCTGACCTCTTTCATTGCTTCCTTAAATACTGCAGAACTAGTTCATCTGATGCAGACTACCTTAGGGACATAACCTTGGTGCTCTGTAGAATGGCCTTTCCTATACCTGGTGACTGTGGTCCAGGCTTCATAAACACCTTTGAAGGATAAACTGCAATTTTGTGTACAAATCTTGTATGGTACCTTCTCCTTAGTGTCCCAGGCAGATCAGTAATGGATTTGCACTCTGTTCTGTTGTAGGACGTGGATCCTCATTGTATTCATGGAGTACTGCTTCTGGTTGAAAGAGATCTGACTTTTCGGATGGAGAAGCCACCAGCAGTACAGGTAATGGAACCGTTCATCCAGGGGTTCCTAGAGAGCTCTTGACATCCTCTGTTGAACTCTCTGAACAGCGAGATCTCTGTCCACTGATGTATATTTATTCTCACGTGAAATCTCTGTAGTTGTTCTCTGTATTTTATGGCTGTGGTCTCTTACAGGTGTGGTATTTATAGGGTGGTAAAGTTTATGCAAGCTGAACATATCTCTGTCATGCTGTGTTTATTGCAGAGTCTGTCAGTGACATTTGCACTGTAATTATGTCAGTCTGCTGGGGCTCTCAAGACACGGAGTTTGTTGGGAATGTGGATAGCTGTATGGAGGAGCCCTGCACAATAAGGAGTGACAGGGATGCTTTTCATGTTCTCCTGTTAAGAAGGGGGGAAATCCTTGGTCAGGAAGAGATCACGTTAAGCTAAATCCTGAGCTCCATCCTTTGAAGGCACTTGTTGCTTTCCTGGATTTTGCATCTCCCATGTTTCCTCTCCTCATAGCTGCTGCTGTCAGTGGCTGAGAGACATCTGCAGGAGCGGGGAGAGGAGGCAGAAGTCTGTGAGGCTGCTTTTGCAGCTGAAGTGCTTGGCAAGACTAATATGAGGTGGTAATAGAGGAGGGAAAAATCATCACAATGTCATTGAACACCCCCAATAGAAGTAGATCTGTCTTTGGTATTCCATAGCTGTATAAGAAATGTAGGTTCTTAGCCAGTCTGTAGTGAGTGAATAGCGCACCAGACTGCACCTGGATCATCTCATGCTCTAAGACTTACAAGCTACGAGAGTGAACTGAAATTCTCTGCCTGCTGAAAACCTGTAGGCTTCAGAGTGGGCCAGGACCTTCCTTTTGGCTCCCGTGGCTGTAGACTTTGTGAGCAGCATCAAGTTTGCTCTGCGTGTGGTGTGCTGCTGCCCCGAAACACTGAAGAATAACAAAAGCTATTAGTCCATTTCCTCATAGCCCCCATGTGGAGGAATCTGAAGAAAGGAAGGGGCTGCAGGCGTGTGCGCACAGGGAGAGCTACAGCAGACATTAAGCACATTGAATAAACCTGAAGTGCGTAGGAGGGAGCAGAGCAAAGGCTAAGAAAGGCATGGGCATGCGGGAGGAATTGGAAGCATCATCAGTATTTTGCAAGGAGGTGGAAATTTCAGCGTGTGTGTGTGGGAGCTTAATGTCTGCTGAGTGCCTGAGCTGACATCCATGTACCTGCAGGACCACTTGTCTGTTTTTCTGTGTATAAAACTGCTCTGAGGTCCTACAGACTTGCAGAAGGCAAGTTATCTGTGTGAGGATCCAGGAAACGCTTGGAGCTGCTGTGATGAGAGTTGAGGGCAGGGCAGAGCCTGCTCTGTTTGACTGTTTTTCCAGGAAGTGAGGTGGGGAAACTGGGGGCTGGATTTAAGTGCTCAGACTCTCCAAACAAATTCAAATTGAAGCACAATGTGGGAACATACGAGGGAGCTGGGAATGTATTGAGGGAGTTGCTCTGCTTATACTCGGAGACACTGGCTTTGGAGAAGACTAACTGCTGGCAGACTCCCATCAGAGATGTTCTGCTTGCTGAAACGGCATGTTGTGGCCTGCGTTCCCTCAGGGTTCACCCACTAAGCTGTACAGCAAGCTGCTCTAAGACTGGATTGATTTTTTTTTTTTTTTTTTTTTGTTTGTGTGTCCTTGTTTTGTTTTGTTCATATTGTACTTATACTGCAGATATATGCCATGTGCCTTGTTTCTATGCAAGACAGATAGAGAAATAAAGGATACTATCATCTGTTAACCTTCCCCACCTCCTCCAATACTCACACCCTGATCCGTATGTGCTTTTATTTCTTCTGTTCGTGTGCAGTTTGAAGTTCTCACCTCCATGAAATCCCTTCATAAGCACATAGACAGCTCACAGCTGCCTCTAGAACTGGATGGGACTTTCCCTTATTGCCACCGGGACTGGTTAAGCTTCCGCATGGTGAGTAAGATGTCTCGTATTCTTTGGTGTCTGAGAGAAGAAATGGCGCGGTGCTGGAGTTGAAGCAAGAGGAGACAAGCATTAAAGGATAATGGCTCCTGTAATAGCTGTGTATGCAAATTAATCTCTTATCAAAAGAATACTGATACTGTCTTCATAAAATGGATGCACACTGTGGCCTGTTAGCATAATTGCAGGAACAAAAACTTTTGTTTTTAACTCATTTGCTTGAACTGCGTTAATTCAGATTTCACCATATTTTGAAGCAAAGGAAGAAGCAAAATCCTGGTTTATTGTGATATACAGTGGTACTTCTCTTCAGTTATACTCTGAGGTTTAAGGGCAGACAGTTCTTATGCTGATCTCAGGGGAAGGTTTTAATATCATGATGTTATTGAACTAACAATCAAGAACTCAGGCATAATAAAAATAGTTAGAGCTTGTTGGTTTTGGAGCAGGTTCCCCAGACCAGGCTAAGAGCTCATTAGTAAAAACTGCAGCCCTGACAGGAGTGAGACTTAAAGTTCCTGATAATCAGTTCAGTTACTTCTAGGAACATCTTTTTCCTCCTTTAGTTATAATTCACTTATTTAACAAAGCTGTCATCAAATTTTAACTCTTTTAGAAAGGATCTAAACTAAAAATACAGAAAAGATTCAGCCCAGGGGGAGCATTGTATTCCTGTTTGAGAGCTAGCCAAACCAGGCAAGGAAACAAAAGAAACATGCAGATTCTCTTTGAGTCTTGGACCCGAGATAATGGCAGGAGGTAGTCCCAGCAATCAGTTCCTTCTCCCTGTTGTTTGACTGCTCTGAGTATGCCTGGATACTAGGATCCTGTTTGATTTTTGTACTTTTATCAAGAAAAGTCTCAAGAGATCTACAGTGAACTGTGCTCAGGTGTGGATTAGGCCCAGCCCTGTGGAAATGTTTGAGCTGAGCCAGGTTAAGCCTCAGGGGTAGATGGACCAAAACTGCAACACCTAGACACAGTTTATTAAGAAGGCAGCCCTGGCAGAGGCTGCTGCAAGCACTGAGTGCTGCAGCCACCAGTGCAGCACATGCTGATCTGTGGCAGGACTGCAGGTATTGCTGGCTGTGCAGTAGGGTATGTGCAGACTACCAGAAGTCTGTAAAAGCAGCATCTGTGGTGCCACAACCCAGCTCTGTGTACAGTTGTGCTGTGGAGGGAGCATAAGTCCTGTGGATCATGTGCTTGCTGAATCTTTAAAAGCTGTATTGAGACATGATTTGGCATGCTGAGACCAGACAGGATTAAATCTCTGTAAATCTGTGCACAGATGGGCTGTCTTCATGTTGAGCTCGATTTGCTCATGCTGCTGGATGACAGAACTGTCACCTTTGCTTCCAAGAGATTCCATGGTCTTTTGGCTGTGATCTCTCTGCCCAGAGTGCTGCATGACACACAGTGCAGAATTTGAAGCTGGTTAAGATATCCTTGATAATTCTCTGCGGTGCTGGTGGCAAGCTTCAGCAGTTAGGCTCAGCGCATGCCAAATGTGAACTTATCTTTTCCAACTTATTTTAGAGCCTGTTTTTTAAGCTTGCATCTAAAAGTGCCAGTATGAACCTGTGCCAATGCAGTAAGTGTATAGAAGACTAATCTTGGTGCCTGGGATTGGCTTTGCTCACTCACGGCCAAATAAACTTCAGAGAGGCTTTTCGAGAGGTTGTGGTTTAGTTCTCTGGACAGAGTTTGAGAAAATCTTGAAAGCTTTGGTGCTCTGTCCTTGCAGAAGGAGAATTCTTGGAGGAGCAAGCATGATGACAGGACACTTCTTGTTTGCATCTTGCATTTTAACATACAAAACATTAGCGAAGGGAGTTAGTTGGGGTTGCCTGTTTATGGGATGTGCTGTGTGTGGGAATAACCCATATGTTCAACCCCTTTAGATCTGCAGCTCTGTGTCAAACAGCATTTATTTCCTGTCTCCGTGATCTCACCTGCATCCTGCCTGCTAATCTGTCACTGCTGGGACTGTTCCAGCATTCCAGGGAGGGAGTTCAGTTCAGTAAAGATTCAAACAGATGCTTTTTTTGTTTTGTTGTTTTGTTTTGAGCATGGTTGTTTTGGAATAGCTGCTTCTCCCTTCTCTGATTTAGGCTTTATATCACTGACTGCTTAAAAGTACTGTCTCATGAACCTCTGTGGAATGTCAGGGGTTATTTTTTAGTACATTTTTTTTTTCCCCGCTGCCCTGAAAAGAGGAGCCATTTCAGATTTGTCAGTAGTTGAAGGTGCTTAATTGTAGAAGCTTTCTGGTTTCCTAATCTTTAATTTACACTACTTTTAATATGAAGAGAAATTATTTAATGTAGAGAGATTCCAAGTACTTGTTCTATGTTTTGTTCCTCCAAAATTCATGCACAGTGATTCATCTTAGTGGGTAGTTACAAGAAACACTAATAGTAGAAGAATGTGGGACATAAGCGAACAGATTTTTTTTATTATTATTTTTTGTCTCTAAAGTGTTTCCCATACAAACCATAGGTCTGCAAGTTTATAAGGGCTGCATAGAGGCCTTGATGGAGAGTGATGCATCTGAAGCCCCTGATGGGCCTCTCTTTGCTGATTCAGCCTCACCAAATGGTATAATTGAAGCCTCGGTTAACGTGTTTGATCCTGTCTTGATTTCTGTACTTTTAACCTCCTGCAAGCTGAAAAGACAGCTTTTCTGTAAACCATCTGACAATAATCTCCACCTTGGTCCTTTCTTCTTGTAGAAGCTGGAACATTTGCTACAAGGATGCCAAGGTGCTTGTGGCTTTCTCCAGGGAGCCATTCATAAAGTGGAATCTGGAAAATTACCAGAAAAAGCTGAGGTAAGTGTGTCCCTCACCTTGTGCAGCTGTAGCTTTCGATTTGCAAGCTGTAGTAGCAGGTTATTCCGAGTGCTGTGTGTCGCTGTGGAGCTGTTTCGGCAGCGGGACTCATAGAAGCTGAGCTGAATGAAGTGATGGGGGCTCCACTGGGGGTAGAATCTAGTTCTGTAATCCCTCAGCATCACTCCAGAGATCTGCTCTTCAGCTGTGCTTATTGCTGCTGGGTGCTTGCTCCAGCCTTGGCGTGCATTCTTGGCAGCTCCACCGCTCTGTAGCTGGTACCAGCTTTGGTGTCTCTAGTACTGAGCAGCTGCCTCAGGCTGTGCCACACCTGGTTGGCTTGAATGACCTGGAATAAAGTTAGGTGATAATATAGATGATGGTGTTCACAAGGCCAAGGCTGTGCTGTGGTTCCAGCTTTGCTGCTTCCAAAACAGAAATTTGGAAGTGGGCAAGAGGAGAAAGGTACAAAGACTGAGCCAGTGTTGTTGCAAACACGTTATATCCCTTGCCCTCAAGAAGGTGCTGTACACCTGACAGAGTAGGAAATTGCTGCCAGCTCTGCATTGTCACAGCAATAGAACAACGGAAGGTACAATGGTGGCTTCTCTGGCCTTCCTGCACACGTGTATTTCTATAAACCCTTCATATGCATCTCATCCCACAGCCTGGAGCTGTGCAGGTCCAGGCTCTAAGAGCAGTCAGAGTTAGCTGAGAGTAGAAAATGAGGCCAGAAAGCTCATTCTCTCTGTGCCTAGTAAATGCAGTATGGACAGTGACAGGAACTGGGTTTCAGTTTTAGCCTGGTGGGGAAGGTATCAGGAGCATAAGGAGAACTCTTGATCACTTTGGACTTGGCAGGCTTGAGAGAAATGGCTGTGGGAACCAACCTCCCTCTTTCCTAGGGTGGACCAAGCTGGGATGTGGTTTGTGTGTGTGTTTTGGGCTGGGTACAGGTTTTTGCGTGTTCCCTCATTCCCTATCAGTTGCAGTAACTCCTCATCTCGCTCTTGTAATCCCTCCAGGGAGCAGCTGTGCTGCTGAGGAGTTACAGGCAGTTGATGAAGAACATTCTTGAAGACTCACGGCTGGTCAGGCTGCAGCTGGAGGGTGGAGCCCTCCTGGCCAGGCTGAGGAAGGAGGAGTCTTGTGTCACCCTCACTCACGACTACAGGTGAGCCCCAAGAGTGGGAGGAGATGGAGATGAGCAAAAAGCAAGCCCTGGGAGTCTCTGTGAGATGACCCATCATTGGTGCAGGCTAGAGAGCAGCTTTGTGTAGCAAGGACTTTTGTTGGAAACAGCAAAGGTGAAAAGTGTAATGAATTTTAATCTTATCTTCTTCTGCTCTTCCCCAGTCCAGAAACTTGTCTGGGTGGATTCAATTAAATGGCTTAAAGTTCTTTTTCCAAGCCGGATCAGACTTATCTTCTGTATTGGAGAGAGGGCTGATGTTTTGCGCACCTCTAAAACACAAGTCTGTCTTGATGATACTAATGATGAATATTTAGGTCCAAGGCATTATCACTGTATGATTTACTGAGGCACTCCTTATGCAAGGGGATTTCCAAGGACCTTAACTGTGAGGAATGCTTTCTGGCTGAAGCGAGCTCTGATCTTTTCACACATTGGTATGGTTTGCACAAACAAATATTCACTGCCCATTTGCAGAATCGGTATGAGAAGCGGGGACTGAGAGAGGCCAGCTGTTTGAAATCCCCAGGGCATTGCACAACTCCTGTTTGTACTGTTAAAACACCTGAAGCCTATCAGTGTGTGAAGGCCTCCGTGCTATGCACTGTGCAAACAGCAAGTTAGAAAGAGCAGCCCTTGCACCCTGGAGCTTCCAGCCCAAGTGTGAGATAAATTCTGGCATGTGGGTGCAGACGAGGGTGTAGCGAATAGCAGGGTGGCATGGAATGGCTCCGCACATCTGCAGCCTTGTGCTCTGGTTAAACTCTCTATTGCCATCACAAGCTGGGAGGTTTTAAGGGAGGGAATGGAGAGAAGATAACAAAATAGCTTGCAGGGAATCTCACCCAAACACTGGGAAAAGAACAACATTTCTCTTTGAAAGTTCAGCCAGTGGATGATAGTGCAAGTTGCTACCTGTCGCTGGGAGATAGGGGTATGAGGGTCAGCATTTTGGTGCTGAGAGGGGAGTATGGCAATAAGTGTAACCATGTCTTTACTGTGCTTGCTGTGACTCCTGCCAGGAGCTCTGGCAGGCTGTGCAGAGACAATTTCCTTGCTGAACTGGTGAAGTATTCTTGATGCACTTTTAGGTAGAATTAGTACAGTATTTCTTGTTCATTCTAACATGATGTGAGGAGCATAGATAATGTGGGTGGCTACGTTTTGGTTTGTTTCTTTATTTTAAACAACACACAACAACTTAATCTTGGGGAGAATGTGCATGCTTTTTATGTTTGTTTAGTTTTGTTTTTAAGCTAAGCATGTGTTCTTGTGCAGGGAAATGATAAACTCTGAAACCTGATCCGACAGAGGCCCTAAGGACAATTTACTGCTTTGATTACCTTAGCAAGGGTGGGGACGGGGGATACACACATAATTCTTTGATTGTGCAGTGTTTGAGTGCATGCTGAGGCTGTATTAAATTCAGGTTATTTATTCCCTGCTAGTATGAATGAAGAGTGTGTGTGCAACAGGTCAAATATATGTGGTGCTCTCTAGCCTGAGGAGTGTAAATGTAGTAGGAGAAAGTTAGTTCTCTTGTAGCCTGTGGTGCAGTTGCAGAAACTTAAAGTCCGTGTATTGAGGGAATGCCTGCTTGTCACATAACTTGGGGCAGAGGACTAAAGAAACTCTTCCCTGTTCTAGAATCCTTTTAAATGGGGAAAAAGCTCTACCACTTGGCCAGAGAACTTTGTGTGAGGGACTATTGGTTTTAGATCCTCCATGGCTCTGTATTTGCTCCTTCTCTCCAAACTGGTGTGCAAATATTAAAGGTTCTGAGTTGTGCTAACCCTGTAAAGGCTCCTGTGGTTATGATTTTTCAAAGGCTTCTTTAACTAATAGGATCAAATTAGGATAGGGACAAAATATTGTAGCAGGCCTACTGAGCTAGCACGGAATGGCTGTTGATGTATGTGGGTCCAGTATTAGATTTCTGGTGACATGTGAAAGTGGAACAGGATTGGTTGTGCCCCAGGACCTGTTGTTTTGCTTTTCTGAACTTTGAATTGTAAAATTGTGATCAATGCTTAACAGTGTTTAATTTCACACCCACTCCCCCAATACCTGAAATCAAATTACTTACAAAAGCAAGTCAAGTGGTTTTATTCTTCTGAGCCACTTTCTGGCTCTTCTGTTAATTACATGTCCTATTGTTTTAATTTTTTTCTTCTCTCTTGTGCAACAGCCTGATCAAGCAGAGGGTCATGACTGCAAATACTACTTAGGCAAAGTTGTGAGGCCAGCTGTGAGCAGGTAACTGCCAAAATGTGCAAGAATTGCACATAAGTACAGGCAAAAATTGTAAGTGCGCAAGTTTTCTGGACTCTTAGTTCCTGCTAGTTAAAATATGCCAACCAGAACTGCAGAGCTAAAGGTAAAAACAAGTGATTTTTCTCTAAAGGCACAAAGAGGACAAGCCCAGCTGCATCATCACCTGGCGATTAAACAAACAAAAGATTGACTTGCTTCTTTGCAGAGGCTGTGTTTTGCCAATCTAATGGTTTACTTATTTGCTAGTTTGTGGCTTCACATGGCAAAAAGAGTACCAGGAGGTGGTAAGAATAGAGATGAACAAACCCACCTGAAAACGCTTGACTGTGGGTTAGAGACAGTATGCTAAAACAGGCAAGGCAGCAGGCTTGTGCTCTGAGCAGTCAGATGTTATCTGCCGAATACCTTTCTGGAGCATTGAGCAAACAAGACTTGCTTTAGTCTTTAGTAATGAGACTCTTCCCTTGGGGTAGCTTTTGGCATGTTTCCATGCTCTGCCCTCCTGGGGAACTGAGATGCCCTTTGGAGCATTTCAGGACACAGAGCAGTGGGATCTCATTACTGCTCAGGTCTGAGCCAGTCTTCGTGAGGATTTGCTAAGCCAGTGACAGTTCCTTTCCTGCAGAAATTGAACTCATCCCATCAGAGATGTGGTCATGAAGGAGAGATGAGTTGTGGGACATCCCTTTGTTTTTCTGACAGATATTTAAGTGCCTTCAGGAGTCCCTCCTGGATGTTCCCATCCCGAGAGATGCTGTAACACCACAGCAGTGCCTTTGACTGGTAACTCTACTCGCTATCTGCTCCCAATGTGAGCTGACCAAGAGTTTCCATACTCCTTTCTCCACCAAGTACCACTGTAAATGATAGCCTTGTCTATCCTGCTGCTTATCCACAAAGGGAAAAAAAAGACTTCTCCAAGCAGTCTGTCTGGATCTCAGCCTTTTCCTGGTTTAGAAATGAGGATCTCTGTTACCAGAACACTCATCCTGCCAGCAGCCCACCACAGGAATTGGCTAAGGGGATGTTGTGTGCTTGGTTGGTGCCACACTGCCCTCTCACCTCCAGGAAGACCAGGCTGGACTTGGCCTAGAGTTGGCGTGGGTGTGGTACTGACAAGCCAGTATCTTTGTGGCATCTTTAAGTGCTGTGGTGATATCTTCAGCACAAACTGGCCACCTAAAGGTGCAGGTAGACTGCTGAAGGTGACATTGCTGGTGGTGGAACTGACTGGCTCTAAAGCCAGCACGTTTACCGTCACACCACCTGCTGTGCTGAAAACTCAGTGCTGCTCCAGGTCTGTTAGCTGAAAACTTCCAATTTTGCTGTCCCAGCCTTTCTGGGGATTGAAATGCAGAGATATTAGCCTAGCTGAAGTTCCTGTTGGGAAATGTGAACAAATGGCATAGAGACATCCATCGCTGTGATGCTATTGATACTTATTTTTACATGTTTGGACAGGAAATGTTTAATAAACACCATCTTTTTAATAAGTTACATAGAATTGGCTAGCAGGTGCATCTTTGGCTTCTGGATATCTACTGTATTGATCAACCAACCTGTGGCTTGCAGACAACTCAGCCAGTTCTGGGATGTGGACTAATGCTTTGCTTATTTTGTGGTGGATTTCGAAGACTTCTCCAGGCTTATGATGGCAGTGGCGGAGAAGCTGCCAGAAGCCAGATAGCAGCAGTGGGAGCTCTTAGTAAAGTGAGGCAGTTCACAGAATCACAGAATTCACAGAATCGACTGGGTTGGAAAAGACCTCAGAGATCGTCAAGTCCAACCCTTGGTCCAACTTCAGTCCAAGGCAGGGAGACTTTTAACCTGGTCTTTAGCCAGACATTTTCCACTGTTGCTCTCATTATTGCTTCTCTTCTAGCATAGCCAAGAGCTGGGAACGCTTGCCTAGACAAAGTGTCCAGTGATGCTTTTTGTCCTATAGATACGCTATGAGTCAGAAGTGGAGTAAAGAAGGTATAAACATATTAATATAAAGATGCTTTATGCTAGTTTAACGAGAATACACCCAGTGCATGCTCTACCAGTGAACGTGAGTTCTCAGTGTGGCACGAGAGTGAGATTGTATCATGCTTTGCGTGTTGATGGGCAAGATAGCCACAAAGCTAGATGTGAGAGCCGAAAGAAAGAGAAGAACCTCAGGTGGTGAAGGAATGACCAGGTTGGGTGCTGGGCTCTGGGCAACATGGAACCACAAAAAGCATCATCTCTCCCCCCTCAGCTCCTCATCTGGAAAGAATTTGTGCTTGCAAGCTGTGAAAAAGCAGCTTATAAATAGATGGAGGAGTGAATTCTCCTTTTGTTTGCAGAAGGCAGTATAGTTAGTCTCTGCACTTTGAGGGTGGAGTGGCTGCAGCCAAGAGCTGGTTTTGTGAGCTGGCTATTTTTAGTGTGGCTTGGTGATCTGGTTGGAAGCCCTGGGTGGGGACTGAACTGAGCGAGAGTAATGGGCAGCGTGGAGCAGACTTCTGAGCAGCAGCTGCCAGGTTCCTGATGCTGGACCTGACTCAGTTACAGCAACAAAGAGGGTGATCTCAAAGCCAACAGCCCCTGCAGCTCTTGAGTCTGGCTTCTACATGCACTATTGAGGCGCTAGGCCTGCTTGAAGCTGTGGCAGCTAATGTAGGGATCTCTGCTGTTGATGAAGCACTAGGTTATAGCTATAGGAGCTCATATTTGTGGATCTTTAGCAAGACTCCTGTTACTAACAACTCCTGGGATGCTCCAAGGCAGGCACATGGCGCTCTGCAAAGTGTTGTGTGAGTTCCTTTTGACAGAAGTAAACTCTGATAATGTACAAGCTCTCAGAGGGCCTGCTGAGGGACTGCACAAGCCCCCTCTGAAGCTCTGGCTGTCTGAGGTCTAGGCAGAGACACTAAGCTGGTCTTCCAAAACATGGGACAAGAGTAGAGGAAATACAGGTGTCTGGTGTGTAAGTCTCTGGCTGGGGATACTGGGATGGCTGGCCTTCTTGATTTCGAAGACAAAAGGTGTGTGCCTGCAAGCCGACAGCTGCTGTCATATGCTGGTGGTCATGGTCAGGCAATCTACATTGGGAAATCATTCCTGGAGGTATTATTGTCTTCTGCCACCCCTTACTGCTTTAGAGATGTGTTTGTTTCTGTCTGTGCTGTGGCAAGTTTGATAGGCACTACTCTGTGCATTTGTATGTGCTTTAAAACATGGCAATGCTTGTGTTCCTTTCATTGATGTCATTTTCCTCGTTTGCTTAACTAGTGCTTGCTCATCTTCTTGCCTCTCTAGGAACTTTGGGAACCTCTCATACTACGAAACGAGGTCTGCGAGATGCATCTTCCATTAATAGGTGTCCTTTGCATGTTTCTTCTGTGAACCTAATCCTAAAACCTTCATATCTTTCTTAGGACAAGCTCCTAGTATACTTTGAAATAATGAAAAACTGTGCTTAAATCCTGCCCTCAAAGATTTGCAGCTTTCTACTCTGAGATGTCTCTGTGCTGTTGCTGGTGACACAGAAGATGCTGACGAGCACTAAACCTTTGCCCTTCAGCGGCGGTACAGTGTTCTTCCACGGTCTTATTTGTTTGTCAGGTGGAGGGAGGAGCACACGGCGACATTTCTATCCAAACACATACTGTGCTGCTTGGTATGCATTGTCGTTACAGTCTAACCTGTTCCCTCTGTTTGCGTGGTGGTTTTAGCCTGGTAAAAAGCACTTATGCTCGCATTAAACAAACGTCGTTGCTCTGCACGTAAAGGAGCGTGGAGCTGTTGTCATTATGAGTGTATGAAGTGCTGTGTGGAACCAGTTGTGGCATTCGCAGAGAGGTAAAAGATTGCAGAGCTCTGTCTAGGTAAGTTTTCATTGTTCTTTCAGGCTTTTAATGAGATGATCTCCCTTAGATCCCCTTCTGCTGTTTATTTTCTACTGTCCTAAATCTTCCTGGAATCAGTGGGAATTTACCCAGAAGACTCCAGTTTTGCTTGTTCTCGTTTGCAACGTTTGGCATGCCAACAGGGCATTAGGTAATTAGTGACATGCTGTGTTTTTATCTGTTTAAAAATATTATGGAAAAAATTTCAAAAAGTTTCCAGTATAGGATATTAGCTGAACCGCGTGAAGTTCCTGGCTCAGCCCAGACCATCCCACAAGCACCGTGTTTTATGTGCCTTAGTAGGGGTAGATGTTGCTGTTGCTGGCATAGTTAATAGCACAGTCCCTGCTATTATATGTATCGTAAACATTGGGAGTGTGCAAAAGGAGGATGTATCGGGGAAATAGGTATGTGGCTTTAAATGGCAATGGTTATATATTTGAGCAGGGCATCTTGAAACCCTGGTGGTCCTAACTCCAGCACTAGTGCAGTCGACCTAGATAACAAGTATAAATATAAATAGGTTAATGTGCATGGGAAAAGGTTTGGAGGTAGGAGCTTTTTATGACTGGTAGAAAACCACAGCTTGATGCTTGGTGTTCCCAGAATGGCGTTTCCACATCCTCAGGCTCCTCTGCGCCATGAGCTTTCCCCACAAGTAGGCTACTTCTTGGTTTGGGATTTCTTATAATCTTTTTTCCAGTCAGTTTTTCTGGATATTACCAGGATTTAAAGTCAACCAGAGTCTGAACACAGTTTTATTGTAACTGAATGCAAGCCAGGCTGGTGAAAGAATCAAAGGTCGCAGCTTGGGGACCACACTTGGACACTTGTTTAACTGTATGCATCAATCCCTTTGCTTTTAAAAGGGACTCCAGAGTATTTTTCTGCTAAAAAACATGTTTAAATAAACTGTGCTCCAGAGAAAGTTCTCCTAGCAATTATGTTCTGTGATGTGTTGTATTAATTGGATGGGTTGCTCCCAGTGTGTGTGCCTGTCAGGTAATGCGGGGAGGAGGGATTCAGTCAGGTCTGTGGTCTCAGCCAGATCCTCTGTTCCCATCATGAATGGCAGGAATCCCACAGCCAACCCCAAACTTGGTATTTGACCTCTGTGCCTTTCTAAGGACACTTTGAGGTTCTAAAAACTGTACACAGTTTCTCAAACACTTCTATTAGATAATTAAAAGCACCGTGGCTATTTGTGTGCTGCGGAGAATAATTACAGTTTATTTAGCAATATCTGCATTAACTTCGCCATGGCCAGTTTGAATTTTAACCTCAGCTGCATGTGAAGTTTTCAGCTTGATGAACAGGAGCTTGCATTTGAAGTCAACCTTCTTTATGGGATTATTACAAATATGGCAGTTGGACAGGTTACTACCAAAATGCATTCATGACCAAGAAAGTCTGTAATGCGTTTCTCTTCTGGTGAAACAGCCCTCAGGCACACAGGACTCTCCCTGCAGAGCTGGACAGATTTCTTTCTGAAGCATTGCTTAGGATGTGTAAATGATTTGTAGCCAAGGCATCAGCAGAAATGATCTGGGTGATGTCCTTGGACCAAGCCAGCCTGTAAATCTCTTAGTTGCCAGGTCTTACTCCTTTTCTGCCAAAACCTGTGGAGACATCTACAAGTGAAGTTCAGCAGCAGGGGTGGAAGACTAGGTGAGGCTAATGCTATAACATCTGACTTTGTTTCTCCTAAATCATAGAATGATCAGGGATAGCTGGTTTTCCAGGGCAAATTATCTGGAATGCATTTGCCTAAACCCCATTGAATATGTTAGCAAAAGGCTCTGTGTCTAGTGTTCCTTCCACCTGCAGGTTTTTGCTTTTCTAAAATGGACCCAGGTTAGTCAGAGGTTGAGCTCTGGTTTTAACCTTCACTTCAGCTGTTCCTCCTACTGTTGGCTAGAGCAGTTTTTCAAGGGGCAGACAGTAAGTTGCAAAATAGTAATGGTTCTGCTGCTTCCCTCCCTGTGTTCTTCTGTCTGTGTCTTGCTGGCACAGGCAGACATGGCTCTTGCAGCACCTGCTTTTGCAGGCCTGCTGGGTACCTCTTCTGTGGTTATTTATTTTTGAAAACAAATGAGGTATTTTGCTTTGAAAACTAAAGTGTAACTCTCCAAAGCTAGCTTTTTTTTTTGAAAGATGGATTCAGACAGAAATGGTCTTTCTAAATTATAGGTTTAAAATTACCCTACCATTATGCAACTGCTTGGCACTGCTCCAGAAAACTGAAGATGTTTGGAACCTTTTCCAGTGAAACGATAATTGCCCAATGAAAACAGGATTTGAGGAAACATAAACTGACATCAAGCTACTCCTTTATGCTATAAATCATATTGACTCTGCACTATTGCAAAATTACTTTGGATGATTTGACCATGGAAGAATGTAGTGAAAGACGCTTATTACCCCACTCACATGTGCAGGGAAATTGCAATGCATCCAAACAAATCTAAACTTAGATGAGAGTTTCCACTGACTTCAAACAACTCTCTGCTTTTCTTCCTCAGAGTTACACAGGCCTCTATTAAAATATCTTTAAAGTGCTTAACAACCAGGTGTTTTCCTTTTGTGTGGCAAGATGGAAGTCACCTTTTCTGCAACCAAATTTTCAATATTTGGTTTGTTTACTTTAAGCTGCTTTGAAAGCAATGAAGGACAGGAATGAAAAACTCCCAAGGCTGACTCAAAAGAGAGTTGTTTATGCAAAGTATCATTTTCCCATGAAACTCCCTCTGGCAGGATATCGTCGAATTTACTAGTATGCTACAAATGCTTTAGGAAGAAATTTTAAAGATGGGTATCAACAAATGGATGGGTGTGCATGGATAGGTAAACAAATGTCCAGAGATTTGGAAAAATGCTCTTAATTACCCAATGGATACTTTTTGTGACCATTGAAAGTGCCAAAGTGAACTGGAAAAACAAACTTTCCCATGGACTGTGAGTGGTTTCTTTGTTTGACTTGGTTTGCCCACCTACTTTATACTACGGGGTGGAAAGGGTTATATTTTCCTCTGTGTAAGAGAGTAAAAGATGGATGTTAGTCAGGGAGCCTGTCGGGCTGGTAAAAGTGACCTGTCAGGAGCTGACAATATATGAATGGAGTTACCTTGGAGATGCAACAGGAGACCAACAACTAGACATTGGGGCTTTAATGAATGCCTGCCAAGTGAGGCAGAATGTGTGAAAACAGCATGGCTAGACCTTGAACCAAAGGACTGAGGTGCTGGGATGCTGGAGGACCTTGGCAGAGGAGGAGGAATGGTGTGAGGGCACACCTGGAGTCTCTCTGGGGCTCTGAGCCTGGAGGGGCTCTTTGGAAGCTTATTTTTTCCCAGGCAGCTTGTGTGCAAACCACTGGCAGGACCAAGAGAAGGGGCAGCCTTGGGGCGCTGAGCTGTGCCCTGATAAGTGCATTAATACCCTGGTGTGAGCATTCACAGAAAACAAGATTACTTAAGCCACAAGAGTAAGGGTTTTTATGATATATGCCATAAACGGCCCAACATTAAATGAAAACACAAACTAATTTCCAGCCCTCTTACCTGAAATACATTCTCTGTCCAGTCCCTGCTTACAGTATAAGCTCCTAAATGCCTCCTAGACTCACTCTAGGTATGTCTGAGGTGCCTGAGCAAAGGTTTTCCATGTGTACATTCAGTACCAGGATGCCATTTTTAGAGCCATTGGATCAGCTGAGATAGAGGGAAGGTGACTGGTCATCTGTAGACGTGTATAGCTGCTGCATTATTTGCTGGGACATGGATCAGATCTGATGGTGCAGAGGGCTGAATGCTCACTGCTAAACTGGGGACTCTAGCTTGGATCTTCCTACTGCTTTCTGCAAATGCAATGGAGGCTTGGTCTAATTTGCATCTTCAGAGTCTAGCTTTTTGTTTTCTAATAGTACCAATAATCTGGGATAGTTCCGTTTGTGGAAGGAACATGAGTGGGGCCAGAAGAGCACTGTTGTTTGGGGTGGATTATTTTCAGTCCTTCAACTCAGCAGCAAGCGGTTCACCTGAGCCCCTATTCTCTTCCTGACGTGGGCTCCTCTGGGCTCAGTGGGTGGGCCAGCAGGAGTATTTCATTGCTGTGGTTTTGAACTTTACTTTTCCTGGAGTGCAAATACTGATCTCGTGTGTGTTCCAAGAGACTGGTCTTGTCCCTGATGGCACAGTGAATTTACCTCTTTACACAATGAGCTTGTGAATTCTGTTTATTAAAAAAATACTTAAAACATGTTTGTTTTGCAATTGCTTCCTATCTGTCTACCTTGAGGGTAATTTTTTTTTTACTTCCCCTAAGTTGCAGTGTTGTCTTCAAGGAGAGCCTGTGTTTTGTGACTTTGGGAAATGTGCTGTCTGCTGTGTGGGAGTCTGTAATATTTAGAGCTTTTCAGCCCACATTGTGACTGACTCCTGTCAAGGAGAAATGCTCAGATTTGAGGCAACTAGAGTTTCTTCTATCAGATGTGAAAAGGAGTGGAATGGGTTTCTGTGGTTCTCCTACAGAATCATAGAATGGTTTGGGTTGGGAGGGACCTTTAAAGATAGTCTAGTTCCAACGCCCTTGCCCTGGGCAGGGTCATCTTCCACTGGACCAGGTTGCTCAGAGCCCCATCCAGCCTGACCTTGGACACTCCCAGGGATGGGGCATCCACGGCTTCTCTGGGCAGCCTGTGCCAGGGCCTCACCACGCTCATGGGGAAGAATTTTTTCCTTGTATCTAATCCAAATCTCCCCTCTTTCAGTTTAAAGCCATGACACCTTGTTCTATCACTACATGCCCTGGTAAAAAGTCCCTCTCCAGCTTTCTTGTAGGTCCCCTTTAGGTACTGGAAGGCTGTTATAGTGTCTCCCCAGAGCCTCTTCCAGGCTGAACACCACCAACTCTCTCAGCCTGTCTTTATAGCAGAGGTGCTGCAGCCCTCTGATCACCTACGTGGCCTTTCTCTGGACTCGCTCCAACAGATCCATGTCCTTGTGCTTGGGGCCTCAGGGCTGAATGCAGCACTCCCAAGTGGATTCTCATGAGAGCAGAGAACCAGATCACACTCTGTGCTAGGTAAGCCAATGCAAGAACTGGAAATCTTCTTTCCAGTTGCTATGCCGTGGTGTTACCATCTTGTGATATCTTGCTAAGCATTGAAAACTCACGTCCTTGCTTTATCGTGGGTTTGGGTGGACATAAGGACTTCCGCTGCAGAAAGGTCTAGCAGGTCAGTCTAGCTTGTTGATGGGTGCCGTCAAAAAAGTAGCATCAACACCAAAGTGATTTTCATGGAAGCTGAGAAATAGGTTGGAAAAATATTTTGCCTTGTGAGAGGATAATTGCAAAGGTTTTCATATAAGAGCCAGTAATGGCTGAAGTTCTAGGAGCTTGTTTGTCTGTGCTGGTGGGAGGAAGAGCATTTGCTGTGTCGGTGTGCTTTCCCGGGTGGATGAGAGCATTCATGCCAGCAGGGACTTCAGACCTGTGGGAGTAAGACCAAGGGGTGTATCCCTGTCTGGGCATCAGTATTTGCTGGAGCCTTGTTCAGAAGCTTGGACCTGATAGATAATGCTCAGCTACACAAAACCCAACAGCATTAATGTTCTTGCCAAATATAACTTCCAGCAATCTTCCGAACTGTTTCTCATTAGCTGTCCTAGCTGTGTCACCACTGCTGACGGGAACTGGCCTTCTCAACCTGCTCTGTAAACACATTTTCCAGAGCTCAACTTGGACAGTGGTTGTGGCTCTGCTGCTGCAAGTCTTCTGGGTTGGATCTGGCTCCGTCTCTAGGAAAGGATTACAAAACAGAAGGCTCGTATCATCACTTTTTGTTTATGGTGGTTTTGGGAAGCGCGGGAGCAGAGTTACAGCTCGGATCTTTCCATTGAAGCTTACAGATTCTGTAGAGAACCTGTCCCCTCTGCACTGCAGTAGCACTGATCTTAGTCCAGAAACAATTCAGGGGTTTTTTTGGCTGCACTTTGGAGAAATTCGTTCAGTCTAATGGCATTTTCAAGAGGAAAAACAAAAGTATCTAAGTGCCTGAGGTTTGAGCAGTTGGCTCTTGTCCACTGGGCGGAATTTTGAATGGAAAAATCCTGTGGATTTTTGCTATGCAGAGCTACTTGTCCAGACCTATTGGACTACCTCATGTCAATTAAGTACTACCTAAAAAAACTACAGGATGGATGCCACTAAATGCTTGTATTCCATTGCATTTCATAGGTTCAAGATCGCCTGTAACCCCAGAAAGAAGTAAATGTGAATGCTGAATTGCTTGCTATAATTTCCATGAGCAAAGCTTTCAGAGTTTTATTAGCTACCTATTTCACAAGTGCTTTGGATAATTTTAATAATATGATAAAAAAGCCATGCTCTCATAAGCCAGTGGGTTGTAAGACAACTGCAGAATGAAAACTGGTTTAGAGCACAGGAGGAGATGCTTGGGCAGCTGGACATGCTGTTGTAGAGCACAGCTGAAGGAAGCTGTAGTTTTTGCTGTAGGCATCTGTTGAATCCATACTTGTAAAAGCAAAAGACGTCTAGAAGGAGAATAAATATGAGAAAGAAAGAAAAAGCTTCAATGCTATTCTGTTTCATGGGTCCTGTCTATAATTCACCCAAACCTGTGTTGGGAGGTGTTGTGATATGTGAAAGGAACTCATCAACCTTCATCATCTTGCTAGGATGTGCTGAGGCCTTGGCTCCAGCATCAGAGGGCACTGGGCTCCAGCCCGATCCCCTCCTCTGGGAGCTCTGTCTTTGCATCTTTGCAGCACAACACTAAAATTCGATTTCTCTTGGTGTTGGGGTTCTATACACTTTGCATTTTTGTTTGACTGGTGGCAACTCCTGAGAGTGAGTGGGGCGTCAGGTGCTTTATATTGTTGTCATTTAGGAGAGGTTTGCTTTCCAGTGATTGCTGCTTATTTCAATTCAATTGCAATGGTGGTTTTAGACACTGAGTCTGCCTGATCCTGTGTTTTGTGAAAGCACACTGATGCAATAATCTGCATTTACAAAAAGCTGAGTATGCTATCTGAAAATGTGACAAGTACATGAGGTTTTGCAAGCAGCCTGGCTGGGAGGAGATGCTCTTGTCCTTCCTGCCAGGTTGCCAGCACTGCAATCAGAGAGGTGAATCACAGGAAGGTGCAGGGAGCAACATTATTCTCCTGTTCTCCCTATGGAGATGTCCATTACGGGTCCCACAGGGAGGATGACTGAAGTGCCACCGTTAGCCAGGTCACGTTTACGTGAAGTGCTGGGATAAGGACCTAACACAAAACCCCTGACCAGACTTGTGTCCCTTTCCAGAGATGCGCTTGATGCTGCCAGTGTCCTTTATAATCGAGTTGATGAGGGCGTTCACCGACTGGTGATGCTGTCGAACAAACGCATCCAGGAACTGGAGTTGGTGATGGATTTCGAGAAAGTGGAAGAATGTTTTAAGGAGGTAAGGCCTGTTTGTCAGTCCCAGTGACTTCCTGCTGCCACCCTCAGACTGTATATCCTACGGCAGGTACCGGGCCTGTTGATCTCTTGTGTGAAGGTATAGAATGATGCCTGTAGACCCTTAAAAAGAACAACTGAACATAAGGATTTAAGGCAGATTTTTCAGGTGTGCTAAGAACCAAGCCACTATTTTGCCTGGTATCTTTCGATGCCAAGTAAAAGTCTCCTGGCTGCTCTCTAGGTGTGGATCAGTCAAACCCCATAAAGGTCTGTGACGTATTTCCAGACTTAAAGATCACAATGTGGTGGCTTGTTGGTTGGCAGTACACTTGGAGATGGGGTGTCTTTTCTCATTGGTCAGCAAAAGTACCCTCCTAGCAAGACTGTTGAGGAACCATTCTTCATGCTCTGCCTTGAGAAGCAGCAGAGTGATAGCAACAAGCTGGCAATGAATCTGTGTCCCCTCTAGGCTGTAGATCCTTGAGGATTTGCTTATATCCTGCTGCTGAATGAGCCACGCGTAATGTACCCCACGCTAGCTGCCTATGTGTGCTATGCACTCTGATCAGATTCCCCAGATTTAGATTGCTCAGGTCCCTGCTGTCTGATAAGCCCCAGCACACTCCTTCCCCTCTGGCTGCAGCCCCAGGCAAGCTGCTGCCTCTGGGTGCAGCCCTAGATTCAGTGTCCAGGCAGGGGAACAACCTCTTGTCCTTAGCCCAGGAGCTGTACTTAACACCCCCACCTTTCTGCACTTCTGTGGGAACTTAAAATTCCTTTCATGTGGTGCTCATTGAGATTTTTAACAGCTGTGGGATAACTGAAGCAAGCAGGCACTGTTTTTCAGAAAGACCTTTGAAACCTGTAGCTGTGTAGATAGAGGTCCTTAAAAAGTCATAACGTAGCTCGGGCTGTCTGAGCCTTTTACAAGATCTGATTGGTTCTTTCAGTGTTGTAGATCACAGATGTGCTCTTTAAGCCTGAACTCAACCTCGAGATTAGGGAGTTGCATAGTTTCCTTTGCTGTAGCTTGTAAACAGTGAGAAGTTTCATATATCACTTATTACCTGGTGTGTGTGAAGGGTTGTGTGCTGTTTGGAGCTCACCTTAGGAACCTGCATCCTTAAAGACCAGTACTGTGACCAGTTCTACCACTGTTCTTCTAGGATTCTGGGCTCTCCTGGAGAAAACTGGATTTGCAGATGAGTCTGTATCCTACCTGTTGTTTTCACAGGCCAAGGTGGATCTGAGAGTTGTAATGACTTCCCATTTAGAGGTAGACATTTGGGCACCATGCAATATGTGTTCAGGTCAAGAAGTGTGATGCAAGAACCTAGTAAAGACTCCTTTAAACACACAGGTTCCCAATACCAAAGAGAAATCAAAAAAGGCACGAAGGCAGGCTCTGTAACCGGTCCCTGCTTTAAGCTGATCTTTTTTTTTTTTTTTTTTAAATTTATCAAATTGAGCAAAACTAATTGCTCCCTGCTAACTTTGCAGATCACCAATGATGGCAGCATTGCTGGCAGCAGCTACTCTTGCTTTTAAGCCTGCCTAGTTGCTCCTGGGAATGCACCCCAATCCCGTCTCTTGCTGGTGGGCTTGTTCTATGGGCACTGACCCTCTTTCAGTCCACAAGACTGGGAGTTTGTCCTCGACTGTGGGGTTGAGTTGGGATATGGATTTAGATGATCCAGGAAAACAGGATGTGTGGGCCTTAAGAAACTTTTAGTCTGTCCCTTCCCCCAGGTGCAGCTATGCCTGAAGCATTGCAGACAAGTTTACTAGCCTGTTTTTAAAACCTACTGTTGATGAAGATGCTGTATTTTCCTGCCTGACCTTCTGTGTCTGCTTTGCTTTCAGGACACTCTAGATACAAGTCAGTTGTCTACCCATATTTGAGGATATAGGCTTGTAACTACAGCAGCGTCTGGGTTCTGTTGAGGAACCTGCAGTTGCTGCACAGCTCTTTGGTGATCTGCCTTCAGAAAACCAGAAACTGAGAGTCCCAGAGAACCATGAAATATTGTAGATGAAGTGAATCCATCAGTATGTTCACACTGATGTAGTTCATGTCCTGCCAGTCAGAAAAGGGAAGTGGTACAGGAAATCTGGCAGCAGGGAGATTTTATCCCACTTGAGGGTAACAATAATAGGAATATCAGGCCAACCTACAAGTTGCAGGGCTTGCATTAGATCATTGCTCATGCGAAACAGAGCCCAAGCAGCTACTTGCCCTGTTTGTGCCTAAGGCTAGTGAGCAGTAGCAGAGCTCTGCAATTACTCAGCTACCTGCAGTGGAAAAACTCCTAGCAGGAGGCTCAGGCTGAAATACCAGGATAGGAGGAGAAGTGTACATGCCTGTTCTTTTCAGTAATGAAATGACCAGCATAATGAGAGCAATTACTTGCTCTTTCCACATAAAGGCCTACCTTGGTGAGTAGCACAGGGTGACTAATAATGGAGCTTTTCCTTTTTCTCCTAGGTCAGCAGTTGGATTGAGAATGTTGGCAGAAAACGGCTAAAGGAAACAATCAACCTGGACGATTCTTTGGAGATGCTGCTTCAAGCACAAAAGCAGTTCAGGGAGTTTGATCTTGTTGCCAGTGTAAGTATTGTCTGGTTGGAAAAATGTATACTCCAGAGTCTGAGCTGGCAGCGTATGTGCCTTGCACATGCTCAGCCAAACCTGTGATGCTAAGATGGCATCAGTAGAGGGTTCATCACTAAGGTGTGTGCCGTCCTTTATGCTATTTGGCTTCTCTGCTGTGTTCTTGTAGACAAAGCTACCAGCTCAGCCCCTCAGCATCTGCCAGTCCTGAGAAAATTACTACTGTAATGCAAAATGGAATTTTTTTTTGTTAATCCCTAGATGTGCTTGTAGTGCTGTCTTTTTTTGGATCGTAACTGACCTGTGGCCTTGCTGTTTAGGCCTTTACAAGCTTCCGTGTGGCTCACGTAAAATCATAGCAGAGGTCAGGACTCTCCAGAATTCTGCTGTAAACAGATACCTGCTCATGTGATTTGAACCTTAAAAACCAGTCTAATTAACCCTACCTGTTAATGACCTTGAAGACTATCTACTATCCACATTTGTGTCAGGTCTCTGTTCTCATACACAATCCCATTTTGCTTTCAGGAATATTGCAGAAGGGGGCAGGAAGCACTAAAGAAGATGGATCGATGGGAAGACTTTTCCTCTGTGGATGTACATTCTTACAGGGTGAAGCTGCAGACCTACAAAGATCAACTGGAAGAGTTCTGCACTCAGTTGGATGAAAACAGGCATCGAATCTGTGAGACGGTCAGGCTGTATGAATTCTTTGACAAGGTAAGACAAAGCATCTGCAGCATGGAGGAGGGTGTAAAAAGCTTGCTCGGACTCAGTCCAGAGCTTGGGTGTTTGTGAAAGATGTGAAATGTGGTGTATGCACTAACAGGGAATTGGATCTGTAACCTGCAAAAGCCCCTTCATGCTCATATGTCTGGAGTGATTTTTGAAGTCAATACATGGAAAATGGGGTGGGTGTGTATTGACAGATGTGGACATTTTCTTCAAGAGTAGAGGTCTTCTGCTGTCTGAACTTGTAGGCCCCTCTCGTGGTAGCAGTGGACAAAAGAATCATCGCAGTGCTGGCACCAAGGGCCATGAGATTGGCTACTTGTGGCCGGTCTTTGCCACCAGGCCAGGATAGGTTGCCTGCATTTTTCTTCATACTGTATCCTTACATGCTGGTAAATTCAGCATGTTGACACATCAGGAATAGCTCTCTGCTATTCAGCCCTACATATTGCCCAGCTCTTTCTTGTGGAGGTCTGCGTGAGGAAATGGAGCACCAGAACAGAGTGCTGGGAAGTGTGGCTGAGGGACCAAGGGGACTGGGTTGGCCCAAGCATCTGGGGAGCAGGAGGAGAGGATGCGTGTGGTGACTTTGACTGCCCGGCCTTCTCGCCTGTTTAGTTTATTGCATATGCACCCATTCAGCAGACCTGCAGTTGGATTTGGTGTAATTTAATTTCTAAAGTTGCAGATGAATAAACAGTAGGATTTTCTAAGTGCAGTTTAAAATACAGCTTTGGAAATCACAGAAGGCCAGGGAGCCTCTGCTCCATTTATTCCACTCTTGTACAAACATTGGATATTGAAGTTCTCAAATTCCGGAAGGAATAGACACGAAACGTTAAGCTGTACCAGATGTAGGTGCCACTTAGTTGCTGTCTTTTGAGCTGCCTTGGCAGCCAGAAGTGCTCAGAGGAGGGGGGAGAAAATTCAGCTAAACATGAAAACATGGAGAAGCATCCTGTGCGAGGGAGGAGAGTGGAGAAGGCAGTCCTGAACATTGCTGTCAGGACATGTGAGGATTGAGTTTGTTTGGTGTTGCTTGGCAGGTCTGCTCTAGCTCATCTGTGCAGTTTGCTCTGCGGGTGGGGACCTTCTTGCTGTAGAAATGCGTCATTTATTTTTTTTTTTTCCCCAGTGGAGAGAAGAGTGTCATCTGTGCTGTAGGAGAATGGCAAGAACCTGCACTCTGCTCACTTACTGAGCACAGATGTTCAGGGTCTGCTCTGGTCCCTGAACACCTGTTCCATTCGTGGGGGATCCTGGGAAGGATGAGTTTTGTCATATTTTTTTCAGATAAGCTGAGGCACACAAAGGTACCAAGACTTGCTCGGCATCTTGGTGAGTCTGTGGCCAAGCCAGACATCAGTCCCATACGAATTCACCCAGCCAAAGCTGGAGATCTCTGGAGCACAGATGTGGACTGTGGCATCTAATGGCTGCTCTGTCCTCTGTTCAGGCATGGAAACGACATCTTGGTAGTAGCTCTTGGGCTGCTGGGGTAGTCAGACGTGACTCAACAGCAGTGGGTGTTCTTCCACAGCTTCAAAGCCTGGGCCATCCCCAAGGGCACAAACGTTACACAGACCCCAAAGATGGCTCATTGCTTTTCTTAGGGCGTCATAGCACCACACATACAACTTCATTGTGGTGGACTATTGGTTGATGCAGTCCCTGGCAGTGGCAGCAGCATCATCCCTCTTGGTTGTGCCTTTCATGCTGCACAGCCCCCGTGAAAGCTGAGTGAGCACGGGGTGTTTGCATGCTGCTTTGGTGTGGAGAAGAGGCATCTCGTGTAGTGAGGGAGGAGGATTTTGATCTCCCTGGTTTCAGTAGAACTATAAACAGCACTGGTGTTGTAAATATAACGTGTGTATTATGAACTGGTGGCAAACCGAAACCAGGGGTGTGGAGGGGATTGAGTAGGTTGAGTGCAGAAATCACTGTGCAGCATGAAAGTTCTTTCAGTGCTGATCATTTTGATCTTGATCTCCAGAACGCTTTCTGCCTTCCCAAAGCAAAGTCAGTGGTGTGGTCTGGGAGATGGGAGAAGGCAGATTTTATCTAAACTGATTTCACTCTCTTCTGATGCTGAACTGCTTTGACCTTCCTGCAGTGATCTTGTTAGTGCCTGCCTAACCCCCTTCTCTCTTCCCTAATATCTGAGGAGATCAACAGCAGGAGTATAAACTGAGAAATGTCCTTGGTTTTCTTCTTGTAAAGAGTGTGCCAGACCCCAGGATTTGGGGAAGAAGCCTGAGGATGCATAAGCAATGTACACTATGGTAATGAGCTGGCAAGCTCAGTTCTCTCCAAACATTTCAGCATGTGTCAAGGGAGCTGAGCACTCGCCACAGGGATCATGGTATTCATCTGTCACGTACCTTGCAGTTTGCTAGGAATGGCCCTTCTTCTGCATGTGTTGGACAAGTGTTTTGTGGGGTGCTGTCTGTGGCTGCTAGACAGGCCGTGGGGCAGGACAGCACAACCCCATATGGTCCTTCAAGAAGCTTTACTGTGTTTTTATGTGCTTGGCAGCTCCTGAGGGCCTCTCAGATCTCTCCATGATGAGACAGGCTGAGCTGGGCCAGACCACATGGGCTGGCAGGGTTCCTTCCCCAAAGCCATGACCAGTGCCAAGCTGGATGTTTCCATTTGTCCCTGCTTCCTTTGTGGCTGGAGCTCTTAGTGCCTGACATGGCACCAGGGCTGGATGATGGCTGGGCTGAGGCAGAAGCAGTGGTGATAGAAGCTACCTTCACCATCTCTGACTGCTGGCAGAGGATTGTTTGTCAGTACCACAGACCCATTGTGGGCATACTGGGGGACATGCCGTCTTCCTGTGGCTCCACAAGCCTGGTCTGGCTTCTGTCCCTTGTTTGCTCGTTTCCAAGGCTGTGGTGGGAGCTGGCACCACACAGTGCTTTGGAGGAGGACTGGGAAGCTGAGCAAGCAGGGGTGTATGATGTACCAAAAGCACTGACATCTGCTTTGTCCTGGGGTGCCTGCAAGGGCGGTCACCAGTACCCTTCTTTCTCACTGCCTGTCCTGGCTTCACACTAACACTGCCGTAGGCACACCATCATTACGAGGAGGAGCTAAAGCAAGTATCCCTCTCCTTCCTTATCTTAGCCTTCACATTTCTTCCTCTCTTGAGCTCTCTTTGGATGAAATATATTCCCAGGTCACTCAAATCTCAGGTCTCTGCATGCTCTTGAGTTTACCATAAGCGAGCGAAGTGCCCAGCTGCCTGTGTCCACAGGTTCGAAATGGCCCACGTGAGAGCTGTGTGCTGTGTCACAACCACAGTGACCTAACCGGCAGTGGCATGTCTGATGAGGCAGAGCACACAGCACGGACTCTGCCAGCACTGGGATGACAAGCAGGCCTGCAGAAGGTCAATACTGAAGGTGTACGATGCTTGCTGGCAAAAGTCTCTCTGTTGGAAGAAAGCACTGACACAGCTGGAAAGTCCAGTGTCTTATCCCACCAGCTCAGCACCTGCATGCCCTGCAGCTGTATGGTGCCCAAAGCATCACAGCTAAACTGCCTGTGTCATTACAGGAGGGCCTGAGGCGGTCCCAGGAGCTTTTTCCTGCTGATGAGGAAGTTGTGCAAGATGCTGCCTCTTTTGGTGCTCAGGGAAAGTGCGGGCATTGACCTGCCATGGCCTGGGAGCTCTTTGCAGCTTGGGCCCTTGCCTTGCATTTGCTTCCTGAGAGAAGCTGTTGGGAGGCCCTATGCTCAGGGTCGTTGGGGTGAGGAGGATCAAGAAATGGTAGCTCTTCCATTGTTGGGATTTATTTTGGCTCTGCTCCATCAGCCATTCCTTCAGCAGCATTCTCTGGCTGCCACCCTTGGATCCCTTTCCTCAAAGGAGACCTGGCCATCAGCCTGTGTTGATCCTGGTTCCTCAGCAGTGATCTTCAGGCATCCCTGGCTTCTTTTTGCTGCATGCAGTTGCTTCTGAGTTCTGCTTGGAGCAGGTAGTGTTGCCCAACCCCGCTCCGTCTGTTTTGACATCTATTGCAGTGTGGGTTACCTACACTCACGTGCGGATCTGCCCCCCACAGCCAGTTCTCTCCTCCTTCTCTGGCTCTCCTCCTCAGCCACTTTGTTCTTTGTGGCTTAGAAAACAAAGCCTTTGGCAACTGAAGGAGGTGCCTGCCCTTCCTGGGGGAGGGCCAGCTGGCCTGCATTTGATTATGGCAGCGCCTCCTCATCCCTCCCCATTGTCCTTGCTGCTGTGGGAATGCCAGCCTTTTTGCGCTCCATCCCCTGAACAAGTGTTGCTGCCTCTGGGGCCCAGAGCGGGGCTGGGGCCCTTCTCCCCATCCCTCCTCTCCACATCTCCATGCACCTTCCCTCTGAGGCAAATACACCCGGCCTGACTCCGGCAGCAGACAGACACAGCAAACCCTCTTGTAAGTACCAAGTGTCCGGCGCGCTGGCTGACGTGTGACTTGTATTGAGATTGTTTGGAAACAGTGTAGAGAAGGCTTTTCACTCCATTGCTTGTGCACGTCTGTACACATCCAGCATGAATCAGAATGCTTTGTGTGTGCCTTTTGTGCACTCAGACAGATCCCTGTGGGTTGTGTGTGTCTTTGCATGGTCTCTCTGAATCCCAGGGTTGCGTTGTCTGTAACAGAGCAGTGCCTGTCCCTCTTTCTCTTTATTAGATGGTTATTTCAGTGGGCATAATTTAACTGCAGCTGCAAGTTTTTGCTGGGATTGCGTGCTCTCGGACTAGCTGGGTGCACACAGAGGGCAGGTGGGACATTTCAGACTGCTTGGGCTTCTGTTAAAGGTTGTAGGCAGCACAAGAGGGGGACTGCTCTGCTCCAAGGTTTGCTGTCACCCTGTGCAGTTCCTGTCTCAAGATCCAAGTGAAAAAAGCACCCAAACTCCAGGGTTTGCTGGGCTCCTGTCCTGTGAGTGACTGAGAACTGCTGGCACAGTGTTCCCAGCTCTGATAGATCTGATCTTAGATGTGACAGCAGAAATCCAGAGCATGATAAATTAGCTGAATTCTGCAGATGTCGTTACCTCCCACGTCTCCCCAGAAGATTCAGAACAGTGACCTGCTGATATCTTGTTTTCTGCTGTGTTTGGTTTCTGATGATGTACCAGATATAATGTAGCAGGTGATGGTTCTGAGGAAAAAAAAAAAAAATCAAGTCCCCTTCAGGCAGGAAATTATTGATGTTTCTTTTTGCTTCACCTTTCATAAGGAAAGAAGGGTTGTGAGTGGTGGTCTGTGGAAACCTGGAAAGAATTCTGGTGGCTGTGACCTAAAAGTTTGATTTTTCTATTGCAGGCTGTTTGACCCAAGTTGAGAGAGAATTTTACTGGAAGGGCATTATGATTCACTGCTCTGGTAATGTGGTTGGAGGAGAAGTGGAGAGTAGAACTTAGCACCAAACTGGCAAAAGAGACATTTGATGTGTCATTACCGTAATGTATTTATTATGAACACAGACGCAGGTCACCGTGCCAAAACGCTTGCCTCTTACAAGATGTCTTGTGCAGGTCAGAATATGGCTTTGCCCCCCAGCACCTCTGAGCAAATTAGGTTTTTCACGTGGTGTATAATAAAGTCTCTGGGAGAGGCTTAATACACACTATTCTCTCTCTACCTCTGCCTGGAGATTGGCTTTACTTTTCTGGGGACTGCTGAAATTCCCAAACAGTCTTCGTCTGATTACTGGTGCAGGTATTGAAGATGGTGAATGTCCGAGTAGCACAACAGAGAGGAATTCGTACCATGCCTTCCTGATGCTGTGAAACAGTTCTACGGGAAGCCACTGTTGTCTGGCTTTGGCATTGTCTGACAGCAGCTGTCTCATCTTTCTGTCTTCTCTTCACTTGTAAAGTCGTGCCCCTAGACAGACATCCAGTCTGATTTGCTCTCCCATTTCAGGGGTGTCCTTTTTCATGTGCAGCCTGAAGCAGCTGGAGGAACAATCCTCGAGGTTGGAAAATAGATCCTCTGGCAGAGTTCGTGCAAGGTTAATGTGTGAAATCTCTCCCTTCTCCTTCCTGACAGGTTTTTGCTGGAGAAGTTGTCTTGCAAGGTTAATAAGCCTCTAATGTTTACTTTCCCATCAAAAGGTATTCGTGTATCAGAAAGTTTCTGCTTTGCTTTAGTTTGAGATAACCCTCTTGCACAAACAAGAAATCCTGACCATTTAAATCTGACCTGCTACATCTTAAAGCTCCCCCCTGTTTTTCTGTCTGGCAAACTTACTGATTTTGAAACTCCTCTGTTTTATGAATTCTCCAGTAATTCACTGCTATACCTACTGGTGCCCAGGCTACTTTCTCTTGTGTTTCATCAATTACTTTATTGCCAAATTGGCATCACAGCAGTGCCTGTGGTTTCCACAAGCTCCGTGACAGTAGGTGAATGCTAAATGGTGATTAGCACCAGCACTTAGTGCTCCTTTCTTGTTGCACAACACGGGTGAGAGACTGGTGCATAAATTTGTCCCTCAGTGTTTTAAGGCAGCAGTGAATTAATTTGGACTTTTCATGTGCTAAATCCAAGCAGAATTCGCAATTGAAGGTGAGGCATTTTAGGTTGAGATGCCTTTGAGCACCTGCCTCAGCCCCTCAGGTTCTGCTTTAGTCCAGTATTAGGTCTGTGTGATGTCTGTGGCATGTGCAGGGGGCCAAAGCCTTGATCTGTCTGTCTGGGATCCTTCTCCCTCCTGCTTTGCTGGCCAAATCCTCCTCCTCACTGGAGGGCACAGCAGGAAGATGAGGCTGGGTGAGCCAGCCAGTGCATAGCACCTTTTGAGATGTAACATAGGCTGCTCACCCCTCAACTGCCTTCTCTGATCCCAGAAGTGCCATCGTATTCTGCAGGGGAGCAAAGCCTGACATGCTGAAAACATCTGCTGTCTTATTCCTTGGTGTCCTTGGCTGTTTATGAGCATAAACTGACAGTTGTCTGAAAGTTTGGGGCTCCCCTTCTGTGGGTTGGGTGGGATCAGATCTCCTGTGGGATCATGACACTAGTCACTAGTGACAGGGAAGCAGCATTTGCTTCCAGCAGGTTTAGGGATTTCCCAGCTTGAGTTGCCGCTGAGCTGCGAGGGGAGCACATTGCACTTGAGGTGTAAGATCTAATGCTGCCAGAGGTCTTTCCTCAGCTGACCCCAGCCGTGTGCCTGTGTGGAAAATGTTGGGTTTGGGTGTTTTTTTTCACTCTGATCCTGGGACAGGAGCAGCACAGGGTGACAGATTTTTCTGAATGTTCGTGTGTTGGCATCCATCTGGATGCTCGTATCCTCCTGGAGGCTGGAATTCCCTTTAGTCACGGGAGTTAAATAGATCCGTTCAAGGGGTCTGGACATGAAACTTCCCTCAGTGTACAGATGGGGCTGACGCTCACAATGGCTTCTATCTGCATATCAAAGCCCTGGACATATGGACAGAGTTCTCCTGAGCACCCGCTGCCTCTGACCAGGCTCCTTTCTTTGGCTGCTTCACAGGGGCTTGCATCCTACAATGACATCTTGATGTGCTTTTAAACAGGGGAGCTGTTTCTGGCTCAGTCCGCTACCCTGAAGCAGGGAGGCCCAACAAATGTGCTGGGTGTTGGGGTTTGGTTTTCAGCTCCACACCTCCTGAGGCACAAGCACCGACAGTGCAGTACAGAGAGATCCCTGCACATCACTGAATAATTAAGTGGAGTTTTACTCAGCTCCTCACAGGAAAGGATTTGAATTGAAGACTACACGGAAAACATCCACACTTCTCCATCCAGGCCCAAAAGCATACTGGAGGTTAACCAGTCTCCAGCTGGGCACAGAGAACCTCATTAAAAAGGAGCCAGTGTGGAGCAGACAAGACACCTATGACAGTCCAGTCTGTCCTCACTGGCCTGTAGTGTGCTGTGACAGTGGGGCATTTGTACGGTGTAATGATATGGCTGTTGGGACAGATGGAAAAGCGAAGGTGTTGCCATCTGGAGGTGCCATCAGTCTCTGAACAGAGTGATTTGTTGCTGTTGTGCAAGTTGCCAGCTCTGGTGACTTGCACACCGCACTGTGGCTTGACCTTGAATCTGACTGGTAACATGAGGCTTTCAGGGCTTTCCAAAGAGGACAGTTCTCCTCTTCACTAAAAGAAACCTGAAAATGTGCTGCCCATTCCTCTTCGTCCTTCTCTAGGCAGTGATTGTGCATCCACATACTTGGTCTTTCATGCCTTTTGCTTTCCCAGCCTACAGTAAGTTACACTCAATGTGTGTCCCTTCTTTCAAGTCAATCTTTAGATGATTTCGTGACTCTGCAGTGACTGGTGTAGGCTGTAGCCAAATGAAGGACCAGCCACCAGATCCCAGTTGTTAGGAGCAGCCAGAGAGAAAGGCAGTTGCCAAAGCAGACACGCAGTTTGAGTTTGTAACTGGTGAAGCATCAGAAAAGAAGTAGGACAATATTCACTGAGGCAGAGAAACAGCATCTGCTCTTATTCTGGTTAGAAGGGGTTGTGAGCAGAATTTCATTGACAAAAAAGCTTTGCAATGAATGCACAATGCTAATGAAAAGATGGGCAGTGCCTCACATGTGAAAAGGCTGGTTTGCAGCAAATGCAAATGTTAAAGATTCTGATTTTACTGGGAGCAAACTCAACCTGGTCCTCTGGGCTCATGAGTTTTTAAAAGTAGAAGAAATCAAAAAAATGGGGGGAAGCGAACATCAATGCAGAATCTACCAGAAGGTGCAAAGTCATGAGGGACTGTAGAACAAAAAGGAAATACTGAGGCAGAACTGTCCATTGTCAGCTGATGGGAAATCTTGTGTGGCTGCAGAGCAGTGGAAGCTGTGGGGAGGCCGAAGCTCAGAAACTTGCTGCCCAGCTTCCTAGGGAGTCATTTTACACATACATAGACATAAATATATGCATGTGTATGTATATAAATATGTAGTGAAACTGGCAGAGGCTGCTTTGTGGAAGCTCTGAATTGTACCCAAGCAGGGGTTATTGTGGCTTGTCGTGATTCATCGGTGGAGTCAGCCTGTTCCTAATGGAGCTACCCTAGGTGTTGCCTAGCAGTTAGAGAGGAAAAAAAGGCAAACACTTGTCCTGTACGCCAGCTCCAGCACAATGAGCCACATTTGCCCTTTGGGTCCTCGTGCTGTCATCAAGAGAGCAGAAATCATGTGCAATCCTATTTTATCCAATTATATTCTCCTGTAATTAGACTCCCCTGGTCTTGTCAAGCCTGACTGCCCAGAGGGGAAACAAAGGGATTTTTGAGCTCTGTTTGTGCTCACCTGGAGTGCTACTACAAAAGGATTTCGAGGCACCTTGCCCTAATAAGCATTCTTTGGTGGTTGGGCTGTGGTGTGCCGAGACCAACCCTGACCGGTGTTGCTTCCCTGACCCCTTGTTCTTCTTTCCTGCCCAGCTGTGGGTATCTGCCTGTTCTCCTGTCTTATGCTTAAATCCAAGGAGTTTGTAGTCTGTGCTTTTCTCATCCTTTGCCCTCTGGCAGTGTTTGTACAGTATCTGGCACTTGGTAACAGGCAGAAATGCAAATATAGGATTTAAAGTTTGCTTTCCTTTGCAGCTAGTTGTAGGCAAACTGGTGATTTTTGGTGGTCTCCCCTTCCCTGGAGGGAGGAGAGGAAGCACTGTGAGCTACACAGCAACTCAGAAATGGTTTAGCTTTTTATTTCGAGAGGGTGGGTCCTTTCCTCAGTGTTTGAAGCTGAGCTTTTACCAGCTACATCCCACATAGGACACAGTTTTGATTAGTTTGGTTTCTGCTGCTAATGAATCCCAGGCAGAACTTCAAATGCAGTTTGGAAAAGTCAAATGCTACAGGGTGGGGAAGAGAATAACTGCGAACCTCTGCCTAGAGAGGAGATTACTTCTAACTTGGTGGCTTTGCTGAAATGCTTATGCTCTGAAATTGCATGATGTCTTGTGTGTCCAAGTGCAGCTGCCTGTTTGCAGAGCCGCAAATCTTGCTAGAAGTGAACAGGGGCTTTGGCTTTGAGAGATGTGGAAAAAGCATCACAATGTCTAGGAGGAATCACTGTTTTCTCCGTAGCTCTTGTGTGTCAGGTGGCAGTTTAGTTTGAATTTTGTCTGTTGGGATGTTTTCTTTCCCCATTTTTGCTTTTGATCTGGCCTGTGCCCAGTCACAGTGTTCTCCCCACACTTCAGTAGTTCTTGTGTGAAGCACAGCCCCTTCCCCCTTTGCCTTGTCTCTGGTTTCCAGGGCTCCTCAATCTGGTATTTAGACTAGCAGCATTTGCTTGTGAATAGCTGGAGCAGAGAATCATGCACTGAAGCACTGGCCCTGCCTCAGTCCAGCCACAGGGGATGGTAATGTACAGCAGAGAGCTGGACCAGCCAGGAGATGGACCCCCTCTGCACAGATGGGAAGGTAGGATGAGGTCTGTTTTTAACTGATTAATTGATTTGCCAGGGGAACATGTGTAGGTCCTGAAGTCTTGCTGTCCCTCAGTAAGTGGGAGACTGAGGAGAGTACAAATCAGATGCGAGTGAGTGGTGAGCCGACCACTTTCTCCTGTAGCTGCTGGGTCTATGAGTTAGCAGAGAAACCAAATTGTCACTGTTTGCCAGCTGACAGCTCTTGTGAGAGTAAAGTTTTAGCTTGGATAATTTTGATTTCAACATATTTTGATGTAAAATAACTTTTCAACTGTGGTCCTTCTGAACTGTCAACATACAAGGCAGTCTCCAGTCACAGGTCTTTGCTAATGCTGCATGTGCAGCAGCCTATGACAAGGGACACATTGGTGGTGTGAGCAGGGGTTGGTTCTCAAAGCAACCTAAAGTCAAGTTGGATTTTAGAGGCAGTAAGCCCAACTGAATATCTGTAATGAGAGAAGCTCAAGGAGAAGCAGACATTTTCATGCAAGGGAGCAGCATTTACTTTGGACTTGTGTTCTGGTAAGTGGCCTGTCACTCTTGTGCTGCGAGTGCTGCATCTGGCATCTCGGTTCAGTCCCTGGGCTGCTGGCAGACCAGAGCAGCTGTGGGGGTCAGTGCCTACATGGCACCACATATAACTGTTGGGATCGGTCCCTGTGATGCTTTTATCACTTCTGGCTGCACCGGTTCTGTCTCTTTTGCCGCAAGTCAACCTCGTCTTGCTCTCCAAACTCACGGCTGAAGTTAAGGGCATTTAGAGTGAAGTTAGTAGTGATGAGATGAGGTCTTGTTAAATGGGGAGTTGTGCAGTTGTCTCTTGCCACAAAGACCTGCGATTAGTTATGTCTTGCTAACAAACAGCAGAGTGGAGCACAGGGGCCTTCATGCAAGCTGAATCAGGGCTTGTTTGATTACCTTGGTTTCTTTTTTGCTGTCCTTGGCACTGTTCCCAGCTGTTTTGCTGCTTCCCTCTTTATGTGCTGTAGAAAGCAGGGGTGTCGGGGGCTTGCAGTCCTGGGATATAGTCACAGAAGGATGGGGCACTTGGCCTGTCTTCTTGTTGTGGCTTTAGTCACTGTACCCACAGCTGTTCTCGCATCCCCATCTGTATTGTTGCTCTTACCAGGGTCAGCCTGGGCTTTTCACCACCTCTATCTCTGCTCTGCTATGAAGCCCCTTCAGATTCAGAAGGAAACCTTCTAGCAGCAAAGTCACCCACCTAGATGCATTTTTCTTCTGCAGAAAGTTGAAGGGCTTGTGATCTGCCTACCTCTGATCATTCAGCCTTCCAGTTTCCTATGTAACAAGAAAAATACAGTTATGATCTTTTTCTCCCACAGTAAGAGGTGGAGAAGGTTTGGACAGGGGCAGGCTCCCTTGAAATTGCCCCTTCTAGCATATGTCTGCAGATGCATGGTGATTGTCTCCTGTCTTGGCTACCTAGAAGGTGTATGAGAGATCACTGGACCTTGAGTATGAGAGGGATGTGGTGGGTTTGTGATAGGCTTGGGCTGGGGAGGTGTGATATGATGGCTCAGGTGTGGATCCAGGACCCCCACAGCACTGGCAATGTGCCCTGAGCCAGGGCCGAGTAGTTTCTATCGGCACATGTTTGCAGATGGCACTTTGGAGGTGCCAAAGGCAAGAGACTCCAGGAGCTTCTGTCCTCAGTGCACCGCAAGCCTTGCCCATGGTGAAATGAGCAGGGAACAACACAGGGTGAAGGGCTTGAGGGTTACACCGTGCTTCGGTGAAGTCCCTGGCTCTTCCTTTCAGCACAGCACGTCCCAGAGAGCCCCTGCAGCTCTGCAGGACCAACCTGTTGCTGACACAGCTGCTGGTTAGGTCAGCCCTGTGAACGCAGGAAGCACATTTGTCTTTAATCCCGTAATTGAAAGTTTCAGTAATGACTTGTCTGTAAAGATGAAAAGCCGAGGTGCAGGCTCCTTCCTGCCTGGTTCCAGACATAGTTGGGAAGACTCTGCTTCCCTGCACACAGGTGCCTCCTCTTACAAGCTGCTCTTGCAGCTTTGCAGAGAAGCTGTAGGGCTGCCTGCTCCTCAAATGCCCCACGGCTGGAGGACAGTATCCTGGCTGAGCCTGGTGTACAGCCTAACCAGGACAGAGATGACAGCAATACCTCTCCCTGTACAAGGATGTTCTCTCCTGGGTGTTGGGACATGCTTGGTCCCAGGCTGCCATTTTGTGTGCTGAAAGGGCAAACTGAAGCGGATGGTGTGACTGAAGAAAGCCTTGGTGGCCGCTTAGCATGTTACCAAGCAAGCTGCGGGGTGTGGAGGGCTGCTGCTATTGTGCAGGGAACAAAGCTGAGCTATTCACTGGCCTGCGACAGGCACTGGGGATGGAAGAAATGCCAGTGAGATTCAGAGTCATTTCTGCGCAGCCCTGGGAGTCCTAGCCAAGAACAGACAGATATCATATGAAGATGAGAGGTGGCAGGGCTGCCTCCTTGTGTTGTTTGCAGCCCTGATTCCTCCTCTCTGTGGCCTCATGCAGATGTACAAAGTTTCCTAGAAGTAAGAGAAGCTTCTTTTTCTCTCCTTTTCCTCTGTGCACGGAAGTGAGGTCCCCAGCCTTGGAAAAGGCCTTCACAGAATAGCTCCCCTCCCAGCTGGCTGCTGTAAAGGCCAGGCAGGCCTCCTGGCTGTGCCTCTCCTGCACTTTGCTCTCAGCACCCTCCTTCAGAGCACCATGAGCTTTTTGAGCCCAGCTTTTCCCATCAGTGAGCAAAAGGCAGGTCACGTGTAGCCCTCAGTCAGGATCCCCCAGTGACCTCCACAGCCAGAATGGTGAGATGCACCCTTAGCCCATACTGGCAGCCAGGTCTTACTCAGGGCAGAGCAGGAAGGGGCTGGTGTTTGGTTTGCGTACAGCTGGAGGGAGCAGTTCATAAAAACCCAGCAAAATAGGCCATCTGTCACTGCCGTGCAGATCCGCCAGGCTCTGCTGCAGTCAGCGTTTCACCTCATCTTCATGTTCTTCTTTCTCCAGGGAATAAAAGACCCTGCGCATCACAGATAAATGTCAATTCTCACCAGGGTCTGGCATGTCCTCTGCTTCTGCACACCCCCGTGGCCCCCAGCAGTGGGCAAGTCTAAGAGTAAGGCCTGGATCAAGCGAGAGGCAGGGCAGGGGCCTGTAGCTGCACTAGGCAGGGTTATGGGAGAGGGGGCTGCTGCTGTTCTGATTGTCCTGTGCTGCGACTGCATGGGGCTGTTTGAGAAGTGTTTTCCCTGAGCAGCTGCTGGTGTTGCTGAAGCAGCTCCTTGCTCTGCATGAGTAATGGGGATGACTGCACGTGCACCGTGCAGCTGCAGCTCAAAAGAGCGCTGTGGATGGATGTGGGATCTGTCCCTGGAGTGACTCTGCTCAGTCTGCAGGCTACCCCTCGTGTGCTGGCATTGAGCTCTTGCTTGGCTCTCATCGCCATCCCCATCCTGGGGTAGGCACCATGTGAATGAAGCACCTCCAGCTCTGCCTACCTCTGTCACCAACAGAGAAGAGCCTGGCACCTGGTCTGTTGGACCACTGCGTCACTGATGGGGATGCAGTGTCTGTTCTGTGTCTGCATAGAGCTTGAGTGGATTTCCCTGGTGTCTGAGGCTCTGTTTTGCATAAAAATAAGTGCTTTGAGCTCTCTGAGTGAAGGCTGTCACAGCAAGGCGGATTATTATTTCACAACAGGTGGAAAATGATTTAAGGTCACTTTGTTCCTGGCACTAAGCATGAGTGTTGTTTCTCTGCAGAAACATAGCAGGTATGCAGAGCTGACAGGTCAAGTGCTAGAAATGATCTGGCTCACTTGAAGGGCAGCCTGTGGTGTATCTGCACATCCCCTGCTCTTGGGCAGTTGGTGGAGGGTGCCAGGCAAGCCTGTCCTGGATGTTTTCCCTGCCTTGTGCATCTGATTTTTAACGAATAACTGTTTTCACTTAGGCGTGTAAAGTTCCTTGACCAGGCCTATGGCAGCTGGTCACATCTTATCCACACTATAGTTAAACTTTGTCATCCTCCCTGCTTTATAGAGAAAGCAGTGGCTTATGAGCCTGAAAAATTTGCCTTTCCTTGATTTTTATTGATGACAGGCAGGTCTGAGTGCAAGGTGCTTCATTAACCCCTTTCCTGCTGTCACAGCAGTGCCCTCTTACCTTAAATCTGTCACATTGGACCACATCTTGTCCTGTTCCTCTTGTTCAATCCACAGAGCCCAGCTCTGATCGAGCTCCCAGCCTCTGCCTGCCATCAGCCCTGGGGAAACAGCATGGGGAGTAGCAATCCCATTCCCTGCAGCTTACTGATGCCACCTAGACCTTGTTCTGCATGGTAGTGGTGAGAATGGCTGGGTGAAGGAGTTCCAGGTCTTAAACAAAGATTAATTCCTGCAGTCTTGGAAAAAGCTTCCTCTGGGACCCCCTGCCTAGAGAGGAGAAACGTGTCCAGCAGTGGGGGTGCCCAGCATCCTGGGAACCTGGTGGGGTGGTGGCAGAGCAGCCAGCACAGCTGAAGGCCTCTGCATAAGGAGCTGTTTGTTTTGCTGAATTGTTAAGCCCCATTGACAATAGCAGCCCCCCCTCCTCTCACATTCGAGGAACTGTGGTGGCCACACACTGATCCTTTTTCTTGTCTTTAGGCACCGAATTAGGGTTATTCTTCCCCAAATCCCTCTGACTGGCTGTTGCCTTTTGTTCTCGCTCTCTGCAGGCGTACGAGTGGGCCTTGGAAGGGATGCGACACCTTGCCTGCATCAGCATGGAGGACTGCAGCTCCGCCGAACACTGTGCCGGTGTGATCAAGTGCCTGGAGAGTTACAAGGGACAGCACCCAGACATCAGCGATGCCCGGTTTCAGGAGATGAAGGAGCTGGCCTGTGAGCTGAAGAGTGACAAGGGACTCAAGCAGTGGAAATTTGCATGGTCCAAATGCCAGGAGACGAAGCTGGTTTTTGAAAAGAAACTCGAAGCAGCCTTGCGAACAAGGAGGTCTCTGCTGTCAGAGCACAAAGCAGCTGCAGGAGAGCAGCCCCGGGCCGGTGGCGAGGCTGGCAGTCTGTCCCACCGGAGGCACTCCGAGGGGGCCGCCCCTGGATCCCACTGGGACAGGACTTGCAGCGCATCCCACTGCTACAACAGGCCCAACTGCTCTCCAGGGTGGACTAAGGAGAAATCTCTTTCACCCTCCCTGAGCTGTGCTGGTGATGTCAGTGCTGGGGAAGAATTTGCCTGCCAAGCTGCTCTCAGCCCTGGTCCTCACTCGAGCAGAGTTTCTTTTGCCAGTGGGCCTTCCAAGTCTCCAAAGCTGCCAGAAGAAAAGCCAAACCTGGAGAGCATATTGGAAACCCTGGAGGTGAAGCCATCCTGCACCTCCACTCCAGCCTCTGGGAAGCCACCTCCCAGGAGGATGCTCCGCAAGGCCCAAAGCTTTGACCTCACCTGTGGTGAGAGCCTGTGGTCAGGCTGCCAGAGGACGCTGAGTGAGCCGGCCAGGTATGGCAACACCGGTGTCTTTATTAAGGGGCTGGAGGTGAGCAGCACGGAGCTGGTGGACAGGACTTTTGCGCTGCGGCAGCAAGCTGCTCACAGCTGGGCTGCGGACTGTCTGCTGGAGGGACAGAGGGGCTGCCTTTCTGCGTCAGATGCCAAGAGCTGGGGCAGGTAAGTGACTGTGACACTCAGTGCTCTGGTCCTCAGGGTAGTGAGGAGGCAACCGGCAAAGATGTGAAGAGCTCTGCAGTGACAGATACTTTGGTGATGGATACAGGGCAGATAGATGGAGATGTAGCTCTAGCTTCCCTCCCAGTGTGGTTCCTTCATAACAGGGGAAAGAGTAGTTCGCAGGCAGGAGAGGGAGTCTCTGAACATTGCTGGCATTTTGGGATGAGAGTTTGCAGAAATGTAGCACTTGGGAACCTAGCAAGGCAGTACAGGTGCAGTGGGAGAGCTAAGTGTAATGCATCACACCCCTGCTTTCGGGGGAGGGCTGTACCCGGGCATTTCCAGTACCCTGTAACAGCCTCTTCATGGATAAAAAGGTTTGTATTTGCCCCTTGGGGTTGAGATCTCTGTGTGGCCAACAGCTGACTTCTGTTCTCTTCTTTTTCTTCTCTGTCCTTGAGGATCTCAACTTAACTTTGTTGTAGTACTGAAATGTGCTTGGGATATGGAGATCCCAGGGGTGTGAGCTGTTTTTGAAAGGGAGTCACCAGGTCGGTCTTTCAGCTGCTCTCTCTTTTGGAAAAGACTTAAAAAAAAAAAAAAAATGGTGTCAGAGATGAGAAACAAGTGCTGGCTGCAGGGGGACCACAGAGCGCCTCCACTCTAGCAGATAAGAGGCTAACTGCTTTGATTCTCAAGGGAGAGAGGCAGCAGCCCTCCTGTCTTTGGGCACTGGGGTGATCCTGTTGTTCTGTCCTCTGAGCAGCCAGAGGAGTTGACTCGGGAGAAAACTGAGAGCAAGGAAGGCAATCACGTCTCGAATAGTTGTGTTTGGTGCTGTACTGCCTCACAGTGGAAACCTTGAGCACCCAGGTGCGATCCTTTCAGAGATGTGCAGAGCACTCTGTGCTGGAAACTGCTGTTTGCTGATGAAGTGGTACGAAATTTGTTTCCCACTCGCATGTTTACTGGGACAAGCCCAACAGCACCTGAGTCTGGAGTTTGTGTTCTCCAAGAGTTAACATTTCCTCCCACAGCATCAAGTCATCAGGCTGACTCCTCCTCACAGAAGTTATTGTGACTTCTGTTGCCTTAGAACTGCAGCCTGTTGTGTCCAGAGCAAGGGCTGCATGGTGGGCTCAGGGTTGTGTGTCCTGCCGAAGCTGAGTCAGGACCCACAACCAGCCTGGGGCTCACCCTTCCTGCACAGAAAAGCCAACTAAGTTCTTTGGATCAGCCGTGAGCTTTGGTGCTCAGGGTCAGAGCCATCACCAGCAGTTCTGAATTTGAGCTTGGATGGTGCTAAGGGATCATCTCATCTCTGTGCTGGGTCTTAGGTAGAGCTTCTCTATGGATAGTCCAGTACTTTGCAGGCACTCATTGACTGCTGCAGCCCCATGCAGTCCAGGTCCCTTCAAGGCTGAGTGTTTCTTATTGCAGCAAACTGCGGCACATCATTGATGAGATGGTAACCACGGAGCGGGAATATGTGAGGTCGCTTTGCTACATCATCGATAGCTACTTCCCTGAGATGGAGCGCCTCGACCTCCCCCAGGACCTGCGTGGGAAGCGCAGTGTCATTTTTGGGAACCTGGAGAAACTCTATGACTTCCACAGCCAGTACTTCTTGCGAGAGCTCGAGAGCTGCTGCAACCACCCACTGCGGGTCAGCCACTGCTTCCTGCGACACGTAAGGCATCAGCACCTTCCTCCTGGGGTCGGGCTCCTCTGGACAGATGTGTGGCTCCTGTGCCCAGCAGTGCCTATGACTGCTGGGCACAGGCCAAACATGACTGCTCATCCACATGTTAGTGGGCTGTGGCTCCTCGGGAGTGGGAGGACTACCCTGTGCTGGGCTGGTTTGTAGCCTGCCACCTCAAATGCGAGCTTGGACTGGGATGGCTCTGTGAGGTTGAGCCCAGGCAGCAGTAGGTGTTCTTTGGCTTTACTGTTGCTCTTTGCTACCAAGAGACACTGCCAGGGCAGCAAAATGTCTGTTCCCTAAAGCCCATCTGCTTCTGCAAGGACATCCCTTACCCTGTCTTCTGTCTGTGGTGTCAGTGTGGAATGACTTCAGTGAACGGGGAGATACAGACTCACGGCTCGTGTTGAAAAGAGCTTCTAGGGAGAGGCACGGGGTACCAGTCTTAAGCTCAGCTACCCCATGTGTGTTTGCTGCTACCAGGTGAAGGGTATGTGTTGGGGTATGTAAGGGGCAAGGGGGTAACAGGACAATGGATTAAAAAGTCTGAGCTACTGTAGGAGTAGGAAGACAGGAAAATTCCCTGGCTTTTAATGAACTTGAAGCAAAGTCACTCCTGATATCATAGGAGGGTCTGGTGCAGCCTGCGAGAGGCAGAAGTACTGGAGTAACCAACCCAAGGGCAGGGCTGTCACTGTGTCATGGATGGGCACTGCTCTCACACAGGTTTCTCTTTTGCAGAAAGACCAGTTTGGGATGTATGCGTTGTATAGCAAGAACAAGCCGAAGTCAGATTCGCTGCTGGCCAGCCATGGGAATACCTTCTTCAAGGTAAATTCCACTGCCTGCATCATGATTGCTCTTGGTGTTGAGGTCACTGATGCCTGCAGCAGGAAAGCTGGGTTTGTTTAAATGCATGCTCAGCACCACATCTGCTTTCCCATCACGGCTCTCTACCCAAGTGTATGTGGGGAGACAGGGGCAGAGATGCGGTGAGCACTTTGGGAAGGATCCCAGCACACAGCAGCATTGATCCTGTGGCCTTGCATTTCCCTGCAGAATGAAGAGAGTCCCCCAGTCAGGAAAGCTGTGGGTGTCAGTGCCTGCCTTGGGGCACAGGGTGCTCCATGGGAAGCTGCTGCCTTCACTCTCTGCTGCCTTTCTCAGTTCAAGCAGGTACAGCTTGGGGATAAGATGGACCTGGCCTCCTACCTGCTGAAACCCATCCAGCGGATGAGCAAATATGCCCTGCTCCTGAAGGACCTGATCAAGGAGTGCAGTGAGGCACAAGAGCAGGAGCTGGGCTACCTCCGTGCGGCTGAGGAGATGGTGAAGTTTCAGCTCCGGCACGGAAACGATCTGCTGGCCATGGATGCCATCCGCGACTGTGACGTACGTTCAGTGTCCTCCCCTGCCCAGAAAGTCAGAGCAACACTTCTCCCCTTTCTCTAGACCTGGGGTCCATGGATCATATGGTGAGCCTCCCCTCAAATTCCCAGAGTGGTCAGGGTGCCAGTCTGCTGATAGAGCATAGCAGGACTACTGAGGCACAGAGCAAGGTCTTCCTGATGTGCTGGGAATTAAAGCCTGGATGCTGTCATTTCATCTGGCTGAGCCACTTGTCATAAACACACTCCCAGGTGCTTCCTGGTGACATGAGGCAGCCTGGCAGTCCTTGCAGATGGTGTCATGCAGGCTGCCTTGGACCCTTCCCTCTCTGTCAGGCTGGTGATAAGAGAGTCAGGCAGATTGCAGGAATTCAGACTGATGCTGCTGCCAAGGATAGGCCAAAATCAGCTAGGTGGAACTGAAGGAAAGGCAGGGAAAGTGCAGCACTGCAGGAGGAAAAAACCCAGGATTCAGGGTGGAAGAAGATGGGTCTGGGACAGGAAGAACTGAGGGACTGGCCCAGATATGTTCCTGGCAGTTTAATGAGACTCCTCTTCAGCTCCCTTCTTCCCTCTTATGATAAAGCTCTGACAGCTACCTCCAGGTGCCACCCCAGAGGTTTGTCACAGATCTGTATAGCATGACATGAGAGGGTCATCTGTGGGCTATGCCTAGGAGAAAGGTGCGGCTCTCCCTTGGGCTCTGAGGCAGTTGTTTCAGCCTGATGTGTCCTCTAGCAATGCCATGTAATCCTTCCTCTTCCAGAGTCCTAACAGGATGACAGGGAGTTGCCACTTCCTTGCCTGCGTCACAGCCATATGGGACCATGCTCACTAAATCTGGGGCTGCCCAGGCCTGATCTTGCTGGCTCTTACCAGGATGTTCCCTGTGTCCAGGTGAACCTGAAGGAGCAGGGGCAGCTGGTGCGGCAGGATGAGTTCACCATCTGGCTGGGCCGTAGGAAGTGCCAGCGACACGTCTTCCTCTTTGAGGACCTGATCCTGTTCAGCAAGCCCAAGAGGATTGAGGGTGGCTTTGACGTGTATATCTACAAGCGCTCCTTCAAGGTAAGGGCAGTCCTGCAACTCCTTTTGTACAGGAGGTGTCCATGGCTGGTTTTGCTGTGGGCACTTGGCTCTGAAATGGGGAGCAGGAGCATCTTCAGCCAAAGAGCTGCTCCCACCACTGCTAAGTCTTCTCCAAGCCATGCAGTGAAGCCAGAAGGGAATACTTCACACATGAATGCCTGTGCCCCCTCTGTGTTGTGAGATGTGGGACTAAAGCCTTCTGAGGGACAGGGAGCATGAGGGAGAGCCGGGGGATGTGTGGCAGGGAGGTGTTGCTGGCTCGGGATGAAGCACTGGGAATTACCTGGGCTGTCTTTGCTCAGCTGTGTCCAGATGATACCTGCTTCTGTCTGGACTCTCAGGCTCCTTCCCTGGATCTGCCAAGCTGGGGGTGCACAAGGTGCAGGCAGAGTTTACCCTTTCTGCTCCTGGTGGAGCCCCAGCTGATGCTTCACTCTTTCTGGCAGACTGCAGACATCGGTCTGACAGAGAACTCCGGAGACAGCGGCCTGCGCTTTGAGATCTGGTTCCGAAGGCGGAAGTCCAGCGACACCTACATCCTCCAGGCCAGCTCAGCTGAGACTAAGCAGGCCTGGACAAGTGACATTGCCAAGATCCTGTGGCAGCAGGCAGCCCGCAATAAAGGTGTGATTCCTTCCCGGGGCGTCTGTGCCGCAAAAGGTGCGGGAGCCCTGTTCAGCTCGTGCTGTCCTGAGTAGGTTTGAAGCCTGTTAGTGGGCAGCTCTGCACAGCGAGCAGCTCTGTGCCAGCATGTGGTCTGAGCAGCATGGGCTGGGCTTGGCTGGGCATGTCCCTTCCCTGCCACTCATCCCCAGGGAGCTTGGTCGGGCCAAGCTCTCAGTGACTGTAAACACTTAGCTGGACTTCATGAGAGAAATGGGAAATACTAGCACAGGGTTCCTGGTGGTGTGAGCGTGGGCTGCTCTCCTCAAAGGCTCACTGCTCCTCCCCAAAGGCTCACTGCTCTCCTTTTGCTCTAGCCCACTTCTGGAGTGGCAACTGTCTGGCCAAATCCCTCCTCTCCACCCCAGGCTTCCCGCTTGGCAGGACTCTCCTAGGTGGCATGGCATTGAGCTACTTGGCCAGCGCAGGGCATGACTGCTTGTCTGTGGAGACTCATTGGGACTGGGGAGCAAGCAGAGAACAGATCTAATCTCAGGAGTTCAGAAGCAGCCTTGCCCAGAAGTGCTCTGGCCTGGGGTTGCTTACAACCCGTGGGGTGGGTTGGATCAACCTCACGATGTAGCTGTGGGTCTTTTCCCCTCCAGAAATCCGAATGCAGGAGATGGTCTCCATGGGTGTAGGCAACAAGCCATTCCTGGATATCAAACCCAGCGAGGCAGCCATCAATGACCGCGCTATCGATTACATCATGAAAGGCAGAGGTGAGTGCCAGCTGTGCCTGACCTCTTGCCCCAAGTGAGCTAGGCAGGAATGGCACTCAAGGCCTTTTTGGTATGTTTTCTGACAGGCGCCAGGACCAGAGCATCAATTGCAGTGTCTCTGTTTGACCATTCCAACCCATACAAAAGGACACAGGTGCAGCTCTCCGCTGGCAGCACCCCCACTGCGTACAGCCCTTCCTCCTCCTCCTCCCTGCTGGGACCCCTCAACCTCCACATGTACCTGGACCAGGCTCTGCTGCCAGGTGTCCTGGCACCCCGCCGCCCCTTTGACATTGGCACCTGTATCGAGGAAGATGAGCTGGAGCACGAGACGAGCAGCCAGCCGTCACTGAGTACGTACGAGCCTGCTGCTCTGCGATGCATCCTGGAATGTGCGGGTTTGTCCCCTATGCCTTGCTCTGCGCTGTGCAGTCAGACCAGGCTCCCTGGGGTCATGGCAGTCTCTGTCTCGTATCCAGACTGGCACAAGGAGGCCACTGCCCTTCATGCCAGCTCTGTCTTGGTGGTCATGGGGAGTTTGCTTGGACGCAGGGGTTAATGAAGTGCCCACAGATCTGCAGCGATCCCCGTGGCAGGCTGGGTGCCACGTGCTGAGGCTACTGTGGCCTTGGAGGCCAATGCTTGTGTCTCTACCTCTCTGGTAATGAGGCACACTGTCCCTTGCTGTCACCAGCCTGGTCCAGTGACTCATTGGCTTTGCTGTATGAACTTCCCTGGCCAGTCTATACCAATCTCCAGCAAAATTTGCGTCACTTCCTTGGGTTATTTTGTTTGCCTATAGCTTTAAAGGAGCCCAGATAGCAGTGTGGCCTATCTGTGGGCTTGTGTGGCCAGTGGCTTTGCAAACAGATACATTATCAAGTATCAAGTACAGGTCATGTAGGCCAAATTCGTGGTCATCAGAGTGGCCTTTCTCTCTTCCCCCAGCAACAGAGAGCTCAGAATCATCACACTGCATGTCAGGCAGTGGCTCCAGCGGCTCTGACAGCGGCTGTGTCTCCAGCATCCCACAAGAAAGCTTCTGTGAAGACGTGGGCTCACCCCCCTACATGCCCCTAGGCTCACAACACAGCTCTGCGATGGAGGAGAAACCCAGGTTCACGAACAGCCAGTACATTTCTGCAGTAAGTGCCAGCAGCCAAAATACGCTCTTCACTTTGCCTGTTCCTGCAACTGCCTCCCTGGTTCAAACCGCTGTCTCTCATGGTGGGACTGAAGATGCTCCTTTTGGGCTGGGAGTCCCTGTGGGGGAGTGACCTCTCTCTGGGGCAGGTGAAAGCTCCTCTGTCACTAGAGCCTTCCCTGTTGTGGCCAAGGTCCCTGAGGAGATGCACTGGAAAGGACCTGCAGTGCTGGAGGCTACACCAGGAGGGGATGCTGCACACATGAGCTGTAATGCTGTCATGGGTTGGGGATGGCTGGAGGTCTGCTGCGGATGCTGCTAAGCTCCTTTCCTGGGAGATTTGGGCCTTTTTGGGGGAGCAGTGAGATGCAGGAGTCACTCTGCCAGTCACTCTGAGATGTCAGTGTGTCTCCTCTTATGTTCCTTAGAGTTCTCAGCTGCTTGCCTTCTCACTAGATCGTGTCCTGATGCTGTTGTCTTCTAACCCTGTACTAACGCTGGCTTCTCTCCTCTGCAGAAAGCAGGCCAGGTCACCATAAGTTCCTCGACAATAGTGTGAGCCCCTCTGCACACGTATACTGCCTAAGGAAGCGGAGTTGTTGTAAGTAGCCCCTGAAGGGGATTTTCCAGCCACTCTGAGTGCTGGTCAGGTTTGTCAGTAGCTCTGAGTCAGGAGAACTTCACCCTCTGCTTCTTGATGAGAAGTGTTCCACACACATTCCTGACCTATCTCTGAGACTCTGCTTCATCTGGTTAGAGAAGACCCACTCCCACAGAGATGGCTTCTGTAGAGACGTCACTTTAAACGGCCGATCTGATGCCTCCCTGGCCCGAAGGAGTGGAAGCCAAACAAGCAAAATCACTTTCAGGTTGTAGAGACTTGAGCACCATCTAGTCATGAGCTTTCAGATGAGCTGCTTTCCTCTGAACGCTGCCCAGCTGTCTAACTACTAATCTGTTTCTTGTGGCTGTTTGCTGAAATCTGACTCTTTGTTAGTCCCTCTGAACTCCTGTGGGGAATCTGTGGTATTCTCCCCAAGCTGGATTTGTCCCACAGTTTCTTTTGAACCTGATGTGCAGGAAACTGCACATCACCAGGCAGAGGAACCTGCTTAGGTTATGGTCATGATGTCCTGCGGGAGCTGCCAGTATGTACAGCTTCTCCTGTACGTACAGATTTCTGGAGGATGTCTTGTCTGTGAGGAAGTTGCTGTTGATCTGAGGAGGGATGAGCCCTGGCAAGACTTGCAGCCAGGCAGGGCTTCCTACATGTGGGTGACAGCCCTTGGAAAGTCATGTCGTGACCCACTCAAACTAGCTTGCTTCTGGCTCAGCTTTTTCCTCTCTGTCCTTAGGACGGAGCTGCCCTTTTGGCAGGGAGCAGAGGGTATGAACAAGGCAGGATTAGGGTGAACAGTCAAGTCACAGGGAGGTAGATGCCTTGTAGGTTTGGTACTGTGGGAGTGTTAGAAGCACACAGGCCTCTGGCTTGTGATCTGCAGGTACTGGAGTTCATAACCAGCTAAACAGAACCAGCCAAGGTTAAAATTTGGGCTCTGGAGCCCCTCTGGGGTGAGACACAGACAAGACCTTTGAAGTGGCCACAGAAGTGGTGTGGTGGGGCAGCAGCACGTAGCCTTGGGGTGAGTCCTGAGGTGCAGAGGCAGCCCTCTGCCTGAGGCTCTTAGAGTAAAACGTTCTCTCCCCACCAAAACACAGCTCTGACAAACGGTGGTTTTCAAGCGTTTTGCAAAAATCACTACTGGCCAGGACAGAGGGACCTGTGGGATCCTGCCCTCTCACGGGGGTCCAGCTGGTCTAACCCATTGCACGGTGCTGTGTTCCAGGTTTGATTGCCATTTCAAACTCTCTGAAGACCCCAGGCCTCTGACCAGCAGGAGGAGACAGTCTTCACCCATGAAGATTCTTTTTTTTCTTTTTTAACACATAATTAGGCTCTTTCAGACAACCCAAACCTGACCTCTGGCTGGGGGCAAGTCCCAAGAAGGTTTCTGTCAACTACATGTAATAGCTTTGGTGTTGGATGGGACCCTGGGCATTCAAAACTTGTTAGCCCTATATTTATAAGTAACATAGCAGTTTGGAAAAAAAAAAAGTATTATTTTTAAAGCTATGAGCTGTACAGATTTTTGTTACGAGTGACTCTGTTACTATTTGTTCTGTAAGCTGCACATTTTATAAAGTTTTTGGAAGGGCATGAAGAGAAACTGAGGTATTTAAGAAAAGTAGTGTAACTTTGTTTCAGGGCTATATTGACCTGGAGCTCAAGATTTAATGTCCTTCCTTATGTTCTAAATATGTCTATCATAGCAATAATTTATTTTCTTGGCTTAACACTTCTGTTTTAATAAAACCAATTTCATTGTTAGAATGACTTGTTTCCTCAGATGATTCTTGCAGTGCCTCAGTGCTGAGCTTATCTCTGTCTTAACTACCTGTCAGCTCCTTGTCTCGCTGTGCCATCTCTGCACTAACCAACTGCCAGCTGAACCTCACACCTGAGCACGTTCCCCGGGAGAGGGGGAAGATTCCCAGGTGGAGACGTCCCCGATGCCAGTCGGAAGGCCAGGGCAGAGCAGGGGCTCCGGAGCAGCCACAGAGATGTCACACAAGAGCACAAATCACCAGATTTCCTATCTCTAATTTTAAGCCTGGTACTCTGTGCGGCTGCTGGCCTTGCAGCAAGTCTCTGTGTCTCTGTCAGGCTGGGTTTGTCACCCAGGCAATGTTCAAACTGCAGCGTGCTGTGTCCTGATGTTTTGGGGGGCCAGTGACAGGTTGCTTGCCTCACCTCTGACTCGGCCCCTCTCGGTTTTGGCTCGTTTGAGGGGCTTTGGATGGTGGTAGCATTTGAGACCTACAGGATTTAAGTATAAAAGGTTGATTATAATGCTGAACCTTAAATGCATCTCATCTGGAGTGTTCCAATGTTGCCTATTCATGAGTAACATCAAAGCTCACTGCGTGGCTGTAAAGCCCTCTCTGTGCTCTTAAAGGAAATGAAAATTAGCATTTTTGGAAACTGTAGTTACTTGCTGCTGAGCTCCTGTTTACTCCTGGTTTATGGAGTGCTGTCAGTCAGGCTCCACCAGCTGGTGTCACGTTGACCCTGCTGAAGATGGAGCCGGAGTTTGTTAATCTGTGCTTTTCTGCCCATAGCTGTGGGGTGAGGGAGCTGCCTGGTCCTCGCCAGCGCTGTGCTGCAGTTGAGGTGTTAAACCTCGCAACCAGCTGAGTTACCCTCAGTGTAAAGCCCATGTTCCTTCACGCTTGGAAATTCCTGTACTGTACAGAAAACACTTGTTTATTTTTAATAAGCTGGATTTTTTTTTTAAACCTTGTTGGTTTGGTTTTTTTTTTTTTCAAGACAAAGAGAACAGAGTTTGACACATTTGTACAAAATTGTGTGGGAAACAGTTGCACAGGGAACTCTTTAAAAGTTACTGTTTTAAAATAATTGCTGACTTAATGCAAGATTTTTGGGCTGTTAAGACAGCAATAGCTCGTGGCACAAGAGGGAGAGACTTTACTAATGCAACAAAAGGAACATGAAACTTCCTGAATTTCTCAGTTTCAAAGGTTTCTGCATTGCTGGAAAAACCTTTAGTAATGTTTACCTGACTGTTTTTTCAGGGTTTGATTGATTTGTCTAATAAAGGTTATTTTCTTTATATGAATATTGTTTGCAGTGTATCTTGACTTCAGCACGGGAACCTGGGCTGCAGAGGGGGATATGGGTGCACTGAGGAGAGCAGTTTTCCTTGAGGCATCTTAATGCCTTCAGAGTTTAGGTGGGAGATTGAAGTGATGTTTCTTTAATCAGGTGGTTAGACAGGATGAAAGTGACGGTGTCTCGCTTGAGTTCACACCATGAGAAGCGTCAGCGTTTCTCCCCAGAGCTGCGGAGCTTTCAAAGCAGGAATAGCAAAGTGTCACATCTGCACAACGTGCTTAAAATAAATCATGAAGTAACTGCTCTAAAGCTCTGATTATTATCCTAATTTTATTGGGCAAATAATATTAACAAATATGTTAGCAGACGGGATTCTTTTGTTCATTTTGGCTAAATAAGGCTCTGGGGAAGGAACAAGCTTTTGCCATATTTTAATTTCGGGTGCCAGGAAGTCATCTGAGGGTACAGCTTATCTGCATCTGCAGCCAGGAGTGAGATAAACGCTGGGTCACGGGTGGAAAAGCAGCATGACCAGAGCAGGCAGCAGCTTTGCAGGTGCCTGGGGGCTGAAGCTGCAATCTGGCCTTGTGACAGCATCATCTTCTGTTAAATAAACCCCACGTGTCACTAATGGAGGTGTAAGACATCTCCTCCTTCCTTACCTTAAGCAGAAGACTGCTACTGATTCCTGACTAAACAAAATCACTGTCCAAAGTTAGGGCTGAGCAAAAAGGCTTTTTCTTAATTGCCAGATGAGTTGTGTCCCCTCCCCTGCCCACCAGAAAACAAAAACATTCCAAGAAGTAGCTGAGTCAAATTTTTATTAATGTTCTGTGAACTTAAATTTCCAAGGCAAAGCATGAGACAGGCCTAGCAAACCCTCTGTGGATCAGTAAGTCGAGGCAGCAGCTGTACTTCCATGCCAGGGGCAGAGTAAACTGGAAAAGCACAAAACCGAGGCCGTCATTAAATCACCCAACTGCGGAACAGCAGCATCACTGACTCGTTTCTTAACAATGCTGAAAGTCTTCTGCCTACTTTTTTTGTGGGCCATCTTGTAAATAAGCAGCACGATGTTAAATTTATTAGGAGTATACATGACATAAAATACTGTACCCGTTAACTTGATCTGCAAACAAAACCGGGACCAGTGAACTAATTTGAACAGGAAGCCAGCGGTGTTTGGAAAAGGCTCAGCCCTGCAGCATCACCTGGTGGCAAACACTACTTACTTCCACCCACTGAAGCAGCTCTTCCTGAACGTTCCCGTTCCCTTCAAAACACTCCATGTTCAGTAAATCCGCAACAAACTCCCTGGGTGTGATCTGTCGAGTCTAAAATACATGACATTGTCATATCAACAAGCAGGTGTGCTTACAGGTGCCCGGCGAGCAATACTGTGTGTTAGTGACATTGCCCATGGGAGGGAGAAGTTCCCAGTCCGGCCTTGGCCAGGGTTAATTGTCGGTAAGGTTAAAAAGGCCGGTGTGGGGCAGCAGGATCCCGCACGGGCTGGAAGCGGCTGCACCGCGCGCTCACAGAGTCCAGCTCCCCAACTCCCTCTCCTTATTCCTTTCTCCTCCTCTTCCACAGGAGAAGAAAACACTTCTGGTCAGAGCTCTTAAAGCAGATCCACAGCTGGGATCAGTTACTTTCAATGCAAATTAAAAACCCCAGAAGTTCCTGGCCCCCCAAAGCTGGGCCTTTATTTCTGCCACAACCCCACAGCAGGGGTGGCAGAGGCTGCCAGGGGCAGGACACGCTGCTGCTTATTATAATAATTGCTGCATGAGCAATGAAGAGCTGAGCTTCTAACTCCTGCCACCCTGAGCGCCTGGGGAAGCTGAGCAAGGACGGCTCGTCCGGGCTGTTGGGAACTCGTACCTACCCAAAGCCTGTTCACAAGGGTCCCGACTTTGGCTGTGATTTCTTTGGGATCCTTCTGCCTTAATGAGTCCAGGATGACATCAGTCAGGAAAAAGTGGCACTTCCTGGCGTAGAATATCTCCTCGTGCGAGAGAGCAAAGGTAAGAAAAACTATACCTACAAGGAACAGTGGAAAGAACACAAATACATTAGGAAAAAAAAAACAACAAAACGTAGTTTTATCATTCACCACTTCAGTTAACCAGCCCTTGGCTTCTTTAATGCCTTTGCTGTCCAAGGTTTTTCTGCACCCGAGGCCTAACAGCCAGTGTTCATATCTCAGCCTAATGTAAGAGTTTGCCTGAATTAAAACAAAGTAGTATAGATTTCACACCATTGCATCTTTCCTCATGAGCTTCCCTGTAAATGCTGAAGGCACCTGCTGGGTTGGGCAGCTGCTGTCCAGCTGTTCTGAGGAATTACATGAGCAGCAGTTCGGCTGCGATAACCTGAGCTGCTCAGCCCGTCAGGACTGAAAACAAACCATGAGTGGTTTTTCAAACCGAAAACTCTGCAGCAAGGCCTAGAGGTGTTGCCAGCTCCTCACCTTCAGACAGTGCTTGAGCCTGTGGAGCCTCCAGCCGGCTGCCATCCAGCTGGGCGCTGTACACAACACTCTCCCCATCGCACGCACAAAAGCCGTCACTGCCTAAAACCGGAGGATGCTCAGCTTTAAGAATCAACCCCACATCTCTGGTCTGCCAGAGCAAGGTCTGCTGGTTCGCTGACCCTTGTTTCTGCGAAGGAGCACAGTTCGAGTTTTACAGGAAAGCCTCGATCAGTGGTAACAGGAGAAACACATTTTTAAGTACGATGACAATATTGTCAATTTCTCTTCAAAGTCATGCCTCCTTCTGTCTTTATCCTGTTGTGATGTTTTGCCAGGAAAGGTGAAACACCACTAGACAGTAAATTACAACCTTGACACCAAATTGCAGTCTCAGGTATAACACTACAGGTCTTCTCTGCTTCCATCTTTCACATGGAAAAGTCAGACCGAGCAACCACTACATACTGCTTAACGGAACCCAGGCACAGCTGTCTGAGATTCTTTCACGTGATAGGAAAGAGGGCTTTTGTTTCTACGAAAATAACAACCTGGCTTGCACTGCTATAGTAACAAAAACACCAACAATCATTAATACCTTTTGTTTTGTCAACGGTTCTATGAAAACCTGCCATGTTGCCCATGGTGGAAGCGGAAAAGAGCAAATCCCATCCTTCTCAGGGTGTCAGAACCAGTCTTGGACTGGGACTTTCCACTGAGGTTTCTTGAGTTTGCATTTAGTGTCTTGGCTAATCAGATAAATCTTTTTTAACTTCTGCACATTTCTGTAGAAACTTCCACATTTACCATAAAATCTTACAGATTTCTGTAACCAACTCTCTGGACGACTTAAGCACATCAAACCAGCTTCACTGTTCCTTGCACAGCTCCACAGGCAGAGCAACAAGGAGACAGTGAAAGAACAGCTCTGATGACAGTGAAGCTAAAACCAGCTCCACCTTTCTGGCAAAAACACTTTGAGTAGTAAACTCTGCATAGACAATCCATAAAATCCAGCCCTTGCTTAGCAGCTGGCAATCAACTCACTGTCTTTTAGAGGGATGAGTTTCATGTGCAAGGTCTTATGTCTTTCCTCAGTGGAAAAACTTCCTATGAGCAGAAGAACAATTAAAAGGTAGTCTCACTGAAATTCATTAACATGATCAAAGTATCTTTTTTATGCAAGGCATTTAGTTAATTACTCCCATAATTTTGAAAACAACAATCCCAAAGCAGTCGTTTACCTTCTAGTTGCTCCCTGTTTATATTCTCTGCGTTGTTTCCTGGTTCAGCAGTAGCTTTCATGGTGCTGAATTGAAATGTTCCGGCACTCGGAGCAACTGGCAAACTGTGTGAACACGTATTGCTCCGGCTGCTCTCCGTCAGCGCCGACTTTGTACTGGGTACTGCGATGGTTTCCTTGACCTGTAAAGCTTATTTTCCCAGGAGCAGAGGCAATGGGAGCTTTGACACCCCTGTTCTTTCGGGGAGTGTTGCACTGAGATGTATACCCTGCGATACAAGCGCCAGACGTTCTCACGTGCTGAAAATCGCACCACTTGTTGCTCACCGTGTCCCATTCCTTTGCCAGGGAAATTAATTTCTGGATGTGACTTGCTGAGTCTTTACTTTCTCCTCTTTTCTTTGTTAAGCTGCTTCTCATTCCCCTCTTCCTCGGGGGGCTTAACAAATCCTTGTGGCAGCTGGAGTTGACCAGGCTGTCCAAGGATGCACCGTATCCTCCAGGTGTGTTCGTCCGCTTTGTCCCTCTCACCTGTGAAATCATTCTGGAGCACTTTGCCTTCTCCTCACTGGCATCTTGCTTTCCAGTCAGATCTCTTATATTGCTCCATGTATTAACATAGCATCTACTGGAATCCACAGCTGTAAACGAGTACACCTGAAAATACAGTGAAATGTTGTTATTTCTAATTGGTATGGAAGAAAGTTTTGTCTTTTCTAATAACTGATGTATTTTACTCATCCTAACATAAGCATTTAAGGATTGAGTTCTTAATCCTGGAAAGTGCATTCTGACTTCTGGGGAGGATCCAGTCCCTCAAGGCTCCCCAAACCCAGCCCTGATAACTCGGCCCTGATGTTGTGCTGTCCTGAATCACCTCCGTTCTTACCACTGAATTTTGCTGAACCTGAAGGTAGATAACTGCAGTGGCCAAGGCACACAAGCAGCACCTCAACATCCCCACTACAATTTTTGATTTTGATTATCTGAACTGACAGCAGCACATTCTGTACAAGAAACATTGCCTGGCAAGTTAAAGCAAGCTGTGCAACCACTCTACCACGTTAAAACCAGTCTTAAACTACAGGGTGGACCACTTTGATGTCAGCGTGTAAATGCTACAGAGGCAGCACCTGCATTTCACCTTCTTTAGCAGACTGAAGGCAACTTTCGGCTGCTGGTGTCCAACCAAGGACTAAAAGTATTCAAAGACGAGCAGAAAGTCCTTTTCCCCCTTCCCCTGACTTCAAAGACTATAAAGTTTCTGCAGGACCTTATCTGGCCTGAGTGCATTTCTTAAACTTGCTGCTCCCATCTTCACCACCTGCGAACCAAGAGATCTGGCTCCCAGCTCCTCCTTGCCCAGAGGGGCAGAGCCCGGATCTCCTGTGACCCAGCAAAGTGCCCCAGTTCCCAAGTCACACTGAGATCTGCCTAAAAACACTTCTCCCCCGGGGACAGAAACTCCCTAAGGGACCAGGAGCACAAACCACAAGACCAAAAGGAGAATCTAATCGAGTGTAGGCTTGTGGGATTTAAACCAAGATAAGACAGACCAGAGGACCTTGACCTGTATGACTTCACAGCATACAGTCGTTGGATAAAAACAGAAATAAAAGCCCAGCCCTCAGGACACTCCTTACTTCTTTGGGGTCTTCGCTGAACTCAAGTTCCTTATTCCAAGACTCAGTACTTAATCTTCTACATGGAAAATAAACTCCATTGTGCAATTCATTCTTCTGGATCCATAATCTAGAAAATGAATATTTAAAATTGTTTTAGAACTTTTTCCAGAGGTGACACCCGGTCAACCTGTAAAAGGACTTCCAGTCACTGTCAGATGTATTTCAACTTTAAAATGCCTTAATGGCCTGTGAGCAGCCTGAATAAGAACCCACCAACTTCTAGAGCTCTCCCAGGAAAATACTGAAGAGAAGGGCCATTCTCGGTCATTTTCTGAAGTTCTCTGTGTTCGGGAGTTGAAATGTCTCAGTTCTGTGGGCTTTCCAAAGGGCCTGTGGTTTAACATTTTGTCTGTCTGCCTAGCGAGACACTGGAGAAGAAAACACCAGTGTTTGCACATTCACAGATTTTAAAAGGCCAGAAAAGACCACTGTGATTATGTGGCCTGGTCTCCGGTAACGCTGAATGCTAATTCCGGTTTTATTGGCAAAATGCCTTTTAGAGAAACATCCAATCTTATTTTAAAAGTTGTCAGCAACTGAGAAATAAATTCTGAGAAATAAGTTCTAAGAAAATGTCCAATGGTGAATTAATATACAAAAAGTCATGGCTCATTTTCAACACTAATTTGTCGAGATTTAAATTCCAACTGATCTCAATCCTTTTCTGTGATGCTGCACCATAGATCTGCCATTCTGCACCCTGTGGTGCTGGTGAATCATCTAGGGGGTCTGCACAAACCAGCTGGGCTTGGCAAAGCCAGGGCTGAGCCAAAGCTCATAAATCAGACTCTATCTGCTCAGCCTGGCATCCCTGTACTATAGTTTTCAGTGCGCATTGCAATATTCTCAATATTTGGGCTTAGGGAGATATCTCAGCTGCCTTTTTCCTTGGTTATTGGAGAACAGCCTGAGGACTATTCTGTTCCTGTTCCAAATAACTGACAGGGGAAAATGTGGCCCAAATGATAGTGGAATTGCTCATCCTCCAGTGGCTGTTTCAGAAAGAACAGAGAAAATTGTGCTCCTTTCAAAGGACAAACACTGCTAGGTCAGATGAAAAGACGTTATATGACTGAAAACAGAAAGAAATAAGAGAATTTTTATCTACCTGTATGCGTCAAGATTGATAAAGTGCCTCTAAAAGAGAAGGGATCTGGTACTCCTCTGCTTCTTGACAGCAGAGAGGCCATTCTCTGTAAGTTATAAATCAACCGAACTGTAAAATCACTACAAAACCATCTTACCAGATTATCTTTTCCAAATATAATTTGGAAAGTTTAGGCAGTCACTACACAAAACAAAAGATGCATTCAGACAAGTGATTTTTCTTTTAAAAGACGGACAAATAGCCGTTCATTTTAAATACTGAAAAGTACCCAAACAAATTTTTTTTTTCTGTTTCACATCTGGCATCTAAACAACAATTAAAAAAATATATATCTGGTTTGATTGACACATATATATAGAAATTTTACCATTAACTACCATTGACTTCCACAGAGTCAGTATTTTATGTCAGCAACCCCAAATTAGAGGACCTACTTCTGAAAAGGTGCAACCAAAATAAATGAGCTTCTAAACCAGAGGTGTTCGGCAGCATCCCTCTCAATCTTTGTGAAACTTACTATTTTTGATACTTTTTTCCAGCGACTGCCCCTCTATAGTAGTTAAGTGAAACCACTGTTCTCCCTTTTTTCCTTAATTAGGCATGGCTCCGGATGGTAAGACCTGATTTTGGGAAACAGGAGTCCTACTCTGCTCTGTGATGCTCATGACACTTTTTCCATAGGGAATCCCATAATGAGGGTTCACGGATTCAATGGGCTGCTGGAACATCCACCATTCCCAGAAATACTTCTAGCCCTAGAACATGATTATCCCTGCTAATAAGCTATTAACATGGTCCTGCTTACAACAATCCCCAGGCAGGGTTTGGCCATCCAGATGTTCCAGGAGCTGTGTTCATGGTCGGGAGGAATGAAGACACATCTCCGGGAGGCTGAAGCAGATCAGCTGCAGAAAGGCAGCTGGCCCAGAGACCAGAAACATTCCCAGACGTGCTCAGTTTGCTTGTATATATAACTGTCCTGTCTGACATCTGGCTGCCTGTGCCTTTGATGACAGACATGAAAGCAATCAGTGGTTATTATATCAAAGAAGCCACTGGTGTAATGTTTTTGTTGACTTTGGGGGAAAAAAACAACTCTCACACTCCTTGTGGAAATAGCCACATGCGCTAAAAATGACTGCATCAGCTGGTGATAAGTTGTGAAGATATTCTGCCTACTAGAGACGATCCAACAAACAAGGGATTTGAGAACTGAAGAGCCCAAAAGATCTTCTGATGCCAGGCTGAATGCAAAAATCGTAAGGTGTAGCGGTGGCAGAATCATCGGTCCCAGGGTAACTGCTCTGAGAAGCCTCAGCACGAAAGGATCCATTCTGGGTAATCTCGAGGGCAAGTGAAACGCGTTGGAATATCCCAGGAATATCCCCAGGAAATGGAGGTTTCAAGCCATCTCAATTTCTGACGTTTGACACAGTTTGGAGACCTAACGGACTGATGTGTGTGTGGAGGGAGGGGGCCCTCTCCTCTCAGGCACCCCGTGTTCCTCCATTCCTGTACCACCCCAGTTTTGGAAGATCTGTTTTTAAGCATTAGAACAGAGGTACCAGCAGAGGGGGCAGGTGGAGCGGTTTTTAACTGGACTAACCAGACTTGGCTGCCATTAAAAAAAGAAAGAAGACGAATCTGAAAAGGGGTGCAAAGATCTCACCAATAAAAACATTTTCCTTTTTGCTAAAGGCGTGCACACAGTGCACCAGTTTGTGACATACCCTGCGGTACAGGTGGCTGCCATATCGCTCGTTAAAATAAAGGCATACACACTGACACAAAAACTTATCTCACAATAATCTCTCAATCCAAATAATCTATGTTTAGATGGAATAGTTTGCTTCAGGACTAAAGGAAAAGTCTTAATTCTTTTGTACAATGTTTCTATGAAAATCAGAAAACAAATCACCGTGTTTGCTTCCTGTACAACACCTAATCATATGAAAGAAACACATTCACTCTGCTTACTTAAATTCAGCTGGCAAAAACAATTTCCCAAACCTTAGAAAACTGAGAACGTGCTGAAACATTTCCCCATCTCCACGGATTAGAAGACTTTGACCACAGGTGATCCAACAGACTTTCTTGTCATTTGAAAGCAGCTCTGGGTACTACAGAAATAAAAATACATTAAGAACAGATTTCTGGTGTTAGTCATAGAAAGAAATCCAAACAGGATTTTTCCTTTCTCAGTAACAGAATTAAACTGGTTCCATCAAGTCTATTTATATTATTAATCAAAATACTTATATTATTAGCCCAGGAAGTACTTTCTCGGGAAGTCCAAGATTTATTTCCCTCCAATACTTGAACATATTCGCTTAATATGAAATTCCCAGTCTACATGTGAAGCTCTGATTATTCTAAGTTTTCAGGTCAAAACCATTCTAATAATTCTCGTTGCAAGAAATACATATTCTAGCCTGTAGAACTACAGATTCTGTCTTAGGAAGGTTCATGTGGAGGCAACGCAAATACAGTTAGTTATCCGTACCTTCAATAAAGTCTGTAGGCAAGTTTCATACCAGTTACTTCCTACATAAACTTTCACAATCTGATGGAGGGAGCATGCGGATACTTCTGCTGTCCAATCCGCACCTAGAGATGGAGTAACAAACAGAAAGGTGATGGCTAAAGTAAGTGCAAGTAGTAATTATTTTGCTATAAATACAAAGTTAATAGGACATGGGATTTTGCATCAAAATATCGCAAATCATAATTATATGAAATAGTGACGTGTAGTCCATGCACAAAGAGCTGGAACTCTCCTGTTTTGTTTAGGGATCACACACAACCGCAAGCAAAAGGCCGGTCGGGATGTGATATCTGAGCTGTGGGTAACGTGGTGCATCCACGCTGCAGCCAAACCACCTCTCAACAGGTGCAAAACAACAGCAAGAAGGCCACGTGCAGTAGCATGGTCTTGTTCGCTCATTTATGTCAGCTAAGGTAAGTGAAGATAAGCATACTGCTACATTGCCACAGAAAGAAATAATTTCCAAAGTACTGAAAATAAGGGGGAAAACTGAAATATTTAAATATTTTTCACTTTTTTGAAGTGAAGACTCAGCTTGTCAGCACATGTAAAGTTAGTGGAATTGCAGGGCAACCTGGAATTGAGCTATCACATAATTTCCCATCTTTGCAAGGAACCGCACTTCACTATTTCCTTTGAAGATGACAGTGCCGTGGCAGGCGTGAGCCTCAAAGAGCTCTTATGCACAGAGAGCAGATCTAACATAACAGCTTTGGATATATTTTAGTCTGGGTTCAGCCCACGTCTTACCTTAGTGTGACAACAAAGATCCAGGAAAGTTTCCTTCAAAATCTTTAATAGTATAGTTCACATTACTATGTATAGTCAGTTAATTCTGGGACACTGTTTTAGGAAAATCAAAATAATTTGCATTCAAAAGCAATGGTTTAAAAAAATCCCCAAACAACTAACTTTGAAAAGGGCTCCAGATTGGAGAATTGTATTTCTTACACCATACCTTTACAGAGGATACAGGCAAGTCGCACTCTTAATGAAATTATTTGGAGGGCTATGCATAATGATATAAATAGATTCTACTATCTCTAAACAATTAACAAACTAGCAAATGCTTATCTGATGTAGCTGCTATAGTGGGACTATCCATCTTCCATAACACATGTAAAATTGAAGAGTCATTTATTAAGACATTTAAGTCAGAGTTATTTTGTTGTAGCATGTGTTATCCAACAGGCCACACAGTAATGACACAGAATTCATTAACTGCTGTTTCAATTTAAGATCAAACCCTCCTTCTCAAGGATTATAATTCCATTTAAGAATTGATAAGATTCACTCCTTTCTGCATACACACCCATCACATGGTGGGGTAGGGAAGAATACTTCAAACATAAGCCACTTCACCTTATTCTGGGGAAAGACGCTGATGGGTCAAGATGGGAAGGATAATCATCCCCTACAGAAAGACTCGGAGGACCTTGAGGGTGGAGTAAACTGGAAGTAGTGTCTTAAGGGTGCCAGAGCACTGGCACAGGCTGCCCAGCGTGGTTTGGAGTCTCCTTCTCTGGAGACATTCAAAACCCGCCTGGAAGTGATACTGTGCGATCCACTCTAGGTGAACCTCCTTTAGTGGGTGGGTTGGACTAGATGATCTCCAGAGGTCCCTTCCAATCCCAGACATTCTGAGATTCTGTGAAGTAAGGTCACAACTACAAAATAAGAAGTCAGATTTGCAAATAAACGATAGGAAATACAGTTAGTATCCTACAAACTGGAGCCTTGCACTTGGATGGGACAAAGGGATGTCTGCACTCGTTTATCCCAAAGTGATTGTTTTCCACCACTGGAATAGGGAACTGTGAATGAGATTGTAGGATCTACTGAGGAAGCTAATTCCAGCAGAATTAGTAGTAGCATAGTCTAAAATACTGGAGAGTTTTCAACTGGATTACCTTGTAAAGAGTGTGATTAAATTTATCTTTCCTGGAGCCCATGGCATAACAGGAAATGTGGAAAGAACTGTCCGTGTTCAGCCTTAGGAAGAAGAGGTTAGGGGAGGGTCTTATTTTCTGCAGCTAGTGGAGGGTGTAGGGAAGACAGAGCCAGATTCTTCTTGGAGGTACAAAGTGCTAGGTCAAGAGGCAATGGAAAAAAGTTGGAACATAGGAAATTATGTGTGTGACTTCATTTAGCACAAGGGTTTTCAACTATTGGAACAGGAGTCCAAAAGGCTCCAGGATCTCCATCCTTGGAGATACTCAAAGTGTTTCCTGGCAAGGTCCTGAGCAACCCAACCTATGCGACCCTGCTCTGAGCAGAGAGTTGGACTAAATGACCTCCAGAGATCTCTTCTGGCCTAAATTCTGTTAATATGAGGAAACTGGGATAGGTGAAAAATCCCTCAGTTAATCAGGGAATCATATTAACTCTTGTTAAGAAGCCACAATATGGGCTGATACAAAATGTAATAATTTCTCTACAAATGCAGTAGAGGAGAAGAGGAAACAGCATTTATGTTAGAGGTCAGTTTTAGCAAGGGCTAATTGTGGCTGGAGGTTAGAAATAGATTATTTAGTTTAACAGTAAGAGTTGTAAGAACAGTCCCACATCAGAAAAATCGGAGCAAAAGAAACCCAGTATTTTCAAGGTAGAACATGTGTTGATGAAAGTAACTTGGATGGTCTACACTCAAAGGAACTTGATTCAGAGAATTAGTTCAGTAATTAATAAGACTGACAAGATTAGAAAGTAAAATTATTGAAATATATGGATAATACTACCTAAAGCCAGTGTAGACTTACTTTATATTTCACCTAGAAAATAATGTAACTCCTCGAGTGTTCACTGATCAGCAGCAGCCAGTTAATAAACCAACAGGGCTAACAGCACATTTTAGGAAAACCGACACTGTCAGTCAATGAGACCTTCAGGTCACTTTTGTACTGTAATGATCCCTTAAATGTAGATGTAAATCACTGGCTGAATAGTTGTATTCAGGTAGTACTGCTCATTATACTTTAAAATGAAAGAATTCTTGAGAAATCTTGACTTACTATAATCTCAGCTCTCTGCTGGCATCTGCTGTTTCAAGTAGCACTTTAAGGCATCTTTCATTGGTTCCTATGTGGTGTCTCTTTTGTCCAAATAAGCACAGAGCTCTTTGATTTCAGAAATACTTTCAGTGAGGGGGAGTCGGCAAGTTCCCAGCCAATTCCTGTCCAAAAGAAAGGGAATCACTACACTTGCAATCCTTGTTTTACATCGCATTGCTTATTTTTGATGAGTACAAGTCAGGTAACATGAATTCTCCTACCTTCACCTACCAAGCTTTACTTATAATTTTCCCCATCATTTTTGTATTGAGAACAATCTGACATTGACAAATAAAGCTATTGCAATAGAGCCATTCAATAATGATCTGCAATAGTTTTGAATAAAGCTTTTAATATGGTATTTCTCCTCCGCTGGATCATTCCCTAGTGCCAACAGCACATGCAGACAAGATGCCAGGGACAGAGATGAGGTGGACATGTTTAATCTTCTTGCTGTCTTTCTATCACCCTTTACAGACTGGCTATTATCTGTTGGCACTAAATTTGAAGTTTCTTACAAGCTGCAGGAAGTTCTTCTATCTGTGGTTGATGGAATTACGCGCGGCTGACCATCTAATTGCGTGGCAGGCTTCAACAACCAACTGGTTCATTGTGATTTGTTTTGCTTTTCTTAATTCAAATCACAACAAGCAGGTGAGAGAAAATGGAAGACGGTTTTTAATAGAGAGTATTAAAATGTGTCTTTTAATGTCTAGCTTTACGACTCACCTAGTGAGTGTTTGCAGTTAAAACAAATCCCTCTGACACAGGATAGATGTCTGACCTCTACATTTACATTTTCACCTGTTTCAGGAGAGTGGTGCTAATGATTCACTAAGGAGCCATTTTCCTACACGACAGAGATTTTATTAAACCAGTACACTGGTATGGTAAATCTGAGCAATCAGGCTAACTATAGGCAGAAGTATGTCTCAAAGGATCAGGTTCAAACACAGTATTCAGAAGCCTACATTCTTTCTTGGACTAGACATAGCAGGGTGACTTCAGAAAAGCCTGTACCCATAGCCTTTAGATGCTTTTGGAAATCTTGTACAAAGTTTTCTGAATGAATTGTAGAACGTATATTTTAAGAACACGGGATCATTAAAGAATTTCCATATACCACTTTGGAATTCTAGGTTTACCAGCCTACAATAGGACAGAAGGATGCCAGCTCGTGTAATTACAGTCACCTGAAAGTTTAACAGAAAAATTAATACAAATTCTAAAAGACAAGCTGCTGAGAATAAGACTCCTTTTCAACTGCAAAACCCATGGGACAGGCCTTTGAAAGAACCTGAAGTTACGCTGAAACAGCCTTTGTGAAGGCAGGCGGGTACCTGGCGTGTTGGAAAAGGACGCCATGGCCGGAGACGTGCAGGCGGCTCCTGCCCAGGTCGCTGCCCACGCAGAGCTGTCCCAGCGCCGAGTCGGGGTAGTTGGCCAGCAGCCCCAGTGCCATGGTGAACAGTGGGGTCCCCCCCGCCACCTGGACTCTGCCGTGGTGGGAGATACCACAGAGCAGCTGCCTGCAAGGAAAGGATGTCAATACAGCGCCCCAGAAGATCGGCAGTTAATAATCACTATCAAATTTGCCACTGTTTTCAACGTTTTATGGAAATGAGTTGCTAAGACTACTCACCTCAGTGTTGATCGTATCAATAGAATCTCCATTTCAAACCCTCAGTTTCACAAGATAACATTAAAATCAATGCATACAAGGAAGAAAATATATAGCTATGTGCATTGTATTACCTCTATAGATCTTCACAGCATCTATAAGTTCAGGAATTCCCAGAATTAAAACTTCCTCCTCCAAGGCATCTATGTTGGAGAAGTCGTCAGGCAACAACATCTTCTCTGAGCGAAGAAAATTAACTTGAAAATAGAAATAAAATATAGGAAATGTGTGCTGACATCTCTGTCCACTGTTCAGATCTAGCAAAAATAGGTTCTTATTTCCTTCAACATTACTATTTGCAAATGCACGCATACACAGCAGATAATACATGTACACCAGGAAACACTTTGAAAACACAGTCCTGAAAACAAATGTTACGCTACAGGAGATCAGACACAGCATAAACAACAGCGGAAGCACAGAATTAGGTTAGTTTTGTTTTATTTTATCACAGCATCCTGAGAAATTCCTGTGAGAGGTTTCCTGTTTGTTTGGCTGCTTTTTTCTCCCCGGGCACAGCCCCATCCCACTGTGCATTTAAACACGTTTTCTCATATGCCAATATCAGAGGACTGGCAGGGAAAAAGTGTTGCAATTTCATATCCGTCTTGTCTTAACTGTGTTCACAGAGGATTAAATACTGTTAATATATGAGTTATGTGATCCTGACATACTTTTGAGAAGTACCTGTCTTTTTTTTTTGAAGTTGGAAGATTATTTAATGGGTGAAACACGAGGTTTTTTACTAGTGAAAAGATAAAAGACTGACTAGAGATTTAGAGGTACCATGTAAACTTTTTCTACCCTAATTACTGATTGATAACAGCAGTTCCAGTACCTGATGTCATTAATGCATTTTAGTTTGGAAAACCACTGGATTAATAACACCCAAATAAGTAGGGCCAGAAGCAAGTAAATTTAGGCACATGTACTCTGGAAGCCACCAGGTAGAGGCTTTGATTCTTGATTGATAAACAGGGCAGTAAAACTGGCAAACAGCAAAACAAGCCAAAGAAAATCAAAATATTAAAGACTGTGATATTTTAACAAGTATTATTGAAGACAGACAGAAACAGTTTAATATTAAAATGATTTAGACATACCAGAATATTAAAACAAAGAGCAGTTACCTATGAAGCGGAACTCGCTGCACTCGCACTCGATCAGGGCTGCGTTCTCAAGCAGCCACAGCAAATTACTATCATTAACTAGTACAGGATATTTTGCCACCAAATCTAGTGGCAAAAAAACAGTAATTCACGTCATCTCCTATATCTAGTAAAGGTATATCCACTAGCCCTAGGGGAGCTCTTGCATGCAACCCTAGCCAAAGAAAATCAGAGAAAAATCAAGACATAAATAAAGAAGAATGGAACTCAGATATACACTTTGGAGATCTGACTAGTACAGCAAGGCAAATAAAAGTGCGTTAATCTCATGCAACACTTAAAATTTGTGCAACCAGATTTGTACAACCAAAGGATGGAGCCTTACAGCCCAGCACAAAGGAATAAACATTTGCATGGACTTTCCTATTTTTAAAAATGAAGATAACTATTTTAAAAAAAAAAAGTCTCAAAAAATAAATTTTGCAAGACTTAAACATCCCATATGTGCAACAACTGAGGACGGTCCCTGTGTATTCCTAAGGATGCAAAAGAACTTGTCAATTTGGGACACTTACCTGTGAATGCTGGACTGTTAGGAGGAATCTCCAATGACTTGCTGGTACATTTTCGCATTCTCCAGTAATTTGGAGATTTTCTCTCAGCTACTGGTGTATCCGCAGGCTGGACATGTAAATCGTATTTCCTGTCCTTCAAATTATCTAAAATCTGCCAAGATATGTAAGGTTTTTCTATGTATTACTTTAATTCAAATAATTAATCAAAAAAGCAAAAGCAGCCATGGGAAAGAGTCTAATGCATGCCATGCGATAATACACATCCACCAAAATACGCCTTGGAACATTATATAAGACCAGAACAAATACATTCCTAAGTTTTAGGTACCTAAAGGTAAATGGAATTAACTTGTAGAGAACACTTATAAGAACTTGTAATATAATTAGAGCCATTAACGTATTCCAAAAAAGCCAACTATTTTTCAACATTTGTGTTTTAATGGCACTTCCTTGTAGTCTAGTTCTGCAATTCAAGGCAGCACACTGACATTTGTAGAAGTATACAATAGTATACTTATTTATGCAACACTAGAAACAGTCAAGAACCCAGCACAAAGCCTCAAAGACCCTTTGGGCTCTTCTTAATAACATCTTTATGACAGGCTGTAGGAATTCAATGGTTAGAAAGGGGAATCGATGTCTGGTTCAGTGATAGGAATGATTAACTGTCCGTATCTCCTGATCTTGTACTGAATAATAAACAAATTATTTTAAACTTGGAACAAACAGTTATGTACTGTTGTATGATATTAAGTACAAAGTAACTTTAGAGCCATGGTTATGACTTCTAAAACACATGTGTAAAATGCCTTCAGGAATTAATAAGGTTACACTGAGAAGAACTTAAAAGCTGGAAAATGCAAGGATTCTAGTTCAGTGGAAAGTGTTCCCAGCCATAGCACAACAGATTAAATATGTGAGCATGTACAGTTTGCTAATACAAAAGACTACCGAAGTTGGGTGGTCTTCCTCTCCCAACCTATTTGGAGATACTACATATTTAAACACAGTCCTAAAAGAAAATCCAAAAATGTTCATGTTAAACCATAAATGTTAACATTTTGGGCTAAAAATAGCAAGCATAATAGTATCTTTGAGACAATTCCACAAAAAGAAACTCAAAGTTTAGATTAAACTTAGAGGAAAGCAAATATTAAAGTAGAAAAACACACATTTCATCCAGCCAGGAAGTACGGACTCAGCCTTCACTGGCACAACTACACTGTATTTACAATTAAAAGTATTTGTAGCTAAATAGCAAATTATTCATTACAGATATCCATTTAACATTTGTTTACACAGCTACAGAATAGGAGGAGAGGAAGAATCATCACTTCCCCGTTTGACAGGATAGTGAATTCGGTGGTGTCCCATTGGGATGAATTTGTTTTCAGACAGACTGACCCTTCTCAGGGAACAACAGGAAGGGCAGCATGACTTTCCTCACATTAAGAGGTTCATATTCAACAAGATCAGTCAGTATAATTGTCATCAAGCACAACAGCAGATAGCAGCCTCTGCTTGCTTTAACTTTAGTTTTAAAAAGCAAGTAATGACGGTTGAATGAGCTCTTACAGAAAGGTCAAGCGTGAAATTTGTAACGTTTTCTGTACTCACCAACCAAGGCAGACAAGTTGAATGTGGCAATTATTTGTTTGGATACCTATCACAAGCATCGATAAAGTGATATATGCAAACTCCTTGACATCTTCCTACTGACATTATTATCTAAGAATGGAAAAAGAAAATCTAGAAAAGCCACACAGAATATCTTACTTTACCTGTAATAAAGGTGTCGGCTGCAAAATCAACGCTTGCTCATACAATAAGTTCAATTCAGTGCAGCTGATAAAAGATAATTTTGAAGTCTGCATGTAATAATGAAGGTGCCTAAATATAAAACCATCTTGGTCAATAAATAATCTTAGATTTTCACCCTGATCTTGTACAGAAGCTTATTTCCACAACAGAGATTCAGGAAACTCAGCGACTTTACTTTTGGGAATTGAGAAATACCAGCCACCAACATTAAAATTAATTAACTCCTCTCCCGTAGATTCCATAATGCTCTCTGGTTCCTTTAAAGAGAAGAGGAAAACATGTCAAGAGGCAAGAATGAGCATGTAAACTCTGAAACAATGTGATGCTTTATTTTAAAACTCAATTGCACTTCACATTTTGTTTTTGATTCCACAGTAGCGCGACAAAAAATAAAGCATGGGGTAAATGACCAAGAGAATTACCTTCCGATTCACTTGCACATTCCTTAGTTAATATGTTTATGATCATGGGCCTTGACAAGTCAGCAAGCCGTGAGGCTTTACATAGTGTAATACTTACGGTTAAACCTTGGAACAACCGGGTCTATATTTATGCTGAGCTTGTCACACAGAACAGCAAGTGAAATCTGACAAATGTCTTCCTTAAATACTAAAATAAAAGTAATAAAACGCAAATAAATATGGTACACCCCTCCACACAACCTGTGTGCCTATGGACACACCATATTATACAGTTAATTTCTATTTTAAGATGCAGATATTTATTATTACGTTGGTCACAATCTTCTTGATGAGACAGGAAAGAAAATAAGGATGCTCGGTAAGCACATACATGGCTGTCAGCTAAGCAGGGAGAACAACGACCTGAAGCAGGACAGGAACACACAGCTAAGCCTTGCAGCCACTTTTCACATTATTGTATCACACTGAGATGTGGATTAGTCTGTGGCCTACTAAAATGGACAGAAAAGTCAATTCATGGCTGAAAATAAACAGACAAAAAAAGCCTGTGTTTGGCACAGCAGCTACCCCCCAAAACCGAGGAGACAGAGTTTCTACTGACAACGAACAACACAATTCTTGAAGCAGAAAAAAGTGATGGAAGATGATAGCTGATGTTTGGAGTGTCTTTAGGCTATTTCGTATACAAGGGGGTACAGAAAGAGGTTGGTCTTAACATAATGGCATTGCTGGGCAATGGGCAAGAGGCCCAGGGGAGACACCCAGGTGTGACAAGGGTGACAAAGTGGGGCAGTGGGTGACAGGAGCCTGGTGGTTGGGGCAGGGGGGCCATGGGCAGCTGGTGGGTTTGGGGCGATGGTGGACGCACAAGCTGGCCAAGGTTGCCTGTTACCACAGAGCCAGGTTTAAAGCTGGAGCAGGGGCTGCTCACACACCCCGAGGATGCTGTGGTAGCCTGATTAACAAATTACAATTGCAGCCTTTTCCCAGCAACGCTTACCTGGTGTGGGAAGGGCGCTCTCTCCCCGCGAGAGACTCGTCAGCCGCGTTCGTTTGAGGGGTCGGGGCACCCGCGTTGGCGGTTGGGGCCAGAGAAGCCAATTCCTCCCTGCTCCAGTACTCACTTCCGTAAACTTCCCATCATTGGGACACAGATTAATCATGCTTTTGTGAGCTGGCAAGTCAATGAAAAAATGGTAGTAATCCCATAATTACTACTGTTGAACAACTCACCCTAAGATACAAGTGTGTGGCATTGCTAGGAGTATTTACTTAAAGATCTTTAAAGTACCACTTGTACTACAAATCACAACAAAACCCACAAAAAAACATAAAACACCATCAAAGACATTATTTTTTCTTTTTTACTGTGTCAGTGGTTTCAAACAAGAGGTTGGAGTTCTGAAGATTGGTTAAAATATGTGCCAGAATCAGCCGCTGCTGTGTCTCCCTGAGCTGCCTCAGCTCTGCAGAAGCAGCAGCAGCGAAAGGGATAATGTGTTATTTGACCCAGTAAATGAGACAACGAACACAAAACCCAACAGGACAAGCCTGTGAGATACAAAGAAGGGATCTTAAGCAAGCTGCACCTCAGTTCGGCTTTTCATTTCTTCTGTTACTGCTGAAAATAGCTATGTGAACATCAGTGGTTTTTTCTGGTGCTTTTATAGTTAAGTCTTTCCCCTGAGCTTATTGTTTTGCAGTCTGTGTGTGTGATGGAAGGTTAAAAGGGGCTATGACTTCTCATAATGCTCATATCAGTAAGTATCTACAGACAAGAGGAAGAGGAGTTCACACCTTGAGCCAAAATGAATGAATATGTAAGCTTTAGGGCTCATTTAATTACAAGAAACCAAACCAACAAAACAAAACGGCAAATTCTGATTTCAGAAGTGATTCAGAAACAAAGATCCCCAATTTTATATCAGTTGGTAAAAGCATAGTGCTCACACTTGCTTGTACACCTGGTGATCAGACCACATTCAAATTCACTCTTTTAATATAAAGCTGACAGTGCTGTGGAGAGGCTCGGTTTTAAAATCCTTCACCATGAGGTACTTCAGTGCCTGTTTTACCTGCATTTGAGGATTTTGAGACCTCCACGATGGCCCCAGGAGCTCCCAAATGAGGATCCCTACAAGGAAAGGGACCATCCCAAACAAGGGCTGAGCCTCCCAAAGGCCCAGAGGAAGAGGCGGGTCTGCAATTTATTTTAAAAGCCAATTAACACAATGGTAACATGACAGCTTTTGTTAATTAGATGCTGTTTCTGTCATTTCTCTTGGATAAAATAGGAAACAGGTGAGAAGCAAGACCCAAGGAATAAAAAAAAGAAAGCCAAGGTAATCTGGAGGATGACGGCTCATTACTGGGCTAAATGTGGTTAACATCCAGGATTTTTAGGGGTTTGTTTTTTAAATAGTTTAGGGAGGACTTTAGATAAAGATAAAGGAGTTCTCATCAACATTTTAAAGATTTCTCTGGTGACAAGGTCAGCATTTAAAAAAAAAAAGAGGGATTGAAATGAATGCAGGTTAACTCCACATGTTAATATATAAATTGTATGTATTGGGATAATTTATATATTAAATGTTAATATATAAATAAATGTGTAAAATAATAACTGCATCTTGGGACTGTGTCACATCTCATCAATGGGATTATTTGTCTTTAACTTGTACATATGTTTACCTATTAGCAGCTCTGCGTGTTATTGCTGGAAGTCTCAGATGGCACAAAGATAACTTTATTTAATTGCTTTATTAATAATCTCCCCAGACAGCAACTTGGAGGCTGCACTGAGGCAGATTTTTGTGTTGGATTTTATACTTTGGAGTTGCTGGTTTCTCTGCCCTCCTCTCCTGGCAGGCTTGCCTGCAAAAAGCCAATCACAGCAACATTGCAGCACTGTTGGATGTTTCAGATGACAGATCTATTAGGGAGGGTGAAGGAAGGGCTGCCAGACTGTATTTTGGCATAAGGGGGAAAAGGGGAGAGTTTGTTTTATGAAAAATAAACCATAAAACATTTAAATAAATACGGTATGAACAAAAGAATAGTCACCATTGTCCTCTCCCGGCCGTACAGTGTGAACCCATTGACAGTTCAAAAGCTTTGCTGTTGGATGGGTCCCATTTTCAAACGACGCCTGTAGAGTTTCATCTATATTCAGCCAAGCGTTTCACTTTGAAACCCTCCGCCGCCCACGCGTGCTGGCCGGGCAGCTGCCACGCTGCAGAGCGGTCCTGCTGTCAGCCGGCCCCCCCGCTTCCCGGGAGAACCCGCAAACACAAAACACCCCTCTGCCGTCATGTTCATACTGATTTTTGTCTCATGTCCAACCCTGGAAAGATCTGGGTCTGTCAACACAGCAAAACTTCTAGCAACACTTGCCATCTTCTGGACGATCTTCAGGGCCATCGCCAGGGCTAAGTGCCATAGTTGTTTGAATTTCTGTGTTTCCCAGATGTTGCACATGTATTTTGGCTGTGGTTTTGTGTTTTACTCGGCATGATTGCACCACAACCTGTCGCAGGTCCTGGTTCTCTATGCTGCCTCCAGCTGTGCTCCTGCTCCCTTCCTCAAGTTGGGTTTAACAAACACACGGCTGTGGGGTGTATCAAATCAAATCAGACTCTTGATCCAGTGGAAATCTGGTCACCTTTTTCCCCGTGGATCTCACTCTGATGCACTGAGTCAGAAAATGAGGTGTCAGGGCTGAATGAGATATCTGTCATGACAGGAGTTCAAAATCTACACGGTCCACCTAGAGAAGAGCCCAAGCTCACCCAGTTGTGATGCTGACCCACCCTATGTTACTCTTCTCAAAGCTCCATCTCACTGGAGCAAGAAATGCTGGATTTATGAGGGCAGAAAGGCGGAGATCAATGCATAAGGGTCTCTTGGTTTTGTAATTTACCTTGAAGTCCACTTGGTAAAAATCCCAGGAGAACCAGGACGCACGACTTTCCCAAAACCACTGGCCAAACCTGTGGCAATAATGCGAGCAAGAGGATGCTGAGTTTTTCCCTCCTCTGCTCAATAACTTCATACTCATGTTCCTTGAGACTAAAATGCATAATGTAGGGATACCATTGCAGATGCTGCAAGGAAATGTTTAAATCCAAAGCTAAAATCTGTTTCCAATTAGGTCTCAAAAATAAAAAATCCATAGAAACATTTCTGTTTAGATTTGTTTTCTGACATCAACTAAGCTCCCTGTTCGAAATGCCTGAATATATATTTGTGTTTCAGATTTTGCTGTTTAGGTTATTTTTTGCACATCTATGCAGGAGTGTTTTGAAAATGTCTTTTTTTTTCTTTAGAAGTGTGTTTCAAACAAGTACTTCAAAGCAGTGACATAAGGGTTAGCATAAAATCACACCATGTTACACTCATTGTCACTTATCACTCTTCAGAGGGCTCACCAGCATTGTTGGAAAGACTTCTAGGGACTTACCAGGAACTGGCAAAACTGTAGAAAAGTGACTCATTTCTTTTAACATTTGTGACCCTTTGTTATTTTGGGGATTTTGTTTTGTTTTGTCTCATCACAAATGGATTATCTGATGCAGCAGCTGGGTGAAGGCCTGGAGGAGAGACGTGTATCAGCTTCCACGTTACAAAACATGGACCAGGCTGCTGCTTCTAGTCATCGTGTCTCAAGAAATCAAACGTCCAAATACAGCAGGGCAAAACGGAAAGATTTCTTTATAGCCTCCTGGGCACCAAGAAAATGGTGGCTGATGTAGCTTTATATAGCCATGCTATATATATGCATTTTTCAGGAGCTTTGATTCACTGGATAGCAAGACCAAAATTACTGTAAGGTAATAAGGAATCAGTACCATCACAGGATGGATACCTGGACTGCTAGAGGACCAAAACAAACTTTCCTACAAACTAGATGTGATTATCAGGTATTTTCAGTCTGTCCTCGCCCTCAGACAGGCAAACTGACAGCCATCCAAACCTTCATCCCCATTTGTCCAGCACACTTCAATGGCCTGGATAAAAGGCGGCAGGAGTGATGCCACCTGCGATAGTGTCACAGGCCAAGGAGGTCTGAGCATCTCCTCCGACCTGCCCTGGGGCAGAGGCCGCACGGTTCCATGCCCTGGATGCTGCAGGGCGAGGAAAACAGCACTGAACGGTGGGGCGGGCTTTGGCCACTTTGCATGCCTTGAGTTTTCAAGACTTTGGGTGACAAAGAATGTTCCACAACCCCTCAAAGCAGCTCCAGAGATTTTGTGCTGAGTGTAACCTCCAGCCATTGGATCCCATGGTCCCCTTTGGTCCCGTGGAACAACCCTGCCCATTAGAAAGCTGCTCGGCACAGCAGTGACTTGTAAGATCAACCTTCTCCCTGTGTCTCCTTCAGATGAGTTGTTACGGAAGAATGATCGTCTGAGTTCCCCAGTGGAATTTCTAAGACTGGAAGTGAAACAACTTACCAACCTTCAGGAGACCAGGGCTCTTCTGCGGGACAGCCGGAGGTGTGGGCTGGGCACAGGTAGGGTACACAGCCTGTCTGTCACGGCAGGAGGTGGCACCTGTGTCCCAGCAGAGCTCCTCCGGTCCTAACTTGTGTGCTTCTTGTAATACCCCTGCACTGCTGGCAAACGGATGAATTCAGGGCTTTGGCACATGAGCGAGCTATTTTGGTGATCATTAGTGCAGCTCCAGGAGGCTGGAACTGGTTACAGACTTCAAAGCCAAGATACAAAAATGCCAGTTCAGTGAGCGGAAAGTCAGGAATATTCTGGGCCTGATTAAACTACTTTTTTTAGAAGTAGTATCTCAGGTCAAAATGAAAGAAGACTTTTCTTTCGCGATCAGAGCACTCCAGCTCTTTTAGCGCATGCTATCAATCTCTTTGAATGGTTTCTGTCAGTTATTAACCATTGCAAGCCAGCCATGCATGAAATCTTAAATTGAATCATAGCTGTAGTTGTAGTCATCTTGAAATACAGAGCTCTAAGCTACAAACTTAGAGCTCCAAGCACAAACATTTTAAAATATGATTTTGAATAAATAGAAATCAGTGTATCAGTTTTGGAAAAAATCCTCACAGCAGGTTCACCCTCCTGAATGCTTGCTCGCTGTTTAATTTCTTTTCCTGCAACAATCTTGCCCAAGTCTTTAGTGTCCACAAACCATCCTGCTGAAGCAGTTCACTGAAGAGAGCAGCCACGCTATTCACAAACCTCGTCCAGCTGAGGAATGCGCCGGCCATGACACATCACCCGCACTAGGAAGAACTGCATCAGTGCCATCAGCACACGGCTCTGATCAGTGCTGCACTTCAGAACAATTACGCAGTTGTCCACCATACAGGGAACAAAAGACATATTAAATAGGGCCTGTGTTCAGTTTTATCTTGTACAAAATCTCATGCAGTATAAGCTGGCGTATCTATATATAAGCCGGCAAATCTAATCCTTGCCTTTTTTTGTAGTTCTCAGCATCTTCCTGCTCCTATCTTCCCCTGCCTTTTTACACTTCTGCCGCAGTCGTCATGTTAACAAAAAATAGGCATGACTCCTGTATAATAGAATTTTATCTGAAGCCATGCAGTGCTGAGAAGATGGTAATTTAGTTAATTGAATTCCCTCTAAAATGGCCCTGAATCGATATTCCAGCACAGTGCTGGCAACACGTAGCTGGCAATGACGTATTGCACTATCACTTGTGGTCAAACCAATGTCTCAGGTCACTGACTGCAAGGATTTGAAATCCTAGCCCTGATTTAGATGTACACCTCTGAGAAAGAGCCTGATCCACCAGGGCACAAGCTGCTCTCTGGATCTTGCCTGAACATGATTTACAGACTGGTCTGTGTATTTTGGAAAACGTTGTCCATCAGACCATCAGCAAAATGGAAAAGTACTGAGCTGAGGAAGGCAACGCAGGTACAGCTCGATGGAGAAGCTGTTTTCCTGGCCTGAGACCAAGGATCTGCACTATACCGGGCAATACACTCCGTAGAGGGATGCTCACGAAGGGAGAAGTTTTTTGGAACAGCAACATCTATCAGCTATTCCCGGTGCTCCTACACAGGGACAGAAAGGGTAAGTCCTTGCTGGGCTTATTGTCATCCACTCTCTTGCTCTTCTAGGAATGAATCTATATCCTTGAGAAACAGGGTGGTCAGTCTACAGCGCTATCTCTGGTCAAACCACTCATCCCAAAGGAAAATGACCTCTCAGAGGAGCCAGAACCCGGTCCTAGGCATACAACTTGCTGTCAAAGTGTGAAGCACTTCAATAAGTACAGATGCGGTTCCAAGATTATTTTAGAAACTCACTAGAGAAGTGACCTTGGGGGCAGAGAACACGTTTTACAGCTAAATCCACCATAATCAGTCAGCTGAGCCTTCTGGGCTGTGTCTCCCTGTAAAACCGGGACACCAGCCTGTGAGAGGGTCTGGGTTGTCCGAAATCGTGGAGACTGTTTGTGGTGACAGGGTTGGGTGCGAGGTCTGGCACGTCCCTCTGCTGCGGGAGCAGGGCCAGTGAGTGGCCAAGGGGAAGAAAAAAACGGGAAGGAGAAAAAAACCTTCATGTCTGGGGTTTGGATCAATGCAAACAACATAAATTCTGGCTGAGACACCTTCCGCCCGCTGGCTCCTCTGCTCTGAGGCAATTATACATTGGCTGCAAAATGTCTTTCTTGAGCTGGTGTGGAGCCAACCTCAGAGCTAATGCTTGGCCAGAGCTAATTCATTAGTGCAGGGGAAATGGCTGCAAGCCCTTTTGTTTGGGCTGTGTCATTTTCATCAAAGAAAGTAGTTCTGCAACCAATATTTTAAGGTCTCTGCTGTCTCTGCAGCCTGTGGCACCAGTTCAAGCTTCACTGGGAAAACAGCTGGAGCTGCTGGTCCCATGGAAGTTCCTTCAGGTTGTGGTCTTCTCAAGGGATGGGCACCCCAACTGGCCTCTCCTTGTTCATCCTGCGCTCCAGTGCCAACTGTCCTGGGGACCTCTGCATTCCTGCCCACATTAGTCATGAAGACTGATGTTTAAAGGCCATATTCCTTGCACTTACCTCCCCGTGAGGCCATGTCTCCACCTGGCTTCAGCCACACACAAGGGCTGTATGATGCATCTGTAACGCAAAGCACAGCCTTGTGCACACATGTGCAGCCAGCAGCTCCCAGGAGCTCACCGCACTGGTATTTAGAAAGTTTTCCATAAGACCCAAACCAATGTCTTCTTGTTCCCAGGAAGCTGCTTCTATCACTTCAGAACTGACTTCTTTTCAGGCTGATCTTAGGCACTTCACAGCTGTTAGACCCTGCTGGGTCTTTGCCAGCACTAATTTTCCTGGGGCTGGTTTGAGCAGGACTGAGATACCAGACTAAGTGGTGTCAACCAGCCTGGCCAGAGTGGTCTGGCCATGGCCACCCTCACCACCCAGCCCTGTCCCCATGCAGCAGACAGCATGTGCTGGAGCTGCCTCCGTGGGAACAAGAAGAAGGTTGGAAGGGGCAAGCCTTGTGTGAGCTGTGGAGCAAATGGTGAACTTGAGGAGAAGCTGCAGCAGGTAAGGAGCACCCCTATGCTGGGCGGCTTGGCAGTGAGTGGGAACTGCTAGCCACTGCGTGACCTCTGCCGCTAGACACAGGGATGCCAGAGCTGCTGCTCTTGCCATGTGCAAGCTTAAAACTGGAAAGAAATCCACCTCCTGGGCTTGCTTTCCCACTATCAAAAGCATCTCAGCACCCACAACTCCCCTTCAGAGCTGCCCCAACAGGGGTACCCGCTCTGCTCCACCACCGGCTCCAGTCCAGAGCCACATACAGGCAGGGGATGAATCCGCTCACCTCTTCACAAAACGTTTCTCCTTCACAAAGCCTCCAAGTCTGTGCGCAAGGATGGGGCTGTGGATGGCAGCTCTGCAGACCGTGGGGCAATGCTGGACAGCCTTGCTCTGGAAGGTTTTGCACCTCGTTTTTGCAGCTGGACAATGAAGCCAGCAAAGGGTTAAAGCCGCACCTCCCCCTGCCCCAGCAACAACTTTTTGAAGGAGCAACATTGGATCTCAGAAAGAGCATTTAGGGGAACAGACAGCCACGAACTCCCTCTGACCTGCTCAACGGAGGGCTAAAATCCCCCCAGCCCACACCCCCACCCTGTCACTGGTGGATACTTAGTGGTAGTCCCTCACTGGGGGTGGGGCTGAAACCAGCCCAGGAGACAATCTCTTCCTTCTCCTGTGTTTGAAAAAGCAGGTGGCTAGGATGCAGAAGGTGCAGGGCTGTGCAATGGCAGGGAGTGAGCCCACTCGAGCCACATGTGCACCCCAGCACATGCCTCGTGGCATGGGCAGTGCTGGTGCTGTGGCTGAGGCACCTGCCAAATAACCTGTGGGTTACTTAGGGAGCCTGGTTCCAAACAGATAACCACAGAGGTGAGTATGTAGCTGGAAGGCCTGACTCTGCCACCCAGGCAGCACTTCAGCAGGCTCTGCCCGTGTCTGGGACTGTGGTGGCAGCACCTGCACCCCGCCTTATGCACCCGAGCACCCGCAACAGCAATCACCCCATCCCAGAGGCGCCGTCCCATCCCGGAGCCCCATCCGTTCCCAGGGATCGTTACCAGGAGCTCATGTGTTTGGTTGCAAACAGAGCAGGAGCGGCAGCCAGGCGTTCGTGTTTGTGTGCCTGCAGTTGCTCAGGCAACCCGGGGCCAGCCAAGAGCTGCCAAAACAGCCGGCGGCCAGGGCCGAGCCCATGCCGTGGCTCTCCTGGGGCGGCACAGCCAGCCCAGCCTCCCACTGCTCAGCTGGACGAGCGGGCAAAGGGGCTCTGGCTGCTCGATGCCGCAGAACACAACTGGACCGGGAGCGTCAGTGCGGACAGGGTTTTATTGCAGAGCCGGGTTACAGCGCGGGTCTGCAGCAGCCTTTGGTTTGGGCTTCGCGAAGGCAGCAGGGGGCCACGGGGGTTCAGGTCAGAGACCTCTGTTGACAGCCAGGCAACACTGAGCTCCCCAGGGTGCATCCCAAGGCTGGGCTGGGAGCATCCTGGCAACACCACAGGGTGTGAGCCTCCCGCGGTGCTGGGCAAGCGGCAAAGCTGGGCAGCCCCGTGGTGAGGGGAGGCAGAAGGTGGCTGTGGTGTAACTGGTGCAGGGTTAAGGTGGGTCCCCGGGAGGTCTGCAGGGAACACAGGCTTGCTGTTCCCGATGGGACTGATAGGGAGGGTGCCCCAAAAGCTAGGGCTGAGGTAGGGAAGGTCTGGGTGCCAGTGGGGCAGAGGAGCCCTGAGAAGCAGTACTGTTAGTACGGTGGGTGTTACCAGTGGTGGGGGGCCGGGGGTGACAACACAGGGGGCACAGGAGGGGCTGGGGTGTCACAGCACAGGGCAGGGACAGACGTAGCGCCAGGGCAGAGCACACAGCCCAGTGACTTCCCAATCACATCAGCGCTGGGTGGCCGACATCCTGCCAGCCTGGGGCTGGCCCCAGTGCAGCCCCCCGGGTCCCACGTCATACGGGCACGTTCCAAGGCTGACGCAAGCACCGGCCTCACGGCCGACGCACAGGGACTGGGTGGGTGCCGTGGGCACCTGTCCCTACTTTTTCACTTTAGCATCATAGGTGCCCGCATTCTTGTAGGCACTGACGTAGCCGCTGTTGTCCACGATGTTCTCCCGCCCACTCTTGCCCTTGCCCTTGCCGCTCTCGTCAAAGCGCTCCTTGTGGGATCCCGTGTACTTGGAGGTGTCCGTCAGCCTCTCCACGGCCCCCACTGTCTTGGCTTTCTGCAGTGGGGAGATGGGACACATGAGTCAAGAACATGCCCCATCCCCTTCATCCATTGCTCCATACAAGCTCCTGATGCCCACTGAGAACCCTGCGGTGCCCACTGGACCTGTGCAATCCCCAGCCGACCCAGGGCCACGGCATCTCCTGGAAAGTGTCTCTGCTCAGCTGCAGGCAGAGCTCTGTCCTCCCTCCCACCCCACCCTCCTGCTCCCAGGGCCTCTTCACTCACCGTGACACCCACGTTAATGGGCTCCTTCCCTGCCACCAGCTGGCAGATGGCCTCATACGCCTCTTCTTTGCTCTTATCCTTAAATCTCTTGGGGGCCAGCTCCTCCAGAGCCTTCTTGAACTCCTCGTAGCTGATGACACGGGCTGTCTTCCCTCTGCAAGCACAAAACCCAGGGTGCCATCAGCATGACCTCAGCTTGTGCCTCCAAACAGGGCTGCAGCAAGATGAGCTGCATGGGGCTTTGTCCTCCACCAGCCTCGGGCCCATCGGCCACCTCCAAAATGCAGCTACAGCCAGGGCACTCCCAGCTGAATGGGTCAGGCTGGGCACAACTGGTGATGAGCTCCAGGAGCTTTCCAGACACATGCTCTTAAAGTCCCCAGTGGCCAAAACCTCGTCCCTGCATGGGAGTGCTTTGGGAATTGGGTGCTGGTGGCAGGAGGGGACATGCATCCCACTGCTCTCAGGCTTCCTAGGATGTCACAGTATCACAGTATGTTTGGGATTGGAAAGGACCTCAAAAGATCATCTAGTCCAATCCCCCTGGGGGAGCAGGAACGCCTCGGTGAGGTCGCACAGGAACATGTCCAGGTGGGTTTGAATGTCTCCAGGGAAGGAGACTCCACAACCTCCCTAGGCAGCCTGGTCCAGTGTCTGTCACACTCACTGAGAAGAAGTTTTTTCTCAACTTTAAGTGGAACCTCTTGTGTTCCAGCTTGATCCCATCACCCCTTCTCCTATCATTGTTCGCCACCAAGAAGAGCCTGGCTCCATCCTCATGGCACTCACCCTTTATATATTTATAAATATTAATAAGGTCACCCCTCAGTCCCACACGCTCTCCCCTCTGACAGGCAGCAGTCCTTATCTGGACAAATTCGGAAGGGCGTGCACAGAGCATCTCTCCCACAAGTACCTGATTCTCATCTCTGGGGCAGCACAGCAACCCACTCTCCTACGCATTGAAAACCTCCCCATGCTTAGACCCTCCCAGCTGTACCAGGGAGGAAGGGGATGCCTGGATAGAGGGTGTGTAGGGAGGAGGTTCTCCACCCATCTTTGCTCCTGCACCCTGGTGCAGAAGATTTGGTGTCACCATGTCCTCAGGGACCCTGAAAGCAACCCCAGGCGTCTTTAGCCCTTTAGCTGCCCCCTGTGACCTCTGAGGAGCAAAGACCAGACCTCTCACCAAGCTCAGGGGTGGGCTGGTCAGACCGAGGAATGGGCTGTGACATGTTACATGGGACACGCATGAACACCTTCCTCTGCTCCCTGCAGCACCTTCTTGCTATATAGGAACCTGGCAGAACCAGACAGGCCCACTACAATGCCTGGGAGCAGGAGAAACAGCACAGCCCCTGCCCCAAAATCTGAACCTCCTACCCCCCAAATACAGATGAATTTAATACCAGGTCTTGCAAAAGCAGCCACACAAACTCCCCAAAGGCAGGATGCCACAAGGCAGCACCTGCTGCCTCCTGATGGGGGGACCATGGATGGCCTGGGCATGCAGCTCGGGTACCACCCCTCCCTGGGATCACCACACCCAGGCACTGTCACCCTGCCCATGCCGCAAGAGCATCCCCAGCCTCTGAGCGGCTGGAGGCCCCAAGAAGCTGAGTCACTTACTTCACCTTGGAGAAGACAATGTCCACGTCGGTGCTGGTGACACTTTTGCCGTCAGTGACTTTGCAGTCTTTGCACAGCTTGGCCCAGTTCTTCCCATTCATTTCTTGCCCCGTAGCCTTGGTGTCGCCATAGATAGCGAATTTGCGGAAGCTCTCCTCCAGGGATGCCATCTCAGCGCTCCCGGCCATGGGGCTGCAGGACGAGGTGCAGAGCTGTTTGTTACCACCCAGGCTCTGGCTGGCAGCACCGGCAGAGCTCAGTTGCTCTGTGAGGGCAGGAGGAGGAGGATAAAGGCTGACGAGGGTGGAGGGACCGCAGCAGGAGTGGGGCGTTGTGGGGTGAGAGCTGGCGGCAGCCTCGGACAAGCCCCAAAGCCAACAACAGAGACGTGTCTTAGGGGATGGAGGTTCCAATTGAGAGCTGTCAGCGGTGAGGCTGTCGGCTCCAGGGGCTGGCGAGGAGTGAGCGCATCAGCCTGTCCCCTCGGGAGCACTCTCCAGGAATGACGCAATGCAGCCGCCTTCCTTGTGCTCGCCGATGATGAAAAATGGCACTACTGCCTGCCTCCAGCCTAACTCTCCCCTGCCTGCTGGATCTACCAACAGCCACATCCTCCTGCATGGATCTGGCAGCACCCCAACCCTGCAACGTGCCCCACAAAGCTGGGTCAATCACAGTGCCCTGCAGCCTGTGGCACTGGAGTGCCCAGTTGCAGATGGACCTCTGTGTTCCCACACAGAGCTGTGGCCGCTGTCCCACCCCAGCTCCCGCCCCCCCTCGACGTTGTCTTGCCAGCCTCACCCTGCCAGCTCAGCATCCCTTGCCATGTGCTGAGCACCCACAGCATCTCAGCCAGGACCGGGCGCAGCGCTACCCAGTTGTGGCTCCAGCATCCCAACGCACAGAGCGGATACCTCGCCCAGTGCCCAGGTGCGGGGATCGGGATGGACCCCCGCAGGGCCTTGGCAGGAGGCAGAAAGGGGCACGAAGGAGCAGAGGGCTCGGCTGCTGCGCCGACAGCCCTTGTGCTGCCGGGCGACCGTCGCTAGGGAGGAGCGGCGTTGCCTGGCGACTGTCGCTAGGGAGGAGCAGTGTTGCCTGGCAACCGTCGCTAGGGAGGAGCGGGGAGGCGGGACACGGCAGCCGCTGCTCCCCGCCTGTCCCCGGGCTCCCGCGGGGTACCCGCCGCCCCGAGCCCCTGCGGGGCCGCCCCGCACCGCGCGGACCCGCACAGCGGAGCTGGGACCTTCCCACCTGGAGCTCGCCACCCGTGCTTGGGGGTATCAGGTTAGCGGGACCCCGCGACCCGCTCCGCCGCTCAGTCCCCCCCCACTCCCGCGCACCAGCCCCGGGACGCGCAGCGGTCGGAGCCGGGGTCCCGGGGGGAGCCGCTGCTGCCATGCCCCGGGACCAGGAGGTCCCGGCTCCGCCGCGGCCGCGCTCGCTCTCCCGGTCACTCACCTCCCGGCGCCGCGCTCTGAGGCGGGGGGGGGGCGGCCGCCGCTGCCTGTTTAAGGCGCCGCCATGGCGACGGGAGGGGCCGCGGGCCGCACCCGCACCGGGCTCCGGGCCGCCCCCTCCCGCCTCCCCCGGGCCGCGGCACGGCCGGGGAGCGCTCTCGGGGCGGGGACGCGGAGCCCGGGCAGCAGCCATGCAACCACCTCTGGGATGCCTTCCACCACCCCACGAAGCTTCTCCATCACCCCACACGGCCCCATCGGCATGCCACAAGGTCTCTCCATCACCCCACAAGGCTCCACCATCACCCCACAAGGTCTTTTCTCCAGCTGACAAGGGCTCTCCATCACCCCCCAAGGTCTCTCCACTGCTCCGCCACCCCAGGCTTCCCTCTGGCAGCTTCCCTGTGCTCTGCCCCAAAGCCCTTTTCCCTGCCTCACACAGCCAGTGTGCCCCTCCATAGATGAACCAGTCCCTCTTGGTAGGTGACACTAGGGACTAAAGGTCTCTGCTCGGGCTATGGGTACAAACGCCATCTGTCCTGGTGTGACGGCCATGACGGCAAGTGCTTGTCCCCTCTGCATGGCCCGGTGGGACACCCTTGGAGTGACACTGGGGGCAGCCAACCACATGCCAGTGCTGCCCACCACGGCTGCCTGGCTTCCCTGGCCTGAAGCCTGACCACACGTTGGGCTCCAAGGGTGCTGAGGGTTGAAACAGCACCCAAATATTGTGGTTGCCATGGAGCCCCAGCACAACCCACATCACTTACTCACGGCCCCACCTCAGCTCTTTGACCAGACGCCTCCAATGTCAGCACTCCCAGCACTCCCCAGCCTTGCTCTGGCGGGCACAGGACGTCCTCCATAATCAGCTGCAGCATCACCAGATGTTCACACCGAGTGGACACAGCGTGCCACTTGCTGCTGCCATGCTGGGTCCTGTGGGTGAATCAGCAGTCTGGGGAGCAAGGCAGCAGCTCGAACACAGGCAGCCTTTGGCACCTCTTGGTCTCTGTCTGCCCTAGGCACTGTGCAGAGGAGCTGCAGACCAAGGATGGACACAGGACACTGAGCTGCCCCAGGGGTTCTGCTCTTGCACCCAGAGCCCTTTGCTTTGGGATATGGTCCCAGCAACAACCTCGCCCTCTCAGCTGAGGGGCACAAGTTCTCTGCTGAGATCTTGCTGCCAGCTTGTGATTGGACAAAGCCCTGAGCAACCCACTCATCCTGATCTTGGCTTCAAGCAGAGTCTGGAGACCTCCAGAGGTGACCACCAGCCAACTCAGCAGGTCTGTGATTTGGGGTCACTACCTATACCTCCCATCTCAGAGGTGTGTGCCAGGGCTGGTGTCCAGAGGATGCGGGCATGTTACAGTACCCGGTCCCTTTGGGTAGCCCCAGATGGTCACAGCCACATGAAAGACTCCACTTTGTCATGTCCTTCAACCAACCCTGTGACCCCTCCATCAGCAGAAGCTGCTGTTTCACAGCCCAGCCAGAGGCAGGGTGGCAACCCATGGCTGCCAGCACAGACATCCTGGAGGGAAGCAAGGACAGGTGTGGATGCTTATCTAGTAGGGCCAGACCAGCCTTGCCAAAAAGTGTTTCTCCTCTGTCCATCTTGTCCTGGTAGAGCTCAGACATAGCCAGAGAGCCTGGGCACTGCATGGAGGAGGTGGCACCAGGAGGACTCTGTCCTGAACACTCGTGCTTCCCACCCTTCGTAAAATATGAAAGCAGGTCCCAAAGTGCAGAGGCTCAGAGGTTACAGTGGTTTGCTGTGAAGTTGGAATTTAAAGCAGCCTCCATCCAGGCCAGCAAAGACCTAGGGCTGACATCCCACCCCGCAGAAAGTGAGGAAGAGCTGCTCACCTGCTCTCTGCTGTAAGGAGAGGGCAGTAACTGCAGCTACCATATCAAGGCAGGTGGTTAAGTCTTGCTGAAGGTACAGCCGTGTCTTTAGCTTGCCCTGCACATCCCCACTGAAGCAGGTGTCTTTGGCCTTATTTCCAGCCTACAGCTCCGGAGAGAAGCCCAAGTAACGCCAGCTGGAGCATCCAGCTTGCAGCAGCTCTGACAGGAGCAGGCAGCACAAGAGGCCAGATTCACCCAGCTGGCAGTAGGCAGGAGCTGAGCTGGAGCTCAGCACATCAGCAGCTCTTCTGCCAGAGCTCCAGCCTGCCCCAGGGGCTGCAGAGCCTGAAGAGCCCAGGGGCGGCACATGGAGAGAGCCAGGCAAGAGGAGGGCACCAAGCCAGGGCTGGCGAGTTGCCCCATGGGGTCAGGTTGAGCAGGTCAGGTTTCGGTTCCTAAGGGCTGTGGTTTGTTGTGCATTTGTTGTCACCATGACAGCCCCGTTGGGATGGAGCACGGTCTTTGGCTGTCTCCTGCTGTTCCTCATACAGTCCGGAAAAGGAAGCCCAGGAGGAGGCTGTGACTTGGTCTGGAGCCCACGGTGCAGGCAGGAGCCAAGGAGGAGGTTGCACAGGTCCTGTGATGTGGTAGAGGACCATGTTCACGGCTCAGTGCTCAGCTCCCCAGAGATCTTTCCCTTTTTGTGATTTCCAGCAAGGGTCAGGACATTCCCAGGCTGTCTCCTGTTTCAGGGAGCTTAACGAGCTGTGTAACTTCAGTGTTTGCCTGAGACACACTGAGGCTCACAGCTCAGTGTCATCAAGACACGGTCTCAAATGCTGGGCTTGTGTTTGCTAGGACCATTCCTATCTCCCCACCTTCACAAAAAGTCCTGGCGTGCAGCGATAGCTCCAGGGTGCAGCTCAGAGCACACACAAGAGCATGAGCGCAACCTCTGCACACCATCTGCACTCACCCTCTGTCCTCCTTGCCCCTTGCCTCCCCCGGGGCTGGGCACTGCAGGCTCCCCAAAGTCATCTCGTTTCAGTCGCTGGCTCAACTGCAGCTGGGGTGGGATGAGGTTATGCGGGAACGCTGCTTCTCTATCGCAAGTTGCTACAAAACAGAGGGCAGTGTTTCAGAGATTGTGCAATATGTATACGGTAACCCCAGCAACAGCATGTCCACAAGGCATTAACAGAGCTTAGCTGCAGCTGATGAGCAGCATGATTGCGGTGTGCATGTGTGTGCCAGGTGTGCCAGCAGCACACAGAGCCAAGGGGGATCTGCATGCACAGCACCGGGCAGAGACGAGGGGGCAGAAACTTCTGTCCTCTGGCAGGAGCTTCCTTTTCCCCTCCTGCAACTCAAGGCAGCCACTTGAGATGCTCTCAGGTTGTGTCAAAAGCAGAGCATAGGAACAGACTCACCAAAAATTGTTTCCCAAAGGAATGTCCCCTTGACTTCAAAGAGAAAACTAAGAAACTCGAGTCAGGCCTGAAGATGAAAGCAAGCAGGGTGTACATCCCACGCCAAGGCTGAGAGACGAACGTGCTGAGAGGCTTGGTACAGCCACTGGCAAGCGGCCAGGGACTGCGATTTATGATTTTAGAGGACTCCGGAAAGCTGTCACCATCCTGCAAATGCTTTGCTTGCTCCTAATAAAAAGCCACAGCATCTCATGGTAGAAATGACTGGTCCAGGATGCTGCCTCCTGTTGATGGGAGAGTTCATGCCCTGGCAAACATGTCTTATTTGGTGCTGGAAAAGGTGCTTGGGCATGCCAGACCTCAATGTTTCTGCAGCAATAGGGAGCTGAAGGCACCAGGACTTCTACTGTCACCTTAACCCAGTCAGCAGAAATACCTTTGACACCTGAACCTGCAGTGTCCAAAAAGGAAAGAAATGAGGTGGGGAAGGAGCGAGCCCAGGCTGTGCCTGTCCCTGCTGTGACCATGCTGGCAGGGGACCAGCTGCCTGCTGCGGAAAACTTCCACAACTTTGTGAGATACAACACACAGCACCAGGGCCCCAAAGGCATGTGCATCTTGCAAAGCAGCATCTGCAAAAAGCCCTCCCAGCCTGAAGCAGCTCAGGTGAGATGCTGAACTTCACTTGCAAAAGTTCATCCTTGCTAGGAACTGAGCTGGGGTAGAGAACAGTTCTCCCAGGAGCTAAAACCATCTCAGTCTCACCGTTTTCACTCATCGGGTGCCCCATATGCACCTTCAACAATCCTCCTTTAACGTGGTTGTGGCAAAACCACAAAACCCAGCCACAATCAAACACCACTGAGTACACATGGTCCCACCTGCCACCTGTGAGGTTCAGATCAGAGTCAGACACTGGCAGCACTAGGAGCCTGTCCTGCTGGGGATCTGGCCCTTTGCTCAGCACCCAGGTGCCCCAACACATCGATAAAGTATATTTTGCAGTCTTGATTTATTCTGTCTCCTCCAGCACTTGATGTAGTGGAGAAAACATTCCCTGTTTCAGCTGAAGTCTGGAGAAGGATCATAGAATGTCCTGAGTCAGAAGGGACCCACAAGGATCGAGTCCAACTCCTGTCCCTGCACAGGATGTCTTCCCTGCCCAGAGAAACTTCCAAATCAGGGTCCTCAGGGCATCCTGTTGGCCTCCAACAAAAAGCACGGGCTCCTGCTCCCTGCAGGACAGAACCAGTACAGCCCAGCAGCATGTGGGGCACTGTAGTGGTTGTCAAGGACTCTGGAGACAGAGACCCTTCTCAGGTGGGTATCCATGTACATGTCAGGGGAATTTGGGGACTATGGGCTGTTTTCAGTAGAACAACAGGAAGGTGAGCCTGGCCTGGGAAGGGGAGGACAACTAAATGTTGAACCTGAGGGAGGGCTCCGTGCTCCTGGAAAGGGTCATGTCCCAGCAAACGGCCAGCAGTAGACAGCTCCTTCCTTCCTAGCTTGTGCTCAGAACCCACCACCTTGGGACATGCTGGACATTTCCTTACCTGGAGATGAGACAGAGCAGAAAACATGGCTCCGCTCACCCCAAAGCGCACAGCAGCCTTCCTGCAGCATGGTGCACAGAGGGGAATGCTGTCACCCACACACAGGTCAAGGTGCAAAGCCCAGTTACGACATCAGAGGTGCAGGGAAAAATTGGGGGGGTGACGGGGGGGGGGGGGGCGCATCAACTAGGCAGATAAATGCATGACTGCAAAAAAAAGGAGGAAACTATTTAGCAAAGGGCATAGAAAATTTTATTGTGGACAGAGCTGCTAAAGAGCTCCATATATGATAAAGGGTAAGAAAACACATAAAGTCTGCTCAGGGGGACCTGCTGGAAAGAAATTACTGATGCCTTCTGGGGGAGGAGGGACAGCTGGCCTTGGCAAACCCTTAGCCCAGCATTACTGTGCAGGATGACAGCAGATATGAAGAGAAACAACTGGAAGGACTTTGTGTAACCAGGATCCATCAGAGAGCAGACGGTCTCTGCAGACAAGCCATACCATGTCTGCTGCTCCACAAGGGTTGGTCCCACACACACCTGCTTTTCCAAAGGGTCACACCACCGGCAGGTACCACTGGCCACAGCAGCAAGGGAAGCTGCAAGGAGTGTAACTACAGACCAACCCTTCTTGCAAATTTAGACACAATGATTTAACAGCTACGTGAGACTTCACTTCTGCTGATCAATGGCTCAAGACTCCTCATTCCAGCTCTTTCAGGAGTCAAAAATCAGATGACAGAGGAGGTCAGTAAGCCCTTCTTTAAAGAATCCTGGGGTGAGCAATTGTATCTGTGCTGCCTTGCCACGATTTCCCAAGGACCGTCCTCAGGGAGTGCTCTGCTAAGGTGGTCCCGTCTCTGAAACACACTTACCCCATAAACCCTTCAACAAAGGAAAGATTCCCTGAATCCAGCTTCAGCTCTGCAAGGATCAGGTGTTTCCAGGAGCAGCTGCAGCACTTTGCCTTCTTGAAGGCACATGCTACTTGAAATTCCCACTGCATGGGTACCACACAGCACAGTGTTGGCCAGGTGACAGTGCTGAGGTGCTTTCCAAGGGAGCTGGGCAAGCATTCAGGAGTGCTCCTGGAATGGGCTGAGACTTTCAACATACAACAGGTGCCCTCCTGCATCCCTGCTGAAGTGAGCTCTCCAGAAGGAAACGTGTCTGAGCCTAAAGCTCCACGGGAAGTGGACTTTGTGTGAACCTCAAAGTGGCACATAAGCCAGCATGAGCACTGGGATGACAGGCAACAAGCCAGGCTGGGAAGTGTGTACATCAAAGCTGGGAGTCCAGCCTGCTTGACCCATGTTGGCTGTGCCCAGGGGACATTTGTCCCCAGATAGTCTGCCCTGCTCTGAACCATTTCTGATGAATGCCCGCAGACTGAGCTACGTGAGGAACAGCTTAGCTTGACTCACACAAGGAAGGACAAAACAAAATAGGGTGCTAACCTGCACCCACAGTCGTCTTGGAAAAAGGGTCAGATGTGGTTTTCATGTATCAAAACATTTGGTAGAGCGATAAAGCCCTCCCAGGCTTCCCCTTCTGTGCTGATGCACGTCTTTGTTCACACCAGCATGCAGCACCAGGGGCCTGTCCAGGAACAGTGCAACCAGCCAAGCCAGCTGCTGACTTTCAAGGTGCTGGGGAAGCAGGGGCTGTGCAGGTTACACAGCTGTCAAGTGACAAATCATGACAGGCACATCCACGCTGGTGGCAAGACCCGCTGGGATGTGTGCATAACTGCAGAGCCTGGGATAGCAGCTAGCTGGCTGCTGGGCAGATCTGGGCTGGCTGGCAGCCTCAGCACTCAGCCAGGAACTTGGAACAGGGAACGCTGCCTGGGGAAGCAAGAGGGCAGGGGAAGTTGAGGTGCTGTCGCTCCCTGCTTCTCACCACCAGCACAGGGTGCTGTGACTTGAGGCACTGGCTCCATGCCCCAGTGTCTGCATTGCAGAAAAATCCCACAGCAGACTCCAGGCTTGGCTGTGGACTAATGTGGATCTGGCAGCCCAGAAAATGGAAAAGTTTCAGGACTTGCTGTATCTCAGAGCTTCTGATGAGAAAGCTGAGTGGTGAGGCACCCCAGGCTGCTGGGAAGGAAGAGCAGGTCAAACCATGCTGCCTTACAGAGGACATGCTGGTGGAGTGGGCTTGAGAGTGCACAGTAGAAAGCGGTATAGGGACAGGGCAATCCTGAGGTTACTCCCTGACCACCTGCTGAAGCTCCTGCACATGATCCAAAGACTGACAGGGTATAGGCAGATGGGAAACTTAGTTTTCAAGGTGCAGGGAACAGTGGAGATGAAGCCTTGCTCTTTCCCACACACACTCCCAGAAAGCCACTGCAGTGTGAGTGTACAGAGGGCCAGGAGGACACAACCTTTCCCTATAGAAAACACTCGAGTTCTTTCTACAACACACCTACCTCAAGTTTGCCACCTTATTGCCTCTTGCCCTTGGTCAGCCTTGCTGCAGTCTGATAGCAAACACACAGTGCAAGGATGAGGCCCTCAGCACTCCTTGGAGTCCTGAACCAGCGGGAACACATCCCCATCAGGGGAGACTGCTCCCTCTCCACAAGGAGTGTGGAACTGGGCTTGGGGGCATTCCTGACTTAGGAAGAGGCCACAGCCAGAAACAACGATGCAGCAGGTTTTTTTCTGCCTCTCAACTCGTTCTGTTGGAGGATGAACAGCATCAGGTAAAGGGACGCTGCTACCTCCAGGGAGTCACTGGAGTTTGGTGCATTTTCTGTGGTGTGGCTCAGATGTGCTCTCACTGGGCTGGGGCTGAGAGACATGAAGTTCTCCACTGCTCTTACTTACAAACACAGCAGGAATCTTTGAAAATAGTTCCAGGTCTCGTTCCACATGTCTGTCCTGCTGGCAGGTTTTCCTTTTTGCCTTGTGCCCAGAATACAGATTCTTCTTTCTGTCACCTCTGGGATTGTCGGTGGACAGGAGATAGTCTTGAGAGTTGCTTGAGCTATTCTTAGGAGGCCCACGAAGGGCCGTGCTCCCAAGGCAAGTTTGAGCCACAGGAATCTCATCCATGGACTCAGCAGACTCTGAGTGATAGTCAGCTGGGGGTCCCGCTGCCTGAATGAGGCTGATGCTGCTGGGGGGCACAGCAGCTCTCAGAGGAAAAGCTGGCACTAGGAGACTAAGGCTGTGGGAAGATGAGGAGGCAGCAGCTGTGGCTGGGAACTCTACAGATGGAAAGAAAAGGAGAAGAAAGCTTAAGAAAAGAGATCCCTCAACCCCACAAAGACATCAAAAGGCCCTAAAACTCTGATATGGCTGATGCACGAGTGTTAAAGAAAGTCATACATATATTTATGCAAAATTAGATATGAAATTGTACATATTTCTACACTCAGCAGTGTACCCAAGTCTGATCATTTCAAGAGTATCTCTGAGCACGCAGAGCACTCATTTTTCCTTCTTAGACAGGTTTAACTTTCTGCCAGTGCTGGTTTTTCATGATACGTTTCACTTCAGTGTGCCAGCAAGCAGAAATCCAGTCCAGCAGCAGGGAAGCTGACTGGTACACTCTCACCTGACTGGGGATCTGGGAAAGGTGGCCAAGGTCCAGCATGTGTTTGAGATCTGTCGTCCATTGCTGAGGAAGAACCTTTATGTGTCTTCCTTCTTTTTTTCTGTTGCTGTAAAAGCAAGAGACCCAAGAGAAGGGAAGTCACTTCATCAGCCCAAAGTAATGAGACACTCACGTTTTGTAATTGCTACCTCTCTTTAACATCTCCTATTTTTAATAATGAGCATTAGGTATGACCAAAGACTAAGAATATTTCATAGTTTAAGACTGAGTTACTATAAAGCAACAAGAGAGAACAGACCTTTAATGAACACATACATTAACTACATACAGCAATTCTCTGTGTGTAGGTACCTTTAAGCTGTTGTCTCATATGGCTGGAGCATGTATGAGACCCTGGTGGACAAATGCATTTGAAGAGTCAAACCAGAGGAGGGGACCAAAAGTCACATAGCACAGGAAGTGCCAAAAGACAGATAGCTCTTGTCCAAAATACAAATATAGTCAAAAGAAAATTTTTCATATAATCTAGATGACTAGACTTTGATTAACTGGCTTTTTGAGAAAAGGGGGAGAGCACTACCACCTGCCATTTGAACAAGAGGGGAGAGCATCTGGACATAGGCACATGGGTATCAAGAGCATAGCAAACTTTACTTCAGACAGCTGTTTCACACACTCAAGCTTCATAGCCACACACATCATCTTCAATGTGCTTTAACATCCACATTTGAACAGTGTCAGAGGTTAAGGGACATAGCAAGTCTGCTTACCTGCGATGGGACCACAAACTGAAGAGCTGGGAGGTCAGGGGAGGAGCTCTGCTCAGGGTCAGCTTTGTCGCTGTGGACATAAAGCTTCAGAAAACTAAAACGCACAGCAAATATACAAGGTGATTCCCTTAGACATGACTTAAGTATGTGCAAGCAAAGTGAGGACCAGAATCATCAGCCTGACCAAAGCATCCCTCGCTTCACACAATATTCCCAGCGAAACTGCAAAGTAACTTTTCCTGCACAACTGTGCAGACTAAGAAGAGTTTATTTTGCCTTCCCCAGGGCCATGAGTTAATAGACAAGGCTTAAATAAGAGACAAGGATGTTGTTTTCCCATGAGTGCTTGCCTGTGTTATAAACTTTGCTGTTGTGATTCATCTCTCAACAGACTGAAATCATATAACTATAAAGAGCTCAGTATAGGAATTACAGGACAAATCAGGCAGCTTTAAAGTAACTTTAATATAAAATAGCCTAAACAGTGTATTCTAGGAAAGATATTTTCCCAGAGGAGGGGAAGCAGTTACTCCTGCAGGTAATTATGCTCCTGAAACACAAAGGTTTCACGATGTCTTGCTCACAGCACTGGTGCTCCCCATCCTCCTTGGTATTTTTGTCTTCGGGTCCATCAGTGGCTTTGGTGATCACCCCCTATTCACCACACATGCTGCTAAGAGACTCCTATCTATGACTTCACTCACCCTTTTCCTGAAGTTACTGTTGAGAATTCCTCTGCTTGCATATGAGGGTCTGTATAGCCAGGGTTACCTGAAAAAAAGTGTGCTTCCTAGGGAAAAAAGAAAAAAAAAGAAGAATTAACATTTTCAGACTGATATGGACGTAGTGGAGAAGAGATTTTCCCTAAAGACATGTCTTCTTCCTCCTTATATAATCACATGCTAGGTATTTTCTGTCCTTAAATCTAGTACAGCTGAAATGCAGCAGGAGTCTGCTACTTAAGAAGATGGAAAACCAAGATTGAGACAATTAGAAGTCCCTCATTCATTCAGTTAGTCCAGCCAGTATTTTATATGGCTCAAAATAAAATCAGAGCACACAGAGACCAGCTGAATCATTTATTGGGATTACATTCAAAATATCACTTAGAGCCTCCATTAGTTATACAATTCAATCACAGGAGTTAAGCACTAGATGTAAAAAAGGTCTAAATTCAAAACAGAGGCAAGAAAAATGAAAGCATGCAACATACAGGGAAAACAAAGTATTTGCTGTTTCTTGTGTGAATCCTGTATGGCTAATAACAGGGCTGTTTTTTTAAAAAATAATGTGATATATTGCACCTTTCCCTCAGGTATAGCTGAACTCAAAGTAATGCTATCCTGAATTTTAAGATTGCATTCTTTCATAAACATATACGACGACTCAACAAATAAACCTCCTAAATCAAAGTGCCTGCATCATGGAAAAGGGCTCCCAGTCCCCCCTCCAAAGGACACATTTAAGATGGTCAGAGTACCAAGTGACACAGGGTATGAAATTCCATTGTCAAAAAAGATAAACTGTGCTCAGGAGAACCTTGATGCTACTTTTCAGCTGCTCCTAAACTTGATTAATTAACAAGACAACTCCTCTTAAACATTCTAGCACACAGTGACTATAAAGACAAATATACATTTTAAGGCAGCTTTTAGGTGGCAAAGACAGAGGGATTTTACATGCAATAGGCATTAGCTTCCAAAAAATCTTAGACAAGCTCACAAAGACCTGTTTGTCTGAACAGCCTGATCGGCAAATTGGAAAATGAAATCAACATTGGACGTTCCACAAATGGGTTCCTGGGAGACCCAGGGCCTCAGCGCTTCAACAAATTCATAAACAGTCGACAAAAGAGCAGAACAGTGATACGAAATCTGGTGATGATACTCCCTTATGTAAGGCAATAAAAATTAAAGCCAACCACAAAGAGTTGCAGAAGATTCTTCCAATACTGAGTTATGGGGTGATAAAATGGCACATGAAAATGAATATTGCAAGACGTAAAGATATAAAGTCATGCATATGAGAAAAGTAGCATAAACTTTACATACGAAGCTATGGTCTCTGAACTAGAAGATAATGCACGGAGCTGCACGCTCAGTGGCAGCCAAGAAATAATTTCAGCTGATAGGAATGAACAGGAAAGGCATACAAAAAAAGAACACAGAAAACAGTTTCATGTTACTGAATAAATTCATTGGCAGCCTGGACACTGGATTCCCTAGAGAATTCCAGCATCTTTCCTCACAGAAGACCTGGAAGAAAGTACAGAGGAGAGTGACAGCACCAGGGGAAGGTGAGGAGTGGTTTCTGTACAAGGAACAGCGAATGGGGCAGGGCTCTTCAGTCAGGAGAGGAAATGCTCAGGGCAGATATGAGTGGAGAGAGCAACTGGTGAATAACTACTGCCACCAGATGCTGCAGGTGCTAAACGTCGCTAATTTTTGCTTGAATTCGTGCAAGGTTTCTGTGAGAAACCAGCAAACACAACGCTATTTGAAGCTCTGCGCTGCGGAAGCCCCTAAGACATATTGCCAAGTGCTGGCAGAGGGTACTGGAGACAATGGCTCCTGCGCTCTTCCTCAGCACTCACAACGGGCTGGTGTCAGAGCCAGCACGCTGCTCTGATCAGCCTGGGCCAGAAGAGATGCTTCCAAAATTACTAGCTGCTTTTGAACATCTTGGCATCAACCTCTGCAGTGTCAGTACTTGTGTAATTGTTAGATAAGAGAGTTGCCAAACTCAAAAGACTTCAGGCTTTTGTAACATGCTTTTAGTTTAACTGGTCTTGTCAAAAAGGTGGAAAGGAACAAGCAGCTGGTTTTTGGTGGTAACATCAAATTTGAAGGGAATTGGTTTAGCAAACCCAAATATTAGAACTTTCTGATGTGATAATTATGCTATTTGGGGTTATTACTGACAAGGTTTATCCAAGTGCAGAATTAACTATCTGCGGAAAATGACCATATTTATTTCAAATAGAACTTTTAACTCGAGTCAAATCATTGCTCATCATTGACTGAACACCAAATGTGCACAACTGTTTCCTCCGAGTTCCTTTGGGACCAAGTTCTTAACATTTACATTCACGCCTCATGCACCTGAGTCGCAAATGAAGGAAACCAGACACAACCTCGTGTCACTGTAAGCGTACACATGGGGAGATGCAGGTGGTTTCAGAGGAAAGCACAGAGTGGTTGAAATGAGCTGCAGCAGGACATGTCCCGGTAAGACTGTGCAGAGTATAACTGAAAACAATCAGGACTCAATTTCAACAGCACGCAGGCTGCAGGCCTGGCATTTCAAAGAAGATTAATGAATGATACCTCTTGAGAATATCATGAACAACTCTTTCCAAGCAAGGAGTGAAAGAGCTTTTTAAAAATCTATTTTGTTCATTTGAGCCGCCTATAAATTATGTATAACCAAAGCAGCCTCATAAAAGAAAGTAAACAATTAGAGCTGACTAGCAGAAACAAATGGAAGACTCGGTCAATAGAAAATACAATGTTCTCTCAGTGTGACAAAAGTTACAAACATGGCGCGGAGTCCCAGCCTCCCTTTGTTCCCAGTCATTAGCAGGACAGCCAGCATCCTTCCACTCCAACAGCCAGACAAAGCCACCCTTCACAATTTGGCTGTTAGGATTCAGCTCTTGCCGAAAACATACAGCTCAATCAACACACCGCTCAAGTTCATTGCCACCTTGCAAGCCCTGGTCATGCTCAGACCTCTTCTAGGGGCGGAACACCAGCTGTGTCCACCCCAAGGTTCATGGTTACAACTACAGGATGAATTCAGCTCCCTTGCCTGCTGCAGCTGCTCTCACCATCCATTTCAGCAACAGCCAGAGCCCTGAAATGTTGTCAGGCTAGAGGGGAGGCAGAATTGAACAGGAAAAAAACGGCTCCTCCCAGGGAAAGTGGGTCCTGTCACAGGTGTTGAGGCTGAGAGCGAAGACAAGGTGGATCTTAACCAGACATTGGAAGAGAGACGCAATATTGGAAGAGTGAGGAAAGCTGAGTAAACTCCGTGTTTATTCTTTAAAATAAAACCTCACCAACCTGAATCAGTGTCCAATGTAAATTCAGAGCTTTAGGAAAGTGGAGGGATGGAGTAAAAAAAATTTTAAAAAATAATAAAAAAAAAAAATCACATTCCACCTGGCCTCACTATGAAAGCCAGCTCCCTGGTATGAAGGAAATTATGCATTAAAGCACTGGTTTTGGTTTAGTTCACGTTTCTTTGGACAGCTGTGCAACTGCCTGAAGAGAGAGAAAAAAAAAACCCACACAAAACCAGAAAAAAAACAAAAAACCACAACAAAAACAAAAACCAAAATAAACAAAAAAGCCCCAACAAATAAAAAACCCCTGTAACTTGCACAAGCTGCTCTCAGTATAGTAATACAGGCAAAAGCTGTATATGTGCAACTCTTTTGCATTTTTTCTGACATCTGAAGCACTCGAGTGTGCAAAATTAGAGCTTTTACTTTGTGCATGTTCTGAGAAGGACTCTACAAACACATAAGAATCCTTTAACCTGAAAAAAAATCCTTTAACCTGAATATAGCTGAAGACTTACAGACAGACATGGAAAAATGAAGCCAAAACCAACAGCCAAGCTTGAATAAGGCTCAAAACCAAGGATTAAAGGGGAAATGTATGTTTCTTCTTATTCCTTAAAATGAATGAACAGTTAAGACAAAAGTGGGAAGAGGATGAGTTCCATTTTGTGCTTGCAACATCTTGGATCAATTACAAAGGGTTTCTGTGTTCAAGCTAAAGAAGGCTGTAGTCAACACAGCTTACAAAAGGCAAGTCACTTGCTGTACTCCTACTCCAATCTATTTGTTTGTGTTTATCTCTGGTTGCTATGTAAGAAACAAGGAAAATCTGGTGGGTTCACATTTTTCTTAACAGCATTACTGGGCATCATCCAGTCTTTCTTGTTCCCCGAAGCCCTAACTGAAGTCCTGAAACACAGCACTTTTCACCCTGCTCCTTCCAGGCTTGCTGCTTCAAAATAACCATATTCACACAAATCTAGAAAACCACCAGCAGAGACAGAACATCATTGAATGGCTACATCCCAAATGTGTACACACACCAAGTCCACCCCGTTCAAATCTATTTTCAGTATCAATCAAAATTCAGTAACTAGGAAATGTTTAAGAGCTAACACTTTATTATTGTGTTAATCTTCATGGTAAGCAGAGCTCTATGAGACAAAGTGCCAAACATTTAAGTTGTTATGGAAACCTCTGTTTAAACTAAAAGTTCAACTTTTCCAATGCAGTGAAAAAATACATATCAAAAGCTGGGGTCTCCACGTTATACGAAAGGGAATTAGCTTATTTACCCCTTTGCTTGGATAGGGAAAAACTGCAAATGAGTCTAGATAGATCCCTGTATCAATACACGCAGTACTAGGATGAAGCTTGGATTTAATTAATTTCTTATGAAATATAAAACTGGCTGTATAGTAGATAACTTAATCACATTAAGTTAGATGGAGTTACAGAGGGTCACAAAATCGCAGAATAATTTAAACTAGGCAGACTTTCTGGAAGTTTCTAGTCCAACTCTTTGACAAAGCCAGTACTAAATTTGTTCTGTCAAATTTTGAGTAACTCCAGGAATAGATATCAGTCCCAGTTTCTCCAGTCTTAGAGCCTATCTCACTTTCCATCATGACTTGAGATACCACTCACATGAGCCAGCAAAATGTGCACTGCCAGCAAAACTGACAGTCCTGTCCCTTCCAGTGACAGGACCCTTCCCACTCTTCAGTCACCCTTGTTCCTGCTGACACAGGCATTTATGTGACTGCTTGGTGAACCAAACGGGAGGGAGCCAGGCCAACTAAACACGAGCTCAACTGTTTTTTTAATAAAGTTTATTCTAACTCAGATGAGTTCCCCCACCCTGTTCAGTGTATGACTGTAACAAACAGCTGCGCTGGCAGAAAAGGATCGTGCAGGACCCAAAACAAGTGGTGGAGGAAGAGAGTGGGTGGGATCAATTCCTTTGAAAGTAGTACTTGTTTATACCCAAAGTGTTCATCAAATTACAGATATTACATTCTCTCATATCCTACTCAACTCCAAATTACCTCTGAAGTCTTATCTTCAGCAACCACCTCTAAAGTTTGGAACTTGCGAAAGTGAAGCAAACTTTACACTGCAGACAAGAAAGACTGTTTTTGAGAAATGGACTGAAAGCAGAACAAGTACCTCACTGGGTCTCACTTGAGAGGGACAAGACTCCAGTTGCTTGTCTCCCTCTTTCGCATCTTGCTGGGGACGGTGCTGCAGGATGTACTCGTACGTTGTCAATTTGTTCCACACTGGGAGGAAAGAAAGAGCTGTCAGTGCAGGAAAGGCCACTCCCTGATTACACCTGTACAAACAGTCTGAATAACTATACAATCAAATAGTAACTATAAACATGAGAAGACTGATACTCTAAGCCAAAAGTACCTTTGCACTGTGTATCTTACTATATCCTTTATCGTCATTATCACAACACTTATAGTCCCACTGTTCTTCTAAAGTCTCATACATGGTACAGCCTTCTAGACTGCAGTAATTTGTTCAGCTCATTTCAGAGCTAATCCATTATTCATACCCAGTAAGGGTAAGATCTGTATCATACAGAAAGCCTAGTCAGTAGTTAGAAGGTACACAATGCTAACTGAAGAAATTCAGCACATTAGTGCACCCTGTAGAGGACATCCAGACAACGTCCAAAACAGTGAGCATTAAATGCCCAACCTGTCTGATGCTAAATAGATGAGTTCAGAGTTTATATATGCCTGAGTGTATGTACGAGTTTAAGGGCTCTCCCACAAACACATCTGCTTCTCTGAGTGAGCAAGAGCACGTGACATTTCTGAGCAGCTTGCTTTCTTCATGAGACCTAAATGTTATGAGCATCCAAAACTCAGACATTCCTCCCATAATGACCCCATTACAGTAAACATTCTTAAAACACAAAATCAGAAATAGATGCTGAAGGTTTTTAGTGCACAGCCTGGTAATCATTCTTCCTTTTTACAGTAGCATAGTACTTAAAGCAGATACTCAGGATATGGAACATCCAGACTAAAAATCCTTTCTCTGCCTGAAGACATGCATATCAGTAATATCTGACCTCTCAAATCCATACCCTAAACACAGGACTACTTCACAGGCAAGTGGGGAGAGCAGAGGAGAACATGCCCCTCCTGTTAAAGCAATGACCTTATGAAGAAAAAAAGAATTCAAGCTTCCATTGGCGAGGAAGACAGCACAAAAATGAATGTGAGTCTGCAGCCAAGTGATTAGCGAATGCACCTAACAGGGACAGTGCAGGGTGCTGGCCAGTGCTCCTTGAATTGTACCATATGCTTTATTTGAGAAACAGAATATTGCTCCATAAGCCAAGGGCTATAAACCATTTCCAACTTGAAGTTCATTGGTTTCTGAATACTTAACAGTGTTACTTTTAAAATATTTTAATAAAGTTATTTAGTAAAAAAAAAAAAAATACTGTATTTGTCTGGTTGGATAACACTGCAACACATTATCAGAGCTTGTGAAGAGCCCCATATCCTTTCATATATTCCCTACTAAATTTTTACTTTTATTATGCTTACTATTGGCCTCTCAGTATTGAATAAAAAGAAAATATCCCCCCTCCAGGCTTCTGAGGTACCGCGCTTCACTGAATGCCTCTGGAACTAAGTCTCAATCAAGACTAGTAATTTCAAATACACGGACCTACTATTTTAAAAATAACCTACTACCTTCCTTTTGAGCGATAGCAGTGAATAATTAAAATCAGGACAGTAATTCTGAATATTTCGCTGTGCTTGTAACAAAGCTAGATTCTAAAAATTTTACAGTCATGCCTGATTTAAGACAGTTTTTTAAAGATAAGATTTAAAGACAATACCACTCACAAGGGTGCTATTTTCTTTCTGTAACGTAACTAGGAAAAAAAAAAGGTTTATGGAGAAATACTAATGAACAGTAATTGTTTTAATTGTTAAATGGTATTTCTAGTCCCAAAAGGAATTAGACAGCTCACTCCAACACTGTCTGCCTTAAAGAATTCAGATGAGACTATTGACATTTATATGTATGAAACAAGAGGAATTTAAAGGAGACATACTTCGTCTTATCTTCCTGAATCCCAGTTGTAAGGCTAATGCATACTCATATGTAACACACAATATAGGCATCAATACAGTAACATTGCTCCTTTTAAGCGGGACTTACACACCACACTTCTGTACAGCTGGAACCAGTTTCAAAAGGGTAGCAGATTTCAGTGTAATAAGATATTAACAAAAATTAACAATAATTAAATTATGTTTCCATGTAAATCATAAAGATTTAAAATTGGGTCAGAAATACAAGTTAATTTGGCTCAAAATTTATTCTGAAAGAGGTAAAAAAAGGTCACTCCAACAACAACAACAACACTCAAACCCAGGGCAGAACTGGCGTAACATCCACATATCTGTTTGACAAGAGAAAGCACGTCTTTATCCCAAGGAGGGAGCACCCTCTGGTGGAAGTAGTGCACATAGACAAGATAAATACGGCTTGGTACTAAACCAAACAATCCTTACTTTTTCAGGCAGAGGAAAACTTCCTGCAGCAGCCCCAGCATTGTTATGCATTCAGTCTTCCTACAGTGCTAGATCGACCTTTGAAATCTCCAGGTATTGCCACAACCCAGGAAAGTTAACTTTCAGTTCCACCAAGAAAGTGAAATTTCAGTGTTACCAAATTTAAGCTAAGCTCAAAGAAGCTGTAAAAGGAAAATGATGGTCAATGACCTCACTGCCTGGAACGTTAATGTCAGCTGAGGAACAGTCACCCGTCAAACTCCACACTTCAGCAGCATTACTATTTTGCTTCTGGAACTGCACTGGTTTGTGCTGACCTAGTTTGTGTTGGCATCTGCATCGCTGCTGACAACCTAAAAACCCATCCAAGGATCCTCTGTAACTGCCGCCCTCATTTCTGTTCCACCACATCCCTTCTTCCCTAGTTTTAGCATGACTGACTACTGCAAGTCTAAGATCTTTACTCATCATGACTTATGTCAAGCAGCCAAACAGCATTGGCTTAATTTCAGACAATGGCTGAAAAAAAGGTTTTTGATGCGCATCTGTACATAAACAAACAGAAATATCCCTGCTTGACAGAGCAACAAGTAGGAGATGTAATGTGGAGCCTTTCTGAAAACCTCTTCTGAATTCCACAAGTCTTTCTGTTTTGAAACAGTACAACTTCCATAAAGGGACATTGACTTGGACATCAGGTCTTCTGTTAGAAATTTAGATAATACCATCTGCATTTCTCTGGGGTAACAGAGAAACAGGCTCTCTCACACAATAGAAGAACTGGGGAGCACAGCAAAGAGATTCACAAAAACCCATAAGCAGAGGCAATCTGAATCTGTCATCACTGCCACTAAGCTGGAATTAACTAGTTCATCCCACCTGGCCTCTCTCCTGCTCTCCCACATGCTCTCAGCTCCAGGATAAACCTGCTCAGACACATGAATGCACAGGCACAATGCAAGCCTCATATTGCACATGCACTGATAAGCCTGCCTGGTATTGGGGCAAAAAAAAAGTATAACGTTAAACCCAGATTTTCTACCTTTTCAATGGCAATCTTGCAATATGTGTATGTATTTGTGACACAGGTGAACACACAATGAATACAGAGGGAGTAGAAGAAGCTAAGAGAAAAAGAAATGGAACATAACACCTACTAAGATAGATGTGGAAGGTCAGGAGGTGGCCGAGCAAGATCACAGTCATTAAGCTCAGAAAAATAAAAATCCCAGCTGTGACCAAAATGCCAGATGCCCGAGTCTCAACAGGAACAGCAGGAAGAAACACAAACCAGCGGTCTGTGTGGTTCCTCAGAGCTGTAAAACAAAAGGAGTTGGAGGTGAGTAATTATCCAGGTATTAAATATCTTTCATTACACTTTACAGCTGTAAATATTGCTAACTCAAAAGTAGCTGCAGACCCATTATGCACTGGAGGCCTAAGAAATCTTGTGTCCGCAAGGCCTTTAGGAAGAGCAGAGATACTCTCACAGAAATATTAAATTGAAGTAGTAAGGAACAGGAGTTTCTCCTCAGCAGGAGACCCCACAGAATCCAGCCCCACACAGAGATTTGCTGGTTGATTCACAAGATGCTCAACTGAAGCACTGCTAGTACCATCAAAGTGCTGGTCGGAGCGGAGCATCCCAGGGTCAATGAAGAACTCCACAAAGATGTAGCAAGCGACGAGCAGCAGGAGCCCAAGGCCCAGAAGGGCAGACAGCACACTATTCAAAAAGAGCCTGACAAGAAGGTGAAAAGTCGGAGTGGCTTCAGTAACATCACATATACAATTCAAAATCCCAGCCTCTAATAAAGATGGAGATACAGACAGCTATCCCAAATTACTGTGACGCTTTCTTCCACTTATGATAGATACCAGCTAACAGTCTTAGGCCTGATTTGTTGCCTTAAAGGACAAAACTGTGATCCTTTAGAGCAACCATAGTTACAAAACAGTCAGGTATATCTGGAACAGACAAAGAGCTCCCTGCACAAAATCTGAAATCAGTGTAATATGGCACCCACCAGTAACAACTCTTTGCTTTCCATGTGGTTTCAGTGCAGGAAAGTAAACTGAGAAGCAATAATCAGTGATAGCCTCCTTACTCTTTATCTTAAACCTGACACAGATTAGAGGTGCCTGTATGCTGCTGTTACTCCTGCCAATTAGCAAGTCTCATTGGGAAAGCATGCAATCTGGCTGCAGGTTGTTTCAGAGACGAGAACAGCACAATCATAGTTCTATTCCCACCTCAGCTCTCTGAAGCATTAAGGACACCCAATTAACATCCCATAAGCTTTTCCTAATACAAAATAATAAGATTATGTTATCTGTTTTTGCTCATAGATGTTCAGCTACAAAGTTCTAAGTGCAGGAGTTTCATCCCTGGTTATCTGAATGTCATAATCATGCTTGCATTTTCCATCTAGTTTTCTCATGACTGATTTTACTCAGCCAGGATCTGAAAGAAAAGTGGTTCTGTGTGGCCGAGTGCAGACTGGACTGAGATGCAAGAGAATCTTAGGAAGAGAAGGGGAAACATTACTGATGCAGTCTTGTGCTCCTGTCACTATGCCAGGCTCTTACCAGTAATTCCTCTCTCCCACACAGTTGTTGAGCCATTTGCAGTGGTGATCAAAGCCGCACACACACTTGTTGCAAGTGCCACAGTGCTTTGACTTGGCACTCCTGCCAAAGAAAGGGTGGTGTTAGTGTGGCAGCACCAGCTCATTACCGTGACTTTCCAGTGACACAAATACAAGGGAAGAGAGCAGCAGAGATCCTGGTAAGAGTGAGAAAACCTACACCAGGAATATTTCAACACCCAAACATATTGGCCTTTGTTGGATCACAATCCCAAACACCACAAAATCCGTCTTTTCAATGTACTGTGCGATTTCTACTTTGGAGATTGTAGATTTCTTATTTGAAATCCTCTGCAGTTCTGCAAAGCTTGATCTCAATCTCTGCCCACCAAGTATTCCCTGCTATCATATTAGCATCTAGCCAGATACAAGCACACATGGACAAGTTACACCTTGTTAGGTCAGACACCAACATCCAAATGACATGGAACAGCACAGTCCTCTCCACACAACATGTGAGCAATTAAAGAAAACACAGAACCATGCACACATTTGGCAGCAGGCATCTACCCAAATAACTGGACCCTGCCAGATGATGAAGTTTAACATGCGCTGTAGAGCTTCAGAGGCTCCATTTCAATCTTGCAGTCTAACATTAAAGACTAATGGTGAGGTGTAATGATGAAGACAACAGATTAGTAGAAGGGAAAGAGAAGATACTTACACATCGACATCACAGACATGGCAATGATGGTTTTCAATGACATGTGCGTGTTGATTACGATTGAAGGTGGCCAGAGGCCCTAGATAGTTTTTTTCTCGCACATTTGCATCCGCAGGATCAATGGAGACTGCAGTAAGATGAACAACTAAATGGTAGATAAAACACACTCCTGGACACTGAAGTACACAGTTAAGGATTGTACAACTGATTTAACACAGATCTTTTTATCCTTAATACACAAAGTTCACACAGATGAGAAATATATGGGTCAGAATTAGAAACCACTATATAACTGATTGCAGCACATTAATGGAAGCTTTATTAACAAAGACATTTGCCCTGTAATAAATATCCTCCAGAAGAAGATAACTAAATCTACAGGGACAACTTTCATTCTATTCTACTCTGCCTCACAGAATATCATTCCTAGCACAGGAGTTTTTAAAAATTACCTTTACTTACCAGAATCTGACCCCACATGCAGACCGGTGGCATAGGTCCATGTTTCTTAGTTCATAGAGTCCTTGGAAAGGAACAGTCAGTTAAGGCCATGCACACACCCCTTCGTAAGACCGAACTTCCAGAAAAGAAAAAAAGTCACATTGAGGAACTAGTCCTGATCACATTGCTTTCCTTTTCCTCAGTTAGGATCCCAAGCAAGAGGATCACCCCTTTAAAGTAGGCTCCTACATAATTTACAGATTGTATCCAGAATTTGTCATTGTTTCTTGAAATATCTGCTTGGATTCTTACTTCTAAATGCAGTAGCAAGTCAAGAGCAAATACACTTTAGAAGTACTTTTGATCAGACTGAAGTAACTGCCGATATTTGCAAAGAATAGAAAGCAGCAACCCTGCATGCCTGGAGTACCACTGAGCTCAAGAGTTTGTTTCTCAACATACTGTGATTAAATGAGCATGCATGCAAAAATGAATCTTCTGGGTTTTTTTGTGCACATCATTGATCATACTAACATCTACAGGAAACAGAGCAGTGTAGCAAGAGAAAAAAAAAAAAAGGAAGGTTTTGAGAGGTCTAACTGCCCAGAGCTCTGATGGCTTGCATAGCAGAATCGGAAGGGATTTGCCTTTGACACAGTAAAGCACTAGTGTCTTTTTTAACTGGTAATAAAGCCTTGGGACACATTAATCTGTTGAATTACAGGGACTTTAGACTGAGTTATGAAGATAATTGATAGACAAATCCACAAGGTTTGAACTATGATAATAGCAAGGGTTTGGGTAAGATAGGTATGTGTAAGACCACTGTGAGCAATCACACCACAGAATCAAACATAAAAAGTTGGCTTTCAAGACATATTCAGTCAGCACAGGGAACTGTGGCTGCCCATCATGGCAAGGATGTTCCAGGAAGGGCTTTTTTAGTGCAACTTCCCCCAAATCCTGCAGCACACTTGTAGAACAATAATACGAGGTAAAGGAGACACATAGGCAGAAGCAGACAGCAGAAGAGCCTCAGAGCTAAAGAAAGTAACCTTAGCAGAGAGTGATGAAAGAGAGAAGCAGAATATTAGTGACCTACCTAAAGCAGAGGGGCAGAGAGGATCCCAAAATAAGTGGGATTTGTAGATAGGGGAAGATCAAGATTATGGTTATAGTTCAGAAAAAGATTCTGGCTCAGCTCCTTTCTCCTATGCTTTCTATGCTACCTAACAACTATTTAAAAAAAGTTCCACTGTCAGTTTAGTACAGTCCATGTTCTTCTCTTCACCAAAGGATACGATATAGCCAGCAGGCAGCCAGTGGCGAGGCAGGAGAGGAACCAGGATTCCAAAGCCAACCAGCGCAAAGAAAAGGTACAGCAACCAGGCAGTAATCTGGAAAAGGTGCAGAGGCCAGCTCCAGCCATTCCTTCGAGCACGTTGGACCTGCACCTCAGGAAGAGCTTCACTCAAGTTTTCTGGAGCTGTCTTATTAGGAGGTTTATTGCAGATATTCATCTATATAAATCAAAACCAGAAAACAAAAAATATGCGACATAAAAATATTGTGACTGAGCCCCAGTCCTGGAGATATGCTCCAAAGTAGACAGAAAGTTGGAGGGACTAAACAACAACACACCCGAGGAGAGACTTAAATTGAGTGAAATGATCAAAGGGGGTATTTTGGTGGCAGTCCAGAGATGGAATTAGGATATGCTGTGGTCTGGGGATGTGTTCATGTCAGAATGCTGATCAGGGAGAACAAATGTTTTCACCTGTCTTAGATATGGCATGTTTTCCTTCCAGCTAGTGCAGAGAAGTGTAGTGAGAGAGGGTGGCCCTGCTGGAGCACATGGTCTGGAACCGCAATTTAGCGCTACACAGCATCCAAGAAAACAGAGACTCCTTTGGCAGCAGCAAAACAAGTGGTAAGACTAGGAACCAAAAAACTGATAATGTAATGACAAAAAAAGGGGGAAAGAAGCAGGAGTTACTCCACAACAGAAATATAAAGCAGACTTGCTGGAAGGACAAAACAGAAAATTACATATGCAGGACATTCATGCAGGAAACAGCTTGGTTATTCAGCTGTCCCACCACATCTGGACTCCTGGCAGAAGAAAGCAAGATTTAACTGCAAAGATGAGTTACAAACCATAACCTGGAAAGTTCTTGACGTTTATGACTCCTGTTTGCACAACGGCTAAGAGCTCAAAAGTGATTTCTCCTTTTTTCAGTTTATGTTGGTTTATTAGTTGTTGCTTTTCATTTGCCACAGAGCCAGGATGAAATTTTAACAATAAAGAATTGAGCTGCTCTGCTTTACAGAAAAGTCAGATGATAATGGTTCCAGTATCAGAAAAATGCCAGAGGACTGGCAGACAGCAAGTGTGCCAATGTGCTGAAAGAGCGAGCAGAACAATTCTGATCTTGGTACATCTTGCAGCAGTCCCAGGCAAAGGGCTGGAAACATCTTTTGGGGTCAACTGATAAAGAAGTTGTGGGTAAGAATACAAAATAATGTAATTTATGCTCATCAGCACAGTCTTATCAAGAAGCAGGATGGAAAAAAAACAAAACAAACCAAACACTAACTTCAGTCTTTGAAGAAATTAGTAGTATCTACCTGCATTCACAGCTTAAATTGCTACATGGCAACTGGCTCATCAGTGATGAGAAATAGTTACTAATCATGTGATGCTTTTCTCATTAGGTTGTTGAAAACTTGCTTCTGCCTCACTTTGAGCTACCTGTTACAAAAAAAAATCACTCTGTTTATTTGAAGCTCCCAGGTTTCTCCTTTCTCCCACCAAAAGCCTAGCCCAGGGAGCCAGAAATCCCTGGTTCACTGCAAGATTTTGCTGTTTTAGAACAGGAGACTGGTTTAACAGTTACCGCTAAAAGCTTCGGAACAAGTTGACAGAATTTTTCATGTGGTGAACTACAACTAAAGCTCGTGTAAGCTGCCTCCTGGCTGAACTACCCCTATGGCTGCAGCCATCCCACAGCAGCGTCTGGCAGGAAGAGAATTGTGTCAGTGTCTGCCCCGTTTGAGAAGCGAAGCTCCAAGAGGAGCCTTTCACTTACAACTCGAGGGCGTCTCTTGTAGCTGATGCACTGATTATCTGCTGCTACTGATGAAAAACAAAGCTATGTGCAAAGAGACCGGAGGATACAGCATCTCCCCTTCCCAGCAGGGTGCTCTGTGATGTGGGTATGCCCGGCGCTCCTTCCTACCCAGCTAACAAAACACTGGATATGAAAAACAAGGTATGAAGTCACCATCAGGGCTTACTTGGTCACCATAAACTGAGGAGAAGCAACTGAGTTGATACTAGTCGTTAACTATACTAGTTAACCGCAAGTCTGCTGGGAGTTATCAGGTTCACTCCTCCACATGTTCAGTCCCGGGACAGCCAAGCGCTGGGCGGCGGGAGGGAATATGCAACTGGCCGGCCTGAGGCACCGGGGCCGGGCCGGGTCCCGGGCAGCCACTCCGGTGAGGGCCGGGCAGACCCCTCCCGCAGCTCCGCCACCCCCTTCTCCTCACCTTCTCCCCGCAGAGGCGGTTGACAGCGGCCCCGTACCCGCCTCATGCCCCGGCGGGTAACGGGGCCTCCAGCTGAGGCCAGCGCGGCAACACCCGGTGGCTCAAGCGAGCTCAGGCCGCTGGGCCCGTCGCCACGGCAACGGCCGGGGCTACGGTGGGACGCAGGGGCCAAAATACCCCGGGCGCGAAATGGCCACTCCGGGCTAGCGGGAGGGGAGGAGGACGGAGGGTCTGATTTTATGTGAGCGCCACACCTGGGGAAAACCTGTCTGCTGCATGCCCCAGGTGCTAAATCAGTAACAAGACTGGGATGTCTGGCTCAGTAGACAAGCAGCAAGGATGCTGGAAAAAAATATTGTTGCTTTGCAAAAGTTTGACTATGATTAGTAATCAGTAATGTGGGTGCTAGTGATTAGTCAAGTCATGTTGCACCTGAAGGTTTGAAAGGTATAAAAACTCTGGCCATAACTACATTTTGTTGTCCCAAAACTGAGTTGTTCACCCAGTGTGCAAGGAGATGAATAACACCCAGAGTTGAGATATTTGTTTATTTCTACTTGAAGCTTTTGAAGCATACAAGAAACCTGCGCAGAATCACATTTGGGGTGCCCAGTCTGGCTGGGACACCTCATGGGCAGGAATAAATATTTGCCGTTGTCATTTTCTACTTTGCATCCCAGCCTCTCTCAGTCAACACCGGCCAAGCTGTGGATTTTTCTGACGCAGCCCCACCAGCCCAGCCCACAGCCCTGCTTACCCTGGGGAGGCGTTTCCCCTTCCTCCACGCCAAGCCCCAGGAGCTGGCGGGCAGCACCGGCGGCGAGAGCATAAGGAGATCTTTATGAGCCTCCTGCGGGCCCTGCACAGCGGCTGCTTTGTGCGAGGGACACTGGCACGGGCTGGCTGGATGCTCACCTAAGAAGGCTTCTGTGTGTGAAGGGAAGGGTGTCCTGGGGTGGGGTGTCCTTTCCTTGCTGTCCCCAAAGGCCCTTATCACCTTTTCAACCTCCAGCTGCTGGTGGCTCTCCCTGTGTGGGGTTCTGGCTGTGCTGGTGGTGGCAGGGGCTGCATCTCTTGTCCTCACTGCCCACCCTCCTCTAGTCCAGAGCAGGGAAGCAGCTCAAGCACTTGGTGAGCTGTGGAGCTGCAGCTTTGTTCCCCATGCAGCTGGCTTCTGCCAGGGCCCTTGCAGAGGGAAGTGTCCTGGCCACAGGGAAGCATGGCCCTTGGTCGCTGTCCCCTGCTCACTTGCTACCAGGGAGCCCTGCTGCCCTTTGCTGGCACCTGCCAAAGGGTCTGGGGACAAGCCTTGGCTGTGCAGGACATGCAGGGCAGTGTGTTCAGCCCAACTCTCAGTCCTACATGGCGGAGATGTTCATCGTGTCCCCTGGGAACAGTGGTGCTTGGAGGGACGTGGACACTGCATGATCCTGAGTGGGCTCAACAGCTTTTCTGGCACCCCAAGCTCTGCAAGGGGACCCTGCCGTGACCACAGTCCCCAGATCTCCCCAGGAGCCTTGCCCAGGGAGCAGGCATAGAGCAGGGAGGACACCCTTCCTACGGTTGCTTTTCTTTTATTAGAGTTTACAAGATACAAGGAGCCAGACCTGGACGCCACGTACCATCAGCTCACTCTGCCATGCCCCTCCGTGTGCCACGCAGGCAGAGAGGAGGGGGACTGGCAGAAGCAGGCACCCCCAGGCTGGTTCCCCTGCCCGCAGAGCAATGCAAGGTGCAGCCACTTGGGCTTTCCTTGCAGCCTTTGTCACAGGCACCCTTTCTGCTGCGGCTTCACCCTACCAGCCATGAGCAAGCATTGCAGGAGAGGGATGTCTCCAATGCGACAAGAACCGCGACCACTGAGTTCTGTCACTCCCCAGGAAAGACCCTGGCTTGGCCACAAACCTGCCTCTAAAGCGGATCAAAACTCATACGGGGACACAAAGGCTGTGACCTTGAACATATGCTTGCCCAGGAGGACCTTGCGGGAGAACTCGCTCATCTCCAGCTCCACCTCCAGCGTGGCTGGCCCCACCACGGGGCTGGTGAGCACCAGCTCTCCCGTCTGCCGGTCAGAGCGCCGCACAGCGAAGACCCCCTGGCCCCGGCCACCCATGATGGCAAAGCGCAGGCTGTCACCCACAAAGCGGGTGGTGGACATCTTGAAGAGGACGCGGGGCACAGTGCCGTTGGCCTGGAGTGGCAAGTAGTGGAAGGAGATGGAGTTGGCGGCCAGGCGGCAGGCTCGGCTTTCCATGGGGCAGGGGTTCCTCTCGCACTGGCTGCCAGGAGAGAAGGGGTACCACTGCTCAGCGCCATGGTTGGCCTCTCAGGGAGCTGCCTGCACCCTTGCAAACAAGCCTGGCTAACAGTGCAGGGAGCATCTCCAGCCCCACTGCTCATCCTGTGGCAGAGCAACCCAAGGCAGCCACATCTGAGTGCACCCAGCTTTTGATCACTGTCCCATCTCTGCCTCTGCTAGGTGAACACTGTGCCTTGCAGGGACACAGCTCTGGGCCATGCTCTGAGACTGGTACCAGGGGCACCACAGTCCCAGCTGGAGGCCAGGGACAGAGTCAGGCTCAGATGTGCCTCCCGCAGAGGAACATCCCTTATCTGGAGCAGAGATACTCCTCTGCTTGGGGCACTTGGGCTCAGCCACAAAGCAGTTCAGTCTCACAAGCAGGACCAGGGGTCTTTCTCTGCTGGATGGCAGCTGACAGCACTGCCTGGATGTGCAGCAGAGGGGAAATGGTGTCATTCCCCCCAGGCTGGGGCTCTGAGGGACCAGCATCCTGGATAAAGCCACCATGTATTGGGGTTCTCCCACTCATACCCCCAGCCACCGGCATCCCAATACCTGTGACATGGGACATCAGGGAGCATACAAAGCTCACCCCATATGGCAATTTGGCTGGCACTTTCCCTGGTGCCCCTGGGTGACACAATATGATCCCTGGGGCACATGTAGAACCCATCACACAGGGGAAAGGGCATGACACAGCCCAAGCCATGTGTGCTACTCACAAGGCGGAGGTCTTGACATAGCTGGTGTTGTGGCGTGATGGGGGGCACTTGGGGCGAACACAGCGGTAGCCCCCAAAGGTGTTGATGCAGAGGTCACCCTGGGTGCAGTTGTGCTGCTTCCCGGCGCACTCGTCCACGTCTGTGACAGTGACATGGGGTGAGTGGGGCTGTCCCCGCTGCTCCCCACCACATGCCTGGTCCCATGGGATGCTCCCTGCCATGCACTTGCCGCTCCTACCCTCGCAGGTGTTGTGGTCGACATGTAGCAGGTATCCAGGGGGGCAGAGGCAGCGGTAGGAGCCGGGGAGGTTGAGACAGTCGTAGAGGCAAATCCGGGTCTGGGGGTTGGACTGGAACAGCTGGCACTCATCCACATCTGGGGTGACAAAGTGAGGCACAGCCAGGAGCTCCTGTCACCACCAAGACTCAATTTCCTCCCTCCCCACCATTTTCACCCCCCTTTTACCATGGCACATGCCACCAGCTCGCATCTGAAAGCCGGTGTCGCAGCTGCAGCGCCGGGAGCCCGGGCGGCCCTCGGCACAGCGGGGCTGGCGGCTGAAGGAGGCATTGCTCAATGTCACCCAGTCTGCAGGGGGTAGAGGGTGTCACTGCTGGGGTGGGGGACACAGGGAGAAGGATGGGGGCTGAAGTGAGAGGGAAGCATGGGGAGATGGGTGCAGCATGGCCAGGTGCTGTGCCTATGAGTGTCCCCATCCTCCATAGCCCAAACCCAAGCACCTACAGGCATAGATGGGGCTCTGGCAGCTGGGGCCTGACCAGCCCGGGGAGCAGAGGCACGTGTAGCTCTGGCTGCCATCCACACAGGTCCCACCATTGGCACACGGGTTGCTGGAGCAGTCGTCAATACCTGAGGAGAAGGAGCTCGTGAACACCAGTTGGAGAAGCCCATCCTCACCCCATCCTGCTGCCCAGCCTCAGTGCCCATTGCTGCAGCCTCTGCGCTGCTCTCCCTGCAGCTGAGGGAGCAGCACAAAGGGACCCTGCAGCTCAGGGTGATGGAGGAGCCCCCAGCAACCCAACCCTGCTCCACTTCACTTCTGCAAAAGGGCTGGGTGCCACTCCACGTGCGGTTGTGCCGGCAGGTGCGTGTCTCTGAGCCCACCAGCCGGAACCCGGCGTTGCAGACAAAGTGAATGTCATGGCCCACTCTCACGTTCTGGCCCAGCATCCGTCCGTTCAGGGGCACCGCTGGCTGCGGACAGGTCTCTGCAGACAGATAGACATGGGTGACAATGGACATTTCCAGGCTGGAGCCGATGCCAGCCCGGCAAAGATCTGGGGGTCTCTTGCCGAGCCTGCTCGACAGAGGTCTGAGCTGGCCCCATGGGAATGTCACCCCACGGTGGTGACCCAGTGATACCATTGCGTTTGGTGGCCTGTCTCTGGAGGTGGCTCTGGAGGACAGAGAGCTGCTGCCGGAGACCCCGTGTGCCTCGCAGGTGGGCAGCCTCCTGCACCACCAGCAGCTTCTGCATCTGCCGCACTGCCCCGAGAGCCTGCTGCAGGCTCAGGCACTCCTGCGGGGACACAAGGACAGCCCCGTCACCCACCGAGCTCCCCCACCACCCTGCTGCAGCCTGGGTGGACCCTCCTGAGTAGGCAGCATATTTGGGCTTGTTTTGGACGCCTTGTCCTGGGCAGAGCCCCTTCCTCCCCATCCCAGTGCGGGGTCTGCTCCTGCCTCTGTATTGGCTCCAGCCTCAGCCCCACCTGGTCCTGCCCCAGCATTTGGATGCTGAGGAGCACTTTGGATACTCCAAGTGGGTTTAGCCTCATGACCATCCCCCCTGGCCCTGGGCAGGCCCACAGGCACCACGGCTATGTTGTATCATCCATCCCAGGTGCTGGGGTGTACGAGGTAGGTGCTGAGAAGCTCCCAGTGGGGGTTCTGCAAGGGAGTTGGGGGTGGGGGGCATGAGGATCCTTACCTGGGTGCTGCCGAGGGGCAACTGCAGGATGCCCAGGGCCAGCCAGACCGGCAGCAGGACGAGGAGCATCGCACCAGGGCTGGCTCTGGGCACACAGGCTGCAGGGACGAGACGCTGATGCTCCAGTTCTGCCCTGCTCACTCGCAGCCGCACTCCTGCACTCACTGGGATTTATCCACAGTGTGTGCCCACATGTCTGTTGGTTTTTCCGTTGGCCGGGGTCGAGCTGTAGGAAAGTTTCCCTTTGACACTGGCGCCAGCCTCTCCCTTCCCTTCCCTCCCCTCTCCGCACATCAGAGGCTTTGGGGCCTTTCATGTCACAGGGCCAGCAGATGCCGGGGCCAGGCAGTGGCTGTTACAGCACTCACGGCAGTACCGGTGGTGCCGGGCTCCCCTCACAGGCAGCCGTGGCTGCGGGGCTCCCCGGCACACGGGAGTGCAGGATGCAGTTAATCCCATGCGTTTGCTAAGCGTGGGAAAGTCTCCCAGCAGAACGGATGGATTTGGGGTCAGCACTGGGATCCGGCTCTTCGGTGGGGCTGGGGCTGCTGAGGGGGGCAGCCCGGCACCACCATGGACTCACCAACCTCGGCATGGATTTGCTGGACTAAGCTCAGCCATAGCTGGAACTTAGAGAGGGACCCCAGAGCGCCACTGCAGCCTAGAGCTGGGGGGCAGATTAGCATGAGAGTCAGCATTAACATTAGGGTCAGGATTAATGCTAGGGTCAGCATTAAGGTTAGGGATGAGGTTAGCATTAGGCTCACAGTTAGTGCTAAGGTCAGGGTTTGTGTTAGGGTTTGGGTTAAGCCCAGTGTTAGGACCATTGCCAAGGGTGCAGGTCAGTGTGAGCAGAAGCGTTTGGGTAAGGGCTGGGGCTGCGATTAGCATTAGGGCGAGGGTTCAGGCCAGGGCTAGAGTTAGGGTCAGGACCTGAAGGCTTTTGGAGCTAGATGTCCAGCTCAGCCCAGATAGCTGAGGTGGGGATGGGGATGGGGATGGAATGCTCCTGATCCCTCCCACCCGTGGCAGCCCAGAGAAAGGGGCATGACAGTGTGTGCAGCGTGTGCCTGTCCCCCAGACATCCCTGAGCAGGGAGGTCTGAAGCCCAGACATCTGCCCTGTTCCAGGGGAGCACCCCCAGCCCCCCCTCAGCCGCTGGGAGCCCCACACTTGGGCAGAGCCATCAGGGTTCTACTGAGCCCCCTGAGCAGCGCTGCCTCCAGGACCCCTGCCCAACCCCAGTCTCCTGCTGAGATGTGACCTCCTGAGCCCAGCATCTCTCCCACTGCTGGCCCCCCGTCCCTCACAGCCCCCCACCCCGTTACCATGTTGTCCATCTCGCCAGAGCGGGTATTTGGCTTCATGCCCATGGTGGTGTGTATTACCTCCCCGGCATGATTAATTCATGGGGCAGGAAGAAGGCCGGCAGTGGAGGGGGGGCCTTAGCTGCCCCCAGCCCCTTGGCATTCAATCTCCCAGCACGCCAAAGCGGGTGCCACTTGGGACCCTCTGCTCCTGCCTGCCTTTCCATCCCAACCCTGGCTCCGTGATGGTGCTGAGGCAGAGCACGGGGGGCTGACCCCGCTGCGGGGCATCCCGGCAGGGCTGCAGCCCTGGGGCCCCGGGAGATGTCTGCAGAGTTTGCGCCACTGAGCAACTGTTTTGACAGAGCTCTTACTCACCCATCAAGCTTTTGTTCGAGCTGACCAGCGGTGCCTGTCTGGAGTCCTGAATAGGATCAAATCCTGCAACCAGACACACACACACAGGCACACACAAGCACGCAGGAGCATACGGCCAAGCTCGCCCCGACACCACGGCTGCTGCAGGGCACCTCATCTCTCCCAGATCCTCCCTTCGGAGCTGTGGGGGTCTGGTCCCCCCAAAACCTCAGCCACCTGCATGGAGCTCTTGGTGCTGCTGGTCTGCAACCTCCTGGCTTGGAGGGTGGGTGAGACAAGATTGGATGCTCCAGAGAAGTTGTCTGTGCTGGCTCCAGGAGGTACCTGGGAAAGGGGTGGGGGGGTCTGCTCTGGCAACGGGGCTGGGGCAGCAGCAGGGCTGGGGGGCTGGGGGTGCACCCTGAGCACCATCCCCTGGGGACTGGATGGGTGATAAGCACCTAGAGATGGTAATGGGGGTCTTGGGTGATTGGGACTGGGAATGGAATGGGAGGGGGGACATGGGGCTGGTTATGGAGCTGGTGATGGAATGGGCTTGGGGGGGTCTGGGGCTGGTGATGGGACAGAGGTGGGGGAAGTTGTAGAGCTGGTAATGGGATAGGGTTGGTAATGGGATGGGGTTGGTGATGGGATGGGGCTGGTGATGGGGGGGCCCTGAGGCTGGTGATGGGATGGGGCTGGGGGAGGTGGTCCTGGGGCTGGTGGTGGGTGCTAGTGATGGGGTCCAATCCAATGGGGTCTAGGTCCTGGTAGGACAGACCCGGGGGGGAGGTGGGTACATTCCTGGCGGTCTCAGCCCACCCGTGCAAGACGGGGGCTCAGCAAGCCAAACCCAGCCTGGCCCCTATCCCTTTTGTGCTCCCAGCCCAAAAGCGCTTTCTTCTCTCCCCTTGAGTCTCCATGGAGACCCGGGTGCCTTCCCCGTATCCCCGGCTGCAGCCGGACCCTTCCGGGGGCCCACAGCCCTCCGAACGGTCCTACCACAGCTGGGGATACGGGGAAGGCACTCGCATTCTGTGGCCTCCTTGTCCCCATCCCCACCCCCCACTGTCCCCCCCAGTTCTCAGCATGAAGGAGACCTTCCTGGTGCTCTCACTGCACAACAAGCTGAGAAGCAAAGTGCAGCCTCCTGCCGCCAACATGCAGAAGCTGGTGAGTCCCTGTTCTGGGTCCCCCCTTGGATGTGTCATCCACCTCCCACCCCACGCCCAGAGAGGGGGACAGCCCATGTGTGTCACACAGTAGTTCGTTAACAAGCTAGCGAAGCAGAAGAGCTAGCCAGTGTGGGGCCCCCAGAGAAGGATGTACCACTTGCACACAGCAAGGGCAGAGCTTGTTCCTTGGGGACAGACCTTTGTGGGGATTCCCATGTCCTCTGATGAACATTGATGTCCCCCAATCACCCCACACCTGCACACAATGAGGACAAGGCTAGTCCCTTGGGGTCCCCTATGGGGTTCTGCACATCCCATCTGATGTCTTTCAATCACCCCACACGTGCACACGCCAGGAGCTGGGCTGGTCTTTCGGGGACCCTTGTGGGGTCCCCCATGTCCCATGATGGCCCTTGATGTCCCCTGATCACCACACACCTGCTCACACCAAGGGCAAGGCTGATCCCTTGGGGTCCTCCATGTCCTGTGATGGCCCTCGATGTCCCCCGATCACCCCACACATGCACACACCAAACACAGGGCTGGTCCCCTGGGATCCCTTGCAGCATCCCACATGTCAACTCTCTGGTGTCCCTGATCACCCCCCAAATTAACCCCCTTGGCAATCCCCAAACATCTCCTGGTCTGTTCCCCACTGTCCCCCAGCATCACCCATTGGTGCTGTCCCTGGGGACCGCCGGTGGCTCACGGTGCATCGCCGCAGGAGTGGAGCGAGGAGCTGGGGCGGCTGGCGGGGGTGCGGGCAGCCAGCTGCCTGGAGAGCCGTGCTCCACCGACAGCCCCGCAGCTGGGCTGGAGCGAGGCCCTGCTGCCGGCGGGCACTGGGGGCTTCGGGGCCGTGCTGGAGCGGTGGTTTGCCGAGGGCCAACACTATGACTACAGGACAGGGCGCTGCGCTTGGAATGCCACCTGCCGCCATTACACCCAGGTGAGCAGGGCGGCACGGGGGGACACGGAGGGACATAGGGGCTAGGGGAGGTGCAGAGGCCAGGAGAGAGAGGTGACATGGCCCTCTTTCACAGCTGGTGTGGGCCACAGCGGGACACCTGGGCTGCGGGAGGCACCTCTGCACCGGCGGCCGCGGCGAAGCCTTCGCCTGCGCCTACTCCCCGGGGTAAGGGTACCCGGGCGGGAGGAGGCGGGGCTGAGAGGCGGGGCCTCGGTGTGAGTGGGCGGGGCTAGAGAGGTGTGGGTGGCCTGGGATGGGCGGAGCTAGGGAAACCCCTCCCGCTGTGTGGGCGGGGTCTCCACAGGGGTGTGTCCAGCTGGGGCGTGGCCTGGCCTATGGGGACGTGTGGTGAGGGGTGGGGCTGGGACTGTGGGCGTGGCCTTCTGTTGGCAGTGGGCGGGGCTGGTGAATGTGGGCGGGGTTGCGCCCTGGGAGTGGGTGGGGCCGGACAGTGTGGGCGGGGTCTGACTCTGGAGGGGGTGTGACCTGGATGTGTGGGAGGGGTCTTACTCAGGAATGGGGGTGGCCTGGCTGTGTGAGCGTGGCATGGAGCCGGGCAGCCACCTCCCCTCGCTGGTGCCACAGGGGCAACTGGGAGCTGGCGGGGACGCCTGTCCTGCCCTACAAACAGGGACCCTGGTGCTCCCTCTGCACGGCTGGCCTCTCTGGCTGCTTCAAGTCCTGGGACCACAGTGGCGGGCTCTGCGGTGAGTCCCCGCGGTCACCCTGGCTCCCCCGTGGCCCCTGGCCACGCCACAGCCCTTGACGCCTGTGCCGCCTCTCTGCTGTGCCCAGAGGTGCCCAGGAACCCCTGTCGCATGAGCTGCAGGAACAGTGGACGCCTCGACATGAGCAGCTGCCAGTGCGTCTGTCCGCCTGGTTACACGGGCAGGTACTGCCAAGGTGGGCACCCGTGCCACCTCTGCCTCCCGCACCTCTAGGGAGAGACTCTGGATGAGGATAAGTGATGCTGTTGGCAGAGGGCATGCATGGACATGAGCAGCATGGCACGTGCATGCCTGGTCAGCGCATGCATGCATGGGGGAAGCATAGTGCATAGGAGCAAGCAGTGCATGGTCAGTGCAGTGCATGTGTGTGCATGGCTGGTGCAACATGTGCTTGCAAACAGTTGGTGTGGTTCATGCATGTGCATGGCCAGTGCAATGCATGGACGTACAGAGTGGGTGCAGTGCATGCATGTGCAATGTCAGTGCAGTACACGTGTGGGCATGGCTGATGCAGTGCATGCATGCACAGGATTTGTGCAGTGCACACACGTGCATGGCTAGTGCAATGTGTGCGCCGCCAGTGCAATGTATGCTTGTGAAGGATGGGTGCGGTGCATGCGTGTGCATGGCTGGTGCGGTGCATGTGTGCGCAGTGCTGGTGCAGCTCATGCACATGGCACAAACAGTGTGGTGTTCACAGTCTGCTCAGTGCCTGCGTGCCCACAGTGGTGCAGCACATGCATGCACCAGGTCAGCTCAGTGCATGTGTGTGCACGGATGGTGCCCCAGTGCACAGCACGAGCTCACGGAGGGCAGACAGGGGTTGGGGAGCCCCCTCACCAGCTAACACACCCTCTTGTCTGCAGTGAGGTGCAGCGGGCAGTGCCTCCACGGGAAGTTCAGGAAGGAGGAGTGCTCCTGCCTCTGCGATGTGGGCTACGGCGGCGCCGAGTGCGGCAGTGAGTCTGCACCCGCCTGTGGCTGCTTCGGGGTCCCAGCAGCAATCTACAGGCAGGGACCCCCAGAATGGGGCTAAGGGTCCTCTGGTGGGCCAGCTCTGCCAGCACAGGGACCCACCTGCACCCACCTGTGTCCCCAGCAAAGATTCGGTTCCCTTTCCACGCCTGCGACGTGCAGATAGACGGTGACTGCTTCATGGTATCTCCTGAGGCTGACACCTACTATGGGGCCAAAATAAAGTGCCAGGTGAGCCTCTGGAATGTTCCGGGCATCCCTTTGAAGCTGAAAAATGCCACCTGTGCTTGTAGGTCCCCCAATGCATCTCTCCACTGCCTGGCACAGGTCTAGGCCATGTGTTTGGGACTGACTTGCTCCCTTCCCTGCAGGAGAAAGGGGCGATGCTGGCCCAGATCAGAACGCAGAAGGTTCAGGACATCCTGGCTTTCTATCTCAGCCGCTTGGAGACCGGTAACAGGGTGACAGACACTGATTTTGAGACCGGAAACTTCTGGATCGGTGGGTGATGGTGGTGGGCAGGGTTTGGGGTACCTGGGGTGCTGGCAGACGTGCCACCACATCTCCCGCTCCCCCAGGTCTCACCTACAAGACGTCCAAAGCTTCCTTCCGCTGGGATGTGGGCGAGCCGTCCTCCTTCACCAGCTTCGCTTTCGGGCAGCCAGACAACCAGGGGTAAGTGCCCACTGGATGCAGAGGCCACCCGAGCTCTGTGCATTGTCACCACCATGCCACTACGCTGGCTGGCTTCACCCGCCTCCTGCTGGGACACAGGTTTGGGAACTGCGTGGAGATGCAAGCATCAACTGCCTTCAACTGGAACGACCAGCGCTGCAAGACGCGAAACCGGTACATCTGCCAGTTTGGTGAGTGCCTGGGAGTCCTGGCGCACCTTCCTGGGGTGCCAAGCCCCAGGGGTGCCGGTCCCCAGCTCTGCCAGGTCTATCCCCTGCTTCTAGCCCTGCCCAGACCTCTGGGTCCTTCCTGACCTGGGGAACACTGACTCTGCACATCCTGTTGCAGCCCAGGAGCACATCTCCCTGTGGCAACAGGACCCCTGAAGCAGCAGCTCCAGGCACCAGCCAGTGCTGGCTGCTGTGCCAAGCCTGGAGCACAGGATCCCAGTGCCATGCCAAGCCCAAACCATGGCTCAGAAAGACCCCTGCACAGATCCCCTGTGCAGGGGACAGGGGACTGAGCGGACCCATGGCACTGAGACCTGGTGAGAAGGGAGTGCGCTCTACATCAGCATCCCCAAAAGAGCATCTTCTTCTGCCTCTCACCTTCCTCTGTCACCATCACACTGCAACAGCCCCCAGGGCAGGGAGATGCCTCTGCAACAGCCAGGTCAAACAGCATCCTCCTCCTATGCTGGCAGCTGGACTGTGTCTGGACCAGGGTGCCAATATGACAAGGGACAACTTTGGCTTCTGGGGGAGCACAGACTTCGGCACGGCTCAGGGTGAGGGCTGGGGCTGGGTTCAGCTCTGAGCTGTCACCCTGGCCTGGATCGGAACCCCCAGCCTGGCACTGCGGGTTCCTCACCATCACCTGGTCCTTGATCATCACCTGGTTCCTCCTTTTCTGCCCAGTGGTTAATAAAGACCCTCTCTCCCTTAGGAAAAGCCGTTTGTCTCCTTTTCCCTACGAAACCCACCAAATTCTCCCTCCGCCATGTCCTGCATCCTGCCCACACTGGGTGGCACCTCCAGCTCCATCCCTGGAGTGGGTGCTGGGTCAGAGGGGTGGGCACCAGCCTGGCTCCTGCCCAAGCTCATGTCTCCATCACCCTGGGATTGTTTGGAGGGGTGGTGTTAGCCCAGAGCTGCTTCTTGCAGCCCTGGGACAGCCCCAAGCAACAGCAGCCCACATGCTGGGTCAAACCTGTGCCCCACTGCTGGTCCTTATCAGGTGCCTCTGGAGGGGACTTGCTACCACTGTCCCCGTGCTGGCATCCTGCAGGGACACACCCACCACAGAGCTGTGGAGCCACCTCCTTCACCTGCCCTCCTCCCTTCCAAACAGCACACTCCATTGCAGGACTGGGGTAGAAATTAAACCCTCACAATTCAGGGCACCACGTGCTGGCTGTTTGCGCTGTGGCCTCGGCTCTGTGGAGGGACGGCAGGAGCTGCACAGCCACCAGAAAGGCTGGGCTCAGGGCTTCGGGGTGAACGGGGTAAACTGGAGCGCAACTGCGCTGTCGGCTGAGGGGAGCAGAGTCAAGGGGGGCTGGAGGCAGGAGATGGGGAAGCAGCCTGGGGAGGATGAGAATGGTCCAGCACAGCCACCACATCTGTGCAGCTGCAGCGGGGTGGGGGGAAGAAGTCAGAGCCCCCGGCCCCGCGCTGCCGCCAGGTACCTGCAGGCAGGGACAGGCAGCAACGCTGCAATAAAGCATCGCTGCGCCTGGGGAGGGGCGCGGGCGTGGCGGGGCGTGGTCGCCTTCCCCCATCGCCGTGCAGCGGTGGTACGGCCCGCGGTCCCCCCTCTCCGCCCGCCGCTGGTAGGGCCCGGTGGCGGCGCGCTTGGGCCGGAGCGGCGGGACTGCGGGGGCTGCGGGGCCGGGGCTGCTGGGGCTGCGGGGGCATGACGCTCTTCGGCGGCGGGGACGCGGGCTGGAGATGTGAGTACCGACCCGGCTCGGGCCCTCATCCCTCCCGGGTGCCCCCTCCGTGATCGGCCTTCTTTCAAACACCGCCCCCCCCAGTAAATGCTCCAGCACTGGGGTGCTTGCCCGGCAGTGGCTGCCCTGCCTGGGAGAGGGGTGTCCCCTTGCAGCTGGCCTTCTGGTGCACGTAGGTGTCCCCCATACGTAGCATCCCACCTCGGGCAGGGCCCCCTCCCGGTACCGAGCTGCCTCCTGCCTCCCACCTCAATACCAGTCCCTGCCCACGGCTGGGATGTCCTCCCAGTACTGGCATGCTTGGTTGTCTCCATACTACTAACCACCCACCAAGGGCAGGGGTGTCCTTCCAGCATCATGATGATTCCCGTACCATTACCCCCAGGACAGAGATGTCCTCCTGCTACTGGGATGCTCCCCACTCCATTACCTACCCAGGACAGGGATGTCCTTCCAATACTGGGAAGTCCCCCATACCATTACCCCCCAGGACAGGGATGTTCTCCAAGTACTGCAATGTCCCCCCTGCCATTACAGGGAAGGAAGTCCAGATGCAGGGTCGATGGCCCCAGGGTGCTGGAGCCCTGCTGGCCTGGGTGCCCTGCCCCAACAGGACAGCCCTCTTGGTTGCAGGTGGCCTGTGGTGGGGTGCCTGGCCATGGCTGAGGGCCCTGGCTGGGGTGCTGGGGTCTCCATCCCACTGGCAGTGAGGGGAGTGCGTGGCTCTGCCAGGCAGGTGTGATGGGTTGGAGAGAGGGATGTCAACGGTGGGCTCTGGTCCTAAGCGGTGAGCTTGTCTGTCCTTGAGGATGCTGGCTGTACCCACAGAAAATGGGTGACAGTGTTAACCAGCACACACAGCGCAAGTGGAGCACCTTCCCCAGCTCACCCGGAGATCAGAGCCAGCCCGCAGACTTTGTCACACAAGGTGACAGACTGGAAAGCAGAGTGCTGGTTTCTTTCTGCTCAGATCTTCCCCAGAAGCCCTTTCCTCTGCAGGGATGGAGAGACCTTGCTGTGGCAGATATGGGGCTGGAGGGGACTCATGACCAGTATCCACACTCCTGGGGAGGTCTAGACCTCTTCGATGAGCTGGTGTGTTCCCGGAGGACTCAGGAAGCTTAAGCTCAGGGTTCTCTGGTGCATCTACAATTTCACCTATGGGACAACTGGTCATACCACGGCCAAGGGGAAGCATGCAAGAGGGATGCCTCAACATCTCACCCACCAGCTCCTGCCCCAGCAGCCAGAGAGGTTTTGGAGCCCTGCAGATTTACAAAATTAAATATATGGAGATGTTAGTAAAGCTTTGCATCAGTGGCACTCAAATGTATACTGAGAAAACAGATTCAAGGCACCTTTTAAATGGACATCATTGGCTGTGAAGCCCTAAAGAAGGGTTGAAGAGCATCACCGGGAGGTGTGATGTGGCATCACTGAGCCGCATGTCTGGGGACATTTCTATCCCGCCTCTGAGCATCGCACACATCTGGGCAGCCTTTGAGAGTGTGAAGCAGCTGGGTGTGGAGCTTCCCTATCCCTGGCACCTGTCTGTGGTGGGCAGCACTCGCTGCCATCCTGCTGGCCTGGGGGTCTCTGAAAAATGGCCCAACCACCCAGCAGGGGGGACAGCAAAGAGAGATTCACCACAGTGGGGGGAAATGTTTCTGGGGTTTAATTACCATCATAATAAGAGGTGCTTTCTGCCAGCCTAATTGGGGCCTGCCTGGCCTCAGCTGGGCTCCTGGGGATAGGGCAACTGTGGGAAGGGGCTGCTGGAGCTGCTCTATGTTCTGGCACAACCCTGGGCTGCTCCTGTCCTTCCCCAAAAACTTAAAGAGACGTGCCAGCCTTGGACTTGTCCTGCACATGCTCTGGAGTGGGACATCTCCAACAGGGAGAGGAGCATGGCTGGGAGCCTCGGGAAGCCGATGCCAGAGACATATCCATGTGGGATAGGGTGTTGGCATCTCCTTTTTTCCCAGCACTCATTTCCTTCCTTTCTCTCCCCTCAGATTTGGACATGGCCAGGGAACCCACACTGAGCCGGGCCAGGCTGGGCCAGAAGCGGCAGCATAGCAGCAGCCTGTACCAGTGAGTGCTGGCGCCTGGGGCGGGGGCTGCACCGGGGGGGCACCTGGCTTGGGCTGGGGACTGTCCCACGTTTGGTTCCTCTTCCTCCCTCTGCTCTCCATCACTTGCCCATCTGATTGTGCTGGCTGCCTGTAGTGGTGGGTGTGGGTTCATGGGCTGTCCCTGCCCCATCCCAATGGTGCTCTTGGAGCACTGCCTGGCTGCATCGATGGCAACTGCAGTCTTCGCTGGGTCCTGTCCATTGTGTGTTGCTGGTAGGGTGTGGAGATCCCCCTTCCCCATCTGAAGGCACTCAGGAGAAGAGCAGAGCCTGGTGGTCTCCATGCCTGTCAATGCTGGCTGCAGTTCTGGCCTTTAAACGCTGTTCCACAGGGGACAGACAGAGGCACAGAGGGGTGGCGTTGGCCCTGGTGGTGGCGATAGATGATAGTGATGGAAGCAGAAGAGCAGTTCCTCATTCCTGGGAGGTTTTGGCTCCCTGGCTCAGCAGGCATGTGATGAGGAGGGGACCGGAGCTGGGCTCCGTCTGTCTCATTAGAGAGCTTTTTGCAAACGCCCTGATTGAACTAATTGCTCTGCCCGTTGCCATGGTGCTGGAGGGATGCAGCGCTGGCAGGGCAGGGACCGCGGGCCCTCTTGGGCCATTGGAGCGTGGTAGCTGCTGCATTCCCAGGGGATGCTCTGAGCAAAGAGCTGAGCTGGGAAAACCCTTGCTGTGTCCCTGGCTGGGCGCTGCACCGCAAGACTGGGTGTGTCATGGAGCCGCTGGTGTTCCCATGGCAGGGGTGGCCTCTGGCATCCCCATCTCCTTCAGTATGGGCTCTGGGCAACAGCAGTCATCGGAGCTGGCACCTTCCCTGTGCCCTGTGTGTGCATCAGGACTCCTCTCCAGCTGCCCATTCCACTTGTCCCCAAGGCAGGTTGTGACCTTCCTCCCTGGGTGAGGGGCAGGATGGGGGTGCAAAGGACCCGCCATCCCTGTCACCGTGATGGAACCTTGCAAGGCAGAAAGGCTGGACCAAAAGCTCCCAAAATAATCCCAAATGCAAAGAACTGGAACAGGTGGGTCCTGGCACCCTGGGGGTTGCAAACTCACCCTTACCAGGAGGGCTGACACTTGCCAGCTGTGCCCCATGTGGATTATCCTTGAATAAGGCAGGGTGGCAGCAGGGCTGGGGATGCCTTTGCCACAGGCTCCAACCTGCCTTCTGGGCTGGGCAAACCTGACTCGGGCTTGGTAGCCACAGGCAGGGCAGCCCAGGTTGCCTGTCAGCCCCACCCCCCACAAACCTTCAGCTCTCCCTGAGCTTCAGCATCAGTCCCACAGCAACAGACTCATCTGCAGAAAAATCTGAAGCCCTGGGGGACCTTGTCCTGGTCCCCCCCAGTCCCAGCAGCATGTCTGGGGAAGGTTCCCTGCTCCCAGTGATGCTGAGCATGGCTTTGTGTCCCTAGGGTTAGGCTTAATCGTACGCTCCCTGACTCCACAAGAGCTGAAGCAGCAAAATGGGCTTCAGCATCTTTACCCTTCCGCCTCCTCCCCCCTCATTCCTGGTCCACGGTGCATGATTTATTACCGGCATGTCGCCTGCCCGCATTGGAGGCAATCCTTTGACAGATCGCTTCTTAATTTGGAGCCGAGTGAGCCGGCAGCGTGCACACAGAGCCAGGGACCGTGAAATTTAACATCAGGGTGCTCTAAATGCAGCTTCCCGAGAGCAGAGCCTGCTGATGCTGTCCTGGGGGCTCTCCCTCCACCCCCTCAACACCCTCCCTTGGTGGCAGCAGCAAACCCCTGCCAGGGCACAGCCACCTCCCTGGACCACGCTGCAGCTCAGGCAGCTCCCGCGGTACCCTCTGGCATGTCCCCAGGGATGGCGATGGACACTGGGTGGGGGTCCCTGCCCTGCTGTGCCCAGCTGCTGCCACTCCATGGTGTTCATGGTCCCGCAGTGTACATGACTTGTTCTCCTCTCTCTCCCCTTCCTGCAGCAGTAACTGCGACCTGGACTACGATCTCTACAGGGACGACTTCCCATACCGGTGAGCACAGCATGCCAGGAGCAGGGGGGACTGGGCACGCTTCTGCAAAGGCAGAAAGCAGGGTGTCCCTGGGCATTTGTTCCCCCATCTCCAGAATAAACTCGATGGCATTGCCCCCTTCGGGGAGCGTGAGCGCCACAGCTTCCCTGGGCTGGCAGCCTCGGGGACAGTGTACCTGGGCCATGGGCAGCGTGTAGGCTGGGCAATGCCCAGGTTGGGGGTCCTTCACCACAGAGGGACCTCGAGAGATGCTATCTTGGCTGGCAGGGGATGCTGCTGCACCTCCGAGGTTGCACTCATACCACTGTGCTCTTGTGCCCTTTCAGGGTGTACGAGTACCAGAAGATCCCCCCCCTCATTAACCGCATCCCGGTCAAGGCCAGACGAACTCATGTGGAAGGAGGAAGAAAAAGCAGCCTGAGTCCACAGCCTGGGGCAAGGAGCAGCACCAGCTCCACGGCAGGACGGACAAAGTGTAAGTGCAATGCAGCTGGGAGGAAGAGGAGACTTGGCCTTTGCATCTTGGTGCATCAGAGCAGTGATGATGCCCAAAGGTCCCACTCAGTGCTGACCGTTTTGCTACAAGTACCCAGCTCCAGCAGACATGGCCTAGACTGTGCTGGGTTGTTGGGTGTCCCCTGGACTTGTCCCTGTTCCCCAAGGATGCTCTACGGGGAGGATCCTCTGGAGAGAAGGATGCTCTGGCAAGGAGGAGTCTCTGGAGGAGAGGATGCTCCAGAGGTCACTGCCCAGGACGGCGTGTCTCCCCAGCTCTGAGCAGAGCCAGGTGGGATCCTAACGGTTCCTCTCTCTGCAGTGCGGGCTGAAGAGCTGCACTCCATCAAGGGAGAGCTGAGCCAGATCAAGGCACAGGTGGACAGTCTGCTGGAGAGCCTGGACCGCATGGACCAGCGGAGAGAGCGTCTCGCAGGTGAGGGGACGGGCACAAAGGGACCCTGCGAGGACAGGGCTGATGTTTGCACAGATACCCCACATTTCTGCTGTCTCTGTCCTTGCAGGGTCCAAGGAGAGTGAGAAGAAAAGGGCAGAGACGGGGGCAGAGTCCCCATCCTCAGCAGGAGAGGGGTCACGGGAGCCCCGTGGGAACAAGGAGACAGGAGCTGATGGGCACAGTGACCTGCGCAACATCGACAGTGCTGAGGAGAGCACAGACACAGAAGAGACGGTAAGAGGAGGGTCAGATCCTGTGCCAGGCTCTGTGCTTTCCTAAAATATGTCCTCGCCTACTGCCCACATGGGTCCTGGTGGAGGATGCCCAGAGCAGAGGAGATGCTGTCCTGCCTGTGTGCCAGGGATACAACCACCGGTGCCTCTGGGACAGCCTCCAACACCAAATCCCCACATGTGCATTACTCGAGCAGCACAGGCTGCAAAACCCCCCTTGAAGTAAAAATATCCTTTATCAAAGCTGCTGCTCCCACACCTACATCTACCAGCTGGGCGCAGGACCCCAGGTGTCCCTGTGCTGGGCAGGGTGCCAGGTTTGATCCTGCTGCCTGGGCACATCAGAGGACGGCCACGCTGTGTGTTTCTCCCTGCAGGTGAAGAACCACATGTCAGACCCCGAGGGGAGCCAGTAGATGGACTGGGATGCTGTGGCCTCCCGCCCTGGCCAGCCCTTCCCTCTTGTGTTCGTATTTCTTTTTGAGGCTTCCAGCTAGTGCCATGCGTGCCGCGAGGTGCCCGCTCTTGGCACGGCCATCCCTGCCGCCGGCAGCCCCGCGTCCCACCCCTGCGAGACGCCAGCCAGCCGTGGCAAGAGAAGCCTTTGTGTTTGAGTGCGCTTGTTTTCGTTTTCCTCCTGTTTTCAGAGCTAGGGATAAACAGATGTGGCTGGGGGAGGGAGGGGAGGAGCAAAGATAAAAAGGACTGTATCCCAGAGGAGCATCCCAAATCCTGGTTGCCTTGCGTGCAAGCAGTCCCCCACCCAAAGGGTGCTGTGGGGTGCAGAGAAAGCACCCCAGGGTTCCCAGCCCCTATGCACAGGTTGCATCCCAACCTCCCCTGCCCTGCAAGCCCACCACTGTCTCCAAGCTCGAGGAACCAGCTCAGCAAGGTTCAGCAGGTGTGGGTACAGCCTGATGAGGCTTTTGGAGCCGCTAAGCATCCCATCACAATGCCATGGGGAGGGACCACCTTGAGACAGGTTGGTGGGGCTTTTGTAGAATTTTGGGATGGAGGGGTGGAACTGAGCCCAGCTCCAACACCAGCTGCAGGGCCAAGAGCAGGGCAGTGCAAACCCAATTGCTCCCAGTCACCCCTGCTCCCAAATGGGTTTTCCTTAGTGGTTTACCTCAGGCTGTTCTTGGCCGTGGATCACATTCGCAGTCAGGATTCCCATGAGCAACTCTGCCAGGGCTCCTGCGCCCAAGGAAATCGCTGTCCCCCTCCGTGCTCCCCAGCGCTGCATCTCGGTTTGGTGTCCCTCATTTCCAGGTCATCCTTCTCTCGCTGGTAGGAACTTGTTCTGTATTTCTAATTTGCTCTGGTAAAAGAGTGTATTGTGTTGGAAAGAAAAATTATTTGTATTTCTTTTCTCTGGTTATTCCACTCTGATGCAGTTTTTAACCATCTTAAGTGTATGTGTAATTTTTACACCTATTTTTATGCTGCCTGACACAGCCCGAGGCTCTGGGTGCTTTCTGGGCTGTTGCCTCAGAGGCTGCTTTCCCTGCAACTCAAGCCAGAGGCAGGAGGAGTGCAGCTCTGCCTTGTTTCTCAACAGAAACATTAATTACCACCTTCACCCAGAATACTCCCTACCAGCCTAGTGTGGACCTGCTCCTCTTCATCCCCAGGAATAACCAGACCCCAAAGCAGCACCCGGCTCCTCCTCACCCCTCGAGGAAGGACGGCAGGAGCAGAGGTGATCCCGATGCCTGGCTGCTGGTCACCCCGAGTGCATCCTTCCACCTCTGCCTGTGGCTGGCAGAGGCCCCAGTAGAGCCATATAGGCAGAAAACTCACCAGAAAAACCTGATTTATTGTAAAAAAAATAACCAACTAAACACATCTCTGCCACCCTGAAGTGCGGCCTGGGCAGGAGGTCCAAGAGATGCAGTCTGTGCCACAATGTGGTTCCTGCTCAGTGCTGCCCGTGTCCTGCCTGCGTGGATGGTCATGGTGGGCAGCTCCACGTGGGGGTCTCAGTCCTGGTGTCACCCCAGGGTGGGCTGTGAGGTCCCGCAGTTCTGGCGGCTGCTTGGAGAGGGGTCTCTCAGCGTGCGAGGCTGCTTGGGTCCTGCAAGGCCACGAGGGAAGAGTCTCCTGTAATGCCAGGGCTCCTCAGGCAGGCTCCGGGGTGCTCGGGCAGTGTGGTGGCTGCTTTGGGGGTTCTCCAATGGTGGGGTGGAGGCAGGCTCCGGTGTCCTTGGGTAGGTTTCTTGAGCCTCCAGTGGCATGGGCAACTCCAGGGGTCTTCAGCAGCCCAAGGGCTGGCTCAGGCTGGCTCTGGGGGTGTCTCTGGCAGCATGAGATTTGGGTCAGACAGGCTTCAGTAGTCTCCGGCAGCATTGGGGACAGCTTGGGCAGGCTCTGGGAGGCAGCCCCATCCCCAGACGGGGGCCACCCAGGCACAGTCGGCACTCAGGCAGTGGTGGCAGTGGCGGTGGCAGCAGCAGCGGCATCACGGCGGCGGGCAGCCCGCAGCAGGCTCTGCCGCAGCACGGGGTACAGGCGGTGGCAGCCGTCGAGGCCGAGTCGCAGTGCCTCTGCCCAGCTGTCGGGAGGGCTGCCCTGCCCGCCGCCCAGCACCGCTGACACCTGGTTCAGAGCGGGCAGAAGAGCCACGGTGAGCTGGGCGACGGCACGGCGCTCCTCGGGCTCCCCGGGCTGCAGCATCCAGGCGGCGGCGGGCCCGGGAGGCCGGCACAGGGCACAGCCCACGGCCAGGTCGTACATCTCCACCCCGGCATCAGCCAGGGCCAGGGCGGCGGCGCTGATGGCGGCGGCCAGCGCGGAGCCCCCGTCCTGCAGCAGCAAAGCGCTGACGGCCAGGCGGGCCCGCGGGTACCGGGCCAAGCGCACGGCCGGCTCCAGCGCTTCCCGTAACGCCGCCGCCGCATCCCGCTCCGCCTCCCGCTCCGCCGCCGAGCCCGGCCGCCACCGAGCCCCGCGCCCGGCGAAGGGCGCCCGGCGGAACTCGCAGAGCAGCCAGCCCCCTCCTGCCGCCGCCGCCGCCCCGCCGGGCTCGGCCGCCTCCCGCGGGCCCCACGCGGCGCAGAGAACCTTAGTCCCGCCGCTCAGCTCCACGTAGGCCGAGCCCTCCGCCTGGCTCAGCAGCCCGGCCCGGGCGAACAGCGGCCGCAGGGCGCAGGGATCCCGCGGGGCTGCATCTTCCTCCTCCGGTACCTCCCCGCTTCCCCCGGCCGCTGCCCAAACCTCCGGCGGCTGCGACTCCTCCGGGCCCTGCAGCCGGCGGTGATCCAGCGGCATGGTCGGTGGGGAAAACGGGCAGCGAGCAGGCGGGGCCGGGCAGGAGGAGGAGCTCGGCCCGGCCCGGCCCGCCCCCGTTAAGCAGAGCCGAGGCGGCAGCGCGCAGGACGGGCAGCATTTATTGATAGGAACGGCGGGGTTGGCTCAGCAGCAGGCAGGGGATGGGCAGCAGGGCAGAGAGGGGGCGCTAACACCCCCCGTCAGTTCTTCAGCTCCCCCAACCGGAGCGTGGCAAAGTCCGTGGCCAGTTTCAGGGCTTGCTGCAGGCAGCCCACGTTCTTGCCCGTTGCCTGTGCGGAGACGTCCTTCCCACCACCTTTGCCGTCCATCAGGCCCGACACCTCCTGCACCCACTGGCTGGCCTTCAGGCCCTTATTTGCTGTCTCCTGGGTAGGAAAAGAAAAAAAATATTAAAGGAGCTCAACCTGAAGCCAGCAAGCAGTGAGTAAAGAAGGTCCATGAGCATGGTATCTCAGGACAAAGCTCTTCCAGGTGCAGGTCCTGGAGGACAGTTAGGCCAGCAGTCCAGGGGCAGCCTGGACTTAACCATGCTAATTCCTGGCTCTTTCCCTTTCACTCTTTGCAAGGCACACCTCTTCTACCCCCCAGAGCCTGATGATAACCCAAAGCACAAAGGTTGTGGCTCTTGCCAAACCCACATGAGTTTTGGCCATGTAGTGTTAGATAGTCACTGCCTGGAGGCTGTGGATCCACCTCTGAGGCTCAGAGAAAGGCAGATAAGAAGTGTCGGCGTTACCTGGGGCACCTGACACAGGCAGGTGATTCTGCCGGCTTCATTATCTACAGCGAAGAGCATGGTGGCAGTCTGTGGGGAGTAAGTCTTGAAGAGCTTCAGAGATTCGTTCAGGGCCTGGAGGAGGACAAAGTCATTGCAGCTCACCTTTCCTGTGCTCGCAGCCAGCCCTGCTCCACCCCCCGGCACCCACGGAGATCCCGGGGATCTGGACTTGCATTAAACCAGCCAGCAGCACCCTGCAGCGTTCCTCACAAGAGTGATTTTCACAACCCCAGGTGTGTAGAAGCCTTGGCAGGGGACAGAAGCCCTGGCTGTGTACCCTCAGGGCTGTAAGCAGGCAGGAGTGAGGCGCTGCTTTTATTTCCTCACCTTCATTTATCCAGAAACTGGCAGAATCAGTGACCATGCAGCCCCAAAGCAAGAGAGCCTTTGCCTGAGCGTACTGGCTGGAGGGAAAAATGCTCTGCCCTGTGATGCGAGCTCCCAGCAGGAGGGAGCAGATGTTCTGCGGCAAGTCAGGAGGATTCAAATGCAGCGTGAAGAAGCTGCCAGGGTTATGAGACACAGCAGGCATGCTGGAGAAACTGCCAGGCAGCCTGTTATTCCCAAAGAGACCATCATCCTTGCTCGCATAGACAGTACAATGCAGCACAGTGCTCCAGCAAGTGGGCCCTCCCGTGAGCAAAGTGGTGCTGCTGTAGCTGGAGAGGGAATACAAAGCTCCTCAGGCTGCTGGCACCACCATTCCCTGGGGATGTGCCCTTCTGCCAGGGGGAACATCGCACTGGTAGTTAATGCCAGCAGGAGTGCTGGCATCGTGGGGATGGCCACAGAGAGCCAGCAAGCGTCTGTAAGCTTCCCGGAGAGGAAATTTAAATAGAGCATTAAAACCCAAGAGGTCCAAGGTAAGGGCACAATCAGTCCCCGCTGCCTGGCACTTGCTGGGCTCAGCACTGCAGCACGCGAGAGAGCTTTTGTTCACAATAGAAATCGCTCAAAAAGAAACTTAACTTGTGCATGGAGGAGGCAAGGAGCAGTTTCAGCCCTGGTCAAAGAATTTGAACCTTGCTGCAGCAGAGCTCAGGAGCTGGGGAGCAGCTCTCTGGTCTGGCTCTGTCCACACCTGCAGCCTGGGATGCTGCTCCCAGAGCTGATCTGCAATGGCCACAAACATCACAACTTCTGTAGGTTGGCAGAGCTGCTGTTCAGAGTTCCTCAGACCTGCTCTTTAGTGTCATGACTGCTCCTGGATGAGTCTTACCTGGGACCTAATGTGATTTCTGTTGGGGTCCCTATCCACCACCAGGTTTGGAAGCTCAGCAAATGGCCAAGGTCCCTTCCACACCCCTGCAAACCCATGTGTTAGTCCAGGAGGTGAGACATAGAGAGCATTGCAGTGGTCCTCCCCTTCTTCACCAGCTGCTGCTCAGGGCTGGCACGTGGCAAGAGAGACAGCTCTGTAACACAGCACTACCTCCACAAGCCAACAGAGACCAGGAAACTGCTCCTCAGGCACAAGGAAGGTTTTCATGAGAGACCAGACCTTCCCATACCTTTGCTGAAGCTCCATTTTCCATTTCCATGATGACAAATGGCTGGTTAGGGTGACTCTCTATGACTTGCTTGGTCTTCTCCAGCACCTGAGTACAACAGCAATCAGATACTAGAGCACACACATTGCATATGGACACAAGAACCACCCAGATGGAGCTTCCCTGCAAGTACAGAGGCACCCAAGGTGCCCCAATACACTCACAGCCCAGCCTGGAACAGCCTCATGCTGCAGAGCCAGGAACAAAACGTGCTGGTGGGCAGATGTATGGTTTGCAAGGCAGCAGCAGTACTATGTCTGATTCCTCCTCCGGAAAAATCCAATGGGATCTAGGAGGAGGAACCACGCACCACCCATACCATGCACCCAGAGGCACCACTAGGGCAGGAGCACCCCAATTTCCAAGATGTGCTGCCAGCACTTCACCCCAGGGAACAGGCGTGGAAGTAGCCATGCCTCCGGAGGGAGCTGGATGGCTGAACAGAGTGAGGGGCATCCCCACAGCTCAGCTCCCTTCCACACTGGACACAAACAAAGCTCCCACAGGAGCCCTCCCTAACCCTCCCACACTGTGCCTTGTGCTCACTCGTTTCTGGATGTCGGCTTTGCTGGCTCGGTCCAGGTCGTCCATAACTTTCTTTAGTGCTTTAACAGCCTCTCTCAGCTCATCTTTCTGCCACTGTGGGATAACAGCAGTGGCCAGTGTCTGCAAAACAGGGGTGGGCAGAGAGAGTCAGAGGTATCAGTGTCTGTGGCAGGGGATGCTGCACCACACTCATGAACCTCCTCTCCTGCCAGGGAATAGACTGCCTTAGCTTACTGAATTATTTGGTATATTGCTTCTTACAGAACTTTTTTAGAGATTGCTTATATAGAATTCGTTTAGCACAAGTAAGTTTGCTTAGCGTAATTTCTGCAAGCTGGGAACCTTTTAACTCTGCTTCGTTAAGTAAAAAAGGCCTCAGAGTCTTCAAGCGAGAATGTAAGGGGAGCTCCGTCCTGGGGGATAAGTAAAGGAACAGAATGGTGTCTGATAGGAGACGATAAAGAAGGATGTTTTGGTCTGCCAAGAATTTACTTTTCTCCAGCTGCAGGTGCAAAACAGCAACTATAAGTCAGGACTTCAACTGACAGCCTGCCTGACAAAAACAAAGAGATCCAATGAAGAACAGGGAGATCCCAGACTCTGATTTTGCAGTTGGCCCAGAGTGATGTGCAAGGGGTGGGGGCTGGATTTGTGAGGGTATAATTGTCCAAGTTTTTTTTCACTGATGGGCCCTTCTTCAGGAGACACCAACCTTGTGCTGTTGTAGACTGTACCTTGCAAATAAATTCTTTATTTTAGAACAATTTCTGGAATCCATGCCTGAGTCTCTGCTAAGGAAAGCCTAGGGAAAATAAACTTCCTTAACACCTCCTCTCCCAGGGCCTGAGAACTCAGGCAGGAGGTGCTGGCTGCAGCACCCACGGGACACAGCGCTGTTCGGACAGGAGCAGGAAGCTGAACTTGGGCCTTATTAATACCACTCAGTGCCGGCAAACAAGGTCCCCTTCACTTTAGGAAGGCAGAGCACTGCTACCATCCTCACCTCACTGAGATCCGTGATCTCCTTCTGCACATCCTTGTTGGGAGCTGTCTGGACCTTCACCTTGGCCTCCAGGGCTGACAGCAGCTTCTTGAGGCTGTCGACTTTCCTGAGGGCCTAGCAGAACACAACCCGAGTTCAGTCACACAGGGAGATTTAGCAGGCTGGGCTCTTGGCTACCCCCATGAGAAGGGGTTACGAATACTGAAGCCCCAGGGGAAGCAGCACTTGACCAGAAACCGGGTATGATGTTGGCAGACAGGCCCCCAGACTCTTCTTTGCCAGAAGGAATGCCAAAATCCTCCAAAAAAGAAAAACATCTTCCCCACCAGCCCCCTTCCTCTAGCAAGCACCAGCCCAAGCTAGCCCAGGACCAAAGTCTGCCGTAGCAGACAATTCTCAGACTGCACAGCTCTCCTGCCAATCTCACCAGCTGCTGAGGGCTCTAGGTCTGCAGCCCATTCTGCAAAACAACCTGAACTTGACCCCACAGCCACTTCCAGGACCCACCCTCAGCTCTTCTAACAAAACAGCTACAGCCACAACCTCTCTTCCAGCTCTGTCCTCTGGCTGTAGCACAGCTGGGGGCCTCCAGCACAGCCTTTGCTAACAGCAGCATCCTTTTCCATGAGCCCCTTAGACACACCAGTTCTCCCTGGTGATGACTATCCAAACAGGGATATTTGGCAAATTTGAACTACAGGAGTCTTAGCACAGGGTTAATTTTTGGGATTTCACAGAGGATCTCTCCTGCCTCCCTTTACCTTCCGAGCTTCGGCCCCAGTGACTGCAACTATCCTCCGGATGCCTTTAGCAATTGCTTCTTCTGAAACAATCACAAAGGGGCCAGCGTGGCTGGAGTTCTGCAAGTGCCTTTGGAAAGAACCCAGAAAAGACCCACAACAAGAAAGAGTTAGAAGTCCACCTCTCATCTCAGCAGGACTCAGCACAGAAACAAGAAAACCATCCTGCCAGGGTGCTGCAGCAAGCGTAGGGACAGGCAGAAAAGCCAACCTAGCCATTAAAAGCAAATGAGTAGGGAAAGGGTGGCAAGGGCTATGTTCCCAGCGCTGTCAGAGACTGTGTGTGGTCAGGGACAGCACACAGGTAATTTTCTTGCCTGCAAAGGATGATTTAAAATGCAGTTTGATTCAGGACTGGGAATGCAAAGGCACATCATCACCACCACCTCCAGCTCTGCCCTAGCTGTGCCCAGCACACACCCACGGCACCCACAGCAGCACCCAGGCTCCCCAGGGACTGACTCCTTTTCAGCCACCCCACGACCTTCCTCAGATACTCACGTTCCTCCACAAAATTCAACAGAAGTGACAGAGCCTGCAGGGCCAGAGGGGTCAGCCAGCAGCTCCTCCACAGGGATGCCAATCGAGACCACACGGACAGGATCAGGGTAGGTCTCGTCAAAAACTGCCCGCAGTCCTTGGATAGCTTTGGCTGCTGCAAGAGGGCAGTCTTTGGCATAGACGGTCTACAGGAGACAGGAAAGGGACACTGGTAAGAGCTGGTACTGTCACTTGTGACTGAGGGTCTTCGTTTCCAGGGAATCCTGACTTCCTGTAAAAGATCCTGAAAGGGAAGTTATGTGCCTCACCTGCACTGGGGTTTGTTGAGCTGCAGAGATCCTAAAATTGACAGGTCCCCTCCCTTCAAAATTCTTGATAATGTTTGGCTACTCCGACCTGCTGGGCTCCTGTACATTCATTTTGAACCAGACTCCTGAGCAGAGCACAGGGTCCTCCAGGGCCTGTTGTAACAAGGGGCTGGCACCAGGCAGAGCAACTCTCTTGCCCTGAAGGACAGATCACTGGAGGGTCTGGGTGTACACTGTAAATCCATCCAGCCCTGCAAAACTGCCAAACTTCTTGGCTCTTGTAGCTAATGTGACACTAGAGCAGGTAAAGAAACACTCCAACCCTAGACAGGGCTCGGTACCAATGAATAGAGTTTTTCCACTCAAAATTTCCTGTGATGCCAATCTGTGCACAGTACTGCATCAGCAGCTTGAAAGATTCCTGCTGGGCCAAACTCCCAGTATTGCAGAACATCCAAAAGCCTGACTCAAGGTACTTTTTTCCTGAGTACATCCAACCCAGTGGCTGTACCCACCTTTGCCTCCTCAATCATCTGATTGGCGATCCCTTCGACTTTCTTGATTTCCTGGGTAGACAAGGCTCCCTTGGCTGTGAAGTCAAACCGCAGTCTGTCTGGTGCGACCAGCGACCCTCTCTGGTCAGCTTCCCCTAACACCGAGCGCAGGGCGAAGTTGAGGATGTGAGTGGCCGTGTGGTTGCTCATGACCGGCCTCCGCCGAGTCTGAGGGAGGAAATCACTGTTAGACAGGGTCTCACACTAAAGAGCCAAGATCACCTCTAGCAGCAGTAGTGTACTCCAACAGGAACCTCAATGAGCTCAGGAGACCAGAAACAACTTATCATGCTTGCTGCCTTGGAGCCTCTGCTAAAGAAGCAGGACGATCCCCACCAAATTTGTGCATGGCTTTTCCCTGGCAATCCCCTGGCTGGGCCTGTCTGGAGAGAGGGCAAGGACAAACCAGGTTGCAGAAACTGATCTCCACTCCTAAAGAGGGACATGCACTGTAAGATGGAAGCCTTCCCTCTTGCTCCACAGGTATTGCCTCTAGAAGGAAGGAAAATGCATTTTGCAGACCACGTTCAACCCCGCACACACTCAGCAGGCTGAGCGCACTGGAGCAATGTCTGGAGGAGGGCAGAGAGCCCAGGCTCTCTGCTGTTATCCACAACACAGTGGAGCACCGTACATGTTCCATCTCTCAGTTGTGACCATAAATGCATTTCTGTTGCTGCAGCAAAAGCCAGTGAGCATGGCACTGAGCCTGCTGGGCATTATCTGCCTCGTGGTGAGAGAAAGACAAGTGCCAGGTGGGAGATGCCTTGAGCCAGCCAAGCTTTTCTGCATCGTGTGCCATGGACAGAGCAGGCCCCAAACTCCAGGCCACCCAAGCGACATCAACGGAAACAAAGACAAAATCCAGAGACAAAAGATGAAGTCATCTGTTATACCGTGTCTTACCTCATCAATAGACAGGTAGACCTGATCTCCTACTTTCAAGTTTCCATATAGAGTTCCTATGTGAAGCACGTAGCCTCCTCGGACCTGCACATTCTTCACCGTGAATTCTGTTTTCTGTACAAAGAAGGAAACACCCCTAGTGAGCAGGGCAAGGGCCACAGGGAGACAGAGAGTCCAGCCAGAGCTCTGAGCTGCAACTGGAAAAGTCTCAGTTGAGAGCCAGACTGGTGTGTGTGACAGGAGAAAGCTGAGTGTGCCCAGGCACAGCACGCAGGGCCAGAAAACAGAGAAGAGCATGAAGGTGCGGCATGGCTATGGGGCACAGCAGAGCTGGAAGAGTTCCCCAGCTCAGCTCCCAAGCATAGCAATCCCAGCACCACCACCGCAGGCACTCGCATTTGGTAATAGCCTGATGCTGCAGCACAGAGTTCAGGTCCCCAAGAAGTAAGGGGAGGAAACTCCAGCACGTCTGTACCGTGCTGTACACCCGAAAAGGAAACCTGTGCAACTCCTGACACTTGACATGGACAAGAAATTGCTGGGGCTTGCTGGGCCCTTTCTCCTCCTCAGCGCACCCCTGCCCAGGCCCCAGCTCAGACCGAGTCTTGCAAAAGGCCCTCAGGCCCACTCACATCCTCCCTGCCGTCGTCCTCCTTGACCATGTAGCCCTCGTCATAGATCTGCCCACCCTGCTCGGCGTAGAAGCAGGTTCGGTCCAGTACTATCCCACACTCCTGGCCAGTGGATACCTCCTCCACAAACTTCTTCTCCCTGCGGATGGCTTTCACTGTGGCCACGAGGCTCCCAAAATCTGTCACCAGGAGAACAGGCAGTGTCAGTGAAACAGGAAAACCTTGTAGGCACCACATGGGACCAGAACCTCATAGCTACATCTCCCAGTTATTGCAGGAGTTCATGGCAGCTACATTTGTAGGGGGTAAGGAGAAAGAACCAGGGCAACAGTTAGCTGGATAAGAGGAAATTCAATTCTGTGCCCTCCAAGGCAGAGGCCTGTGCAGTAAAAGCCACATGTGCTGCTACAAGCCTGGGGCCTCCTGAGTCTCCACTGAATCAAAGAATTAGCAGCAAGAGCCAGAGCAAGCGTGCTGAGGACAGACCAAACACAAACTGCAGTCTCCTGCGACACTGGCAAAAGGGCAGCTGGGAAACACAAACATGGAAGTGTGGAGACACAAAGCTGCAGGGAACAGGAATCCCTTTAAGACTCTCTGATCACATTGGCAACAATGGACCTGACCAGCAAGGCAGCCCTTGAACAGTCTGCCCTCCTCTTTCCCTGCTCCCTTTGTTACAAGCAGGCAATTCACCCATGCACATTTCCACTCCCGCTCCCCTGTCCTGTAAAAGGTCAGCCCAGAGGATCTTGCTGAATTACATGGCAGGAAAGGTGTGGAAGCAGAGAATAGTTCTGAGAAGGTTTTTACATACCATAGGCACCACTCGGATCTGAAGCATAGCTGTATTTTGGCGAGTCATCCGTCACCTCCAGCCCTCTGGACCGTAGCTCTTCGATGGCATAGATGTCCAGCATGAGGAGGTCCTCCCCACCGGCACCCTTCCCTTGGGATTTCAGCTGCCAACAACAAGCACCAAAGTTTGAGAAAAAGAGAGAGCGGGGAGGTGCTCCCAGCACCCCACCAGCTCCGTATGAAGGCTGAGCTCAAGGTCCCAGGCCTTGCAGTGTTAGTGCGCAAACTTAGCCCCAGCTGCATAGAAAATATTCATCCCACCACTACTGCAGTGCTATGCCCTGGCTGTAAGAGTGAGGCATGAGCAGACACAAAGGGGCAGAGATCCATGACAGCAAACTATAAGGAAGAGAATCCTCCCTGCCCGGAGACCAGCTCCCCCAGACCTGTTATCTACCTGTGCATTTTTCCGCTCTTCTTCAAAGCCCTCCATGTCCACAACAAGGCCCTTCTCCTCTGCAATCAGACCCGTGAGATCAGCAGGAAAACCATAGGTGTCATACAGCAGCCAGGCAGTATCACCTTCAGAGAAAAAGCAGAGCAGTCATCACTTCTTTTCTGCGAGACACTGCTCCTTTACCCCCTTTCTGACTGTCTCTGTCCCACCCAACTGGCTCTGCACCACAGTGAACAGGTCTGGTGAATGTGAAAATCAAAAAGACTCCTCTCTGACAGCAGAGACATCACACCATCATCTTGTGTCTGGGCAGCTTAGAAACCTGAGCAAGTGAATACAGGCCAGATGGGTTGCCCAGCTCTGAGCAATGGTTTTTAGACTCCAACTCTGTCCCCCAACACCTTCCATGACCTCTCAGTTCCCAGCCCAGCTGAGCCTTAACTCAGTGCGAGATACTAAAAGCCTCTTGGTGCATTCAGACAGAAGTCACAGACCTACCAGGGATGGTTTTACTGTCCCCCAGGCTCTGGATCTTCCTGTCCAAGATGCGACGCCCTCTGCTGAGTGTTTTCAGGAACTGATCCTCTTCTTCATTAATGATGTCCTTCACCATATCTGGGTCCTTCTTCAGCTCAGGAAACGCATCTCCCTGCACATCCAGGACAATTAGTCGGTCAACACAGAGATCCGCACACCTCAGCAGAGGAAAACTGCAGCAGATACAGCAGAGCCAGGGAGAACTTACCAGTGACTGCACCACCACATCAACCAGAGTAGCAAAGAAACCCTTGGGGGCATTGAGTTTCTCGTGGGAGTAGCGCACAGCCCGTCGAAGAATCCGCCTCAGCACATACCTATGGAACAGCAGAGCTGCTCATGCAAACGTCACACCTCCGGGCTGTTCCCAGGGGATCCACCAGCACCCACAGGCCACCACCCCCTCCCAGGACCAAAAGCACAGGCTTCCCTCCCCACATTCTCCTTCGAGTAGCTGCTCACACCAGCAGCAAGCCAGAGGTGAGGTGCCAGGCACCAGTTCTGTGACTCAGACTCATGACATGCTTAAGAATCACTCCTGTGAGTCCAGCACAGCCCCCCCGCCCAAACTTCATTGGTTTTTTAACAGTAGCACTGCATCAAGCAGGGTTTTGTGCCCGTGTGCCCACAGTGACCTTTTCTGGGGTCTGACACAGCAGGATTGGTACTCACAAGAACCCTCATACCTTTTGCATGGACCCTGCTACAGAGATTCAATTGTCAAATATACTGAGCAAACACCCTGCTATCCACTGCTCTCATGACAATTTCAGAGGCATCCCAGAGACACAGGAGATCCCAGTCCTCTCAGGGAAGCCATGCTGAACAGAATGAGAGCGCTAGCGAGGCAGCAGCTCCCATCTTACCCTCTGCCAGTGTTGTCAGGTCTGCCCCCATCGGAAAGAGCCAGCGTGATGGTCCGTGCGTGGTCAGCCAGCACCCGGTAGGCCATGTCTATACCGTCAGCATCCTCAGCACCAACCTGCCCCATGTACGGCCTGGCACCCGTGCCCTGAGCAGGGAGTAGAAGGCAGTGGGCAAAAGGGGATGATTATGGGTAGTGGCGACCATTAGCATGGCAGAACGGGGACATGCCTCAGAAGCCAACCCCATTCCACTGCCCACAGCCACAGATGAAGAAAGAGGTGACTCAGTGAAGGCAGGGAAGACCAAGAGCTGCGAGGCTCTGCATGACACTGCAGCCAAATGATCTCCATGACCAGAGAGAAGAAAAGTCAGTTTATCCCAACACAAAGAGCCCAGGATAGAAGAGAGAGGGACAGAGTGCACGGAAATTATCTGTTTTCCACACTGGCTCATAACCTGCCCAGTCAAGAAACTTCTCAGATTCTGTTACATGGAAGACAGTCCAAGCTTCTCTCTTTTAGGGTGTTTTTATCTGTACCCAAAGGAAAGATACTGCTGTAACAAGGCAGCATTGCTTGTGGTGCAAACCTCACACCATGGGCACAGTCCCTACAACCAGGCTCCCAGCAGACAGACAAGGACACATGGGCTGCGTCTAGCCAGTGGCTTTAACATCTACTTCCAACTCTGGAGCTCCATACCTCATCCCCTCCGAGAGGCTTGAGTCTGGGCTCTTCCAGCACAATTTGCAGCCACAAAGCTTTGCTGCTTCCATGGAGCAAAACAAGGCTTGGACTTGCACGCAGAGTTCCCAGCACTGGTAACATGGCCCCTATCCAGGAAGATGTAGCAACAGCATGCTGGTTCTGCAAGTGACTGTCACGGTTTATAGCAAAGACCTCCTCGCTCAGGGGATTTTCTACAAATCAGCATGTTTCAGGTGGAAGACTGAAGAACAAGTTCTGATGCTGGGTCAGCAACACCACGTGCTTTCAAACACATGGCAAAAAGATGGTGCTTGGCCACATGGGACAGCAGAGCATCTTCCACTCAGAGAGGACCATGGAGTGTGCAATCAGGACAAGTCACAGAAACAGGAAAGCTGTACTGCTCATTGTCCTGTGTTTTCCTCTGAAAACATGCCCCAAGGCAGCAATTACTGTGCTGGCCTGTGCTCCTACCCTCAACAATGTAAAAATCCATGGGGCTCGCAGCAGCTTGGAAAGCAAAGACCCAGAGACATAATTGCCTTGTTCAACCAGCCCCATTCACCTCCCCAGGGATTTGGGGAATGGAAGCAACTGGGTCAAGTCCAGACCCAGAGTCCCCAGTTCATACCTTCTGGATGGCTTCAAAGTAAGGAAGGAAAAGGTCTGTGTCATAGTTGGACATCTTGTTCTGCAGCACAGAGACCAGCCTCTCCAGGCCCATCCCGGTATCAATACTTTTCTTAGGAAGAGGTTTCAAAGTCCCATCAGCTTCCCTGCCCGACCACAAAAAGAAAGACAAGACGTTATGGATGGAGGCTCTGCAGGGGCATCCCCATTGCTCTCCCCATCTCTGTGAGATTTTGTTCCATCAGATTTACGGTATGGGCCCATACACGAGTCACACACAAGGCAACTGTGATAAATAACAAGACCCTCCATGACGACTCAGACCCAGGGTGGGATGGCACTTATTCCCTACTGAACTCCTGGCAGATGAACTGAAGAAACATGTCCCGTCTGCCCCAAAGACAGCGTGACTGACCTCTTCTGTACAGGTGGGCCGAGGGACAGAGCATCACAAGGCTCCCAGACAACAGGAAATGGTGAGCAAGCCAGGGGCAGTTAGAAAAGTACACAGCCCAAGTGACCTTTCATGTCACGCTGGAGCAGCCTGAGGCGAGGAGCAGGTCTCGCTCACCTGTTGAACTGTATGAACACCAGGTTCCAGATCTCCAGGACGTTTGGGTCATCCTGATTGACCAGGTGGGAAGCATCTCTGTCCCCAATCCGGTCATAGTGGATCTCACTGCAAGGGCCACAGGGGCCTGTGTCTCCCATTTCCCAGAAGTTATCCTTCATATTGCCAGGCAGAATCCTGCCCTCAGCCAGCCTGTAACAAGAAACTCTTATTGAACAAATGAGACCTACAGCAAGGCAAGAATTCCCCAACCAAGGACTATAGCAGAGAAATCTGAGCTCACTAATTCCCTGGATGAGTAGACAAATCACCAGGGTCCTGGGCCTGACCAATGTAAGATCTTACTACCCAGGTTCCCTGCTGAGGAGGGTCAGGTGAGTGTCAGGCCCTGGCACTAACCCCAGATGAAGACAGAGGCTGACATGACACCTCAGCAAAGCCACCAGCAAGAAGACAGGCAGATCTCCAACTTTAATACACGCAAGGCAGGTTTGGCCCCCCAGAACAGAGGTGTGTCATGGGCTCAGTGGCAGGCTGCAGAGGCAAGTACAGTCACAACACCAGAGGCATCACTTCACTGCTACCTTGCTGGTGGGCTTGGCAGTGTTAGGTTTACAGTTGGGCTCACTGATATTTAGGGTCTTTTCCAATCTAAATGATTCTATGATCGAGCTTTGGCCCACCCACAGCTTGAGTACTGAGGGTGTTTCTCGCTTGCTCATCTCAAGTGGGGTGAGGTAGAAGAGGTACAGAGGAAGGAAACTAAAACTACCTAAGGGCAGAACATCTGCCTTAGGAAGGGAGCACAGAAAAGAGAAGGACAAGGCTGGGTGGGAGAATACAACTGAGATTTAGAAAAATCCAACAGGTTCAAAACAGAATCAGACGTATCCCAAAGGAGCTGGGCCCCAAACAAAGGCGAAAGGGAGTAGAGGGGTCACACTCTAACAAACTAATCCAGTGACTGTGGGTGCTGGGAGAAGAGGAGAAAAACAGAGTGCAGGCCACAGTGAGACATTTTCTCACACTGGGCTAGACAGTGCTGGTCTGACCCAGTGAGACACTTCTTATGTGCTTAAGTATATAAAAGAAATTTTGAAATGAAAGCTCTCGGTCTCTTCTATCTAATACCAGTGCATCCCTTTGGCTTGGCAGCTCCACCACCCTGCAAAAATTATTTGTGACACTGATTTTTGTTAAAACCTCCTGTTACATGTGCTCTGCCACATAAGACGTCCTCTTTCGCTGAATGACTATTGCTCATTAAAACATGCACCTTCCTCAGTTAAAGGCCTTACCCCAAATTCAACCATATCTGCTTGCACTCCAGGTCTGGTTGCAGTCCTGCAGCCTCATTGCCACCAAAATAAGTGACATAGAGTCTTTCAGCGGGGATGCCAAACTCCTTGGTGAGAAGTTCCAGTGCCAGTTTACAAGCAAGCTCCTGCAGAAGGAAAGATGAAGTCAGCAAGTGAATGCAAAGAGAGCTTCTCTTCAACATGTAGCACTTGTGTATACAGAGTACTGGCTACTGTAGGTATCAGCAGCTTTCTACAAAGAAACAGACAAAAACTTTCAGACTTACGGCACAGAAATAGGCAAACCACCACATGCAGCGAACAGGGTACAAGAAACATCTCACATGGCTTCCCACATGCAGATAAGTTAACTTCCAGCATGTTTGCTGCCCCCAAAAACCCTTCTAATTCTGCTGCTGTTCTGCATTCTTAACATCCTCTTCCTGGCTTTGAACACTAGGCTATCAAGAAGCTCGGGAAAGGACAACATTATTCTATCACTCCTGTTTGAAGGTCTATCACAGCCACGCAGCACATGCAACTCCCCACAGCTCCAGAACAGAAACTAAAACCTCTGCCTGAAGATGCCAGTCTGGCAGAGTTAATATAACCAGCTTTCTAAACCTTAAGTAATTAATCTCAAAACATTCTGCAGGGTCCAGGCAGCTTCCAAGCTCATTTATTCCAAAGGAGCTACATGCACCTTAGGAATACCACTCTGTGACAAGATATTCTCTTTTCTGTGGGCAGTCGCTCTGCTGAGTTCATAGAGATGGGTAATCTTGTGCACGAGATTCAGAGTTGCACCCAGCCTATTTTACCTTGAAATAATCCCCGAAGGACCAGGACCCCAGCATCTCGAAGAAGGTGTGGTGGTAGACATCTTTGCCAACGTCATCCAGGTCATTGTGCTTGCCCCCTGCTCGGATGCACTTCTGAGTGTTGGTAGCTCTGTTCAGTTTAGCAAGCGGGTGTGAGGGGTCAATAGTATTGAGGAAGATGGGTTTGAACTGAAAGGAAAGAAAAAAGAGCAATCAAGGAAAGCACTAGGGACCTGTTTTCAAACGTTGCAAGCAACAGCGAGGCAGTAAGTGTTGTCTGTGTCATGATATCACTAGCCTAGGTGTACCCAAAGCGGCTTTCAGAAACAACAAGCCTGCTGTCTCCTGCGTGCGAGGAGACTGCAGCACTTAGCTATAACATGCACGTGTTCCTGGTGCCCACCAAACCCCAGGACTTCCAAAGCGACTGAAAGCAGCCAGATTCCAAGCTGACCAGAAAAAAAAATAAATCAATGAAAACTGTGTGTTGATCCCCAGCAGAGCTCCTTCAGCAGCCCAGCCCCAACCATTCTTTAAAGACACTGTTAGTCGCTTGTGCCAGGACTAGCAGTGGTCCAAAGTGTGAAGGAAGGGAGACTGGCAGAGCTCCCATTGCTGCACAAGCACCCCAGCAGACACAGGAACCTCTCCCAGTGCCATTATCAATTTTGCCAGAGTGCAGAGGACTATGGCAGACAGGCCAAGCATCTCTTTGTGACCAGAAGAAAGACGGAGCAAACAATAACTTTCCACACAAACAGCTCCGCAAACAGCTTCACCAGTTTCAACTGCTACAGGATCTGTTTGTAAGGACCACAGTGCCAGAGTGGGAATCTCACCTGATTCATACCAGCATTAGCAAAGAGCAGCGTGGGGTCATCCAGGGGGATTGTAGAAGATGAGTGCACATAGGTATGCTCGTTTTCCTTGAAGAAGTCAATAAACCGTTGCCGGATCTGGCTAGCTGTGAGCGTGGCTTCCATCTTGAAGCTCCAAGTCACAGCTGTCCAAAGCAAGCAGAAGAGAAAGCAGCAAGGCCTTGGCGCAGTCTGAAGAAACAACAGCAGGATTCTTACATGGTGTCAGCTCCAGCAATAACACCAGGATCATTGTCTCCATCTTCTGAAAGGGTCTCCCCACATTGATAATTACTCCCACTGACTCCTCAGTTTAACCATCAGGTCACCCCAAATGGTGCCGACACAAACCCAAATCTCATCTGCCCAAACCTCCCTGATTTCCGGAGCTCGAGCTCAAGATATCCCATTCTTTGAAAACATGTTTCTAAAATACCATGTTCACCTGGATATTGAGCTTAGCAAGAGGTTATATCTGCCTTGCCAGGGACGCAGGGGAGGGAGAGGATTGCTAATGCCTAAAACCATTCAGGGTCATTATATCACAGAATGGCTGAGTTTGGAAATGACCTCTGAATATTCCCTCATGCCCCCTCCCTCCCCAAAGCAGGATCAGCACCAGCGGTCCCTGGAAACCTTCCTGGTGAGAAACTGCATCACCACACCCGCACCACGGACAGGTGAGGGTTTGGAGGTGAGCACCCCGCTACATCCTATGGGGTGCACTGGGCTGTCCCCTGCCGATGCAGCGCAGTGCGGTTCTCCAGAGGGCCCGGCTCCCAAATTGCTGCTCCGGCCGGGAGGCACCATAATGCTCCATCTGACTACGGGCAGCGAGGGGGAGGGAAGGGCCGGGGAGGGACGGGCCCGGCGCAGTGTCGGCTCCCAGCACAGCGAGGCCTCTGCCCACACACCACGCGCTCCCAAGTGCCCGAGGACAGGCGAGGTCACAGCCGGTGCCCGGCAGCCATGCCGGCAACCAGACATCCCCCCGCAGCTCCGCCTGAGGAGACCAGGGCACCGCCACCTTCCTGCCCGCCACCGCTACCCGCCCCGGCCGCCTACCCTGCCAGGCCGCCTCCCCTCAGCCCGGGGGCGCCCAGCCGGGACACAGGGAACAGCCGGGCCGTGGAGGCAACCCCCGAAAGTCAGTGGCCCCCGGATACCCCTCAGACCACAACGGAACGCCTCAAGCCCTACCTACGCGACCGCCGCCCGTCGCTCCCCTCCGCTCCGCACCGCACCGCCGGCGCCACTGCAGCGCCCGCTCCGCACCGCCCCTCCCCGGCGCGCCGCCTTGCACCAGTATCCGATTGGCTGTTGGGGCCGTCGCTCTGGATCAGCCCCTCCCCCTCCTCTTGCCCGAACTTTGGGGCGGGCCACTGGCCGGCTGATGCAATGACGGGGAGGCGACGACCACGTGATGCGGTCGGGCTGAAGCCAGGCAGGGAGCCGCCATTTTAGAAGTGCCAGTCTTGCTGCGGGGCTGGGCGTGGGGGAACAGTAGGGACCGTGACGGCTCTCCAGCCCCCACTCTTCGGGCACCGTGACTCTGCAGCACCATGAGATGCTGGCCCACCTGGTGCAGCCCTGTGCCTTGCAGACAGTGCAGGTGCCATGTTAACAAAAAATTTAACTGTGAGAACAGCTAAGCATTGAAACAGTGGCCCAGGGAGACTGCAGGTTCCCTGGAGGTCTTTGAGGTCTGGTTCAAGCAACCTGATCTTCATTGCTGACCCTGCTCCTCTGGATGGGGCTTGGAGTAGAGTCCTCCCAGGTCCTCTCCAACCTGAGTGGTCCCCAGGTGCCTTCACAGCATTGGGATCATGTGGATTGGCCTCACCGCTTCCCCAGAACATCACTTCTGGCCCCAAGCTGTGGTTCCTGAGCCATGAGCGTGTCTGTGCTGCTGTCCTGCTTGGCCTCTTGCCATCAGTCAGCTATTTCCAAAGGTTGCTTGCTGGTTGCCTTTCAGAGCTCACCTGCAGCTATTCCCACCATGCCTGGTCCTGCCCCTCTCTTCACTTGTGTCTGTTGTCTCCTTCCCAAAGAGCCTGGAAGGAAAAGAGGAAACTCCAGTCTTGTTGGTTCCTGATGAGAACTCTGCTGTGGATGCTGCTTGCAGATAGCAGGGGTGTGCAAGCCTGTGCAGTGCAATTGCTCACATGGGTGATTACACCCTCAATAACTCCTGCTGCAGCAGCTCTGAGTCTGATACCATCCAAATCCACACCCAGCACGCTCATCTCTCATGGGGCCATTATCTGACCACGAAGATGGAAGGAAACATCACTGCTTCATGCTCTGTGTCACCTGAAAGCACATCTTCCAAACCTGGAGTCCCTTCACCATCTCTCAGCTGCTGGCCCAAGTATTTCTCTGGTGATTGCCAGACCCAGAAGCAGTCAAACACTTGGGGAATAGTCAGCTCTGTCCCCTCCACTGGGCTGAGCGAGGCTGGGCAACAGATGTGTCCCTAGGGCACACCCAGATGTGACAGACCAATCCCCACCACTTTACTCTTCTCATTTCCTCCCCACCTTAAATTCAGGTTGCCCCAATTCTTCCCTTTCAGCTGAAGCTTTTTACATAGCAGCTCTTTGTTTCTTTTAGCACCTTGCTCACTCCTGCCTCCGAAAAATACATATCCCCAGGCTGGTCTGGGCTGCAGGAGCTTAGGCATTGCAGGCACCTCTTGGGCTGGTGAGCATCCAGCAAGGAGAAGGTCAATGGCTGTGGGCTTGGAGCTCCTGCATCGGGGGGACAGGGCTGCAGGGAGCTGGGGGGTCTTCTCTGCTGGCTCCTGGATGCTCTGGGTGAAGCATTGGCATGAGTTGAGCTTCCAGTGCCAGAAATGCCCTCCTTGCACTTCCCAAGATGGACTTTGCACTATCATCTCTGGGCTCAGCGATCCCAAACTCACCCCCCTGAACTGGGAGATCACTGGCCACAAACAGATTTGGACTCGGTTTTCTGCTTCCTGGTGGCGTTTCCAAGTGCTCTTCCAAGGTCATGGTGGAGGTGACCCTTCTCCATCAGTTGCGGGGACTCTGGGAGCTGGAGCTTTAGAGGAGTTGAGTGATGGGGGATGAGGTAATGCAGGAGACATGTGGTACTGTGTGCTGTGGAGCCCTTGGTCCATGCCAGATCCTGGCTCTGCCTGGGGCAGGCGAGGGGCCAGGGCTGGTGCTGGCACTGTCCCCGTCCCCATGGGCGCCCAGAGCCACACCCTGGGCTGTGCCTGGCTCCTCTTCACGCCGAGCAGGTGACAATCCTGCTCTGTGTCACCACCAGGCGCAGAGGCTGCAGAGATGTCTGCGTTGGCTCGGAGCGTCCTAGTGACAGGCTCCAACCGCGGAATCGGGCTGGAGCTGGTGAGGCAGCTCGCTGCCAGCCCCCAGCCCCCCCAGCACATCTTTGCTACCTGCCGTGACCCCGAGGGTCCGAGAGGGAAGGTGAGTGCGGGCACAGGGCACGGGGATGGTCCTGAGCCAGGACGGGCGAAGGGAATTTGTGGTCCCTGCCGGGTGCTGCTGGGTCTGGCCCTGGCTGGGTGCTCTGGCAGCAGGGGTGGCGGTGCTCCAGCAGGGTCTCATGGCCTCCAAGCCCCGCGGTTATGTCTGTGCCTGATCCAGGTGGGTGGGATGAGGCTGGAGGGGCAGACAGGGTGCCTGTGTCCTCGGCACTTGCTCCTGGCCATGCTGATGGCCAGCCAACCCCTTTGCCGTGCTGGGATGGCCAAGGAAGGGGGGCAATGCACAATCCCAGTGCACCCCTTCTCCTGCCCCATCTGCTGGGAACGGTCCCACACTCCTTCCCCAGTGAAAGCAAAGCCACCCTGTCCCAGCTCCAGCTAGCGTGACCTGGGAGAAGGGGTGGGAGACCTGGGGGTGCCACTGGTGACATCTAACCCCCTCCATTTGCTCCATCACTTTGTTTCCAGGCCCTGCGAGAATTAGCTGCCCAGCACCCCAGCATCAAACTGGTCCAGCTAGGTATGGAGCAATCTACCTCCTTGCACCCAACATGGCTTCTAGCCTTCCCCTTGCTTTGGGGACAGCTTTGTCGGGCAGCCTGCCGTGATGCTGGCAGCCAGGCAGCTTCAGCCCTGCCAAGCGGGGAGGGATGGGCGCACATCTGGTCACACATCTGGGCAGGCATCCAGATGCCTGTTGCAATAGGACAAGGGGTGATGGTTTTAAATTAAAAGAGGGGAGATTCAGACTAGGTACAAGGAAGAAATTGTTTACGGTGAGGGTGGTGAAACACTGGCACAGGTTGCTCAGAGAAGTGGTCAATGCCCTGTCCCTGGGGTATTTGCAGGTGAGAAGTTTCCAGGGCGCTGGTCAGGGCTGGGGGGTCGCTGGGGAGGGCAGCGCTGGGGTGAAGCCTGGGGAGATAAGGATCACCAGGCTGAGGAACATGTTTTCCTGAAAATGTGTCTTGAGGAAGCAGACAGCAGTGTCTGAGAGCGCAGGGGCTGCTTGGAGCCTCCTTTTTTTATGATGAATTGGTAAAAAACCCATCCAAACCCAAAAGAAGCATTTAAAGGAAGGGTTTTCACAGAATTGCCATCACTATTATAAATGAGGTAGGAAGCAACCAGAGCTTTTAAATAAGAGCCAATAAGAAGAAAACTAAATTAAGGCAATGCAGAGAGCGTTTTGGTTTCTGCCTATTTATTTATTAAAATCAACTAAAGTGTTGAAGTAAATTTTTAGCGTTTATCAGCAAAGGCGGCACTCCTGAAGTCAGCCTTTACTGACAGGAGGCAGAAAATCTCTCTCTTACTGTTAAATAGATCATTAAATTAGAACACCTTCTCTGTGATAAAAAGTAGCATCTTTAAAACTATCTGTGAGCCCTAAACAGCAGTACGTGATGAGAAGACAGTGCTCACTTTGCTCACTAAAGCGTGGCTAAAATAAAAAGGACATCTCAAGGGGCTGACCACTGAATAAACAACCTTTACTAAAACACATACACCCCAAAAAACAGGCTATAAATAAAGCCCAAAAATAAGCTAAAAAGCTTTAGATAATCCAATGATAACGAAGTATTTTTTAAAAGGAGAAGCTGCTCCAGGCTTCTTGGAGCAATTACTCCAACCCGAGCAATTAACCACTCAGCAACGCAACTGAAAGATCCCTCACGCGTGGTGAGTGATGGAGCTTCAAACTCCTTTGGATCGTTATCCACAGAGAAGTCACTGAACAGCCTCCCGTGATATGTCCTGCAGCTCTTAAATCCCAAACTCCATCCCCTCACGTATGGCAGCTCCACAGCAGATTCTCATTAAATTCCCCCCAAATGTTTTCGTGACACCTCTGTGATGTCCCATGCTGCACAGAGCAAGGTGGTGCAAGCCCTGGGCTACCCAAATACTTGCTTACCACCATAAAGGCATTGGGATAGTTAAAAATGCCAGGAAAACGGGTTTTTCTGCTGCTCCACAGCATAAACAACACTGCAAGAAGGGAGTCCTCAGCCTTGCAAGCCTTTGCTAAGTCAGTCTTGCCTAAGCACGAGAACAGAAAAACAACTCAGGCCAAAGTGTTGCAAAAAAGAAACCCAGGTCTGTGATCCACCCCTGCCCAGCAAGCTCATCAGATTAAGCCCTGTGAAAAATGTGTGCAGAAATGTGCTTGGGGGGGCAAAGGCCCACGCCAGCGTGCCCATACACGTGAATATTCATGGTTCTTAAGGGCTCAGGAGTGTAGCTGGGTTGTTAAAAAGCAATATACAAAGTTTAATGTTGGCCTAACTGGCCCATTTCAGATCCTGAAGGTGTTTAGGTGACCTCTTTGAAATAAACAACAACCACTTCAGTTGGGTGAGCAGCTGGTAGGGGATGCACATCCTAACAAGCAAATCCAAAAGCTGAGCACAAAAAATACTGCTTGCATTGCTTTAGCCAAGAAATCCTGCAATTAAAGCATAGCAGATTTTCAAAGAGATAACAACATTTAAATGATGAAAAAGGCACTGGAAGTGCTTACCCCTGTTAGCACCGTTTCGGGGAGGTCGGCTGTTGCTGGAGGGGGGTTGTCCACACAGCCTGGCTGGAGCAGCTGTGGAGGTTCAGACTCAGAGCCTGCAATCCAATACTGCAGGTTATGTGCCCAATCTTCTTTACCTGTGCTCAGCTCATCTGTCAGCTCCAAATCCTCATCAGTAACGATGTGAAGAAAAAAAATCTAAACAGAAGAAAATAATCATAATATTTTTTTTTTAAAAAAAAGGCAGGATTTGCACATACAAATGGCTGCAAAGCTGTGGTGATTTGTGCTGTGGAAGATCAATTTAAGCACAAATTGCTAAAAAAGGAAAAGGTAGCTCTAAATTATGTCAGAACAGATATCAACCAGGAAAGATCTTCACATTTTTAAAAATGAAATTAATTTGTCCCCCTATGTTAACAGCCCCTATAGCTGCTGTGCAGTGCGGAAGTACTCAAAGAGTGTAGTTGGGTTGTTAGCCCAAAGATGGTGTCTGTTCTCAAAATGTGCCCATCCAACTGCATTGGCCCCTGGTGGGCATGAAACTGGGAGTCTCAGTGTGCAAGGACTGAGCATCCCCCATGGAATCATCAGTTCCTTGAGGACAGAAAACAGATACAGCTATGTTCTTCTTACCAGTAGCTTCCAGATAACCAGAAAGGAGCTGAACTCAGGTTTGATTCAGCTAAGGCTGTGAAACCAAGAGGCGAGGACAAACAGCTGCTCATTTCGATGTGTTTCACACCCTGACCTCCTAAACCTGGTTCTTTCTTTTTGATTTAAAGCGTGCCCTTCCAGCCACTGCAGAGTTTCCAGCAGACACTGACTCTCTGGAGCTCTCCTCCACTTTGCTTTTTGCCCTGGCAGACACGGTGAACTTGCCCAGCATCCGAGGGGCTGTGCAGGCTGTGGAGTCTCATCTGAAGGACCAAGGCTTGAACCTGCTCATCAACAATGCAGGTGTCAGCTCGCACGCCACGCTGCGCTCCCTGGATTTGCAGGAGATGCTCTCCATCTTTGCCACCAATGCGGTCGGGCCAATCCAGGTTGCCAAGGTGTGTGTACAGATTTGGGGCTTCTCCTGCCCGGGGAGATGGTCCCCATGGCAAAGGTGCTCTCAGCTCAGTGGGTTCTTGCTTTCTCGTATGAGACAGACTGATGGAGGCAAGACCAGGACCGTGGGTCTCCTCTGCCGAGGAGCCCCAGCATCTCCCATAGAATCATTCTGGTTGGAAATACCTTTAAGATCATCTAGTCCAACCGTTAACCCAACACTGACACTAAACCATGTCCCTAAGAACCTCATCTATGCATCTTTTAAACCCCTCCAGGGATAGTAACTCTACCACTTCCCTGGGCAGCCCGTTCCAATGCCTGACGTTCCAGGAAGACATTTTCTTAATATCCAATCTAAATGTCTCCTGCTTCACTCCTCCCCAGCTGGAGCTCCTCCCTGCCCCAGGCTGGCTGTGCCAGCTTGCTCCTTTCCTGAGGAAGGGAAAGACTGGAGCCTGGCCCATCCTTGGGGCGTCCTCCCCATCTCTGCCCTTCTGCCAGGGGTGTCTTTCCAGCTGCTTGTCCATGGTCTGTGACAGAGACCTCCAAAGTAGTCCTCAAGCCTGGCGTTTGTCACGTATTGACAGAGCATCGGTGTCTTTGCATCAGGAATTTCTGCCACTCCTGAACAAGGCAGCGAAGGGCATGGGGAAGGAGGGGCTGAGCTGCAGCAGGGCTGCGGTCATCAATGTCTCCACCAAACTGGGCTCCATCGGGCTGTGCCTCGGCGTGTTGGAGGCCCCCATGTACCCGTACCGTGCCAGCAAGGTGAGGTGCCAGGGGAGGGGCTGGGATTGCTCTGTTGTCCCCTGTGTCCATGGAGGGGAGCCCATGGGGGGACCCACCTGCCCCAGGCCACCCATCACCCCCTGTCAGATTCTCCCAAGCATAAGCACAGAGACTGAGACCAGCAGTAAATAGGACTGACCCTTCAGGTGGGTTGTGTTGATGCTTTACCCCAGAGCCAAGTCCCATTTCCCACCTTCACAGCCATTTTCTGGCTCGGAAATGTCCCCCATCCTGCCCACCCATGCCCTGGGTCATGCTGGCACAGTGGTGCCTCTTCCAGGCTGCCCAGAACATGGTGACAAGGTGCATGGCTGCAGAGCTCCGAGACCAGGGCATCCTGTGCACTGCCATCCATCCCGGCTGGGTGAAAACCGACATGGGGACGGAGAAGGTACTGGGCTGTGCAGAGGAGGGCCAGCAGGTCCCCCGCTGTACCCCCATCTCTCAGGGAGGGCAGGGGACGTTGTGTGGGCTGTTGGGACCATCTCCTGGGGCAGAGCAGGCAGGGAGCAGGCAGCAAGTTGCAATGTGCCAAATGCATGTGATAGCCAGCCCTGTCCACCTTGCCCAGCAGGGAGAGGAGGGGGGTGGCAGTAAGGAAAAATGCCCCCACGAGCACCCTGGGTGCTGCTCCCCCAGTCTGGCCAAGCCTGGCTGCTTTCCATGCTGGCCACAGCCCGTGGCAGGGACACTGCGCCTGGTCCTCTTCTGCAGGCGCCGTTGACAGTGGAGCAGAGTGTGCGGGGCATCCTGAGTGTGCTGGCCGGCCTCTCGCAGGAGACCTCTGGAGCCTTCCTTGACTGGGAAGGGAACAGCTTGCCCTGGTGATGGACAGACAGACGGACAGATGGACGACACCTCTTGCTGACTGTGCAGCCTCCCACTCGCCGGTTCACCCCTTCGTGTGGTCGCCCCACTCGCCCTCAGCCTGCCCCAGGCTGCCAGAGAGAGGGGAAAGGCACGAGAAGTAGCTTCTCTCCCCTTCCCCACCCCACATGTGGCCCTTCAGCTGCCCTGTACCCCCCACCTCTGTAAACATCAGGAGCTGACGCCTCTCTGCTCTGTCTCTGCACACCCTGCTGAGTCTGCCACCCGCTCCCCATGTGCTGCCTGAGCGCCATGTGTCCATCTTTCCTGCCTGTGACCAAGCATCCCCAGTCCCTGTGACCCCCAGCCCCTTGAGCACTCCAGACTGAGCAGAGCCCTCAGTGCCCTGCAGGTAGGCAGGGGCAAAGCCAACACTGTGGGTTCTTGGGATGTTCGCCAGCCTCGCGGATGCTCAGACAATCTCTCTCTCACTGCCCAGTACAGGGGCTCTGCCCTGGCTCCAGTGCTTCCTGGAGGTGTTGTCTCCAAAGGTGGTCACGGTGCCATGGGACCCGCACACTGTCACTCACAGGGACTCCAGTGACAGCCATGGGTTCAGCACATGGCAGCGGGCACGCCCACACCCCCAGATGAGGAGCGGGGCTGCGCAGCAGAGCTGGTAGCTCTCAGTCAGGGGTTTATTGAGGACATGGGGCAGGGGGGAGCACAGAGTCCTTCTGCCAGGAGGTCGGGCTGGCATTTCACCAGGGCACGACATTCCCTTTCCAATTCAGGAAGGTGCTGGAGTCCTTCTCAGAGAGGGAGGAGAGCACCTTCAGCATCCCTTGCACGCTGGCGTCCACCGTCACAGGGGGCTGCGGGACAGAGGGGGAGAGGCAGCCTGTGCCCAAGGCCTGGCTAAAGGGGGGCAGCCAGTGGCAGGAGCCGCTCAAGGGTTGGGGAAAGCTACCAGCCCTGCGCAGAGGGGCCAGGCAGGGAGCTGAGGAGATGGGAGCATTGGATATCTGGGGACAGGGCAGGGAGGTCATGGTCAAGGGCTCTGATGGACCCACCACGGTGAAACTCCTACCGTGTCTCCACTTGAGCTCCCCATCTCAGTTTGTACCCAGCCAGGGTGGAGAGCAATGCAGAGGATGCCGTGTTCCCGGTACCCCAGGGACTGGCACTTGGTCAGCATGTTCAGAGCAGCCTGTAAGGAGACAGAGCAGGGATGGTGATGGGAGGGGAAGGGTGGCTGCAAGGGACATGTGCAGACTCCATGGCTGGGTCAGGGAAGGGGAAGCAAATCTGTCCCGGGCACAGCTTGGCAGTACCTTGCTGCAGCGATAGGAGACAACTTGCAACTTATCCCAACCAAAAGGAGAAGTGATGGAGCCTGCAGCGCTGGATATGTTGACGATGGCCGCCTTGCTGCAGCTCAGCACTGAGCCCGGGCTCCCCTGGGCAGCCTTCTTCAGCAAGGGCAGGAAGGCCTGAGAGGAGAGAAGGGGAGGAAAGGAGATAGGGTTGTGCACAGAGGTAGCACAGAGAACAGGACAAGCTCCTTCCACAGTGTTAACATTAGCGCCAGCATTGGAGCATCCTCCCTCCCCTTCCCACTGCCCCAGCCCATCAGGCTCCAGCTCCTGAGCTCCAGCCTGTGGCTCCATGAGCTCCACTGACCAAGAGCCCATCAAGCACTGGAGCAGCAGCAGGGCCCCCTCCCACCAGCCCTTTGTCCCCCAGCACAGCCCAGATGGGGTGAGGCTCTCACCTGGCCCAGCAGCAGCGGCCCAGCTGTGTTGGTGGTGTAAACCTGGATCATGTCCTCCAGCGTCTCGCCATCAAGCGTGCTCATCTTGGCAATCGCAGCATTGTTGATGAGGAGGTTCAGCCCTGAGCCCCCCAGCTGCTCCTCCACTCTGGCTGCAGCCGCCTTGATGCTGGTGGGGTCAGTGACATCTGCAGAACACAGGGGAGGTGGGTGCCCATGTCCCCATGCTGGCTTGGAGCCCGCCGTGTTCCCAGCGCTGGGCTCCCAGGGTGTCGCAGCGCCCAGGTTCTCGCCAGGGCTGTGGGAGCCATGGTGCTGCGCAGAAAGGGGAACCGGGGCCAGGGACCCTCACCTCGGGGTACTTACTGAGTTGGGTGATCACCAGGTTGGAGTGCCTGGAGGCCAAATTCTGTAACTCCTGCAACAGAGGGGACCATATGGGCACAGAGAGGCAGGAGGGGCTGTGCAGAGGCTCAGCCTTTCCCAGGCAAACCTGTGTTGCTCCAGCTCGTCCCTGCACTGCCTGGCGCCCAGCACTCCGCTCTGGCTGCCCTGTTCCCATCAGATGGGGATCTGTGCCTCCTGCACAGGCCACGAGCCACTGTCCCCACCGCACATCCCATGCACAGCTGGTCCCACAGCTGTCCCAGCCCAGCTGCAGCTCCAGCCCTTTGCAAACCCCTTCCCTGCCCAACCTGCTGCCCTGGCACTGAATTCTCCCATCCCTCAGCACAACCCACCCCCTCCCAGCCCCACCTGTGCTCGCTGTCCTTTGGGGTCCCGACAAGCTGCAAAGACCCGCTCAGGTGGCTTTGGCATCTGCAGGAACTGCCGGACAAACCCCAGGCCGATTCCCCGGTTGGCCCCAGTCACCAGAACGGAGTGGACACGAAGGTCTGCCATGCCCCTCTGTTTGCCACTGCTGTACTTTCACCCTGACTCATCAGGTACCTTTCGCTATTGGGTTATCTCGCATTTTCCCGCGAGGGTTTGCATCAGCCCAAGGCTCTACGGCGTTTTCTGCCTGCACTCGAGTCTCTTGGCTGTGGTCCATACCCACAATCCAGCTTTCTTGGCAGCCAAGGAATGACACAGAGTGAGCTGAGTGTCCTACCCAGGCAGGGAACACCCTGGGCTGGATGTATGGAGAGTTATTCTTTGTACCTTCCCTGCTCCACCAAACCTAAGCTGCTTGGTTTTCTGAGCCTGTCCTACCGTGCTTCCTCCACCAAGATGCCCTCTCCCACTGCTGCCCTCCCTCTTGGGACACCAGGCTCTGTCCCTGCCCTCACCTGAGGTCAGGCAGGTAAGGGTTAACCCACTGACCCTGTTCAGCACAGTTTGTTGAACATAATTTGTGCAACCCCAAAGCCAGGGGTGAAGCAGCCAGGACAGATGAGTGTCCCTTACACCCTCAAGAACTTCTTGGAAACCTTCAGAACTGCTCAGAGGAACACCTTCCTGAGGGTCTGCTCTAACAACATCTCTAGTATTTAAGTTGCAGACCAAGCAGCATGGAGGTGATATACTGAACTCCGAAGAAAACTCTGACTGGTGGATACAGGAGCTTCAGGACAGGCCTGAAGAATCCCCAGGAGGTCCTGCTCTGTCTAAAGTCAATGGAGGAGCACCACTTGCATGTCTCCATGGGCTGATGGGGAGGACCTGGGTATCCCATGGCCTCCCCAGGTGGTTCCTGCTACAGCGTTGACCAAACCATGCACAGACAATTTGTAATAGCAGAAGATACATATAAGATAGTTAGGAGATGTTTTGTAAGTAGTTTAAGATAATTAATAACAAGAGATCAGGCAGGTGATTGTGCAGGACTAGGTAGGTATAAGCCTGGGGAGTCTCACCTGCTCCAGCTGGAGATGCTGCTACAAGGACCTTTGCAACTGTACAGTAACCAGCCCCCCTGTTCTGGAAATTTGATCCTCCCTGTGTGTGCTACCTAATGCAGAGATCCTAATAAATTAGGGTTTTTTTTCTTTAAAAACAAACCCTGCTGTCTACTCGCCTGTGTAGCACTAATCGGTCTTGTCGTGGCATTTCACTGCGCTCACTCAAGCCCACTGGTGCAGCCACAACCTCAGCCTGGAGCTGGAAAGACACCAACCAGACTGAGCCACAACGTGCATGTCCTGGTGTCAGCCCTGACCTGCGCCAGAGGAGGAGGTGTTTGCCATCCCTCCAGCATGTCGGAGCATTTCCTGGTTTGCTTGCCAGATTTAAGCAGGTAAGCAGCTTTAACGCCTCAAGAAGAGGCAAAGTGTGTGCGAGCCCATCACAGAAGGATGCTTCTTCCCATGGGGGAGAATCTGGGGCTGCTTAGAGCTGTTAGAGCCAAAACCAGAGGAAATAATGCAAAAACAAGGTCGTGTTTCAGTGATGGTTTGTCATCACGCAGAACCACCAAATGGCAACCAGTAACAGAAAACCTACCAAACAACAGGGAAAAGTCTGTGTGTGCCTGGGAAAAGCCTGGAGGTGAGTGTGGAACCAGGTGCAGGCTGGGGATGCACATGGGCGTGGGGTTGGGGATGTGGATGGGATTGGGGTTGGAAACGGGGATGTGGATGGGGTTGGGAATGCGCTGGGGATGTGGATGGGCGGTGTAAACGAGGACAAGAATGACGATACATGTAGAGCTGGAGTCGGGCGGGCACCGCCAGCCGCTCCGCCCCGGATCCCGGGCAGCGCGTCCCGTTTCCTGTTCCTGGGGCACGGGCCACTGTCGCTTCCCTTCCCGCGGCCATGGCGGCGGCGGCGGCCGCTTGTCCCGGCGGGGCGGGCGCGGGGGAGCAGCCGGAGGGGCGGCGGTCGGTGCCGGGGCCCAGGTGAGGCGGGGTGATCGGGGGAGTTCGGCGCGGCAGCCCTGGCTGGCCCCAGACTCCTGCCTGTCCCCAAACCCTTGCCTGACCACAACCCTGGCAGTCCCCAGCCCATCATATCCCCAAACCCCTGCCCGTCCCAACCCCTCTGCATGGCCCCTATCCAGCAAAGAGAGACCCCTTCCCCTTTTTACAGTTAAGAGAGTGATGGTCAAGTCCTGGGCAGAGGAAAATGATTATTGGGGCATAATAAACAATATGGGAACAGTTGGAAAAAAATGTCCTCAACCTGACCAGATGTCCCCCCTCATCACGACTGGGATGCTGCAGGACCTGCAAGCCCATCTTCCTCCCGTAGCAGGGGTGTCCGTGCAGAGAAGCGAGTAGATTTGGGCTGGATTTGAGCCACCCCTGGGGCTGTGGCTGTGTTTGGTGTGTAAAGCTGTTCTCGGGATGCTGGAGCTTTGCTGCATCTTGCTCTTCTGATTTGGTGCGTCCTTTCTTCTCCCATAGTTTTGAGTATGAAGACAAGAACATGGTTTCTCCTAAGCTCTACATCCTGCAGCCTTGGATTGCCAACCTCTTGGTGAATTATGAGCAGCTGGATGCCAATGAGAATCTCCTGGCCGGGCAGGTCCTGCGGGTAGGTACGGAGAGCGGCTGTCTTACAATGCACCAACAACATCTGAAATCCAAATTCCTGAAAGTGTTCAGTGGTTCCCAATTTGTTGGCTCTGGGTGGGCAAACCTCCTCAAAGTCCCTGATGGTTTTTTTGGGGGGTGGATGAATATTGCTTTGCCTGTTTCTGGTGGCCTTGGCTGACTTTTGCATCTCTGGAAGGTGTGCCCTGCTCTCATCCAAATAGTTTACAGTCTCCAAAGTCACCTTCTCTCCTAACCTGGCACTTGTAGGCCACCTTGCCTTCCTTCTCCTCCTCTCTGTGTCCTGTCCTTCCTTGTACCATGCCAGCTGATGGGTGGGCTTGACAGTGGGTAGCAGGAGGCAGAAGCAGAACCTGCTGCGATGTCTGGAGCCTCCTCCAACTTTCCTGGTGATGAGCTCTAGTGGGACCATGAGCTCATCCTCCCCTGGATACTGGCTCTTTTAGGAGAGCCTCTTTGGTGGTGATTCAGGTCATGGGGCTCCGAGGCACAACACTTGATCCTGTGTAGATCCTGGAGAGCTTTATGTGCAGTGTTGACAATGTCTTTGACATTTGATCTGCCCCACGTGGCAGGAGAGAGCTTCAGTCAGGGCACTCTTGCCCGTTTGGGGCCTGCTGGGCAGCGGGAAGGAAGCAGGAGGAAAACAACCGAGTGGAGTCAGTGCTGCTGGTCATCAGCTGTGGACTTAGCGGGGTTGGATGAAGGTGCTGTGAGACAACCGGGTGCACAAGCAGATGTGAGACCTGCACAGGCAGGGCATGCGGTTCCTATTTTTTGATGGGTTGTGGTCATGATCTGGATGCTGGAGAGACCCAGCTCCAGTGCTCTGGTTTGCTGTTCTCTTGCAGCCTTTGGGTGCCTGTGGCAGCATCCTACCATGGACAACGTTATTGTTGGCAATCTCCTAATGTCTTTTGCGGATGAGATGTTTGAGGCGCGTCAGGTATCTCCTTACTGCCAGGAAAAGGAAAGAGAAAGATGGATTTTATGATTTAAATGGAAGGAGACATAAGAAGCGGGGGGGAAAAAAATGACAGCGAGAAAGAGGAAGCCCTGTGGTCCTGTTCCCCATCCCATGTAAGGACATGGAGGTGGTAAAACCACTGGTTTGCTACTTCTTGGCCCAGTCCGTGCTCCCAAGCAGGAGATTGCTTGTGTCTGTGCTGATGAAGATCCAGCAGGGAAGTCTGTAAATGAGATTTCTTTTTCCTCTCCTCCTCAATCTCTTGATAGATTTTGAGTGACTCGACTGTTCCGGACCATCCTGGGGTCCTCCAAGATGCCGTCCTACAGGTCTCAGATGGCTCCTACTACATCCGCGTGGTCATTACATCCGAAGCTCTGCGGGCGGAGGAAAAGTGGGTTCCACCGCGTCTCGGCTGTGGCCGGGACAGCGGTTCTCCACAGCTGCTAGTGGGGCTCCCGCCTGGTCTTGTTTCAGGTTGTGTTAAGCTAAAGCCATCACAGGGTGGGAAAAGTCTGTGTGCTAGGAGGAGAAGCCTGAATGCCTGTGCTTGGTGCTCCAGTTTTGGCTGGCTGGGGTGGGCAGGGGTCGATGGCAGAAGTTGCAATGCCATGTAGATGGGATTAGAAAGGACTGAAGAGTCCATGGGAGGAGCCAGAGCATTAACCACAGTAGCCTGGGCTGTTCCCTCAGTGCTTTCCTCAGTTGCCTCATTTGTTCACCCCTAGACTGGTGGGGTGCTGGTAGAAGAGCCAGGGATAAGCAGCAGGAATAAGTTGAATGAACCAGGAGTGCTTGTGCTGGGATGTGTGCTGGTGCGCCGTGGTGATTGGCATGGCTGTTGGGGGAGGCCCACCATGTGTGTGGGTATTCCAGCTCCATCCTTCATCTCTCCAAGACGTTCCTGCTCTGCTCTTTTTCTAGCACTCACATTCAGCTCAGACTTTCCAGCCTTGTTTGCAGAATTATTGTCTTGCAGAAGTACACAGTGTGTTTCCGGGAGGAGGCCAGGCTGGTAAGTGCTCTGATGAACAAAAGCAACTTGTTCCTTGACCTTGCCTTGGTTCCTGCCCGCTTGAGCTGCTCCCAGCCGTGTGGCGAGGAGCTGGAGGTGGACGATGGGTGGCCTTTCTTCTCTCTTCTTCACCTGCAGCCCCTGGAGGGCTCTGTGGCAGTGACACTGGCTTGGCCTGGGCGCTGGGGATGGCATGAGTCCTCCACAGAGATGTGGCACATCTCCCCCAGGGCCACTTGCTGTCACCTCCTGCTGTTGTGCAGTGACAGAGCTGCCTGCTCTCGGTTGCAGGGGTTCAGGAGTGTCCCCGTGGCCTCAGGCTGGCCCAAACCTGGCTTGTGGCTCTTCAGGATGATGCAGGAGGGTACAAACCCCAGGTTGAAGGGGGTTGTCTTTTGTGAGGGGGCTCTCGCCTCGATGGGAGGGTTGGTGGCAGAGCTGGGGTGGGTGTGTGGGTGCTTGCAGGCCCCAGGGGAGGCAGGAGCAGAGGTGGGACTGCAGAGGTTCCTCACGGGCTCTGTTCCCCACAGGAGGACTGCGAGCTTTACCTCACAGCACACCGGTTCATCGTGCTGCCCATGGAGAGGCAGAGGCTGGAATCATCTGATGGGTATGGCCCATGGGGCAGGCGGGGGGGGCTTTGCTTTGTGGGGGAGTGTCCTCATCTCCCCAGAGTGGTGCTGACCCTGGGAGTCCTGGTGTGAGCTGTTTGTGGTGGGGACTCTTTTCAAGAGGAATTGTCTCCATCCCAAGCTGTGAAGGAAGGCGGGGACGTGGAGCAAGTCAGTAATCGGCTTTATTCGTACCGCAGGAACCAGGAGCCCTCTGTGATGCAGAAGATAAAGGAACTCTGGTTGTAAGTATGGGGCTGGCCATTGCTGGGGAACATGCACGGACACCATGGAGGCTCTGAGTGGGGTTAGAGCAGGTTGGCGAGGGCAGGCACACGTTATGGCAGCTCCTGGTTAACCTGTGGGACTACCTGCCATGGGACATGACAGAGCGGAGCAGGCCATGCAAAGTGAGGTCCTGGTGACAGAGAGAGCTCCCCATCCCCAACCTCTTTCTCTGGGTTGGCAGAGCTGTGGGGAAAACACCTGTGGAGAAGTTGCTGCTTCTAGCAGGGCAGCATGGCCGAGTGGGTGAAACCCTGCACGTCTCATTCTTCTTCTGAGGGGATCTTATTTATGCTGATAAATATCTCAAGGGTGGGTGCCAAGAGGATGGACCAGATTGTTTTCAGTGGTGCCCAGCAATAGGGTGAGGGGCAATGGGCACAGACTGAAACAGAAGGTTCCACCTGAATATGAGGAGAAACTTGTTTACTCGGAGGGTGCCAGAGCCCTGGGACGGGCTGCCACGAGAGGTTGTGGAGTCTCCTCTGGAGACATTCAAAACCCACCTGGACGCGGCCTTGTGTGACCCGCTCTGGTGATCCTGCGTTAGCAGGTGGGTTGCACTATGATCTCCAGAGGTCCCTTCCAACCGAGCCATTCTGTGATTCACTCTACACTGAGAGCCCAAACTCTGGAGATCCTCAGGGGTCTCCATGGGTCCATCTTCAGGAACAGGGCTCCCTGATGAGAATTCCTGGGATACTGAGCAGTGGCTGGATCCTGCACCCGTTGGGGAATCTGCTTCTCCCACAAGTCAGGGTGCTTGATCTGTGACTGAGAGCTGCAAAGGGCTGCTGGCCCATGTGTGCCCGAGCCCTAACCTGGCTTTGTATTCTCTTTGGTTGTTGCAGGAGGAGTCTCACTCTGAAGAATGCTCCCAGCTCAGGTAAAGGGTTGTGGGGGGCACGTGATACTCTGGCTGCCTGGGGGGAGCTCCTGGCTCTCCTGAGCTAGGGCTGTGTTAGGTAGACGTAGCACAAACCTGACCAGATCTCACAAGGCAACGTTGCTAAGCCCAAAGCAAGACGAGGTGGTGCTGACAGCTAAAGCAGCATGGGCTGTTGCATGCTCATGCTTATGCTGCTGCTCCAGGGCCTGTGTGGAGAAAGGAAAGTTTCCAGAAGCAGATGAAATGCAGAATTTTGAGTTGTTTCTGCAGGTTGCAGTGCACATGACAGTCATGCCATGAGAGTAGAAGCATTTGCAAGTGAGGCTTGCCTGGATTAAGGTGTCTTCTCCACTGATACTCATGTGTTCTCTCTCCAGAGCCATCCATCTCTCAGCTGATCGATGCCATTGGACAGAACCAGCTGGAGGTTTTGAAGGAAAAGGCTGAGGAATGCTTGGATTTACAGGTGCCCAAGGAGACCCCAGCGATGGGAAAGGATGAGGTTCCCATCACTCAGTGGGAGGAAGAGCGCAAAAAAGAGGTCAGTCTGGCTGCTGAGCCCGCTCGTGGTGGGCACCCTGCTCTGGAAGGTGGGGAGATGGAAGGGAAAGAGTGGTGGGCAGAGCTGAGGGTTTGCTGAGGAGAGAGATGGTGTTCAGCTGCCAGCAACGGGTGGGCTCCAGCACCTTGAGTGGGAATGCTGAGGGAAAACCACATCACGTGTGTCATTTCAGCAGGGCATAGATGTCTTCAAGGTTCCAGCCAACACCCTGGTGATCCCTCCTGAGGAGGAGGCAGTTCCTTGCGATGCTTCCAATGCAGGTCAGTGAGGTGGCTTTGTCTGTGGGACAGGCAGGGGGGCAGTTCAGTGTCCAAGAATGTAAAATAAGGGTCTCCCAGGGGTGGGGAGAAGATTTCCTTTGCTCTGGCTGTGCACTGTGCTGGGACACAACCAACAGTGCCCCTTTCATTGCAGACACATGTGAAGCAAATCCCAGGAAGAGTGGCGATGAAAGAATGGTCCCAGGTGACTCAAGTGTCGTATCCCAAGTCAGCCGTGAGTAGTGGAACCTCCACACCCCATCCAGCTTCTTAGTAGCTTCCTGTGAAGTTGACTCAGACCATCTTCTTGGATTGAGCAGAGGAGGTACCAGCATAGCCAGATCTTTGGGAGACCAGGACTCCCAGCCCTGTCTTGATCAGGCAGGCAATGGCCCCATTTCTGCAGCCTCCTGAAGCTGAGCAGCTTTGGGTTTTTGTGCTGGGAGCACAACAGAACATTTTGTCCCTTTGATGCCATCACAGAGCTCAAGTCACCTGCCCAAGTGCGGGCTCTTGTCTGGCTTGTGGTTCAGCACAGGGTTGTGTCACCTCACTGCGCTTGGCCTCACCAAGCTTTGCTGCAGAAGTACCTCCACGTAGAGGAGGAGATGAAGTGAGCTGCTGTCTTGGACAGTGCAGGGTGTTGGAGAAGGTTTTCCTGCCACCTACCTGTGCTCTGGGCAGTGTCTGCCTCTCTGCTGCCTGCCACAGGGGCTGGCTGAGAATCTGGCTGGAGCATGCCCCAGTTTTGGTTGGAAAGGGCTCTCAGAGCTCCCTTCACGCACCATCTCTGTCTGAGACCCCATGCACAGTTCTTTGTAGCCGCTGCAGGGTTGGGCGGGGGCTGCTACTTTCTTTGCCAGAATCAACCCCCCTACCCTGACTTGATCATTGCAGCTGCCGAGTCAACAGCCTTGTCGGAGAGCTCGACGGGATCCCAGGACAACCCCTGGAACAGGCTCCCCCCTATATCTTTGACCTTGGACTCTTCAGAGGGTGAGTCCCCATGCCCCAGGGCATCCAGCCTGCCTCACCATCAGCAGGCAGTCATAGAATCATAGAATCATTTTGGTTAGAAAAAGCCTTTAAGATCGAGTTCAGCCATTAACCCAGCACTGTCAAGTCCACCTCTAAACCATGTCCCTAAGAACCTCATCTAGATAGGACGCACAGGGCAGAAGCTAATGCAGCCACCAGTTACTGTAGCATGTCCTATTAAAGGTCCATTTATAGTTTGTAAAAAATTAACATAATAACTACAGGAGTTAAACATCATCGTATTAGATATATTAATCATATGTTAATCATATATTAATCATATTAACCTAATAAATTATGTGCCATGTTAATAAGCAACTTACAGATATGAGTCCCCTCTCTATGTAGCTCACCCTGGACGCTGGCTTGCTTTCCCCTAGCCAAAAACAAGTACTGCAGCATTCCCCTTGCCCTGTGCCTGCATCATTCCAGCCCCACTGATCTCCTGCCCAGCCTGACCATCCCAGCACCCGCCCTGCCTAAGCTGACTGTGCATTTTCTGTTCTCAGATAAGGCCTCTCAACACGACCTTTCCCCAAAGCCCCAGCAAGATGTGGCTGCTGACAGCAACACCCCCGACTTGCTGGAGCCTTGCAGCCAGGACTCTCCCAAGCGTTTGCCGCAGGCAGAGTTGGTGCAGACCTCCTCTCCCTCCCTGCTCCACTCCTACCGCAACACCAGCCTGGTGGGGACCAGCACCACCCAGGCAACATCGGCTGCAGAGCCAGCCTGCGCTGTCCCCTGCCCTGCTCCAGCCCCACAGGTATCAGAGTGCTCTCTGGCCACCCTGCCGTTTCTTTCTCCAGTTTTTCCCGTCTTGCCCAGCAGCCGCTTGCAATCCCTGCCCGAAGGGACACCTCATAGGGAGCAGGCAGACTCCAGTGGCACAGATTTCCCTCCAGATATGTTGGAGCGTGGTCCAGCTCGTGCCAAGACCCAGGAAGGAGATGCTGGGGGCACCAAGAGAAAGCTGGTGTTAGAAAATGACCAGCAGCATCCCCAAGGTGCCTCTTGGGGCAGGGGGAGAGACACGGGCAGGAGTGGGGAGTTCGTGAGCACACGGGGCGCAAAGAAGAGCAGAAAGGAGCCTGGAAAGGAGCTTTCTGAGGAAGAAGATGATGAGGAAGAGCGAGCACCTCCAGTGAGCGGTCCCAGCTCACGGCCAGAGCAGCGCAGAGCTCTGGAGCCGGTAAAGATGAAGCAGCTGCTGGGGTCCCCTGGGGGGTTCTCTCTGTCCCTCTGCTGCTAGAGTCCATCCCCAAGACCTTTCCTCACCTGGCTGGTTGGGATGGGGAGTTGGAGGCACGTGTCAATGTAGGTGGTGGCCCCAACCCTCCCAAAGGAGGATCTGGGCACTACGTTGAGCCTGAGCTGGGTGGGAACCAACACTTATTGGAGCATCTTCCAGTTCTCTGAGTAAAATAAGATTGGCAGAGGAGGAAAAGATTGAGGGGTTAGATCCGGGGGTTTCCCTTCATGGATCAGGGTCTTGGGCTACATTGGTGGGGGGCTGTGTTTTGGGCAGACTAGCCTCAACCTCTCCTTTGCTTCTGCAGTACGTGAAGAAGCAGCCGGACCAGTACAAATACGATCCGCCGAGCCCCGAGCTCTGCGAGCAGATAAGATCTGTCAGGTCAGTGAGTGATGGGCTTGTAGGGCTGTCGCCTGTCCCCCCTATGGCTGCTCACAGGGGATGCCGGTATCACTGTTTGCATCCCTGCAGCGGGTCCCCAAACTCTGCCTTACCTGTTGTCATGGGGCCGTCCTGCCGTGCAGCAGAGTGTCCCCAGCCAGGTCCCTTCTTACTCCAGCTCCCTTCCTCTGGTTTCACAGGATCTCCAAGGCAATGCTGAAATGGGCGTGCTGGATCCTCACAGACGGAGAGGTGGACTCCTGAGCCCAGCCCACACTTCAGTTCTTGGCTGATTCAGCAAAAACAATTTAGAGCTGCCTGGGAAGAGGAGTTAGGGGAAGCAGGGGGGAACACCAGGACCCCTGTCCCCAAGGGGACGACTGAATGGGTTGGCCTGCCTGCAGAGACCCTGGCTCCAGAAATGTTGGGGAGGTGATCTGTTGAAGGCCAGCACACTCAGCATCTCCCACCTCTCACTCTCCATCCTTTCCAAATACCCTGGCCTGGCAAGTGGGGACAAGAGGTGACCTGGTGTCACCGTAGCAGGGGCAGCAGTGATGACAGAGGCCCCAGAACCTTAACCCCACTCTAAAGGCAGCACAGGAGTTTGGACATTTTATTGATTGGGTTTAGATAGGGTCCCACGCTGTTTGTTACAAAAAAATATCCCGCAGGGTTATGCTGTAGAAATTAAAAATAAAAATTGTATATTTTTTAAATACACAGCTCTTGTAAGAAAAAAAAAAAAAAGCATGGTGTTGCTCTGTCGTAAACATCTGTGGAAGGAATGCATTTGGTCTGGAGCAGAGGGCGACATGGGAGGAAGCCGCTGGGGTGTTGGGGTGACGCTGGTGCTTTCGGGAGAGCTGCGGGGACGGCGCGGCTGGAGCTGGGCTGCAGAGCTGTGTGCTGGAATGCCATGGCTCGTGGTCCTGCTGATGGAAGCCTGCGTCTTGGGGGAGCTGGAGTCGGTACCCACGGGATGAGGAGCTGGAGAGGCAGAAGGGCCCTCGTAACGCTTACTAAAAATGTCTGGCTGCCAGCATGGCTGCTGCCTAAAAATCAGCAGCTGCCCCTCCTGCACCCTGGGGTGGCAGAGGCCAATGGGGAAGGTGCATCCCAAAGGCTCTGGCGTGGTTCCTGGGCATGCCAGCCCTCCTGGGCGACGCTGGTGGCCCAGCCATCCCTGCAGCCAGAGGTGACTGATGCCATCGTGAGCTGGTGCCACAGAACAGAGCAAGCCTGTGCCCCGGCTCTGCTCCCTGCACCTGGGCTGCCAATCACCCTGGCACTGCAGACTTGCTTGCAGGGTTTTACTGGGAAAAGGGCAGCGGCATGCAGGGGCTTCACTGTCCCCGGGCTGGCTCCCCCCGGCCTGGCACCAGGCATCTTTGGTCTATGGCTGCTGAGTCTTGTGCATTCGCAACAGTTTGTGCCGGGGCTTGTGGCCGCTTGCTGTCGGTGCCTGCTCCAGCCTGCAACTCTTCCAGCCCAGCGTGGGGACGGTCCTGTGGCGTGGCACCTGGAGAGGGCAGGGGTGCAGGGGTGAGTGTGGGAGGGGACCCTCTGTACCCCAGCACCCTCTATAGCAGGTCTGTGAAGGAAAAGGAAGCATCATGTCTCACCTGCAGCATCTGAGGAGAGTGTGGGCTCTTCCTCTGGCTCTGGGAGGGAGTCATGCTTGGTTTTTCGCCTGAACACAGGCGACCGCCGCAGGCGCATGGGGACAGTGCTGGCTGCGGAAACACAACCCAGTCCCACGTCAGAGCTCCTGCTGCCTCTCTGCCTGCAAGCCCAGGCACCCCGGCTGTTGCCAGAGCCCATCCCAGTGTCCAGTCCCCCACCCAGGAGTGTCCCAGTGCAGGGATGCCATCATAGAATAGTTGGGGTTGGAAGGGACCTTCAAAGCTCATCCAGTCCAACCCCTACCATGAGCAGGGACACCTTCACCCAGCTCAGGTTGCTCAGAGCCCCGTCCAGCCTGGCCTGAGGTGTCTCCAGGGATGGGGCATCCACCACCTCTCTGGATAACCTGGGGCAGTGTTTCATCACCCTCGGTGTAAAGAATTTCTTCCTCATGTTTGCCCTGAATCTCCCCTCCTTTAGTTTAAAACTATTACTCCTTCATCCATGATTACCATCATACATCACCCCAGCACCTGACAGCTAAGACAGGTGGCACCACCATATAAGTGAGCTGCCACCACCTGTCTCCTCCAGCATGGGGTAGAAGGGGGGTTTGGGGTCCCACTCCAGCCCCCACTTACTTCCCAGTTCTGCCGGGCATTCAGGCTCCCTGAGCTGCTCCTCATGGACAGACACAGCTCGGCGGCTGGTTCCTCGCGGTGCCACCAGCCGTGGTGTCAACCAGTTGTCTGGAAAAAGCAGCACCCAGTGCCTTTGCAGGGGGCTGCCTGCCACACCCTGACCCCCTGGCAGCCCTGCAACAGCACCCAGTGCTGGGTGCTTGAGTCCCTGCTGCCTTCCGTCCCCAAGGGGACAGAACCTGCCAGCATCAGTATTGGGGAGCCTTTAGGCAGCTGGCACATCCCTACCTTCGGTGTCAGGCGGTACAGGCAGGGTGGGCAGGGGGCTGCCAGCAACCATCTCCCCACCGTGGCTGACCCTCCGTGGCAGAGCTGCTGGCACGCTCCTCCCTGTCCGCGGCAGGCTGCTGCTCCAGCCCTCCCGGACCCCAGGCTCCATCAGCCCACCAGGCTCGGCCTGGATGAAGGACCATTGAGGCTGATCAGAGCTGGTGGCCTGTGGCTCAGCCGGCAGCTGCCGTCCCAGGGCTTTCCAGGCTGTCTGGGGCTCGGCTGGGCCAGTGCTGGGCTCCATGGCGGTGGCTGGGCTGCGGAAGGGTGCATCTGCAGGGAAGGCAGGGCAGAGCTGTGGGTGCCTGGTGGTGACAGCCCCAGTGGATGGCTCTTGGCGCCAGGATCCAGGCTGCAGCCAACCCAGGGATGGGGTAAGGGGCTGGGTTTCCATCTGCCGTCACCAGGGTTGGGCACCCATGGGTGAGATCCTGCCTGGGTGCCCATGCCCACCAGTCCCCATATAGCACTGCTTGGTGCTAGCAGAGAGGACAGAGCCTGTGTGACCCTCCTGAAACCCATCGGTGACCCACCTGTGGACACAGAGTGCGTGCGAGCCTTCAGAGTAGGGGGGGAGTCCGCAGAGCTGTCCACAATGTCCCCTGCAAGCACAAGCCACCAGCCAGCATCAGCACACTGGGGTCTGCCCTGTGCCACCGGCACCCAGCGAGAGGAGATGTGGTGGGACCTGCAACTGGGAGCCAGTGCCCACCGCATGGGTGCCCAGCCAGGTGGGGGTCAGGGTGGGGAGGACGCGGCCCCTCACCGTCTGAGCCAGCTTTCTTGATCTCATTGTCTTTGCTCTGCAAAGGGAAAGAAAGTTGGTAATGGGGAGCCAGAGTGGCAGCACCCTGAGGGACAGTGGGTGGCAGAGGACAGCATGTTGCTGGACTCCGGGGTGGCTGCAGGGGATGTGTGCATACCAGGGAATGAGGGACAGACTGAGTGGCAGAGGAGCTCACATATCGGTCCCTTTGTAGAGGGTCAGGTGACAGGACAGAGGCCATAGGCAATGGCGGCACAGGGATGGGTGCTGCCAGTCCTGGCTGGGGGATCCCCATCCCATGGACCACCACCTCCATCTGCTCTTTTAGTACAGGATACATCCCAAAACCAGGGCCACTCCCTACCTGCTGCTTCTTGCCTTCAGTGGCCGGGGCCTTGGTGACACCGATGCGATGGAGCATGACCTGCACACGCTGCTCGAAGGAGCTGGGCAGCTCACCCTCGCTCTTCTCCAGGTGTCTCTTCTGTGGGACAGACACAGCCCTGCCAGTGACACAGCACCCACAGCACCCACTTGCCTGTGGGGCACCCGGGTCCATGCTGCCAGCCCCAGCTATTCCCCCAGGAGATGAACATATGGCCACAACTCAGCAGGGATGTTCTCAGACATCACTCTGGTGCCTCCACATCCCTGGTTGACCCCAACACCAGCACCCTGGGTGGGGAGCAGTGCCCACCAGCCAAATCAAACAGTAGGGTCAGTGGCGGCACTTACCTTGTCATGTCTGACCCCCAGTGCATCCTCATCCTCCCCAGACAGCAATATGAGCGACTGGGATTTGCCCTCCCGGGAGTACTTGGGCCGGATCCTGCGGGCAGAGTCAGGGGTCTGGCAGTGCTCAGGCTCTGCCCGGGGCTCGGCAGCAAGCCCCCCCTCCTCCGATTTACTCAGCGGCTTGCCCGCCTCGCCCGCCTTGCTGGGGGCCCGTAAAATGTCACTGAGCATCGAGCGCCTGCTCCTTGGGATGGCAGGGCCACCCTCAGGCTCCTTCTCACACCGTGAGCCCCGGCTGGATTTGGGTTTCTTGAAGGCAAAAAAATTCCCGATTTTCTTCTTGAGGGTGCGAGAGCCAGAGGGGGCCAGAGGGGCAGATCCCAGGCAGGTCTCTGGAGCCGTGGCGCTGGGGAGAGATGGAACATGGGGAAAGGTGAGCTTTGGAGGGACAAGGGGCTTGGGATTGCATTTCTCCCCTGCTCATCCCAAAAGGATGGATCTAGACTCCAGACGCCTCAGCTGAGATGATGTCATCCTGGCAAAGGCAGTTGTTTCCAATGTGGGACTTCATGGGTGCTGCCCCATTGCTCTCCACCATGGGACAGACCCCACAACCTCCCCTGCATCCTGCACCCCACAGCTGTCTCCCAACCCTCTCCCACCAGCCTTGCCCTTGGAGGGGTGCTGGGTGCCTGCCGTAAGGAGGGGTGTTTTCCCCAGCATCCCTTTACCACTGGAACCAGCAGTGTTTGCAGGGCAGGTGAAATCCTGGATGTGTGCCAGGGTGCTGGGTGGGTGCAGAGGACCCTGACCACCCCCATGTGCTTACGGCAACTCCTCTGTGATGAGCCTCTTGGCAAAGAAGTCGTCCAGCCCCTCGTCCACACGGGTAATGCTCCTGTCCTCGCTGTTCTTGCAGGCCACGGGCTGCACCTGCAAGGAAACATGGCTGTCAGCCTGGCGAGGGGCAAAGATACCCCCACGCACAAATACCCCAGCCTGTGCACCTATAAGTGGGTGTCTCTGGAGAACGGGTGCCAGCACCCTCTGTCCTGCTGTGTATCCAACACAGTCAGCGCATTATGTTGATCTGCTAGAGGATAGAAAGGCTCTACGGAGGGATCTGGATCAGCTGGATCGTTGGGCTGAGGCCAATTGTATGAGGTTTAACAAGGCCAAGTGCTGGGTCCTGCACTTGAGCCACAACAACCCCAGGCAGCACTACAGGCTCAGGGAAGAGTGGCTGGAAAGCTGCCTGGCAGAGAGGGATCTGGGGGTGCTGGGTGACAACCAGCTGAATATAAGCCAGCAGTGTGCCCAGGTGGCCAAAAAGGCCAACAGCATCCTGGCTTCTGTCAGGAATAGTGTGGCCAGCAGGACCAGGGCAGCAACCATCCCCCTGTACTCAGAACTGGTGGGAACCCACCTCAAATCCTGGGTTCAGTTTTGGGCCCCTCACTACAAGAAAGGTGCTGGAGTGAGTTCAAAGGAGGCAACAAGGCTGGTGAGGGGGTTGGAGCACAAGTCTGATGAGGAGCAGCTGAGGGAACTGGGGCTGTTTAACCTGGAGAAGAGAAGGCTGAGGAGAGATCTTATCTCTGTCTACAGCTACCTGAATGGAGGTTGTAGCATGGAGGGGGTTAGTCTCTTCTTCCAAGTAACAAGTGATAGGACAAGAGGAAATGGCCTCAAGTTACGCCAGAGGAGGTTTAGATTGAATATTAGGAAGAATTTCTTCCCGAAAAGGGTTGTAAAGCACTGGAACAGGCTGCCCAGGGAAGTGGTGGAGTAACCATCCCCGGAGGGGCTTAAAAGATGTGTAGATGAGGTTCTTAGAGACACGGTTTAGTGCCAGAATTAGGTTACAGTTGGACTTGATGATCTTGATGGTCTCTTCCAACCAAAATGATTTATGATTCTATCAGCTGCATCCCAGCTCTGACTCTGCTGCATCCCTGGGGCAACAGGAGCTCCAGCCCACCCTGGGCTCCTGCTGGCCCCTCATCCTGCCCACGCAGGCAGGGCAGCTTGGCTGCCAGCCCCCTGCACCTCACTGGGTGCCATGTCTGGGGTGCTGCTGGCTGGGGCGCAGCATCTGTGCACACTCAGCATCCATTCATTACACACAGGTGTAAAACAGACCTTCCTTGGTGACACGCAATGGCAAATCCTGCTAAAGCTCTCCTAGATCTGGGCCAGCTTCCTGATCCCACCGTCCCCATGGGAGAAGTCTTTGGCAGGGATGCTTCCTCCATCTGAGCCCTGAGAAAGGGACACCCACACTCCTGGCGGGACCCATGTTTCCATCCTTCAGGCTGATGCTCATCCTCAAGTCCAACCTTGGAGTGCTACCACAGCCATGAAGGCCACCCACTCCATCCCCATGGCAAATCAGTTCCAATCAGAGCCTTGCTCTGTGTCACCTTCCTTGCCCCAGCACATGGCACAACATCGGTGACTTCCTATTGACAAGGGGGAAGCACTTCCCCATCAGTGGCATTTCAATCCATAACGACTTTTCATTACAGCTGGATTGATGCTGCTCAGGAGCCGTTCCAGCCATCCGAGACCTGCCTTCCCTGTCACATCACATCCATCAAAGCCCATCTTAACCCAAGTCTTGGCCAACCCTGGGTGTTGAGCATGCCCATCCTGCTACAGAGAGATGTGCCAAGGTGATGGCCTTCTCCAGGCCCCTGCCAGCCTCCAGCACCCACCCCACCTGCAAGAAACGGCTCCTGCTTCTCATCCAGCCCCACAGCAGCGCTGGTCCCACCGCAGCCCCAGGGTGAGCATCACCACGGCTGTGCAAGCCACGGATTTCCAGCAGGTGGAAGGATCCAGCTGCATCACGGTGGCATGCGGACAAGGTGATGTTGGCAGGATCTGGCTCTGGGGACAGTGTCAGAGCCAGACTTTCCACTGACTGCACCCAAAAGTTACTTTTCTTTTGGGAGGGGGGCTGTGAAGGCAGGATCCCCAGCCACTCGCCCTTTGGTGGGGGGGAGGTGACACCCACCCCACCGCGGCTGGCAGAGCCCCACCAGCACCACCAGGAGCTGCAGCAGCTGCCGGTGCTTTGGGGCCGATGGGTTTTGGAAGGGGGAGAGCAAATCGGGCACAGGAGAGAGGCAGCTGGGGCCATTGCTGAATGTGCCGGCCCTCTATCCCCAAACTCTGCAGGCTTTTTAATCCCACTCTGCCTCCCTCTCGGCTCCTACCGCTCAGCATCTCCCGGCAGGCAGCAGGAAAAGGGATGGATGATTTCCTTGCCCCCCTCGCCAGCCCCCCTGCCCATCCTTTCAGGCTGCACCCCCCCTCCTCTGAGGAAGCTCCGGCAGCGGCTGAAATGCAGGATAATAAACCAGCCGCAGCTGCACGCATCTCATTTTCCTGCCTTGCAACAAATACCGACTGCAATAATTCACCCAATTGAGAAGAAAAGGGAAAAATCCCCAAATCCACCCCCTTGTCAACCATCCCCCCCTCCACCTCCTTACATTGGGCTTGCTGGGCGGTTGCTTGTGCCGGCGGTTGGGCCGGGGCCTGGCTTTGGTGCAATGCTCCAGCTTCTGGCCGGCGGTCGGCAGGTCCATAAGGGATCCGGTGGCGGCGGTGACAGGCTGCGTGGCGGGGAGCGAGCCGCTCGCAGGCTCAGCATCCTTTGTGGAGGCAGGGCGTGCCGGCGGCGCGGCGGGGCTGAGTGACGGCGGCGCCCGGTGAGCTCGGAGCCCGCTGGCGTCCCTGCCCGCCGCTGGCTCCAGCTCCGAGACACCTACAAGGGGTTAGAGGGCTCCGGTTGGCACTTGGCCTCTCCAGGCCTCCCCATCGTTGTCACCGTCACCTTCGCCCGCGTGCCTGGGGTCGGCAGGGCGCTGGCTGTGCTGTGCCGTGCCACGCCACGGGGAGGGGAGCGTGGCTGTGGCTGCCGAGAGTGAGAGCTTGCACGGTAGCCCCCGGGCCAGCAGCTTTGCAGGGTCCCTGGAGGTTTGAGTGCACGGGGGGGTGCAGGGGAGGGATGCTCCAGCAGGGACCAAGTTGACCCTGCAGCCTGCACAAGCTCTGCCAGTGCAGGTCCGGCCAGCAGCACCCACAATCACACCCTGCTTTGCTTAATAGGCAGGTCCTTGCCCCTCCCCGGTTACCCGCTGGATGGGGGTCAGGATGCTGCTGGGCTCAAAAACATCAGGGGTCCCCTGGGGACACCTGGGTGACAGGCGCTGGGGTCCAGTGCAAGCTCTGCTTCATCCAAAGCCAAATACATATCGCAGCCAAAAAAGCCAGAAGTCACCCATCACCCGCTTATTGTCCCCAGCCCCCCCCAGATCCTGGCACCCCAAAGCACACAGGGCTATGTGGGACAACACCAGCTCAGAAACGGGAGCACCCATAGACAACATCTCCCCTGTGCCATGACCCTGGGGTGCTGGGTGGGTTGGTGATGTCCATGCCTGGGGTGGTCCCTGGGATGGGTGAGGGGAGATGCTGCAGCATCCAGAGTCATGAACAAACCTCCCAACCCTGCCCAGCCACATGGGGAGGGAGTTCAGGGTATTCACCCTCTCACCCATGAGGGCTGAACTAGCCAGGCCCCCAAAACCAACACGACAGCAAGCTCAAGGTGAGCTTTGCCTGCAGACCTGTACCGTGGCACCAGAAGGGGCTCTTCAAAGGAGCTAGATCCCCACCAGCCTGGAGCATCACTGCAAATGGCTCTGCCCAGCAGCCCCTCCAGTCACTGCTTTGAGCCTCCCACCCCCGGCAAAGCAGGGACACCCCACACCCAGTCATAGCAAAGGGAAACCCGCGTGGTGACCTTACTTCTCACAGTTGGTGTGGGCCGAATGCTCCTGAAATGCTTGTTTTTCCTCCGCAGGGCCATCTTGTACTGCGAGGAGAGGATGACAGTGGTGGCTTCGGTGCTGACAAGCTGGCTGCAGTGAGCGACATCCCTTGGCAGCCAGAGCCAGCCAGGCTTCACCCAGTGATGGGTGCAATCCCTCCATCACCCCCAGAGCCCCAGGGCTGCACCCCCTCATCTTGGTCTGACACCAAAATCACCCACGATGCCAAATTGGATGCTTTCCTAGTTGGGACCACACATTGTGCTGGACCCCAGGTCCCAAAGCAGTGGTCAGCCAGAGGGGCTATGTGTGGCTGGGACCATCCTGGGCCACCGCAAGGACCTGCTCCTGGTGTCAGCAGTGCAGGCAGCATGGCCAGGCAGGCTAACCACGGTCCCATTTCCCAGCACTAATTGCCTTAGTTCTGCCCTGGCGGGGGTGCCAGGGGTGTGTGCGCCCAGAGAGGCTGCAGCGTTAAGCCTGGCATCATCCGGTAAGGCGGATAAAAGACAGTTATAGCGCGGGCATCACGCAGTGACAGCAGGGTCAGACCCTACCTCCTCCGCTGTGAGGTCCGGAGCATTCCTGCCCCTCATCAGCACGACGGCATCATCCTCAGCCAGCTCCGGCAGCAGCGCCGGGAGGTCGAGCCCTTGCCTGGGGAGGCTCTCTGCCTAAAACCATTAGGAAGTGCTTAAATTATCCTCGGGGTCTGAAGCGCACCCGGTTGCCCTACGTACTCCGTGCTGCTCCGCTCTCTACCCACGGACGGGATTTGTGAGCGGATTTAGGGCTGATTAGCCGACTGCCAGCCCCGACACAGCTGCCCCACGCCTGCCCTGGTGCATGAGCGGCCGGTGCCTGGCGTCACCCCAGCATCCCCCACCAGACAGTGGCTCCCGGACTTTGCTCAGGACGATAAATCTGCTATGACTACACTGGGAGAGGATTAACCTGGGAGGACAACCAGCCTGGGTAGGAATTGTCCTGCCTCCCAGACGGCAAATCCATGGTCACTGCAGTGGTTGGTGCCCAGGAAATGCCAGACTACCCAGATCCCCATCCCACATCCCAGCCCTGCATCCTCATCCCCATCCCACAGGCTTTGGCATCCCCCTTACCAGTTTGCACTGGGCGATGGTCAGATCTCCCAGCACGGCATCCATGATGCAGTCAGCCACAGCAGCTGTGACAGACAGCTTGATTTCACTGGGAACAGAGAGAGGGGTGTCAGGGCCATCCCCCCTGGCAAAGTCTCACTTGGGAGATGGGTGTTCAGCCATGGCACCTGGAGAGTCACTCAGAACATGTCCTGGGCTTTGGCTCACTGGGTGTGTGTTGCCAGAGCAGGAATGGGAGCAGGCACTGGCTGGGATGGAGGATGCCAAGTGCACCCCTCCATTGATGGTCAGGGCTCCCCTCTGCCTGCCAGAGGGATGTGCATTCAGTAACATCACCCCCTGGGACTCCCCAGCTCCCTAGGGACATCTCCAAACTGGGTCTGAGCAGGAAGCAAAGCCACAGCTGGGAAAACATAGCAGCAGGACCCATCACACCACCACCATGTGGGGATGAGAGTGATTGGTAGAGCCCCCAAAATCCCCATCTGACCCCAGGGTGAGAAGGAAGAATAGCACATCACCCACTTCAGCTTGCTGAAGACATCGTTGACCATCTGGTCCAGGACAGTGCTGAGGTTGAGGTGGTCCTGGAGGTAGATCCGCTCCGACATGGCATTGATCAGCTGGTCCCTGACTCTGCTCTTCTGCACCACAGCTGGGCACAGGTTGTGTGCCGTGTCCAGCACTGCCTGCATGATCGCCTGAAGTTTGAGGAAGAAAGAAGAGTTTGTAGTGTCTTTTCTACTAGGATTCACATGGTTTCCAGGAGGCACCATGTCCCTCATCCTTGGGCCAAGGCTGACAAGAATCTCGTGCCACCGGCAGCTCCCTGCAGTGTCCACCTGTATCTCCCGGCCGCAGATCTGCGATGCTTCTTCAGTGAGACACTCCAGCTTGTGCTGCAGCTTGCCATTCTGGTATGGGGTGTTTCCTGCTTCATACAAGAGGGGCAGGATCTGCCGTGGGAAGAGAGATGGCATGGATCATACCGTGGCACCTCATCCTTGCTTTCCATCCTTCCATGCATCTGTGGCTGTTCCATGGAAGAGCATGGCCAGCATAAGTTGAGGAGATCCAGTGACCTTTTGGCTTTGCTGGGCCAGGGTTGGGCATCCTGGCCCCTCACAGTCCCTGTGTCCCCCCAGTTGTAACCTCAACTACTCCCCATCACCCACTGGGCCTCCTTCCCCCTATGCCCAGCCATGCTGCTGCCCACATCAGGGGAGATCCTTTCCTATCCCTTTCACCACCTTTCTACCATCAGCACCATCTTCTTAAATCCCATCTCAGCCAGATAAATACCCAGGGGACTGCTAATAAATTTGGGAAAAAAGAAGGAGGAGGTGGTCTAAAGAGAAGTGTAGAAGAAGAAAGAGAATGTGTGATTGGGAGAGAGAAGTAGGACCAGGATGATCAAACCAGGGCTCGCAGTGTCAGGAGCTGCCCAGCCAATGCAGTGACCTTTGTCATGGGCTGCATCCTCATCACTGGGCTGCATTCAGCTGGAGGCGCTGAGAGTGGGGATGCCCCAAGAAGGGACCAGCCCAGGGATGTGGAGAGTGTTTCTCACCAGTGTGGGCATCCACGGGTTGTGCCTAAAGCTGGAGCACCCACCTCTCCAAAGGAGAGCTGCATGATCACGGGGTGCCCTTGTTGAAAAGGGGGTGCCCTCGTAATCCCCACTTCCTGGAGGGTGTGCACACAGCTGTGTGCATTTGTGGGGAAGGGACTAAGAACATTTTGGGCCTTATTCTAGAAGGGGATTCTGAAATTTGCAGCTGTCCTTTAACATTTTGTGAGTGCCCTGTGATGTGCATCTGTTGCACGGATGATTCTGATGCTCCCCAACTGCCAGTTAATTATGTCATTAACTAATCAATAACCTGCTTCGATCCCGAAACTAAGTCAGGAGGGGGTGAGGGGTTTCCCTCCGTGGCAGACTCACACTGACGGAGAGGTTGGCGTTCCTGATGGCCTCCTCCGCGCAGAGGATGTCCACCTCCGCCTCCCTGCCCGGGCAGGCGCTGAGGATGTCGACGTGCTTCTGCACACTCAGGCAGATCTCATTCACCATCTGGAGCGCAGAGAGGCTGTGTCATGCACCGATGCTGGAGCAGCACTGCCAGTTCCCCTCCTTGCCGTGACTTTCCCCGGAGAAGGATGTTCCGGCACTGCCTGATCAGGCAAGTAGGGGCACAGACAAGCGACAGCTCCCAGAACATGCCTTCCTAATAACTGGGGATGCCACCCAGCGGGGATTTGCTTGCAAGCATGCACAGGGAGTCGGGGACACACTGCATGGGGAAGTGTAGCAGCGAGATATCCCAGCACTGCATATGCATGAATCACATGGATCAGAGAATCATTTTGGTTGGAAGAGACCCTCAAGATCATTGAGTGCCACCATTAACCCAACACTGGCACTAAACCATGTCCCTGAGAACCTCATCTATGGGTCTTTTAAACACCTTCAGGGATGGTGACTCCACCACTTCCCTGGGCAGCCTGTTCCAGTGCCAAACAACCCTTTCAGGGAAGAAATTCTTCCCAATACCCAATGTGAACCTCCCCTGGCACAACTTGAGGCCATTTTGTCTTGTCCTATCACTTACTACTTGGGAGAAGAGACCAACCCCCTACATGCTACAACCTCTTTTCACGTAGTCGTAGGGAACAATGAGAAGGGTTGCTCAGGTATCTCTGTTCCATGCAGCCCCACTCTCCTCCACTCAGAAAAGGTGAAAAGGAGTTTGTCCTGCTCACAAGAGCTCACACAAACTGTATAGTGTTGTTTGGGGCAGCCACACAAGTCCCATGCAGCAATTTGGCCAGCAAACCTGTTCAGAAGAGGTGGTGAGGATGCCTTGCTGCAGGCGAAAGGTCTGGGTGGGCAGCGTGCGCCGGAGCTGGTTCCTGGCCAGGCAGGACTGGAGCTGTGGCAGGCAGGAGGCTGTTGTCAGCTGCTGGTGTTGGTGGCACCTGGCCCCACCACTCCAACCAGCCACATGTCCCCCTCACCTTGTGCACGGCCTCCTCCGTCTTCTCGGGGTGGCTGCGGTACGCCTGCATCACGTCGCTCATGGGCAAGGGCATTGACTTGAGGGTGTAATTCCTACCACACAACAGTGTGCTCAGCAGGTGGAAAACTCCTACCCATCTTTCATGAGGAGGGAGAAGATCACGGTATCTCTGACAACAGCAGATCCCCCTCCCTGTGCATGCTGGGGGCCCAAGCCTGACCCTGAGGTCAGTAATGAAGGTGCCATCACCAAACGAGTGGCATGTTGCTCTAGATCAAGTCCCTTGGGACCCGCATGCAATCGTGTGATGTACTTGCAGTTTTGATGAGACAAGAGGCCCTGAGAATGGTGACATCTTGATGCTGGAGGCTGTTTTGCATAGCGATAACAAGCCAGGAAGACCAAGATACTCCATCCTTACCTCTCCAAAGCTTGAGCCACCTCCAGGAGCCCATGGGCAGTTGTGTTGTTCCTGTCCCAAACCACAGTCCTGGAAAGAGAAGGACATGAGTGAGCCTGCCTGCATCCACACAGCCCTGAGGTGGATGCCCACCTGCCGGGTGCCTGGAAAAGAGAGCCCCAAGGCCAACCCCCAAGAACCAGAAAGCCTGGAAATGGGGTTAAAAATCTCAATGTCAATATTCAAAACCTAAACTTGGACTTTGAAAGCAACAGTAAAGTATGTGGGTGCCTGAAGGGAACAACGGGTACAGACGACATGGTCAGGCAGGTACCATCCTGCTGGCAGTGGCAGATGTCCCCAAGAGGAACAGCCCTGCCTGGGACAACCTTCCCTATTCCTCATCCCCTGCAGGCACCCTGCCTTGCCTTTGCATGCACTATTTGGTCAAAAGATGGCTTTTTAGGGACTGCTGCCAGAACGTAGGGTAGGGACAGCATCCTGGGCTGTGCGGGGGCCTGACAAAGCACTGGCAAGAGGTACATGTCCCCTGCCAGCCCTGACAGATGACTGCAATGAGAGCAAGATATGGTCACAGCATCTGACCATGTGCCAGGAATGGTCCAGGGCCACGTCCATGGTCACTAGGAGCCACAATAAGCCTCCTCTGATGGCATCAGCATCACAACCAGGGGCATCCAGCACAAGCTGGAAAGGGCACCGACAGGGTGACATGGGCTGCTGCTACCTGAGTTTCGTGTTGATCTGCAGGGCCTTGGCTAGCATCTTGGCCCCTGTGTCCCCCATGGCGTTGCCACTGATGTCCAGAGCAATGAGACTGGTGTTACTGCCCAGGGCGCTCAGCAGGACGTTGGTTCCCAGTTTGAGGCGCGATTCAGCCACGGACAGGGACTGGAGAGGCTGGAAAGTGGACAAGGAAGGGGAGAGTTGGCCAGGACACAACAGGATGTGTGTCACCCCTGCAAACACAGCCTCCATTCCTGGGCTGGTAGTTGCTGTGGGTATCCAGGGCTGGATTTGTGGAGCCCAAGTCATGCTGAACTCCCAAAAAACCAGGAGGAAAATGGGTGCTAACGCGACACCCTGGATTTAGCTTAAATGCCTGGCAGGCAGTAAGGAGGAAAGAGGGTTTTTTTTGAAAGCTGGGCTGCAGCCAGGTTACACCAAGCATCTCCTCTGTGCCTTTAGCCAGACACAGGCTCACACTTTCCCAGATGAACAGGAACAGCTCTTGCTTCTCTGCCTGAGCATCTGCTTCAGACGAAAGAAAATAAGAGCAGAGGAACTTGAATAGCAGCGGAAGGGAGATTTGCTCCCAGCCTGTGCTGGGAGGGATCTGGACAACGCCCCAGCACGCATGCTGCACAGCAGGGGGAGGCAAGGGCACAAGTTGGGGACAGTTGAGGACAAGCAGGACTTACACAGTCGTCCTCCTGGGTGAGCTGGACGATGCGGTGCAGGACGTCCAACAGCCCCTCCCTGTGAGAGAGGCTGGGGGTTACATGTGCATCCCACGCACATCCCACTTAGAATCATTCTGCTTGGAAGAGACCCTCAAGATCGAGTCCAACTGCTAACACAACTCCGGCACTAAACCGCGTAACTAAGAACCTCATCTACATGTCTTTTAAACCCCTGCAGGGATGGTGACTCCACCACTGCACTGGGCAGCCTGTGCCAATGCCTGACAGCCCTTTCTGTGAATAATTTTTTCCCAGTATCCAATCTATGCATCTGCTGGGGCCGCAGGGGCAGCTGGCAGAGCTCTGTTCTCCCTCACGGCTCGTCTTGTCCCTGCAGTACCTGCGGTCCCACTGGGACTGCTCCAGTAGCAGGTGACAGTCACCCCCAGCCCCAGGCTCCCTGTTGGGTTGGAGCAGGCAAGATGGGCAGGTAATTCCTGGCATTCCCAGCCAGCCCATGGCCTTTCAATGGGGAGAGAGTCTCAAGGTGGGTGCATGGTGCCAGGATGGCTCCTGGCCCAGGTGCTGCAGCTTTGCACTTACTTGGATTTAATGTTGAAGTTTTTTCCCAGGGAGACGTGCCTAATGGACTTGCTTCTGCCAATGGAGAGCACCAGTGTCACCATGTCAGGGTCAAAGCCTGTGAGAGATGGGAGACGCCCACTGGGATGCTCTAAGCAGTCCAGACCACAGAGGTGTCATCAAGAGTCGTCCCCCACAAAAGGAGACCTTCAGAGCCACCAAGCTCTGGGGTGGTAGAGACATGCCCAGGGCAAGTCCCAAGCTTCCTTCTCTTCATGCTTCCCCAGGTAGAACAATGACCTGCACAGAGCTGGGGTCCCTGGGAATGAGTCCCTGAGGACTCCCTCTATTTGGGGTGCCAAGGCTGTGCTGAACCAGGGGGAGCACTTACAGAGCAACAGATGGCACCTGTTTTCTGCCATCCCATAGGGAAATGTCCTCCATGCCACCCTGGACAACACAGGAGGAATTGTCACAGTTTGCAGGCAGCTGCCTGCGCTCCTGTCCTCCCAGCTGCAGCATCCCCAGGGAAATCTGGCAAGCAAAGGTGATGTCCTTCCCACAGGGCAGGGACATGGGCAGGGATCTGCTCTCCCACCCAAGGATAAGAGGCACCAAGGCCCCACCTGGGTGCTGGAGCACTGGAACCGGCTCCCTAGGGAGGTGTCGCAGCCCCAAACCTGACAGTGTTCAAGAAGAGACTGAACAACACCCTCAGACACATGGTGTGAACTGTGGGGTTGTCCTGTGCAGACACAGGAGTTGGACTCGATGATCCTTGTGGGTCCCTTCCAACTCAAGGACATTCTATGTTCTATGACCTATGGGACTGTCCTTCCTGCATGGAACTGCTCGACTAAGAAAGTCAAAAATAGAAGCACATTTTGGCAAAGGTTGGCCAGAGATTTGGGGTAAGAGAGTGAGCTTTTGGAGCATCAGTGGCCTGAACAAGTTTTTGAAAGACTTCGAACCACGTCAGCTTTCCCAGAGCCACCTGACTGTCAAGGGGCTGCATGGTCTGCTGTGAGATCTTAGCAAGGCTGCTTTAAGGTTTGGGGTCTTTTAGGGAAAATTAGGAGCTGGTAGAAGTGATGTTGGTGGTAATTTGGGTTGCTTGCCTTTGGGTTGGAGGCCACAGTGGGACAAGGTGAGCAGCAGAGGCTGCAAACTCCTTCAGAGATGCGCAAAAAGTTTCAGCCCAGGGAGATCATCCCAATGCTTCAGACCCCAAGCCAGCAGCATGAAACCACTTTGGATTCAGTGAGCTGAAGAGGTTTCAGCCAAGACAGATATGAAATGAAAAAGTTTTCTGCAGGTTCTGAAGCAGGAGGGGAGGAAGAAGTCATCCCATACCCTGTGCTGGAGATGCCGTCTCTGAAAGAGGGAAGAGGCAAGGGCCACCACTGCTGCCTGCCATGGGATGCAGTGCTGGAAGATGATGGAAGAGGCCTGGCACACTGGGAAGGACACTAAGTAGAGGGAGAAGAGTGCATGTGAGGACTACCTGCCTTGGGGGAGGTTGGTTTTGGGTGTAACAAGCCATAAAAGCCTGATGAGGTGATAATTTCTCAGGCAGGAATCTCCTGCTGGCTGCTGGATGCCTTCATCCTTCTGAGACATCACCTGTAGTGCTGCAGCTGCTGCTGCAGGACTTTTACAGGTGACAAGTGCAATTAAATGTTGCGTTTATCAGCACAGTCAAGAGGCAGACAAGCGCAGCAGACCCTACTCATCTCCCTGGGGACTGCTACAAGCTCACGAGGTGCTGGGAGCGAGCTGGCCTCTGCCAAATTGCCTGTGCTGCGTGGACCTGCAGATGGAAGAGGTCCTCACCCGCCCAGGGAAAAGGCAACCTACCATTGTCAGACAGGTCCAGGTCACTGATGGAGCTGGCGTCAGGGATGAGATCTTGGATGACTTGGGCCCCCGCTGATCTCAGCTTGGAAGAAACAGCAAGACATCAGTACAAGAGGAGGCGCCGAGCCCTGCAAACAGGATCCTGCTTTTGGGAAGGTCACCCAGCCCCACAGCAGACAGGACATGGACCATCCCACACAGGGACTGAGCTCCCTGCCACTCCTCGACTGCCACAACGGGACCCCCTGGATGGACTGATGACACCTATGGGTGCTGGCCCCTCACCTCGCAGCTGCTGAGATCCAGGCACAGGTCGCTGATGTGACTGTTGTCCACCAGCCCTTGCAGCAATGCCCTGGAAGAGTCACCAAAGTCACCCATTGCTGTGAGGAACAGGAACACCAGCACAGTGCCCAGTGTCCAGGCAATGGGGGAGGGGGATGCTGGGGAAGACATCCTTCCTCAGGCAAGCAAATATCTGCTTCCTACAGCCCCATCCAGTCCCCTTGACATGCAAAGCCCTGACTGAGGTCCCCCCGACCATGATCACCCCAAATCCATCCCCCTTGGCAGACTCACAGCTCCATCAGTCCCCACCTCACCTTACAGCATCTGCAGGCAGCTTGGTACCTGACAGAGACACATGCCTGAGGGCACAGGCCTGGCTGAAAAACTCCTTGATGTCCGGAGAGATGGTTTTCACCCTCCTGAAAAGAGCGTGTACAAGATGGCATCGTCTGCTACCCAGCTCTGGCTGCCTGCCTGGGTATTGCACTCACCTTGCAGCCATTTCAGGGACTTACTTGTGGGAGTACATGTTTCTGGAGAGATCCAGATGGACGAGGCTGGTGTGGCATCCATGGATCAGGGCTCCAAAGAGCTACCGAAGTGCAGATGCAAGCTGTGCCAAGGACCACTCAGCCGATGCTGCGGCCCCTCACACAGCCCAGGGAGGGATGGGTACTGGGATGGGACGAACTGTGGGGGTTGCTCGGGGGGTTCTGCCCCAGTGGTAGGGCTCCCTTCTTCCTCGTGTTTCCACAGCCACATCCCAGCTGGGATGGGGTGGCAGCACCTCCCAGCAGCGTGGCACAGGTTCGCGAGGGAGGCTGAGGGCAGGGACTTGCTGCCAGGACCCCCCGTGTGGGTACTCACAGCATCCAGAGGGCAGTCCGTGCCGGCCAGGCTGAGGTGGGAGAGTGCACGGCACTGGTGGAGGAGGCTCTGCAGGTTCTGTGGGCAGAGATTTCTCAGCAGCTTCACCCAGGAGCCTGACCACCACCACCCTCACACCCATTATCCCAGAAATCCCAGCTCCAGCCTTGCTCCTGCTGGACACAGGGGTGAATCCTGCACAGGGGGACACAGTCCCATGCCAATTGCTCCTTGGATGTCTCCCTGTTCCAGGTGGGATCTCCCACCGTCCCATTAGGCCATCTTTTTGACAAGAAAATACGGAGGGAGCCGGGTCTGTTCAGCCTGGAGAAGAGCAGGCTGAGAGCGGATCTTATTCATGTTTATAAGTATCTCAAGGGTGAGTGTCAAGAGGATGGACCAGACTGTTTTCAGTGGTGCCCAACAACAGGATGGCAGGCAATGGGCACAGATTGAAGCACAGGAGGTTCCATCTGAATATGAGAAGAAACTTCTTTACTCTGAGGGTGCCAGAGCCCTGGCCCAGGCTGCCCAGGGAGGTTGTGGAGTCTCCTTCTCTGGAGACATTCAAAATCCACCTGGATGCGTTCCTGTGCAATCTGCTCTGGTGAACCTGCTTTAGCAGGGGGTTGGATTAGATTATCTCCAGAGGTCCCTTCCAACCCCAACCATTCTGTGATTCTGTGATCCCCAGCACATCCTCCAGTTCCCGGGTAAGTGGGGAGGTTTCATAGCCATGACCTTCCTGTCCCTGGTGTCCTGCAAGGCAGGGCAGACCCCAAGAGACTGAAGCCATCAAGCTTGTGCACGGGACGGAGCCCAGATAGTGTCATCCCATCACAGCCCAGGCACTCACAATGATGTCATCTCCAGCCAGGGTGCCGGGGTTCCCGGAGAGGTCCAAGTGCCGGAGAGAAGATGCAGTGGCTTTGTTATTTGCAAGGGCCTTGCACAACGTACTCATTCCTGCTTGAGGAGAGGGGGCAAGAGATGGATACCCATGGGTCCCCTGCGCCAGGGGCAGCTGTGAAGCAGAGGAAGGAGCACTTTGCTACAGCTGGGGCAGCAAAACATCCCATCCCTGATGATGGTCTTTCCAGGTTGTCCCTGCAGCCCCTTCAGCCACCCCTTTGTTGTCAGCTTCTCCCTCAAGCACCACCATGCCCAGCCTCCCAACTGTGACTGGGTAGGGAGCAGAATGTGTGGCTGTACCTTTGGCCGTGAGCATGGTTCTGGCCAGGCTGAGGCTCTGCAGACCCTTGGGACACTTGTCCACATGCCGGCTAAAGGCAACAATCCCTGACGAAAGAGCAGAGAGCCCTGAGCAGCTGTGCCAGTGCAGGCAGGTGTCTGTCCCACCGTGAGAGACAGCCCCCATGGCATGGGACAGCTGCTGGTGGGATCCGGAGTTGAAGATCAGTTTTCACAGGTGGAAACTCATCCCAGCCCAGAAGTTGGGTACCTCTGTCTTCCAGCTGATTTCCAGCAAGGTTGATGGTGTGCAGGACAGAGTCAGGATGGTTACTGAGTGCCTGGGCCATCCTCTGTGCAAAATCACTGCAGGGAGAAGGGCCACCCATCTGAGGCAAGGTACAGCCATCTCCAGGAGACATGGCCAGCAGCCCCGTAGCCTTATGGGGAGATGCCACCAGCTCCTGTCTGCATGGCAGAGCTGGCTCCATTTGAGGAGCCAACAAGAGAAAACAGAGCATCTCCAAGGGTGGGTGATGCTCACTGGCCTCCAGATTACAGGAGATCTCTGTTCCCAGTGAACTCCATGCTGTGGAGGGGATGGGGCACCAACACCCCTTGGCAGAGGGGTGCGTGGGTGCCCCTGCTCCATGCACATGAGGGGAACAACACCAGGCTGCCAAGACCTGGCTCATCACCATGCCAGGGCCCTGCAATGACTTTGCTTACGCTTTCAACCCGCTGTTTTCCAGCACCAGTTCCTCCAGCATCACTGATTTGCTGAGCATGTAGAGCAGTTGCTCTGAAATCTCTTGGTTCTGGAGGGGGAGAAGAAAGCTCTTTTGGAAACCTGGCCACCTCTGGCATGTCCAGCACCACAGCACCAGCACTCACCAGCCTGAAGTCCTTGCAGGAGAGCTTAGTGAACCATAGGTTGAAGGACAAGGCAGCGACACTCAGCGCCACATCTCTGCAGGGTGACAAGGACGAAGGAGTCAGGGGCTAGGCTGATCCCAAATGTGTGCCCCAACACACCCAACCTCAGGGTGCCCCAACACAGTGTTTAGTGGAGCAGGGCTGGGGTCCACAGACAGCAGCTCAGCTTCTCCACATTATTCCCCCAGGGAAAATCAAATTAATGACAATTTTTGCATGCATCTGTGAAAACCTCTGCGGTTTTTCTTTGTAATTCTGAGCTCTGATGTGAAGAGCAAACAGGTTTTGCTCAAGCAGAAACAAGTTTCTTTTTGGCTTTCCGGTCCACAGAAATCTCTAAAACCATCTGCCCTTTTGGTCAGCTGAATACAGACCCTCTGTTCCCCAAAACTCTCAGCCCAAAACTGTGACTCACTATGCCCCAGCCCAGCACCCAACTTCCCCCAGACCTGAGTCTTTGCTCCATCTTTCTCAGGATGGAGATATGGCTGAGCCCCACAGGGGAAACTCCAACACAGCCTGAGCTTATGACCCCACTATGAGGTTATAACAGAGATTTGTGGTGCTGGTAGGGAGCAGCACCAAGTTTCAGAGAGCAAAACAGCACCAGTTGTTTTGCATAGGGAAGCACCTGACAGCCACGAGCTGTCCGAAGCTGCCATGACGTTTGATTTTCACCTACGTAAGAAGCTCATGGGCTTATTTAAATGTTAAAAATGAAGAGGGGACGTTGCCTGGCCCCTCGAGGCCATCACCCCATGGGACGAGGCTCATTGTGTTTGGTGCGGGGGAGTGCCAGGCTGCAGATGTGGCGTTCTTGAAGCGTGTAAAGCAATAAAAGCTTCTGACATGAGCAGACGAGTGTGTTGGACCAACCCTGCTGTTGACAGGGAGGATGGGGACAAGTGCTGGTGTGGCATGAGGCAATGCGGGTGGCACAGCGGGGAACTCACCGGCTCTCCAGGTGGCTGAAGTCCAGCAGGTTGAACTCCCGGCAGTCCTGGCTGTGGTAGATGTTGTCCACATCCTGCCCAGATGGACACATAGATCAGACCTGGCACCTGGGTAGGACCTGAGTGTCTGGCACTGCTAGAGGGAGCTGAACCTTTGGGCATCCTACCCTGAGGAGCCACATGCCTAAAACCTGAGCATAAAACCTTCCCTGGGGCTGTGGCTGCCAAGGCGTGTGTCCCAAATTGGTGGGACAGCTTGGTGGGTCTTGTACCACTTCTGCAGGGACTGGCCAGAGGAAGGCAATGCACCCCAGGCTGGTGGGAATGAGGGTGTGGGGAGAGGCGGGCTGAAGTCAGTGTCCCAGCAGAGGAGGATGGGGACAGGCAGTTCTGCTGTAGCTGGGTCCCAGCAGGCTTCTCCTCAACTAGGGACACCCAGCAAGGTCCCAGATTTCCAGGGGATCTCCTTACACTATGGTCTGCGAAACAGCCTCATTCAAGGCGTCTCATCCCTCCTGTGATTTGCTTCCACCCCACCAAGGAGCAGAGTACACCAGCCAGGCAAAACTGCAGTTCCCAGCTCTGAGGCATCCCTAGGATGTCCCTGGGATGCTTCAAGCCCCAGCAGCTCTTCAAGCATCCTGCTTCCCTGCCTGTCAGGTGGCTCATTGTCATTGTCTCTTTTCACTTGGACAGACCAGCTTACCCACTGGATCTCCTCGCGGAAGGCAAAGCCATTGTAATCACACAGAGCGGCGTAGGTCTCTGAAAACCCCCCTGCAAAGAGAAGGCAGTCTTGATGGCAGACCTTCCACAGGAACGTGGAGAAGACCTTTGGGAAGGGCAGAAAGCTGGAGAGGGATGGTGAGGGATCTCCCCTCCTTAAGGGACCAGAGTGGCCTGCATGTTCTCCTGCCAGACCAAAAGTGACCACACAAGTCAGGGGCTGTGGTTTGCTTTGCTTGATCCATGTAGATACCAGGTGAGGTGCACTGCATGATGATCACAGAGCTAATTCTACCCCAAACCAGACTACAGGAAAAGTCTGCTCTGCAGCGATGCCATATGAGATGGGTGGAAGCATACACGTTCTCATGAGTGGACACCAAGCATCCTTATCCCACAGTTGTCCTGCTCCTTTCTGGGGAGCTACATCCCCTCAAACCTGCTCCTGCCCCATGGTCTGGTGGAGAACAGACCCCACTAGCAGGGTTCCTCCCCACCTAAGCCACCATGGGTGCCCTCCCAGCAGAGCTGGTGTTGATGGGTTGTGGTGGTCCCCAGGGTGCTCCAACCTGACTCACCGCAGGGACCAGGGCTACTCTGCAGCATTTCCTCCAGTGAGTCCGTGATCTGCCGGATCCTCTCGTACAGGTTGGGGGGAGAATTCTTGAGCAGCATCCTGGGAAAGGACCAGAGGGGTGCATGGTGGTGGGCTTGGAGAAGACCATGCCTGCTACTTCACACTTCACTACAATCCCTGCATGTGGGGGTGGCCAGAAGTGTGATGCAGTCAGGAAGCACGATCTGGCCTCCATCAGTACATTCTTTTCTCATTAAAAGGGGCTCATTGTGAAGCCATTCCATATTTTGGCCTTTTGTGAGAAAAGAGGTCGCTCTGGTACCAACACGAGTACCCCTGAGGAGCAGAAGATCCTTACCCAGGGGACGAGTCTGGAAAGACCTTCTTAAGTGACATGGTGACGTGGATGACAACTTGTTCCAAATCATCGAAGGACATGAACCGGAAGGCATAAGACATTGCATCCGTTTCTATGACAACCTGCGGGGTCCAAAGGATGGGAGATGCCTGAGCAGGCTGGCAGCATCTCCAAGCCCCAGACACAACGGTGACACCCATCAGCTTTCTCTGCAAACACCCAGATGCTGCTTTTAAACCCAGTCAGAGCACTGTAGCACAGGGAAGGCTGCGAGCATCAGAAATTCAGATAAAATACATTAAAGAGATAATAATGTGCCAGAATAAAGCATAAACCTCCCCAAAACTCAAGCTAAGCTAATGCAAAAGCAGCCCAAAGCAGTAGGGGTGAGAGGAGCCTTAACTGCCTGCAGCAGCCGCAGCTGGAGAACAGAGGTTTCCTCCCTGAATTTATCTAATCAGGTTTTGAAGCTTTTTTAGCTTTCTGTTCCTACCAGAAAAAAAAAAAAAATCCCATGGCAACACGCTCCCTGATTTAATTACACGCTGATTGAGGCGTGGGAGCGAGATGACAATTATCTCCTGGCACCGCATGAGGATGGAGCTTTCACAGGCGCCCAGGGCCCGGCCTGCCTGCACATTAATAACCCCTGGGCTTTCCTACCCCTCTCAGATGTCTCACCCTGCTCCACCACAGGGTTTTGGCACCTGGTGCCCTTTGCTCTCCACCCATCTCCTCTTTATTTCTCTCCTGGACCTCAGCCATGCAGCCTGCCAAGCAGCATAAACCCTACTTAGAGGTTGGGGCTATGGTCACTGATGATGCTTTAATGAGCAAAAGTCAGACGAGAGGTTAACGAGGACCACAGCCCTGTTTCAGCTGTCACATCTGAACCAGGGCATCCCGTTTCTCTCCCACCCACTGCATCTACCCTATGCACACACCTCGCTCTAAGAGGATTAACGAGATTTAAAACACCTTCCTGCTAAATTTGGCTTTGCCTCGATAAGCCAGCAGTCGTTTGTCACCTTGTCCCTGCGAAGCGGGAAGTGCCGTGTCCAGGCACCGCCTGCAGCTATGGGAGAAAAGGTGCAGGCACCCCCGGTCCCCCCAGCATCCCTGGGGTGCTCCCCTGCACCTGCAGCCCCGAGGGCGATCCCCCAGGTGAGGCTATAAGAGGATTTCTTTAGAGCGCATGAAGGGATAAGTACACTGCGGAGCTCTCACAGATCATCATTGGTGAACCCTCAACGTGCAACAGGGAGCAAGGACACCCCCCCAGACCACGTGTGGGGCTCTGGGACAGGGTTTTCCATGGAGGAAGATGGACACAAGGTGGGGTGGGTGCCCAGGCTGGGTTCACCACTGGCGTTGGTGCCACTCACCAAGCTGGGCTCTTGCACCGTCATCTCCCTCACCTCCAGGAAGCTGAAGCTGCTGTGAACCTGGGGGTGAGAGGAGCTGGATCAGCCCCAGCACTGGTGGAGAAAGGGGGCCCAAGGCGGAGCCCTGGCTCCCACACTGCCCCACACAGTGCCCGGCCATGCCCCCTCCCTGCCTTCGTCAACCCCCTGACTCCAAACCCCCCCTCCTCTTCCCCCCATCTGCCTCCTCATCCTGCTCCTGAGGGCTCTCCAGACCTGCTAATCCGGCTGACCCACGTCTGCCCCCAGTGCACCAGGTCGCTGAGCGATGCTGTCCTGGGAGCCAATGGGCACTACTGCAGCTCAGGGTCCCCAGCACTTACCCTCACTGGCAGCATCGCTGGCAGCACGTAGGCTCGCCAGGGCGTCAGGACCTAGGCAGAGGGACATTGGTGTCACAGGGGACAGGGCTGACACACGAGCCACCCTGTCCCCTGCTGCAGCCATGAAACAGCTGCCTGGAGAAAGCAGGAATCAGGCTGGATTCTGCACGTACCAAGATGTAGTCGTAGTACTTGGATTTCACCTGCAGCTGGATGCTCATCACCAGGAGGACCTTCTTTGTCCCCAGGAAGGCACTGATGCTCTCTGAAAAGACCAACATCCCCATGAACCAAGTTAGCTGAAGCCACCCCTGGTTCTCTCTCACATGCCCTCCTGCCTTGGAGACACCATCCCTGCCTGAATTGACTCCTGTCCATCCACACCCAACTGTCAGACCCTGGTTGCTCTCTCAGCTAAGCCACGTGCTGCTTCATCAGCTTCAGGTCTCATTTGCTGCTTGGGCAATAAATCTACCTCCTCATCAGCTTCTGTAGCCTTGACCAAACACTGGGCTTTGGGGACACCAATTTCCCCTTGGCAAACACACTGCTCAGTTTTGGGGCCTTTTTTCCAGGGTGTGCTTTGAGGTTTATTAGGGCAGCTGTCATTTTATTCCAATGTGAACTATTTTGCCTCTTTAGGCCAGGTTTACACTGTACAAGCTTCAGAATAATCCTGCTTACTGGGAGCTGAGTCCTGGTTTCTCTTCCTTTCCCTCTCCTTCCCAAACTTACCACTGGGGAACACCTCAGCACCCCAGTCCTGCCTCCCCACGGTGCAGTCAGGGACATATTCTACTTTTGCATTTTTTGGGGAACTTTCTTGGCCATGGTGTACATGGGTGGTCATGCACACCAACCACTTGCAAACCAGTCACTCCAACAGTCTCCACAGACCACCATGAGCGTCGCCCCTGCCTGCTCCCTCCTGCCTTGAGCATCGCATCCCTGTGCTGCCTCCCCATCTCTCCTGATTCACGTTGCTCACTCGGAGAAGCGGGACAAGAATCCCAACTGCTCATTGCCATTCAAACCAAGCCAGGTTTTCACAATGACATCAAGAGCCCTGTGGGTTCAGTGACTTGAGCCAAACACCCTCGAGAACACATCCTGATAGAGCCAGGACTTTGGGCTGTGGGGACACAGCGACTCAGCTCCTTCCAACTCACCGCAAGCCTTGGTGGGGCTGATGAGGCTATAGGACCCCAAGACCTCCGTGGCTTTCTGCTCTATCGATCAAATGAAGGAAGCTGGAAGCAGCAATGTTTCATGCATCCCCTGCGCTGCTGGGAGCCAGGGCAGGGTGTCAGGCAGTGACTCCTGAGGAGCTGCCAGGGAACCCCAAGTGATTGGGGGACCCTCAAACCCATAGGAGTGAGCAGCACCAACTGCACCCACAAACGGGGCAGCAGGAGCCATGGAGGAGCCAGGCTGTTATCTGAGGATGCTTTTGGCCCTGAGCAGCATCCTCAAGTACAGGAGTTTTGTGGCGCAAGAGCAGCCCTCACACCCTGCTTAGACCCCTCCTGAACCACAGCTGCTGAGGAACCCCAAAAGTGGCTCTGCCAATCCCAGCACAGCAAACCACGGCCGAGCAGGCCCCGCACCGGCACCTTCCATGTGGCATCAGTGCCCCGGCAGCGCGGCAGCGGGCAATGCTTACCTTGAAGCTCGGCAGGGATCCCTCCAGGGGATGAGGCCATGGTTGGGACCACAGGGTCACCCGCCCGGGGATGCAGGTGTCAGGGCAGCATCCTCGGGTGCCGCGGGAAAGGCACCCTGCTGGGAGGAAGCGCTGAGGTTACCAACCGGCAGCGCTGCCGCCGCGGTGCCTCCTCCCCCTCCCGGCACTCGGTGCCTCTTCCTGCCCCGTCAGGCGAGATTTACCGCCTGAGCAAGAGAAGAGAAATGAAAGCGACAGCGCCCACGGCCCACCAGGAGGAGAAGACATCCCTGCCCAGCCCTTCTCCCCCTGCCTGGGTTCACCTGGGCCAGCAGGACATCCCATCGGTGCTCCCCGCCAGGAGCAGCAGCATCTCCCCATGGCTCTGGCCTTCAAGGGTTGAGGGTCCATGACCTCTCTCTGCCCCACAGCACCCCCCAGGCTGGTTCATGGGGACATATTTCTGCCTAAAGATGGGTGGTGAGCATGAAAAGTTCTACCGTTCCCAGCATCGGGAGATCTGCCCAGCCCTGTCATCTTGCATCAGGCATCTGTAAGGGAGGGCTAATAGGGATGGGTGCTGATGCCCACTGCAGGGTATTTATCCAGTGGGTTCCACATGCTGGAGCACACCGAGCATCAGTGTAGCAGAAGATGTTCCCTAAGAGCGGACAGAGGAAGACAGGTTGGATATTAGGAAAAATTTCTTTCCAGAAAGGGTTGTTGGGCACTGGAACAGGCTGCCCAGGGCGGTGGTGGAGTCACCATCCCTGGAGGGGTTGAACACACATGGAGATGAGGTTCTCAGGGACATGTTTTAGTGCTAGAGTTAGGTTATGGTTGGATACTATCTTAAGAATCTCTTCTGACCAAAATGATTCTATGGAGAATGCAAAGGGGTAGCTCCCCAGATCTTCCTCCTTACCCTTCTGGAAGACAGGTGGGACATCTGCCTTCTTTTTCCAGGTGTCACATCTGCCTTTTTCCAGGTGTCATGAACCTCCTAAGCTCAACAGGACTTTTCAAAGATGAGTGTGTGTGATGACCTTGGCTGGGTTCCTCAGCACCTTCAGATGCTTCTCTCAGACTCTGCCATTAGGCTTGAGCCCTGGGAGGTCTGAAAACAGAGCTCACCAGCCAAAAATCAAGGCAAGAGCAGCACTGAGTACATCTTGGTCTTTTCCACATCCTTTGCCACTAAGTCCTCTATTAAGGAGCAGGCCTGCATTTTTCCGAAGTCTGCCTGCTGCTGAAACCTTTGCTAATACAGAAGCTGTTCTTTTTGTCCTCACATGCTTCTCCAAGGCCAATTCCAGCTGAGTTTTGGCTCTTCCAACTCCATCCCTGCACACGCAAGCTCCTCCTGTGCAGCCTGTCCCCTTTGTACTTTCTGTGCGTTTCCTTTTTCCCTTCCTGCTTGTCCACCTTGGCTGCCCACCATACTTGCCCAACTGCCTGCTGAAGACCCCCTTGGACTTTGCCCAGCTCTGGCTCGTGTTTCAGTCTGCTCTTAAACACAAGCTCAGACCAGCAATTTCTCTGCAGCTCTTCCGCTGCTCCTACCAGCACAGCTTAGGGTAGCGAAAGACAGTTTAGTCTACCAGCCCGGTCATGTCAGCACTGGTCTGGATTCTGCCCACCTTCCAGGAGTCAGGCAGCTTGGGAAACACTAACTGCTCTACCAAGGGTGTCCCTGTCTCCTCCACCTCTGCCAACAGCTGTGTCCCTGCCCTGGTCTCCCTGAGCTGTCCCCTGATCTACCTTTGTCCTCTTTGCACCTGCAGAATCATCTGCTACGATGATGTGAGGAAAAAGGAGTACAAGAGGTCAGTTTTTCCTCCACTGAAGCAAAGAGAAAAAGCCACAGTTTGTTCCAACAAACCAGACTATGACACTGACACCCTCAGTGGCTCAGCCCCCTGCAGATTCATGTCAGAGGAGTCGGTCCCTCTAACCTGGGGGAGCTCTCAGCGCTGGAAGCCAAACCAGCCTTTGTCAGGCTGCAGCAGTCACGCAGAGCCGGTCTCAGCCCCTCTCTGTCCTGCTGCCACCCTCCAGCATGTCCCCATGACAGCAGCCTAAGCACCAGCAACAGAAGGGAGCGATGTTCCTCAGATCCACACCAGCCCTGGCTTTTCACTCACAGTCCGGGACATAGGTCACAGCTTTTCCAGTATCAACAACAGCACTGGGGTTGAGCAGAGACATCCTGTTCACATTCAGGCTTGAGCTGCCTCCTCAGGAACAGGATGGGATGTTGCTCTGCACCTCTCCAGAGCAGCTCCATCAAGGGCAAAGCAGAAGCCTGCAAGAGAGGCAGACGAGCAGAGATACCTGCCCGAGGCAGGAGCCCACACTCAAATCAAATAAAAACCAGGCTGCAGAACAGGACTATTGACTGAACAGGCACAAAGAAACCAGGTCAACTGAGCAGACCGCGAAGTAACACACCAGGCTGAGGAAAAAAGGGAGATAGTCACACGTCGACTGCTCTCATCCCCGCTAAAACCTTGCTTGGGTCTCTGGGGGAAGATCAAAAAACAACCCACAATAAAAGACCAGGTCCAGTCTGCATGCCACAACACTACACATATCTATTACACTAACTACACCATGCTGCTTAGAAATCATTTCCTCAGATAAACACAACAGAAGCCACCAGTGGTCCCTGAGAGATCAACCTCACTTCTCCAGGCCTGGTGGGGCCAGCAAGGCAGGAGCTGCCAGGGAATGCATCAGACCACCAGCAGATCAAGGACTACTCGGGAACAACCACACCTGTAGCCTTTGGACAAATCCACCTCTCAGGCTCTCTTCCTTTCAGCCCACCATCAAGCTGTCCCCACTCAGTCATTTGCTCCAGCTCCTCTGAACTCCAGGAGGACTGGTGACACGTGCTTTGGGGTCACTCAGATCTGGGATTACAAGCTGCTGCGCAGAGGTCTTGCAGCAGACCAAGGGTGCCTGAGCATACACCGCAGTTCCTTGGGGCACCATCACAGGTCAGCAGTTAAAATGAAGCCACCGCAGTATCGCTAACGCCCCACTTGTCCAGGGTGGCTTGAAGAGATGGTTGGTGCTGCTCCTTACAGATCCTGAGGACATCCTGTTTGCCAGCTCAGCACAAAGCCTCCCAAGCTCCAGGCTCATGCAAAACCACATCTTCAGAGCACTGCCTCCCTCTGAAGCATCTTTGGGCTTGCAAGTACACAAGCTCGTTATCCAACTGAGAAAGCACTTGAGGATTTACCGGCTTCTGCAGCCAGACCTGGCTCCTGGCAGCAGCAGCCCGACCTGGCTCCTGGCAGCAGCAGCCCTGACATCCACCTCCATCCTCCTCAGCATTCCAGGTATCAACTTCCAGCTTCTCTTGGCAAGTTTAAGAAGGATCATCCTCTCAGGAACTAGTCACCCAACACCTAGCGAAAACTGAGTCTAGCTACTCTTGCGCTTTTTCAGATTTCTTTTAAAATAAGCAGTGTTGTGCTGTTGGCAGCAATCGCTGTTCTGAAGCCAGTGATACGAGGCATTACCCTAAACTTACAGTGTGCTGCAGTTACATCACTGCTTACTCTCAGCTGGCTCTAAGCTGCTTTCACAGGTAACTAAGACAACACAGCATGAAAACCCCACCTACGTATCACTCCTACTTCTCAGAATGAAATGAAATTAATATTCCCGCTCTCTAAACCATCAGCTACAATCATTTAAACTCGCAGCCAATAGAACAACTCCCGCATTAGTTCTCGCTCGAGCTGTACGCACTGACCCTCGCGAGCGGCCAGCCTGGCACATCTCCCATCACCTCTCCTGCACGCTCCTCCAGCAGTGACACTTGTGTACATTCACACTCACCTGCTGCCGGCTGCACACCGTGATTTAATGTCACAGACACCCCGCGCTTGGCACAGGGTTGAGGGAACATCCCCAGCGAGAGAAGAGCCGGTCCCTGGTCGGGCCTGCAGCATCCTTCTGCAGGAGCAGCTTCAGTCACACCGTTATTACACATATCAAGAAAGCAGCCGGTGAGCACACATATTAATCCATTATTATTTATTAGCTGTACAGCAGTATATTCTCCTTCCCAGCTTTCAAACCCCATTACATATTTTATAACAGTATTTTTTCCCATGTTGGCTTCCTAAAATAATGAAAAATATCACACAGTACAGCTAAGTACAAAAATGCATCAACCTAGAGTCTGATAGCTAAACTGATAGCTCTCTTAAAAGCGATACATAGAAGAAAAATTTGTTTGAAATCAGCAAGACTGAGGCTCTATAAAAAGCTTACATATTTTAACATGTGACAGTTCATATACAGGCATCATTTGTATTTCACATTATTCCTTTTTTGTCTTTATCAGAGATCCAAAATTGTATAATTACTGACCTATTAAAATTTCCTGGCCCAGGTTTTGAGGGCTGCAGTGACCCACTTGTAAATCACCACTTCTGCCTTAACATAGGATTCATAAACACAAAATACAACTACAAGATAGAGCAAAGAAAATGTAGTCGTGAAATTACAACTCAAAAAAAGAAGGTTACTTATACATGTTTCAAATGCCAGTTCTGTGTGCTTCAAAACCAGATTTCACATGTGGGTTTCTCTTGTTCTGCAAGCAATAGTCTGGGTACGTCTCTTCTCTACGTGATCGGTTATCAACCGCTTTTCCAACATTTACACTCTACCAATTCTCTTGTCACTTAGTTTGAAAGGAATTAAAATACTGGGGTTTATTTAAACCGCATTTTTGCATACCTCTTAATTAATGGAAAAAGATTAAAATGTAAAAAAAAAAAAGTTATTTACAAGCTTGACCATTACAGAAATGCTTTGCAGAAAGCAAAGCATATTAAGGACAGAAACCAGTTGGAGCATGCCAAAACTACCGTGTGCAGCCGACTTGGGGAACTGGAGCTAGTCAGTGGGGAAAAGCAAAAATAAAATAAAATTTAAAAAAAAATTTAAAAGTCTAGAACCCTCCCAAGTCTGCATTTACAGTTAAAAACACTACTGAGAGAAGGAGGCTCGAGGACTCTGGGAACTGGAAGGGCAAGTCCAGAGTGGTTTACCACATACTCTAGTCAAGGCTTCCACTTGTGTATATTAAAACTTGGTGCATGTAAACACGGCCCTTGGACCAGCTTTACAATGCAGTTCAGAGTAAAACTAAATCAAGCATCTCACAGGAAACCCTCAAGGACTCCAAAATATTTCCTAATGTTCCATGATCCTGTAATGCTAACATAAAACAGCAAGTTCTAGTTAAATCACATTCTAACATCATTTTGAAGTTATTTCCCAGTATGTTTGGTAAAATGGTCTAAAATGATGCATTTCCCAAAGCCAAGAAAAAAGGTAAAAGGAAAAATAGATTTGAGCCGCTTAAACACAGCCCAGGCCAGTTCAGTCAGCCAGCATGGTCTTCCTCCATCACCGGTCCATCATGCTGAGAATCATCTCAGGAGTGAGGTCTCCGTTGGGAGCTTCCACTACAGCAGGCTGAGCTTCCTCCTCTTCCTCTACCGTTTCTGCATCAGGTTCTTTCTTTACTTCAACTATAATATTTTCAATTTCACCAGTGTTCTGGTCTTCAACCTGAATGATTGCTGCAGCTAGAAGAACAGAAAACAAAAGGAGAGGAGGGAAAATGACCAATTTTTTACTGGTTCCAGAGCTGGCCTGCATGTTCAGCACATAACTTCTTGGTAGATACTTAAAAGACTCTTCCACGGAAAGGGAAGGTGGGTCCACAACTCACATTCCCACAATAGTGAGAAGCAATTCAACCCACTTTGTTCATCCAAGCATCAATTTCCTTGCCCCTGTCTGATGATATGCTACAACAGTTCCAACATGCCTTTTGATACTAAGACATTATTCAAACAATGCATTTTGGTCATCAATCAAAATGTATGGCTATAAGGCAAAACTCCAAATTCAGAGGAATCCAGTGACACTAGTGACAAATTCAGCATAAACCATTTCCACAAGCTGTAATTCTAGGAAGGAGACAGGCTACACTTGTAGCACTGAGCAGACAGGCAGCCCACTTGGGAAGCTATTACCCCTTGGAAAAACAAATTTGCTCATCCTGCTGTGTTCCTAGAATCTATTTACTTAAGACTTTGCAGTTACTGATATCTAACAGAGAAAACCATACAATTAAAATGACCTCTGCACTGATGCTATGCTCGGAACTCCAGACCTGCAGCACATTTGTTTGTGGCAATACCTACAAAAGTCTCCACAGGTAAGAACAGCATGGTGATTGTAGTAATAGCTGCGTTGCCATGAACTGTACATTAGTAGAGACACCATAACTAGTGCAAAAAGTAGTGAGCAGTTTGCGCATTTATGAAATGGAATAACACTAAAGAAAAAATAACACGCTCTCTTTTTCAGCACAGTCTGAAGTGACTACATTTCCTCATGACCAGGAAATCCTTGCAACAAGTTTCATGCAAAAAGTGAGTCTCAGCAAAGCAGAAAAAGTACAGTTATCCACTTTTAAAATAAGCTCACTTGAGGGGAGCAGTTCTCCTACAAGAACTGCCCAATCCAAGCAAAAAGCAGCTCAAGCAGGCAGTGTAACATGAGCTTCAATTAATGACTTACACTGGGATTGTTTTGGTTGGGTGGCAGCTTTGCCTGGTGGTCTTCCTCTTCTTTTCTTACTGGGAGGTGGTGCAGGAGCCTCCTCTTGCTCAACTTCTGGTTCAGCCTCAATTTCTACTGCTGTCTCCTCCTCATCTTCATTATCATCCAAATCTGGTTCAGCATTTTCCTCTGTAAGAAACATTTTATCAGGTAAGTCTTCAGTTTAAACAAGAATAAAACACATCCATCTACAGAGAACCACCATCAAAACCTCATCCAAAAGGAGCCAACTCTGATAAGAAAGAGGCAAACAAGGCCTTTGTGGAGAAGCTGGTAGCACAGGCTGTTAGTCTGTTACCCCCACACTAGGAAGCACAGCTTGTCTCTCAGAAAGCAAAAGGAAACAATTACATTAGGTTACATGATAAAAGCTCTTGCATGTCCACAAAGGAGCTCAGAGAGACAATGGCAGGAGAGGGACCAAATAATAGACTGTTGGGCTACTCCCAGCCCCATCAGAGGAGCCATCAGCCCATCAAAGTCCCACCTGCACAACCCAGAAGAGCACAGGGGTGCACAATGGAAGGTGGAAACCCAAATCAAGGACTTCTGAGGAACAAATATCTTGCTTGGGCTGCTCCCAGGAGAGCCATCAGCCCCAGCACCCACCATAATGAGCAGCTCTCCAGATCATCTTTCAGACTAAGGGGCATGGGGGAATTGCTGGCTGCGGGTGAGACACCGGGGACAGGTAGTTTGGGATCACACAGGACTACTCATAGGATATTTACAGGAAGGGCTGAGGTGATTTGGAGAGGAGTAAGTGTGGTAAAATAGAGGGACGAGAGGATAAAAGAGCCAATCACATGTAAATAGTGGTAGCAGCCACTACACAATCTCTATGAAATACAAGAACAAGAGGGAGCAAAGAACAAGTCTCCCAGCCCTCAAGAAAGGGCAATGCAGTACTTGAGTCCTTCTCTGTTAAGTATGCAGGAAACGAGGGCAGCAGCTCCCAGATGCTGGGACCTGTGTCCAAGACCCCCAAAATCTCAAGTTGAATATGGCACACGAGTTTAAGTGTTTATTCCTATAGCGTCTTTGCTGTCAAGGTTTGCACAAGCCATTTGACCATACTCATCCTATAGAACACGCGTGCCATATAAAAATTTCAGATACACGTTTTCTAGCCAGAGAGATCCCTGTTCTCCCAACCTACACTCCTTGTTTAATTACATAAAGCACTCCAGATAAGAGACTAATCAGCAATACTCCTTTTGCAGAATCATCTTTGAAGTGGTTGGTCTTGAGACTACTTGAATTTTCCTCCTGAAGACATGACTAAGATTTCCCTCTCCCAGGAGGGACGACTGAGTTTTTCCTTCACAAATAACACCGCAGTAAAGGGATCACTATGTGCCCCCACAGCTTGTGTCGTCTCCCTGTTCTGGAGAAGCTTACAGACAGTAGCCACTCTGTTACAAACTGCACCTAACCCATCCTCTGGCATGTTGTCCATCAGCCAGAGCCTCTCAAAAGCCCTCTTCTTGATGCCAGCACACACACAAACACATTGAATCATGGACCTGTAAGTCTCAGAATGTATTGAGCTGTTTCTTACCACTATCGGAGGAATCTTCTTTCTTAGACCGCATCTTTCTCTTCCGGCCACGTTTGCCTTTCTTTGTCTCTCCTCCATTCTCTCCTTCCCCACCATCTAGGCCAGAGCAGTTATCAGCATGTCTGGCCATTGTGTTCTACTCAAGGGAATTAAAAAAAACACAGTAAAAAATAGAACAGGCATTGAATTTAAGTTCAGATATTCTAGGTCTGTATTTTCAAACACATTTCTGGAACTTATGCCTCTTTTAATGAAGACTATTTAGGGGAAATGGCTAAATGTCATTAACTTTGATTCATATAGTTGCATTTTCACATTGCTCATGATGACAATGCTAACATGTGCTAGTACTAATTCTGCATCATACCAGGTCTCCTCTCCACTTTTTTCCTCTCAGAAAGAAGTGGTCTATTTAACAAGTCAGTTTTGTGCCCTGTACCTCACCTTTCCTTTTGGGTAAACATGCTCCACTCCCCTTGGCTAAAAGCCTCATTCCACACCAAAACCCCACAATTCGAAACAGAGTATCGCCTTACCCTGCGAGTGAACGTTTTGCCACACTTGGAACAGACGAAGGCAGCAGGGACAAAGTTGGGATCGTGATATCGTTTGAAGTGCATATCAAGGAGTTGTTTCTGACGGAAGGTTTTATCACAATGGCTACAGGCATAAGGCTTTTCTCCAGTATGGGTCCGTTTGTGCATGACCATGTGCCGCTCCTGACACAGACAACCAAGACAGGAAAAGTAACTTGAGAACTCAGACATATGGATACAGAAGAGCAGATTTTCAGCTAAAAGGAAGCCAAAACTTTATCCTTAGTGGCAAGGAAAGGGTGATTCCGCAGGAATGCGAGAACATTGATTGATGGCATGATCCAGTCCCAGCCATTTCCATCCTATACGGGCTTTTATCCCTTTGTCCACAGGTACATCAAGGCTGTGACTTAGAAGATACAGGGAAGCACTACACCAAGAAGCAAAGGCTACTGAGCTTTCCTTCACACCCTTTAAAAGATTTACAGAGCTAACCTGATCTTGACAGCTGGTCAAACTTAACAGCTAAGATTTCCACCCCATATTTTTAGCTCCTGTTCTAACACTTGTTAAGGGTGCCAGTCTCACCACCTTACCTGTCTGCATGCATAATCACACTGGTCACACTTGAAGCGCTTCTCATTCTTGTGAGACTTTTGATGCTGTATGAGGGCATACCGCTCATGAAACACAGCATCACAATAGCGACACTTCTTGCCCTGTTCGATGTAGGAATGCTGCTTTCGCAAATGGACACCTAGGAGGAAAAGGATCAGATGCTTTAATGAGCACAGCTTTCCAAGCACAAAAGACTAGCCTACAGTCCCCTGAGTGATCTTCCCTCCACATACTCTTGAGCTTGAGCCGAAAAAGCGAAATAGTTAATTTTGGATTCAACTAAAAACCTAAGAGACTCGTAATCATAATAAAAGCAACCAGAACAATTTATAGACAGAAAAGTCTTGCCAAAAAACTCCATTAAGTTTTTTCCATGGGATTCCAGATTCGGTTATTAGTTGCAATCTGTGCCAATACGGCACACTTGCATTTGATAATGTATGTTGTCAGACTAAAGTGCCTTGTGGACCATTATGTTTAAGACTACTCTGAATTGCCTGGATACAGCCAGAAGCCAGGTAATACACTGGGGGAAACAGGATTTTCTGCAGGATTAGAAGTCAGAGCGACAGTGCTAAAAAGGCAACAGGGAAACCAAGCAGATAATACCTGACAGAGGTTCTAGTCACATCTTTAAAATCCTCCAACTAAGGGCATACCACAGCTGCACGAGGTAGCTCAGGGTAGACTAAGCATTATTAGAAGAAAATTCCTTCATAGCTAACAGCAGCTTTCCTCTGTTGTACATCAGCTCATTTTCTCCTGACATCAACTGACTGCCATTCCCTCAAACTGCCTCTCTTTGTAGCACTTTACATGTGTCTTTATTGGAAGGGAGCCTGCCTTCCCATTACTTGGGTGATATACTGTCTGTAGACAGAAAGTTCTGCCAAATCGTGGCTTCTTCCTTCTCCTCAGCTGCTCTGGGCCTAATATTATTTTTCACCTTCTCGTAGAACATTAAAGAGAGCTTGTCTGCTGGGTGCTGCTCACTAGATCAAGACTCTCCTGCTGCAAGTACTCAAGGCTTTTGTGACCCTACCCTGTCTGTGCCACGCAGCTCCACATCCTGGAAAATTAAACCATTTTTTCTAATTCAAACCTTTTAGCTTGATGAAAATATCTCTGCATGAAACTTAATGGCCTCCAATGTGCAAGAGGTCAAGCCAAATGATCTTTTGGTTTGTCAGACTGCAACCCATTCACAGTTGTAATCTCAGTCCAAGTTCAAGAAATGCCTTGCATCTATAGGCCTGAAAACAGTAGCTTGTCTCATGTGCTTGGAAAAACATACTACGTTTTCACATAATGAGAAGAAACGGAAAATTCTTACAGTTTGCAGCAGCTATTGTAAGTTAAAAATGTGTATTACCAGCCACATACCCAAGTCACTCTTTCTCGCTATAACAGTATCACAGTGAGGACAGTGAAATTTGGCCACGTTCTCCGTGTGCTTCTGCAAAATGTGCATCTTCATGGTACCACTCTGAGTGAAGCGAGCATGGCAGATGTAACATTCATATGGCTTCTCTCCTTCAGTAGCAGAAGAAAGAAAAATAGCAAAAGTACTTTTATTAAAAAGAAATCTTATCATGAAACCCCAAACCAAACAACCTCCCAGAAACTTGCAACAGACAGCTATAGTTCACAGAAATAGCAACTCTACAGAGACCTCAGTAATGTCTCTTTCTCTAGAAGTTTTAGCTCCAGTATGCATCTTTCTACAACGAGCCTCATGTTAAATTATTATCTTTACTCTGAGAAATGCATGGAAGACCTACACACAGGCTGCTGAAAGACAGGAAGTAGCATCATATTTTTGGGGGGACAGGATTCTGAATGCTCATGTATATATGCAAGGGCATTTTTCCCCCCTTCATTTTTAGCAATATGATTAATTGGACGCTCCAGTAATGTTCTGGTCAAGAAACATCCCTATTCTATTGAAGAAAAAATTCAGGATCTTTACAAACTAACATGTGTGAGATGCTTTTGCAACTGCCCTCACACAAGAAAACTGTAAACAGCTATAACCTTAAACTGGAGGTGGAACGCTGATAACTGACGTTTCTTCCGTTTGTACTGGATATGTCTGTATTTTATCACCTCACAGTCAAAATGGAAATAAGAATCCTCCAAGCTCATTTCTCAGTGCAGTAATTACTATCAGGTTACGAGTTCGAGCACTTTCAAATCATGGTGCATTCTATTCAGCAACAGACTTTATAGAGGTTTTATATTAAGCTACAAAATATTATTTTCTTTGCTGTTCAAGTGTTAGCACACATCGTACACAGCCTCAGCACTCTGACACTAAAACATAAACACCACATTGAAGAAAACTGGCATCAATACCAGAGTGAGTTCTCATGTGCCTCTTCAGTTTGTAGGTATCCCTGCTGGCATAGCTGCACAAGCTGCACTGGAACGGGCGCTCTCCAGTGTGAGAACGAATGTGGCGTTTCAATTTGCTAACCTGCAATTCAAGAGCAAGACTGAAGTTAGCACAGGTAACAGGTCAGATTGCCAAAAGTACAAGAAATCAGTCAAGAGTTTAAGGCATTTTTAATCTTGCCACTAAAACAAGCACATTTCAATGCTGCTCTCACACTGCCCACAGCCACTTGCTCCTGCCCACTCTGCTTCACCTCCCAACCCCATTCCCAATTTTGCTTGATGCTTGTTCGCACACTCAGCACAGCCTGATTTAGTCTTGTGCTCACCTTAGTGTTACCAACCATCTCAGCATTTGAAGACACACTAAAATTTGAAAGCACCCTGAAGAGACACAAGGAAGCATTCTGGGAAAGCACACACCCAAGGAACACTGTAGGGAGTTAGTGACTACTGTACAGTATATTTTTCTCCACAGGGTGCTTTCTTAGGTTCTCTCTAGTTACTTTGAGAGGGAGAAGATAAAGCAAATTCTTCCTAAGAAGAATAAAAATATAGTCCTACCATCAAAAGTATGACTTAATTCCTTTCCTCTTCTGCTTTTATTTAGAAGGTACAAACCCAGCTCAAAGGTCAGCACAAACACAAGTGTTAAGGCATTTTCTACTCTAGCCTGACCAAGCTGCTTAGTCACCAACTAGAAAACACAGCACGACCTCACATAAGGACCAACTTGATTACTCTTCCCTAATTTGTCCTACGCAAACCACTGCAACACAATTTATGCAGCACTCGAACCACAGGGCCTGGAATTACAGCACTGCAGCCAACGTGCAGGGAGGAAAAAAGCCCCAGATCCCTGCTCAGGCTCTCCCACTGTAGCCTTTTTCCACTGCAGACATCTAATTTCTTCAAAATTCTGGTGCTCATCATCTTGCTCAAATTTCCTATCACAATATAAAAGCTGTCCTGTAGCTTAAGTAACAATACTGCATAGGGCAGAGCCTTCAAGGAAGCTTAATTTGTATGAGCAAATTAGACAATTGCCCAATATTAGCAAAGCTGCTTTTCACCAACATTGAGGCAAAGATTCATTATATAATTAAGGTGAATGTAGCCAAAACTAAACGGACAATGTGTAGAATGCACATTTCTAAAATGGGAGGGTAGCTCTAGTCAGAAAGCACAGCCCACTGCAGCAGGAGACGGTTGCGCCCTTCAACACGGAGCAGGCTACAATTCCTGCAACCATCCTATAGGTCAGACAATTTAAGAAACTATGACAACTATTGTCTCCCAAAGAGGAAACAGAGATCACCTAGGATTTCTGTGCATAAATGCTCTCAAACTGTTTTCTCATTAACTGAGGAAACCCCACCATCTGCTTCCAAGAGCAGAACTGATTTATAACTTTTTTTTTTTGCTCAGAGCCTTTTAAACAAGCGGCCAAAGAGGAAATACCTAAGAACAGAGTTTCTAACAGATACTGAACAGGCTTTGAAGTGTACAAGGAAGCATTCAGCACTGTAAGAATTAACCAACATACCTCCACACTGGCATAATCACACATCGAACATTTGAATGGTTTCTCATGGGTGTGTTTGTAGCGGCGATGCCGAACCAACTCTCCACTGGTCACAAAGGCCATGTCACAGTCTGGGCACTTGTGAGGGCGAGTACCTGATTGTTTGCAGCAAAACAGGAAGATGATGACATTCAGGTTTAGCGACAAAATAAAATGTGAGACAGGGATGTTTTTTTGTCATTGGTTTGTTTTTTGTTTGTCTGTTTTAAAGTGAATTAGAAACATTGCTTTTGTGTTCTGAAAGATTAGATTAGAACAGCAAATAATAAACAAGAATCACAACTTCTGTATAAATAACTAAGGGACTGAATATCTCAGATAATTAATATACTTTCAATGAGGAAACAGACTATCTAATTTTTGTATCACTTTTTTGCAATTTTCAAACCACCCAGTTAGACATAAATATGCAGAGAAAACAACGAATATGAAGTACACTTTTTTCAGTAGAAAGGTCACAACAAGCTTATAGTTAATTACAGTTCAGTTACCTTCAGTTTTATACTAGAAATTTAAGTAAGGAGCAACAGAAACATGCTACACTTCCGAGCTACAAGTTTTATTGGTCCGGTTTATAATCTAGTCCTTGGGGTTAGGGTTTTGATGTTTTTTTTCTTTCTGTTTTTCAATTCCTTTATGTTTAGCTCTAGCCTCATTCTCATGTTATTTTTCCATGAGCACCACCAAAACCACAAACCTTAGAACACAACTACTAATATTCAAGACAAGTGGAACATCTTATATAGTGTCAGGTAATTTCACATACCTACATACATGATGAGATGTGCACCTGACCTGCCCATGCAGAAAACTGTGTTCAAATGAGAAATGAGCAGCAGCACTGCAAAGTTCCTGCCTTTTTAGTTTGTTTGGTAAGTAGAACTGGACAGATTCAAGACAGACCCGCTCTCGTTTTCTATCTGTTCTAAAGACACAGCATATCCTACAAAAACAGTGCACGCAAAAGCAAGAGTACCTGTGTGAGTGTTGAGGTGGTTCCTCAGCAATGTGACTGTCCGGAAGGCCCTGCCACAGAGGTGGCACTTATGTGGTCTTTCGTCAGTGTGGCTTTTCATGTGGCGATCCAAGTTGGAACGACGTGGACAAGTGTAACTGCACAGTTCGCACTGGAATGTCTTCTTTACACCTAGCCATGAAGGAAATAATCTTTACTCTTGATGGTACTGTGGTCAAGTGCATAACGTAAGAGATTAGCCAGGAATAGGAAAGATTCTTGAAGGTGTAAATACTACAAGGAGCCATCGTGTACCATGAAATGCAACCGCATATCCTTCGGAACAGTTGTTGCCTATGGCTGGCTTGGCTTCAGTTTTCATTAGTACGCCAGCACTCAATGTTCCTTCTGCACTCTAAAAAGGATTCCTCAATTTACACTTTTAGAAAAATCAAACATACCTATTGCTGTATTTTGCACCATCTACCCTTCCCAGAAATTGGTAAGGAAAAACCTACAGAACTAATTATATGTTGGCTCCTGATGTAAGCCACATGTACTAACTCTTATGTATGTATTACAGCAAAGAGAAGAACCTTTTCAACTGTAGTTTTATGGGAATACTAACGCCACAGCATCACGCTCAAGGAAAATGAGCTCCTTTGTAGCCTAGGTGAAGATGGGAGGTTTGCTCAGGAAACAATAAAGCTGAGCACTCTTAAAGAGTAAGTCACATTAAGCATGTCTGCTTTACTCCCACTTGCATCTACTCAGTCACTTCAATCATACTGCAAGGTCCCATCATAACAAATACATTTACAATATTCACTTACAGATGGGGAGCTTACCTTTCTTTTTGATTTTTGTTGGTTTTGGTGGTTTCATATTGCCTACCACCTTTTCTGCATTGACCTCAGACAATAAACCCTCCTGCTGCTCCTCTTCAAAGTCATACACAGAGACATCCACATCTTTGCCTTCCTCGGTGTAGCGAAGTTTACTCTTTTTGTTTTTCTTTGTTTTTTTGGCTGGTGGCTGATAGTCTGGATCTTTTTGCCAATTGGGATCTTCCTGTGGCTGAAGTTCAGCTTGTTCCAGTGTCTCCACCTCACCATTTGCACCCACTTTTACAACCTGGAAGCCTTCTGGTAAAGGGAGGGTGTGACAGATCATGGGTTCTTCCTCTTTGGAAACCTCGTTTTCATAAGCTCCCTGAAGTTCTTCCACAGATGTGGTGGCAACAGGTACAGTCACTGGTACAGGTACTTGGACCAGCTGAAGCTCACCAAGGTTTATAGGCTGCTCTTCCATATTAACAACCTGAAGTGTTATGATCTGTGTATCATCCACTGTGGCCTCTGTTTCTTGAGGCACCGCACCTTCTATTACTTCAGTCTTCATTTGGAGAATAGTTGGATCCAGCTGTTCCATCATCACCATCTGCACACCACTGTTGACATCCTGCACTACTTCCCCTCCATCTGCTTGGTTTGGTGCTATATGACAAGCATCATCCTCCTGCCCACCCTCACGGCGTCTTTGATAAGTTTTTCTCTCTTTCCCCTTTATAAAGGTTTCTGATTCCTCCACAATCGCTTCAACTGCCTCACCTTCCATTTCAGCTTCCTGCTGTAAAGAGAAGAGAATTAATGCTGCACACCATCCAGTGCATTTTAACAACTGCACAACCCCCAGAGAGGGACAAGTAGCCCAAGCGAAACCAACCAGCTCAACAGCAGCAACATACTGTGATCATATTCAGAAATCAGATTTGAGAACTCTAGGTCACCCCTACCCTGTTACCAGTGTAAACCAAGGCAATCACAGAACGCTGCCTGAAGTCAGACAACTGTACAGGTTTCTTGGAAAGGAAGGAAAGCAAGGAGGAGAGAGATGAAGCGATACACATGTTCCCATTTCTCAAAGACCACAAATCCCACAGGCAAGATGTAAAGCAGTATTATTCCTTATTGAGATCGTTTAGTCACTTCACATAGCTTAGCAATATCAGAGGCAATCTCTGGCTATACCTTTTAAAGGTATAAAAATAACATACCACTAAAAGTAAAAAGCCAGCTTTCAAGAAAGTATTACATTTAAGAACTGCAGAACTTTTCCAGGAAGAAAAAGCACTAAGAATTAGGCACAAGAACTTCAGCCTCGCTTGTTTCATGTCAAAAAAGCTACTATTTCCTGGATGTTTAAATTTCTCTGAACAACAAAAAAGGACATAATCAAGTTAGTCAAGCGTATATTTCATGAGCATCATGGAGTTCAATTCCTGCTCCTACTTCAGATGATGCATGGTGCCCTCTTCGGGCCGACCGAGCCACAGCAGGCAGACCAGAGTCAGGTAAAATTTTACTTCCATTTAAATGATGCGGACTCAGACCTGGTGGACTTGAATAATTTCTGATGGGACCTAGGTTAAATCTGTCCACACAGTCATAAATAGTAACACTGAAGCTCAGCATTTAGGTGGGCCTTAACTCTAAGTCTGTAAATGCATCCAATCAAGTTTTTCTTCCCCCTCAGACAATCCAACATTTTTCTCTACACTCCGGATATACTATGAAATTCCTGTATTCTGATTCTGCAACAAGGCTGTTTCAAGAGTAATAATAGCTAAAAGAAAGTAATTTTGCAGCTACATCCTTTTCCCCAAATGAAAATAAATATCATAGTAAAGGAGTATTTTGCAAGTCTACTTTTGTTTCAGGTGGTTTACACATTACAAACAGAAGCATTATACCCACTGCTTAAGTGTTGAGATTACCAAGGTCAATTTTACTGCTGAAATAAGTAACAAAAATGGCAGTTTCCTAGCAAAGCTTATGATTAAGTTCAGCTTCCCATTCCAGATTTGATAAGAGACTTGTGAATTGATTGGTCTCTCACTTGGTCTCTCAAACCAGCTGACAGAACCTATTTAACCTGTCTCAGCTCAACACTTGAATCTCACACCACTCTACTTTCAAATAGCTACATTTATCTTGTGTACTCATTTTTGAGATACATAAGCATGAAACAGCTGTCAGTCTTCATTAGCTTTAAGAATTATAAGACACATACAAGTCCTTGCTTTTACCACCTTTTCTAACACCCTGCACTTCTGTTGTGAGAACAATACAGCTCGTATTGTTCTTCAGCCTGCTCAGACCTCAGACATCTATTAATATGCAGTCCTGATATTCATGATGATGTGGGCAGCAGCAGTCTCCAGGTGGCACCAGATACCCAGTAATACTGACATATGGCTTCATGTGCACTCCCTACAGGAATCCGGCCTCTCCTTTCCTTTACCACCCGTCAGCTTTTCAAGTCAGAGCAAATCCATATGGACAAACAGCTGAAGTACACAAGATGATGTAAGTACTTAACACTAGCCAGCAGGCGATCAGAACGGAGCGCTGGTCTTTGGCCTACAGCAACTGCGAAACAATCGGAGCAAACTGTTTTTCAATTATCTCAAGTATGTGCAGAGAGAAAGCGAATGAAAAGCATTTTCAGGTGACCAAAAGTCTCTGAACAAGAACAGGAAGGAAGGAAAGAGCTAAACAAAACATGGTGGAGGGAGTTGGGGGGGTAACAAAAGAATTAAGATGGAGGGAAAAAATTGCAAGAGTCCATCCGCAGAGCTAATGCAGTTCCATTTTGGTCCCTTGTAGAGGACCAGAAGAGGTGAGCAACCTCAACACAAACACAGGCAGCTCTGAGCAGAGTGGGGACTCTCATAAAGGACCTTCACATTAAATGCCAATACCGAAGTTGGTAACAAGCCTGCCTAAGTCACCTGAGAGCAAACCAAACAGCCAAGATTAGCCAGTGTCCTCCAGGATCCTGCAGAAGCAGGTCCTCCAGAGTGGTAGGAAGGTATCATCTCAGAGTCACACCAGGTCACTCATGTACATGAAGGCTCTGGGACATGGTTCACGTGGTCGGGAAGTTTTGCCAGGCTTACCCTGAGACCAAATAACCACCTGCACACAAGACTTTGTTCAAAGGACGCTCACAATGAGGGGTGTAACTCTCCTATCTTAGAGATGCTTTTCTCTTACCCTAGAGTAACCTGAGAAAGCCAGACCCCAAAGCAGCGGACGGAAAACCACAGCTGTCCTCCAGCGGTGAGCGAGACGCTCTGCAGCGGCACAGAGGGACGTTCTCCTGCCCTGCCCTCCAGTCCATCCTGACTCAGACCTCCCACGCTTCAAAATTTAGCGTACAGATGAACATTTTCTCCTGCCTATTCCATGCTACGCACTGCAGCCTGTTCTTCTCAGTAAAGAAATTTGAAAACCATTGTTTTTAAACCAGGCTCTTGCCAGCACAGGAAGTGTTACATATTTTGAAGAAAACTACAAACCACTCCAGGTTATATTAACAATGTACTATGAAGATAAAGAAATATACAGGAGTCCTATGCCATGTCTAAGCCAGCTCAAAAATTTCATCATGCTACCACGATTTCTTCTGAAGTGTGGATTTTCGAACAAAAATGGGGCAACAAGGGATGGTCTCTAAACTTGAAAGAGAAAAGGAAGCAAAATGTACAGGCTCTCACCTATTAAACCAGCTCTCTGGAGAGACCCTCCATCTCTGCTGTGTTGAGCTTTGTGCTGCCTGTCCATTTCACTTCTCAACCATTTTGTCTTAAAGCATTTGCTAGCTTTTTTCCTTTCTCTATTTTTTTAAAATGTAATCCTCCTTCTTCACAAAGAGGGTTTTAGAGGAAAGTTTTATATTTATTAGAGGAGGCACCAGAAGATACTATCAACTCACTGGATGTGATCTTGCAGCTTGCTGAGGATTTTCCATTTCCACTAATTTTAACAGAAGCAGATCTTCCTCAACCTTTTTTACCCATTTAGACTCCTGAAAATTACCCAGGCAAGTTCTGAGAAAACATTTATGATATTTCAGAGAACACGTGTTGTTTGCTACAACTAAGAGCATTACAGCAGAACACTAGGAATAAAAACTGCTGAACGTATTTTGTCTTACCATTCTCCCAACCTTTTATTTCTGGCTTTTATCTTCAGCTCTCTTCCTACCAGTTACTGTACCTTATACCAATAGCTTAGTTCTACAATGACTGAATCTAAAAAGGAAAACAAAGGAGGAGGTTAACAGAAAATGATTCAGTGAATCAAGACTGAAAAAAAACCTGAAAGATAAGAACTTCCAAAAGGAGAGTGACTAAAGAAGGTGCAAAGAACATCTGCAATCAACACCACAATTCTAATTTAATAGCTCAGCTCATCTTTACACACATGCTCGCTCAACGGGCTCTCCCAACTCAAATGAGACACACCGCGTCACTGAACAGCTCAACGCACTGTCACAACCCAATTAGCCAGGTAATGAGTTGTGACATCCAAACAACAAGCCTAAGCTTTCTCAAATAGTTGATGAGCAACTCACCTAAAAAACTGAAACAAGTAGAAATAAGATGGGGTATGCACACGATACAACTGACATCTTATTCCAGTAACAGGAATCAAAAGGTTGCTTGAGAGAAAGTAATTTAAAGCCAACTAGCACTACTGACTGCAGCACACGAGGTCTCAGCCAAACTACTACACAGCATTTTGCCATTCCAGGTCCCTTCCAAAAGCCTCACACCTAACCAGCAAAGTATTTATCTTGAAGGTATGAACTCTTAATAGACAGGAACATGATTTAACACTGCTTGCAGTACAGCAAGGCTGATAAAAGTCACCACATCAACACAAAAAGACTGAGACACAGAGCATTCAATTAATGCAATCCTGCAAAATTTTAATTGTAGAAGCATTAACGACAACTTGCTCTAGATGTCAATGCAGACAGTACAAACTCAGAGACAGATGTTCAGGTATTAGGACAGGTAGTGCTATTGCATGTTTTTCTAGCTGGGCTATTTATAATAAAGCTACTGTCAGAAAAAGGCATTTACCTGCCTCTCAGCCAACATCTAAAAAACAAACCACCACCACCACCAAAACAAAAAACACCAAAAGACCAAACACACACCAAAAAAAAAAAAACCCCACACCACAACCTGGAACTGCATCAAGTTTCATGGACCAAATAAAAGCAAAATATTAATTTTTTGCCAAACAAGATACACTCTCAAAAACTGTGGGGCATTCAAAGCAATTGAAAAGCAGACTTAGTGCTATATTATACAGTTCACTTGAGGAAAAAAGAAAAAAATCAATAGAAACAACGAAGCCATGTGCTAGCTGTCAATAAATCTTTGGTTTTCATAAAATAATGAAAATATCAGCAGCTACCCTACTGCAAGCAAAACAACCCCATGCACCACCTTCAGACTTTGAACTCAAGTCAATCCACATACACATCCCACTCCAAAATTGGCTCAGACACTTATTGATTAGCCACTTATTAAAACTGATACAGGAGTGGAAATAAAGGATTATGTTAACATGAGAGACTTATGTTTCTTCTGCATACCCTGTAAACATTTGCAAGCTGGAACAAGGAATAAGCAAAAACCTCACCTAAAGATCTAGTTATGCAATATTTCTGCCTAAAGCAAGAGAAAGATTTTACTTTTAAAGGTGCATCCAACGACAAACAGGCATTTTTTTTTCTTTTTTTTCTTCTTCCTGCTTGCAGTCAATAAGTGTGTCTCTGTTTTTCAGGACATTAGCAGAGGGAAGGTAGTTGCAGGAGAACTTGGCCGCTCTTCCCCATCGTGAAACAGCCGTATCTTTCTTCTGAAAAGCCTCCCACTAGGTTCAGTCAAAGACAATGCAGTTTAACAGGTCTCTGTATTTCCTGCAGCAGGGATACCCTGGTACAAGATGAACATGGCATTAATGTAACTTTTTTTTAAGACAAATAGACCTATACTAAACACAAAGCATTGAACACAGCCTTTCCTAGCACTGCATTGCTCTTATTCACTATTCACTACAATTGCTCCCAGTCTCCTGGGTATATCAGTAGTACCCCTAGACAGGCAAGAAATTGCAAACATGAACTAGGTGTACATGCAACCTCTTCTCAAAGCAGGTCAATTCTTGTTCTCCACACAGTGTGGTAGTAGAAGCAAAAAATCCTAACACAATTGGAATGGTGGTAGGAAAAAGAGCTTGGAGAGTTCTCTGTAGGGTCAGGCACCCACAAGCAGAATTTGACAATGTGAAGAAGCCTTAAGAAATCTGGAAAAAAGCTACAGGAATGACAGCTGCCACTGTAAACATGTAGTTGTTTGTAGAAGGATGGCTTCTTTAAGTACTGACCCTGCGCAAAGGGATCGAGCGCAGCCAGTCAGCTCTGGCAATGTTTGAAGTCCTGTTGGCGCTTACCTAACCGAGGTGTCTGGGCTGGAAGGCTGGCCTCCCTAAATAGGGCATGGAGAAGAGCACAACCTTCCAGACAGTGATTCAAAGCTTTGAAGTGGATCCCTACACTAAATTACCATCCAGAGTAACCCACCTTTCTCCCCATTAACCAGACAGAAGACCAGATTATTAACTTGCCTAATGGTTTCATAATCCCTATAAGACAGGAAAACACAGCACTGCTGCCAAAAGAGCTGCTCTCACCTCTTGCCTTCCTTTGCATAGACAGAATAATTCAGTCACCATAATGAACTCAATCACAAGCTAATTTCAGCTGAAAACTAATGCAGGGAAAACCAGTTCATTATGTTAGAACATGTTGAGTTCCCAATCCAATACCCCACAAGAATGTTTGGGCATTCAGAAGGGAGCAGGTTAAGAGTTCCAGGGCACCTGAAGCAGCAGTGCCAGCTTAGAACTATAAGCAAAGCCCAGCACCAAGACCCTTGTGGCCCAGAAGCTGGGTGGCTACACTGAGTTGTGTCCCTCCACTTTGTGCCATCTACCAGTGAAATTGCTTTCTCTCAAGCATCCTGCAACCCTCTGGGTCACGGTCAGTTTGTGGGCAACTTCCTATTCAAGGTCAGCAGCATTTAACTGTGATCAAACTCGCACAGTACTACTTTATTACATCAGTGGTTAATTGTGAACCAGTTACCTTTTACATACACTTATGTGAAGGTAGCACATTTTCAGCCAGATGTTATCAAAAGTAATCTTTACCTTTCACCATTCTGAACTCCCAAGAGCACAGCCAAGCCATGTCCCTGACATTGATTACCCACAGCTAGTGTGGTGTAGAATTACAATCAAAATGCATCCCATGACATTTCTACAACTACCTCCAGGCTTTCCCACCCCTCCCCTTCTATTTTTTCCCCACTCTCTTTCTGTAATCTACAAAAATAATCCTCCTGGATGCTGCTGCTGCCCAGGGATCATAGAGTTCTTTCAAACATTCATCACGTCCTGTGAAATAATTCAAAGCAATAAGAGCCTTTGGTCAGCACTGAACCCTATTTTTCAGTCTGCGAGTAGCACACCTGTGATTTTCTGCAATTACTCAGGATAAAATTAACCAGTTACTTTGGATCAACAACCCAAGGGAAGAAGTGTAAGACATGAAAACGGAGCGAATATATACAGGGTCTCCCAGCAAGACAGAAGGAAACTCAATTCCATATCTTTCCTCAGCTGTTTGCAGAACAAGCTCCCTCTTAATCCTTGCATCTGACAGCAGCAAAAGGCCCCAGAATCATGGTTCCCCAGCACTAATAAAGCTAATTCTGCCGTAATAAGCTGCAGCCTACAATGGAGGGGAAAGCATAACACAATAACATCAACTGCTTGAAACTTGCATTGTGAAGAGAAACAATAACAAAGACCACTGCAGTTAGTGACAAAAAATCCTGAACACATTCAAGTCACTTGGGCTAGAACTGAGTTTTAGCTTGACGTGGTAAGCCTTAATGAATAAAGCAGTCCGGTGGAAGCCTTGCAGCTTTATTTCTGGAAGTAAGATTTTCTCCTTGTTTTTCCTTTAGATTTGGAGAACTAAAGTTCTATTGAGAAGGTACTAAGGTCAATTTTAGTAAATATTCTTGTTCTTAAACTTTGTTCCATTCTTCCTTAATGTCTCCTTCCACTCCCAACATTCTTCTAATTTTAGTTTTAAATTTTCCCTATTTCTTCCAACAATTGCTAGTGGAGTCTCACTGGATGACATTAGTTCTTCAGTGACCCAGAGAATTCTCTAATGAAAGCGAGGAAATGCAAATTAAACGTTTCCGTATCAACCTGGTTTTTAATGTTTCCTTTTTTAATATATTAAGAAAGGTATTCTATTTTTCTAACCCAACAGCTCATTTCAGAAGGACAAACGCAATTTTATCAGGTGTAAGATACAGAAAGAGTTACACTTTAGAAGCAGCAGTCACAGAGGAATTCACTTTCAGCTGATGCTGGGTCATAAAACTAATCAGTCCCTCCTTTTTACAGTACCTCATAATAGAACAGTGATGAAGGAGCTCACAAAAGACCAGTAGAATACTTGAATGAAATGCAATGAACAACAGAAAACTATTTCTGCTAAAAACAGTCTGTAAAATCCATTATGACAAAAAGTCTAATATTGCAGGTAGATACTGGAAAAGGCTAATAGTTTTATCAACACGTATTTGTGGACATTTCCCCCCGCGCCTCCCACATTAATTCAGGCTTTTATTTAGGCTATTAAACTGCTAAGAGAAAAAAAAAGTTGTTTCTTCAAAATCAGGCTGACCAGATCAGGATTCTTTGGCCATCTCATGCAGGGCTGCATGATACCAAAACAGCAACACCAGACAGTACCACACCTGAAAAGAGACCAGTGCAACGAGTTTCCTGGCATTCTGGTGACTTCATAATAAGGTACAAGTATTTGGATTTTGTTTTCTGCTAAGGCTTCATCTAGATGAACAAGTATCCAAGAATAAACCTTTGGGAGCAAGTACCCTTTTATCTTTGCATGAGTACTCATTAATTACTGATACTTTGCCTGGAGAAGGGAATTCAGGCTTCAAATCAGAGAAGCAGGAAATGCTCATCCCTGGGATGGTAACATGGGTCCTACCCCATGAACAACAGCTGTCCAAGCAGCAACTGTTAGTCACCTCACAAATTACACCCTACTGCATATAAGGAAAACTAAAAGTCAGTGGTAGTTAACTTAATGTCAGGCTACCAAACGTAGATGTGTAGCTTACTGTTGTTGCAGCAGGGACAGGAAATTCCAGGAGAGTTTTGAAAACACCCATGGGAAAAGGGTGATGGACAAGACAAACTCCTGGAGCCTAAATCACAGATTGCAGAAAAGTTCATCTGAATTAATAAATGCCTAGAACAGATGTAAACAGAATCAAACCCAGGTGAGCCCTAGACAGTGGTCCTCATGCTGAAGTTTTAAGCAGTTTAACCTATTTTATACATGTATCTAATTCACTTGGACTCATGTTCCAAACATTCTCATACATCAAGCCCTAGAAGTGCCATTACAATCAACTGTTAAAGCAGAAGCAGCAAAAAGAAAAATCCCACAAAGGTAGTCGACCTTGGAGGATAATAAACCTTTCCACCAGAAGTAAGGCCTCATTTCCAGACACACTAACTCTGCCAGAGAAGCCATCCCTGCCTTTAAACTGCCTGCTTGTTCCCACCCACATCATCCAAACTATTCCTTATGATAGCACAAGCATTTCTAAGACTGCAGCTAACTGGTCAGGAAACTAATCCAGGCCACGAGTCACCCAGCCAAAAAGATACTTATTTCCATCCAGACCAGGTCTCTGGTGTGCCCAAACACTCAGGCCAGCCAAAAGAAAAGCATGGCAAGAGGGTTTCTTCCAGCACAGGGTAACTTTTAAGCGTTCAGGAAACTACTGCCTCAGCATGGAACACATACCACACTTTAAAACCCCTTAATTTACATTTATGTTCTTGACGCTTCTGCACTTCTGCCTGGACTGATTTGTTCTCTTCATGATGGCTACTCTTCATGCAGCTCTTGATGTCAGAACACACTCTGGAACAGAACAGATGAGTCGTACTAGTGAAACTACATAAAAGAGAAAGGGAAGAGGGGGGGGGGGGGGGGAGAAAAAAAAAAAAGCACTGTTTGAATGTTTCATGCTTGTTTAATGGAAAATGCGTAGTCCTACACGTCTAAGAATAGCATTGATAACTGCTTGAGGATCCCTTCACTTAAATCATAAAGAGCACCAAAAGAATATTTTAATCAGCTTTAATGCTGTTCACCAGGAAGAATTAACTCGTTTTACAAACTCCTCTCTCTGTCTGTTCTCAAACTCTGTAGTATTTATGGTTCCTACAATCTAAAACTCTGAATGTCTCATGTCAAATTAAGGGCGCAATGTGACATTTTAGATCCGGTTATGCCTACTTCAGATGTCCTTTTCCTGCTGTGCTTTGGAATACCAAATCACAAAACAAAAGCAGTTTTTATTGTTAAAGGGATGTAAACTAGAGCAAATATAACCTGTTACATACTGTTGATGTAGTAACACTATCAATAAAGTAACAAAATCAGCTCTACCAGCCTTCTAACCTTATTATTGTGAGAAGGAACAACCTCAGCTTATTGAAAGGTTGCAAAGCATTACCCTAATCACTTAAGAGCTTAAAATATCCACATTTACAGAACTAAAATATTTACACGTCAGCACACTATTTCTCATCTGTAATCCTGTTCAGTCCTCAGTCTGCATATACCCTAGAAACCCTGGGAAGAGTGAGCAACTCCACTGGAGTAATTCTAAAGCGAGGCACATATTGCCGCACTCAGTGATGCAGGTCAAGGAGTGTTGAATTTCACACTAGTTCTACGCCCTTTGAATTTAAGTACTTTTCCCCCCACACCGGTTCTTCTGTCATTTATTTAGTACAAGGCACTCAAGTCTGGGTTCTGGCTTCATTTTCTCCTTGGCAAGTCTATTTTTAGTTGTTTATCAGCTTCACAGAGCACTACTGATAAGTTTGTTGGGGCTCTGGATGTTCAGGGATAGTAAGCTTTTCTAAAAAGCATCTGGAATTGACCTCCTTTTATTTAATGCTTACTCTGTAAAAAATCACCTGTGCTACATGCATTTGCTGACCAGTAAGGGGGATGCTCAGAGGATACGTGGGGTGCTAAGGGCACACGAAGACTGCTGACACAAGCTGCATCCTTGCCAAGTTCTGTGCTGGTGAGAGCTTGTGCACAGCGGCGGTTGGCATGTAAAATAGTTACAGGCAGTAGCTGAGTTTTTATTCCTGACTTGTAATCCTGGAGAACACTGCTATTTCTTAAAGACTTGTAGATTAACACAGAAAAGCCTTAAGAGTGAAGGACTTCTAAATTCAGAAGACACTTGATGCACAACAAACACCTCCTGCCTGGAACTGTATTATCTCAGAAGTTTCTTCACCTGACAAAACACACCAGGACTCTTCAATTGAGCACACCTAAAGGAATGAAAGCATCTTTTTACCTGCTGCTACTTTTTAATCCTAACTTGGGTTTTCCTGAAATTTTGAATCAAGAAATAGTTTTCTTCCAATTTTCAAAACCAAATCTTCTGCTTGGCAAATGACTTAACAAGTGAAAGGATCCGTTTTGAATAAATATTGCACCCAATCTCCTAGTAGAGGAAAAAAGAAACAAACCAATAATAATTGTATTTCTTTTCCACACTATAGACAACACAAATTCAGGGATACAGGGATATGTGCAGATTACAACTGATGGTGCGTTACTACAAAGCACAACCATTGCTGTTCTCTTTTCACAAGGTCTATACAGACTCTCCATAAGTAAACAAGTTACTGGAGTTTTCAAGTAAGCAGCTCAGACACTGCTCAAGGAACATCAGCTTGCTCATGTACAACATAAGGAGCAAAGCTTCCCAGCACCGCATATTTCAAAATTGCAAGGCATAGTCGTCCTGATCCACTCCATGGTAATGTCCCAGGGAGAAGAAAAGCCACTCCCATCCTCCTTTCCTGGAAGACAGCCTACTTCTGTTACAGTAACCAGTGTATTTTCTGGCATAAAATACCTTGCATAAATTTACATTCCAATCAGATCTTTGACATATGGGGAAGATTTTATAAGTTTGAAGGAAAACAGGGATAAGCCGAAAGTTTAAGTGCTCCACACGTCCATTTTTGAGCTTAGTATGCTGACATACAGTGGAAAGAGCCCATTAGAGGACTGCGAAAACAATGATGTGGCTCTAAAGGACAAGACCTGCAAGAGCAGACTGACACCGTTAGCTGCGAGAAGGCCAAGGGACAACCTTGCTGCTGCCTTCATCTACCTAACAGGAGGGTAAAGAGAAGATGAAACCACACCATCAGAGGTACACAGTGAAAGGACAAGATGCAACAAGCAAGCTGCAACAAGAGTGGTCAAACATTGCAGCAGGTTGCTCAGAGATGTTGTGGAAACTCTAATCTTACAGCTATTTAAAATATTTGCTAAAAAGAACCCTAAACGTTGTCATCTAACTTGAAAGCCAGCCCTGCACTGACCCCAGGATTGAACCAGTGAAGTCAAAGAAGGGCTGTACAAAGATCAACATCGGACAAGGCTCCTATATGAACTTCCTACAGACAAGCTGGAAGCAGTGCTGGCAAAGGACCTAATTTATTTTTCTTTTTAATTTGCAGGAGAAAACCCAGGACAATGAGTAAATGCAAATGAATGAAAAAGAAAAATCTGTCTTTAAAGAAACTAGTGTGCTCTTTTCTCTAGAATCTTAACAAGAAGCTATATCTTGAGTGCCAGGAGGTGGCTGAAGAGGCTCCCTGGCTGCCAGCACATGGACAGTCTGTTTGAAAACGCAGCTCTGGGACATAAATAAATATTAAAACACCATACTGACCAACAATTGCTCTGGATCATGTACATATGAAGCAGGGAGAGCCAGACTGATAACAGAGCAGGACATTCAATGCTATCTCCCTTCTTTGAATTTGGTGGAGCTGGAGAAAACATGCCTAAGGATTTGTTTGCACAAGCCACTCAAAGCAGATGTCTGCAAAAATGTTACAGATGTCATGTCAGGTAAGTCAGACATCTGACTATTTGATAGTTTCCTCCATCATACTGTCATGGAAGCTGCCAAATTATTCTTCATGTAGGTCAAAATGCTGGTAGAACAGGGAGAGGATGCAGCTGCTTCAACAGGACAAAACTATTTCCACACACTACAGGAGCCAAGTGTAAACTGCTCTGGGCTCATATAATGCTCTAGTAGCTCAGAGCAGATAGGAGTCAACAGTGGTCATTCCTGAGCAGGAAGGAGAGGAATGCATTAATATGGAAGGTAGGCAAGGATTAAGTAATCAATGAGTACCTTTTGAGTATTCAGTATTGCCACAGGAAGCGATAAATCTCTCTTCAAAGATCAGAAATGGCAGTAAGTTATATACTCAGCAGGAATGCTGGAAAACACTAACTTCTTCCATCCTCCAAAAAGAAAAGAAAAGAAAAAAGGTTTTAATGATCTGATAAACTTTGACTGAAACTACCAGTCTTTAAAAATTTGATTTTTTTTTCCAACCTGTTATCTGAACACTCCTGAAGTACCTCTAATGGGTTCTCTCACAGTACATAGTGGGAAAGCAAAACTAAAGTTCATATTGCACCTCCACTGTAAACAGCACTGTAAAAAGCTCCTGTTTTAAAACGTAGTATTGTTACATTTATGTCAAGTATGTACAGTCCAAACCAGGGGGGCATTTTTAATTCAGTACCATTTTCTGTTTTCATTTTAAATCTCTGGATGTTATAGGTGGTTTCAAGGGAACAGTTCCACAAATCAAATAAAAGAAGGCACAGAAACTACACAAGAAGGTGAAATAATTGGCCAAAAATCACTACTAGTTCCACTGCAGCCAAAAGCTCTTCCAGGAGCCAGTCCAGAGCAACGATGTTTCTTTCATCATTAAAAAATGGGAGAATTCAATTCCCTTGATAGTGATTCTAAACATACAGCAAAGTTTATCACTCCATTTCAAAACACTAAAAAAAGTTTACAAATAACTAAATGCTGCCATCAGTAATTGTGGTCTCAACTTTCCAGAAAGCCTCTACTTACCCAAAAATATTTTGAGGTGTGATTCCAAAAAGGCTTAAATCAAACCCAGAGCTGCAGTTTTTCCACATCCACTTATATTAGTTGCCCGCACTTTTTTTTTTTTTTTTTGGGGGGGTGGGCTGGGGATGGGAGGGAATGGATGGACACACAGAGGAAGCAAATTCAGCTGACCAAGTCATTACCTGGCAATGCAATTGCCAGAACAGGAGTGAAAGGCAATGGGGTCACAACAGTCCCAACGCAAGCCAACTCCATTCTCCAGGGAAACCACAGCTTTCACTTTCCTAAATGCTTCAGAGTTATTCCCAACATAGCAAGAGCTGTAAATTCACTTATATAGCTTTTATCAATAGGTTGAGGGAAAAAAAAAATCCTTTTTCTAACGCTAACATTAAAATAATACCCTGCAAAGACAGATCAGTGTCCATCTAGTCCAGCAGTCTGTCTCCAAAAGTTCAAATGGGAAACATTGTGCAGGGAGAGCAGTCAGTCACATCTGTGGTTTACCACCCTCATCCCAACACCCAGCCACAGGATCAGGGATCTGAGCCTTTGGAGCTGCTGATCCCCTTCTGAACCTACACTGTTTCCAGGCTCTCTTACCAAAAGAGGTTTTCCATCAGTTGTGGTGGATTTCCCCCATTTCTTCCTTCTACAAGGTACAGGATCACCATAAAACTCACTGCATCTACCTAAAAGTCGGTCTTGTGTGAATTCTAGGAACCACAGAACAGTAATCAGACTGCACACAGACTGAATTTCTGTAACGAGCACAAGCGGCAATAGCAGAGCTGCCCTATTTACCATCTTATAAACAGCCAAGAGAAACCAGAGTTCCCAAACTCAAGCATCAGGTGCTTTTGTTGAAATGACCATCCAGAGGAGCACGTGGATTATATGGAAGTTAGCTCTGCAGCTGGGATTGTTCTCAAGCTTACATTTCCCCACCTCCCACCTTTTTAACATACGCAATTCATGAAAAGTACTTAAAGCTTTCAGCAGTCTCTACCTAGAGATGCTTAGTCCACCATCAGGCTACTCACTGTAACTTTCTGGAGAGTTCGGAAAGTGCCAGACACTTGTGTCAAGTCTCCACACATTATGCATCGTAGCACATAATTACTAAGCGTTGTTTGCTCCTTCTTCTGCAGCTTCAATCTCCCTAGTTTCATTTCTGATTAATTCAGTATTTTACTCAGCATCCACTTTAAAATGATCACTGCATGTAAAATAATTTCACTCAGTTCATGTAAATGCAGTAAATAAAATACAATTAAATAATTTTGTAACACATAGAATAAATAACACTTTTACTAAACTGTATTTTCTGAAGTGGATTCCATAAAAATCACCTTGGTTCACCCTCACTGAGCACTGGGACTGACTGGAAGGACAGCAGTGCTGCTCACAAGGTCCTACAGCTACTTGGGAGACAGCAAGCTGAACATGACCCAGCAGCAAGGGAGTAACATTTATCCTACAAACAGCTCACTAATACTGTAGCCACAGATAAGGACTTCTTTTTGGAGTAAATATATGGGGCTCTATTTTGATACGCCTCCACACCTCCAACGTATATTAATACCTGCTTACTTTCTCCTGTTCAGAAGATTTTACTGCCTTGATCATGTTCTGGATTTCTAAGGAAAAGTCCTAAATCTATCTCTGCTCAAAAAGACGGAAGGTGGTAAGAGGAGCTTCTCCCCATCTTTTTTCTTTCACATGATCACTTCTCATTTGATCACTGAGTCTGATCTCTTATGAATTACAGTTCTCTACATACACGAAACAAAAGTTCAGCACCTTGTAGCTGGCTGAATTTTGAATTTTTCCACAATCTTGATTCAAAGACCGTAAAAAATACACAACTGCTCTTCATATCATAGTCCAATGGTTAATCACCTTCGCTGTGAAAAACTTTTTTTCTAATTTAAACTTATCTGGCTACAAATTCTCCTTGTGTTTGTCCGTAAGATTAAAAAAAGCTCACTAATATCCAGTATTACCTTGCCAGAGAGATGCCTGAGGACTCTAATCAAGTCACCTCTCAGTTTTGTCGAGCAGCTGCACAGTAAACTCTGAACACTTCACTGCATGGCATTACTTCCTAGCTCTCCATCAAACTGGAGATTAATCTCCCTTGCAGACAGTAATTTTGTTTGGCACTTTTTTTTTTCCTAAGTGCTGATGCCAGAACAATTAAACAATATTTTGGTAATGACTCCAGCCCACCCCACATGGGCAAGAATGCATCTCTACTCATTCCATTAATGCATTTTAAAACTACATTAGCTTCTTTGTCACAGCATCACCTTGGAAACTCATGTTTAAGCTGTTTAGCCACTCTGACTCCACAATGCAGCTCAGTCAGTGCTTTCTAGGAGGCCACATGCCTTGATTTACATTCAGCTGAATCACCTTGTTCCCAGGTGTATAGCTTCACATACAGCAGCCTTAGCACACAAATGTGACTGGATCTACTTCACCTGGCAATCACAGTGGCTGCCTTAGTGCTATTTGCCTTTCCATGAACCACAGTTTTATCACGCAAAGATTTAGATCAACAGACATTGTGCACCAAGAAAATCAGTAAGGAAAACAAACTGTGACAAGCAATCACCAGTTTTTGCTGAACATCCATGGAAACCGTTCAGTCTTGTACACAACCAGACTATTCCTGAGGTATCCTGAACTTAATAGCACTTACTGGTATTCAGTATTAATTTTTATATTCTGTAAGGCCCTCAATATATACAGATACATTTAACAAAGTCAAATAATACATTTAATGAGCTATTATTTCATTCAAGCTTTATTTACTAAGATTAACTACATACTTTTTTTTCCTCTCCTTGTTAACTAAAACCTCTACTAAGAACAAATGGGAGAGCTGGTAGTACATGTAAACTATATATGTATTAACATCATGCAGTGCCAATCAAATACCTCAGTCATCCACTCCATCTCCTTTTAACACACCAGCACCTTTCCAACCTCCTGGAATTTCCCTAGTGTTCCAAAGTGCATCAACTACACAGTAGTCCTTCCAATAGTACAGCTAGGGACAGTCCAGTGTTAGAAGTGGAAAAAAAACACATTGGTCAAGGCCTCACTCACCTCCCCAGTGTACTTTGGTGGTGGGTTTTTTGGGGTATTTTTTTATGTTTTGTCTTGTGTCTTTTTTACCTTTTTGCCTTAAAAAAACAGAGGAATTTCAGAAGCTTTCAGAATAGCAACTTAATTCTAAACACTTGAAAGAGGGGGTAAGGATTACTTTGACATTCCAATTAAGGTAAGTAATATTATTTCTACAATTGGGCCAAGTTACTTTCTCCTCTACAGACAGCTACTTTACCTGCTGATGTATGAGACACATACAAGCTTCTAATAATGATATTAATACAGACAAAGGTATATTTCATGCTCCAAACAATCTGTGATTTGGCTTCTGTTTTGTTAGAATTTGACAAGTTCAATTATGTCAACAGAAACTGTTAGATTCTGGGGAAAAAAGAAGAGAGGTAAAATAAGATTTTCAGTATAAGCTGAACTTAGTTCACAGTGTCTTTACATTTGAGTGAAGCTTTTCGGTGAAACCCATGAAGTTCTATAAACTTCACGAGTTTGTTGCTATGACAGAAAAATAAGATGATTCCAACAGTTGACTGACAAAATACGTATCTGGGCATACCACCTGAACTATAGGGTGCAAAGAAAATACCCTGCAGCACAGCTTGCTGTGCTGCTATCAGTACAGCAGTCTCCCCTGAGTTACCTGGCCAGCACATCCTACCTGGTCGCTGCACTTCTTGTGCTTGTAAATGCTTTTCAACATACCTGGCCTTGCCTCTCCATATCAGCTTCATACAGCAAACCGAAATCCTCAGGTAGCTGACAGTAAAACATGGGAAGGCTGGAACTGAAGGATCTCTAAAAACAAACCTTTACCTTGCAACTGTAAACATCTATGACTCTCAACTTCATCTGTAGGGACAGTTAAAGAACAATTCTTCAGGAAACCATTCTATCCCAGATCTCCCCTAAGTAACGTTAACTGCACAGTTCTCGAGAGCTGTCTCTACTACTTCTGTATTTCACCTGTTAAGAACCATATTGAAAAGACATTAAGGCTTGATAGTTTCCAAGTCTTTGTAATACTAAATGAGGGGAACTTCACCTTAAGTTTAATTTACATTAGATGCCAAAACTGAATTGTTCAGTGTACAGTTACCTGAATGTTCATACGACCTGAAAAATAAAACTTACTATCCACCCAACGTTCATTCTACTTTTCAGCGTTATTTTTGTTTATCAGAAAACACCAAGATCACTCAGCCAAGCAGCTACTATTTAGTTGTCTTAAAATATGCCTAGAATAAGCAGATCTCATTTAACTCCCAAAGCATGATGGATTATTGGAAATAAGCAGGATAGAAGCAGAACAGAGTGTTTTAAAGTAAATTCAAATATCCTGCAGTAAAAAAAAATAAAAATCTTAAGTTACAGTCAGTATAGGACAAAGATTATTCCTAAGTTTCAGCAAAAAATGTAAAAAAATAAAGCCATGTTCTTAACCACTTTTATGAGCAGTAAATATACCCTTTGAACAACAAAAAAGGAAACTTCCTGAATCTGTGCTTGTCTCTAAGACCACATAGCACTGCAGAGCAGTAGAGCTTGATATTGTATTGACATTTCAAGGTTTTGTACAACAGAGACTGAACTGGGCATCTGAACTAGAGCCAAATGGATGAACAGTGGTTTAAAGTTAAGCAAACAAATCAGTGCAGTTCAGTAAGTTAACACAAACAAAACTGCGACGCAGTTAAGGCTTTGGTTTCTCTCAGCTCCACTGTGAAAGCTGAACACCAGAAGTTCAGTCAGCGTGTGCCTTCACATGTGCAGGTAGCAGCTGTGACTGTTCCTTGTTACAGGTATTTCTAGAGCACATACAAGCACAGGAAGTAGCAATATTTGTGATCCTAATGCTCAAGCATTCCCACTCTGGTAAAGAAGAGGTAAGAGAAGCAAGAGTTGCCAGAATGAGTAAACCAGGGAGTTTTTATGCAGATAATCCATCTGAAATAGCCGGTATACAAGAAAACTGTTTAGACAGAGCAGGAAGAGCTCTCAAGAAGTCAGAGCTCAACAGTGCTCGCTGTTACAAGCGATGAGGCATCTGCCAAAGTAGGAGGGATAAGGGCAAGGAACAGGCTGGCTCTTCTCAAAGAGCAGATGAGCCTCATCGTGCCTAACAACTGACTTCTAAAAACCTCCCTTAGAAAAGCAGTTCTTGGACATGAAGTACTAAGGGGAAGAGAAGAAATGAAGTTCTGGAATAGGTTCTATACAGAAATTCTTAAGTTAGTAATCACATATTATTCTATTTTTTGGGGTAAATGCTAAATACACACAATAATAATGTGGGTCAGCTTCTGGCATTTTCAAGACAACAGCAATGGTCTCAGGCAGGTATCAACCTGCAGTCACAAGAGCTGGTAATGATCCACATGAATTAGCTACAGTTCATATTCCAGATACAGCCTGCTAATGTGAAAAGCAGTTCTTGAAATAGCTCCTTCCCTCAGTAACGCTGCAGACACAAGCTGCCAGCAACCTTAACGCTGTAGTGACAGCTCCCCCAGCTCTGTCCAAACTGGACAACACCTGATGTATTATTTCAGCTGCACGGTCACTTGAAGCTATAGGAAGTAAAATTTTGCACCTTTTGCTAGACATTAACCCTCAAAAATATCCTATGAAGTTTCAAGAGTGTTTATGAAGCCATTCTGTGCATCCCAATATCTTTCATGTATACTACAAGTACAGGGGACATTCAAATTGAGCTAGCCCTATATATCCAAAAAAGCAAAACTGAAGTTCAGTAAAAGAAATCTATCAACCTAAAAAAAAAAAGCAGCATTGCTTTGTCTTTATGCTCAAATTCCTCCTTTCTTCAGTCCTAATGATGTCTTCCCTACTAAAGCAAAATGCTAGGTATAGCTTAAGTAACAACTACAGCTTGAATACAATATGGAGCTATTTCTTATACCCAACAGACTCCTGCAAATTCAACAGGCTCTGCACAAGCAGAATAAACTGGAGAACTTGAGAAAATATTTACATACTCCCTGCACTGAAACAAAAAATGAGTATAATGGAAGTGGTAAACAGTATTTCAGATACTTCTAATAACACCTCTGAAGTTTATTACCAGGATTCAGTATCTGGCAGGACTTGAGGAGCAGTCACGCATTTATTTAAGGGGGAAAAGACTGGGGAAAAAAAAAAGGAAGTCACAAACAGGAAAGCGAGCTCGTTCTCACCAGCAGGCAAGTCCTGAGGATTACACGGACCAGAAAAGGATGCATACAGCGTGCCAAAACCCCTGTATCGAAGGCGTTTCACAAAGCTAAGGCAACGCCAAATCAGACACCGTACAAACACATTTACCGGAGCAATTTCAAGTTGATGTAGAGAACAAAACGCAAACTGTTTGGACACGGAGCATGTGCGATTTCCTCCTCTGCATCACAGAAAGAATCGGGTTTTGTGCTTCCCCCCACCCTCGCCCCTCACTCCTGCCGAACAAACCCAGGCCAGAGAGGGAATAAACCCCCGGTTTGCGATGAGCTTTGAGGCCCATCCCCGAGCAACCGCCGGGCTGCGGAGAGCGGCCGCCCAGCACCGAGCCCCGGCGGGCCCGCAGCCCGGGCCGAGTCGAAACAAGTGACACAACTTGTCGCCGGGTCGGTGGCGGCCCCGGTGGAGGGGAAGGGTTGGGGAGAGGGGAGGTGCGGGGGGGACGCCCGCGGTCCCCGCCGTCCGCGAGCGGCCGCGTTGAGCGGGGCGGGGGGTGCGGGGGGGGTTGGTGGCCGGGCAGCGCGGCGAGAGCGGGCGCCCCCCAGCCGTGCCCGCGTCCCGGTGCTGCATGGCGCTGCTCAGCCTGCCTTGCAGAGGGAGCTCGAGTCCCGCTCTGCGCCTCGCAGCGCCTCTCACTCCGCAGCACACGCCAGCGCAGCGAGGCGGCGGCCGGCAGGAGCGGGACACGCAGCCGCCGCCGCCGCCCCGCGGGCGGGAGCCGAGCGGACGGCGAGGGAAGCCGCGGGTGGAGGGCGCCGGGCCGAGCCCCGCTGAGGTTCGCGCGGAGACAGCGGGAGGGCGGAGGGGGTGGCGGGGTGGTGGAAGCGGCGGGTGGGGAGCGGAGCGGGCCCGGCGGGGCGGGGAGGGCGGGGGAGGGGAGGAGGAAGGGACGGGAGGGGAAGGGAAGGGGGGGGGGTGCCGGCCGCTCGCGTGGCGGGGAGGAGGGGGCGGCAATCAGCCCCGGTGGCGCGGCGGAGGAGACAAAGAAAAAGAAAATGGAGTCGGGGCCAGCCGGTCAGCTGCGGCCCGGGCGGGGACGGTGGGAAGGGAGGCCCGGGCGGGCCCGCAGCCCAGCGCCGCGCTGTGGGGAATGGCGGCGGTGGCAGGCCAGGCGCCGGCCGCGCTGGGGACGATAGAGGGAGACAAAGCCCCCTGCTTCCCCGGCGGCGGCCGCTGCGGGGCCCCAGCCGAACCGGAGCCCCATCGTGACACCTAGAGGCCGGAGAAAGCGACTGCAAACCCCCCGCCGCCGCTTACCTGTGCCCGCACCCCGCCGAGCTCGCTCCGACCGCCGGGCCCCGCCGCCGCCCCGCGCCGCCCACGGGCCCCGCGGAGCCGCCGCGCCGCGCCCCGCCCGCCCCGCCGCGGCCGCCGCTAGCGCCCAGCACCAGCTCGCGGTTTAATCGCTCCACAGTCGCTTCGGACACAAAATGGCGGCGGGCGGGCGGAATGCGCGTGCGCCAGCGCGGCTGCCGCGGCCGCGGCCGGAGCGGGGAGGGCTGGGGGGGAGGGACGGCCGGGCGCGCGGGGAAGCGGCCGCGCGGGGCAGGCTGGGAGCGGCGGGCGGGGCGAGGGCGCGAATCGCGCGCCAACTTCAAACGCTGGGCCGCGGCGTCGGCCGGTGCGCGCGCTCGTGCGTGCGTTGCGTCCGTGCGTCACGCAGCACTGGGGGCGTGGCCGGCGGGGTGAGGCGGGGCCGGTACCGCGGCCGGGCTGGCCCCTTCCCGCGGCCCTCGGCGAGTGCGCCCGGCCCCGGGAGGGCGGGGCCCGCTGTGAGGGGCGGCCCGGCGGCGGCACCGTCTGGGGGACATCGGGGCTGGGACCACGTGTGCGTTGGGAACCGCGCGGCGTTGCTGCCGATCGGCCTCACCAGAGCCCGGTGCCCCGGCCGCAGGCTCTGCGGGCCTCGTGCCCCCTCACACACCTGTGATCTGCGCGCCTCTCCTAAGCTTCACCTAAGATGAAACTCCCTCCTTCACCTAAGTGAAACTTTCAGCCTCCCCAGAGCAGGAGGCTGTGCCTCAGCTTCAGAGGAAACAGCTCGTGAGGAGGAGGCCACAGGGAAAGCCCACGTGGAAATGTGCTGAGGGCGGGTTAGCCAGTGGAAAGACCAGATCGCTTCTCGAGATGGAAGCAGAGTCAGCAATACTGTTGTGAATTAATCTCTAGGAAAGTTCTAGGGTGGTTTTATAAACACCCAATAAGTTACTGGAATTAGATGGTATTTGACTGATGTTTTGAAGGACCTTGGACTTGCCAAGCTCATAATCGAATGGGACGTACTGCTCATTTTAGCTTCAGGACTGCAGGCATGGCAAATGTGGTGCCAGGTATTAAGTAGGGAGCATCTAGAGAAGTTAACAAGGTTGGGTCCTGCCCATCAGGAGTCAGACATCACAGCATTTTCTGTCCACAACTTCGTACACCCCCAAAAGGTGGAAGCAGCCACGGTATCCACAGTGAGATGCATAAATGTATATGTGAAAGCACAGACACTCGTGTGTCTTTCATTTTCTGCAGTTTCCTGTGTTGCTGAATCTTCTGACTTTAACATACTTTCTCATCTCCAGTAGCGTTGTTGCAGAATTGTAGCTGATTGACAGGCAAGCTGAGAGGAGGGGAGACTTCTGTGAGCTCATGCTGCATCCTTTTTGTATTGTCTTACCATAAAAACACATAAAATGGAGCTGGAGTAATGGTTTAAAATACTGATAATACAAAGATAAGATATATTGGAGGGAAGCTGCATTTCTGGCTCCCTTTGTCCACTTACCAATCCCTGGATATTAGTAAGGCCAGGAATTCAGAGAGAAGACTGAATGTGAAGAAAGCCCAACACAAACTAATGCTGGAAGGACTAAAGCTGCCACAGTTGAAAGTGATACTAAAAATCTTGCCCCAATTTTTTCCCTCTTTAGATGTCCCTGCGGGGGCAGAGCAAAAGCTGTTCAACAGCTTCGGCTTTACCCCAACCTGCTTAGCAAGTGACAGAACCATCAAGCAAACGTAGCAGATATTAGCGTGTAAATTGTGCCCTTAAATCCTAGTCCGAATAATGTCGGTGTCCTGTTGAGCTGTGTGGTGGAAAGAAGGGCCTGCCCGGCTGCTGTGTGCTGAGGAGGTGGTGGTGAGTGAGGACATCAGTACCTGACCCTGCTTCACAGGTTTCTCCTGCCTCAGCTCTCCTCATCGTTGCGAAGAAGCAGAGCGCTGGTGGCAGTGCCGACAGCAGTGCTGGGAGTGCCGATACTCCTTTCCAGGCTGTGGACAACTGAGACCGAGTTCCCTTCTGAGGATTATGACACCAGGCTGAGCCCATTAATTCATTACAGCGGGTGAACTGTCACTTACTGAGTGGCCAGAGGGGACGAGCTGTGTTGAGTCACGAGAATGCAGCTTTGTTTCTTCAGCCTCGGCTGAAGGAGAAAATAATTAGTTACAAAGCAATGGCAAAAAGTGATAATTAATTACAAGGTGACAGGGTGTAGCCTCCAACTGTAACCTACAGGGTCTTCATTGCATGAGAAATCTAAATCACAGGAACAAAAGATCCTGGGTTGGCAGGAACTCCTGAGGATCTTGGAGTCCAACTCCTGTTGGACTATCAAATGCTTTGCTAAAATGAAAGAAGAAACCCCACATCGATTGCCTTCCCTTTGTCCACTAGGCAGGTTGTTGCAAGAGGATATTAAGTCAGTATGGCATGGATAATCTGCTAAGAACATTTCTGGGGAAACGAGATTCTGTACTGTGAATTTTTAAAAAGTCATTTACATTTATTCTAAGCTGTCAACCCATCACATGCTATAATTTTAGGGAGAATGGCGTATCTTTCGTGTCTAGCCATAAATCCTGCTTTAAGCTCAAAACTTAGTTCAGACACAAATCAAAATGGAGAGGAGCACGATCTATGTGTAAAATAGCTTCTTATGCTCCTTTAAACACTCACCTGGGTCTGGGAGTGAGCAAGTGCTGATGATCCCCCTGCCTTTTGTTTGTAGCCATGCTATGACAGATGGTCGCTTGGCTTTTGTGGTAGAAATGTCTCTGCTTAGGAAACAGAAGTTGTTCTAGCAAACACCTATTCCTGGACTACTTCTGCCAGAAGTGTCCCAGACCATCTATTCACCAACATGTGCTGGGGGTATGACCTGTCGATCTTGGGTTTCTTAGTTGGAGCTGCTTTTGAGCTGATCTGCAGAGGATTCAAACCCCCAGCTTCAGTCCTGATTGTGCGTGCTCCTGAAAATCGGCCTCCAAGCCTGTCCAAATTAGACATCCAGAGGCAGATACTCCTTCTAGAACAGTTGCCTGAGCAAGGCCTTTCCCAGAGACACATTGCCCAGGAGCAGAATTGTGTGAACTGAAGCTGAGGAGCTCCCGACCACTTTGCCGAGACCCCAGGTGAACTCATCCCTCTCGTTCCCGGCTGTTCCTAGCTCCGTGCTTCCATCCCCCTCATGGTGTACAAGCCCTCAGGAGTCACCATCCTTCTCCTCCCTCGGCATTAAGGAAGACAGTAGTGGAGTTGGAGAGCCAGCATTAAATTAAGTTTTGGAGTCTGCCTGGAGCACGCTTTGGTCTCTGTATGAAATGAGGCCCCAGCTGTCACCCTAGGAGTGGTCCCTGGAGAACAAGTCCGTACATATGTGCCTGACAGCCCTGTGAAGAACACGTCAGCGATCATGAGGAGGTTGTTGCTTTGCTGTGGTTCAACGCAGCCTACTTAGCTGCTCAAATAATTTCAGAGTGCCCTAGTGAATGCCTTAGAAACATTATTTCATACAAGCCTGAGATATGGTGAGAGGTCCGACTTTTGAGGCTGCTTAAACTGGAGATTGCCAAAGTACAACCTCCTAAAAATGACGTGGCATAAAGATTTAAGTCATCTCTTACATGAAGGCTGATCAGAGCTTGTGACTTTCCAAAGTGACAGCGTCCGCTTGGGATCATTCTGGCTGGTGGGTACTCTTGGTGTCACAACCTGGGCAGCTGCCCCAGCCCTGGTGCTGTGCAAGAGGAGGTGAGGTTGGCTGATCACTTATTTTGTGCTGATGATCTGCGGGGGCTCGGCAGGATGCTACTCTGAGACCAGCAGTTAAAAATCAACACTGCAAAGCACTCCAGAATCCATATGCCACCCTTTAATTAAAAAAATCAGTAGATGGGGAAAAAGAACATCTTTCCTAAGCCAGAGCACATGGGTAATGTAAGTGTGACACAGACACCCTCCCACGGGCTGCAGCTTCTACAAGAAAAGCAAGTAGCTGCTGAGCACAAGCACATCGCTACGAGAGCAAGATGTTTGAAGCACTGACAGTGATTTGGCTGACAAACGTGGTGCTGGCACACTGTCTCCTTTGAAACAGCAAACATGCTGCCACAAAATGCGCTCTGCGGTGCTGCGTCTGTCCGTGTGTGCTGTGAGAGCGGCTCCTGGGGAGTTCAGCCCATGAAATGGTGCAGTTCCTGTGCAAGGACTGGGGGAGACATCAGGTCCCAGAGGGAAGAGCTGAGTCCCCTGCGTCCTTTCAAACAGCTGCCTGTTGTGATTGTTGTCCTGCTCCGCCCCAGATCTCAAATAAAAAAAAAAAAAAACAAGCAGGATTCAAACTGCAGTGAATGCTTTGAATGCTGTACAAAAAAACCAAGATTTTGGGTTTTTTTAAGTTTCTTCCAGTGAAAATGGCAATCCTGCAATTCCAGGTGACCTGGCAGTGTCCGTGGGGTGGAGGTCTTTGGTGATGCTGGCACGGACTTATTCAGAGCAAGGGGCTGGGCAACTGATTCCTAAATTAATCTGTTTGGAGGTTTTTCCTCAAATGTTCTTAAAGCCACAGAAATAATGAGATTATACCTTGCTGTTCCAGGAGCAGAGTCATTTTGTCCTGCCTGCCTTGGCAGAAGGCTGCTTCCCTGCTCTGATCTCATGGGGAGGATACCCACGTAGGTGAGTGTATTGAATTTGTGGCTCTGGCCACTGGATCACTGGGCTGTTTTTTATTTCCAGGAGTTATTCAGGGGAAAAAGAATCTAAAACAAATGTATAAGATGTCTGGGCCACTTTCCACTTCTCGAGTGCTCTTGTCCACAGTTGTATGTGCCAGCTGGGACCCACATCTCTCGCTGCCTACAGCTGACAGTGCGATGCAGTGCTTCTGGAGAAACACTGCTCTTCCCTCCTGGGGCTTGTCCAGCCCTCAGAGCAGGTAGAAGAAGGCTAAGATTGCAGCGATGCAGCACAGTGTCCACTGGTTACCCCCTTCCCACAATCCCATCTGCAGATAAAACCACATCCCAAAGTGGTTACACTGCGGCGTGTCCCTTGGGGACATGCCGTGCACCACGATGTCATGAGCACGGTGCTGCAGGCTGGCTGTGGTAGTGGCATTCTGCCAGAGCCAGCCCAAAAGGCTCTGCTAAATTGGGGAAAAAGGAGGCTGTAACCTGCTGGGACTTGCTCAGAAACCCCAGGAAGCACTGATGAACGGACCCTGCTTGTCCTGGGGGCCATAAATCGCCAGCTCTGGCACGAGCAGCCAGTGGCACCCCAGGGCAGTGCCATGGGGGTCTCTGCTTTTGTGGCTCTAACTTACTCCCCACTCCCTCCCAGGGCTGTAAGGGCCATTAAGATGATTAAGGGGTTGGAGCAGCTGTCTTTAGGAGGAGGCTGAGAGAGCTGGGACTGTATAACTTGGAAAAATGAAGACTGGGGGGTAAAGAAGACAGAGCTGGATGCTCCTCAGTGGTGCCCAATGCACCAAACCAAAACTGAAGTACAGGGGTTTGAGTTTAACTTCAGAAAAGCTTTTTCTCTGAGGATGGTCAAGCACTGACACAGGCTGGTCCATGAAGTTCTGGCATCTCTGTCCTTGGAGATACTCAAAACCCAACCAGATGTGGACCCGAGCTCTAGTAGACCCTGCTTTGACCAGCAAGGAATGGATGAGTATTTCCGAAGGTCTATTCCCACCTGAGCTTTTCTGTGAATCTTTGATTTGTCACGACTTGGTGACAAGACGTGCACCAAGAGGTGCCAAATCATTGAGATGGATTAAAAAAAACAGTTCAGCTTCATCCCCCAACTTTCTGGACCCCTGTTTGGGGCTGGGCACCATGGTGTGTTCCCACCACAGGTACAGAAGACAGTAGAAAGCAGGGCTGTTCCTGGGGCAGCCCTGGTTTCGGTGGCTCACTGGACTGGGCACCTTCGTCTCAGCAACTCCTGCAAAGCTCTTGCAAAAGCCAAAGAAACACCCGCACAGTGACAACATCACTCATTAAAGGTTTGTTTTTATTTCTGGTTTAAAATCAAAATTAGTTGTTCTCTGTAATTACATTATATATAGATTTATAGAGACCTTATAGAAAAGAATTTTTTGCTTTTGTTTTTCTGCAAAAATCTGTAAATAAAAAATAAAATAAAACAACAACAACAAAAAAAGGTGGCAGCTTCTGTCCATCCGTCTGTCCGTCTCTCTGACGCTCCTCCTGCCCCTGCCCTCCACAGCACTTCCCAACAGATCAGGAAAGGCTCTGAGCTGGGGCCACATCTTGCTACGCTCCCTACAGCCACAGCCGGGGAGGGACAGGAGCACGTGGAGCTGGAAAGAAGAAACGCCAGCAGAATATATTAATATCTCATATTTCATTTTATTTAAGTCCTGGAGGCCTCCAGGTAGCAAAGGGCAGCAGTCCCCACAGCCCACGCAACTCCTGGAAAGAAACAGCGTGGTGGTTTCCAAAGTGCAGGTCCTTCCAGGACAGGGCACGTGCCCTCGAGCAAGACGAAGGCAAGAGGAGGCAGAGAAATCCCAACATCTCCCTGCCGCCGTGGTCCCAGCAGCTGTAGTGGACAATGGGGGCCAGGAAGGGTGGGCTCCCCGTGTATTTTAAATAGCAATCAGAGGGTGGGATGTGCAGCGAGCCCCCCCTGCCCAGGGGTGCGTACGTGGCACCCCGCAGGGCCAGGGGCCAGATAAGCGGTGCTCCGTAAGGCAGTGTGCGGCCGCGGCGAGCTGCCGGCGGGGGTAATACTGCGGTGCGGGAGTTGCCGGGTCCCGGCCGGCCCCAGGCCATGCAAGTCCGGGTGGCCCAGCGGTGCCTTTGCCCCCGAGAGATGGTGGGTGGGTTTGCGTGTTGTCTCAGAAAGCTGTACTGGCCATGCTGGCTGGTGCAAAGATCCTCGGGAGGCTGTCCAGGGCCTCCTCCAGCCGCCGGTGAGCTGATTTACCATCTTCCCCTGCAAGTACATACACACCATGGTCAGTGAACCAAGCTGCAGTTCTGTCCCCTGCTCATCCCCTGCCACCTTCCCCAGCCTTTCCAGGGAAACGTGGCTAACACTCAGCAGAGCTGAGCTGGCGTGCTACAGCCACAGAGCGGAGATCTCTCTTGTCCTCCTTAGCACACCCTTGGGCAGGTCCCAGCTGGGATCCGGCTCAAAAAGCCCCCAGAGCTCCTGATTCAGATGTTGCAAATCCTGTTCTTCAGCTGCCTGCTGTGCCCACGCAGGGCAAGATCACCACATTTGGCGTGCAAGAGTGCTGGCTTGTGGAGAGCCTAACTCGGGGCAAAGGGGACCAGGCTCGGGGCTTTGCTGGCTCCAGTGTCTCAAACAGCTGTGCACATCTGCATGCACTGGCACGGGAATCCCAAGGGCTTCCCCAGAACCCCCAGGCACACGCAGGGATGCACACATCCACACTACAAGCTGGCTCTGAGATCTTCACCCGGCACTCCCGCACACAAATCTGCCTGCAGCAGCCATCCCCAGCAAGAGGTGGTGACATGGACGATCTGCCGGGACATGGGACACAAGGTGCCTACATGTGCCGGGGTGCCACGGGGATGGGCTCTATGAACAACCAAGACACACAGACTCCAAAACGTGACATGGCTGACAGGCTCTAAGACGGAGACATTCGTGAGCAAAGCGGCAGGAGCAGGGACAGGGTGACGAGGACGGCTCACGTGTCCCAACCTGTGCAGCAGCTGCCACGATCTGGAGGCCTAGAAACCCACTCAGATGGTTCTCTCTGTGCCATCTAGCAAATAACAAATAATAACCAGGCTCAGTGTTCTGTGGCCACAGGACGCTTGGCCCTTGCTGCCCGCTGCCAGCTTGCTCTTGCCCAGCAGAGCTTGAGGCACGATAAGCTAGAGTACACGGTGTAGGCAGGGACCGGTCCAGGACCCCACTCCCACAGGAGATAGCGCTTGGGATGCCATGGATGGGGAAGGAGCAGAGGGAAGCAGTGAGACACTCACCGCATAGCATCAGGCTCTGCTTGGCTGCCTCGCGCACAGGCTCCTTGTCGGTTTGGCACAGGTAAACCAGCTGCTCGATGCTCTCCTTGGCCTGCAGGAGAAGGGACAAAGGGGTGAGTGTGGCTGGCAGGACTGGCAGCAGGGACACAGCCCAGAGGGAAAGGCAGCACAGGGCACTGCAGCTCTATGGTGCAGGAAAGTCCCTCATCCTGCTCCCTTCCAATCTGCTTTCCTGCCCTGTCCCTGCTGGGTTCTCCAGCACATTTGGGGCTCCCTCAGCAACTCTCTCCTGGGAGAAGGCTGTGCAGGTGTGTCCAGACTTGCTGACTACATGTGATTCCTCTTCCTCTAGAAGATGCAGCCCTGCCACCTCCTCCCCATGTCTCTCTCACCTTCAGGCAGCCCAGCGCCGCACACCCTGCCACACGTGTCTGCACCTCCTCATCCTCCAGCTGCTCCAGGTAGCACACGAGAGCCTGGGGGAACATGGAAGGGGTCAGCAGCCCCAGGGACTGCAGCACCAGCCTACCTTGTCCTTGGCTTGCCCAGCACGTACCCGTTGGCGGAAGCGGGGGTTTTCTGCCAGGCTGCGGAGCTGGGCCGACACAGCGCTCACCACCTTGCTGTTACCTTCCACAAGGAGCAGGCTCAGTGCCTTCAGTCCCTCCTTCTTCAGGCGGCCCTCGGGCACACGCTTCAGGGCACGCAACACCACATCCTGGTCGTCCGAGTTGAGGTTCTGCGCCAGCAGCGCTGCGGGGAACCGCCAGCTGAGCCGAAGTGCAGGGAGCCCAGTGGCACTGCCCGCACACCCCTGCTGCCACAGGGAACCCATCCCTGGGCACCCCACACCAAGCAGGGGTGGCCCCACACAGGGTGCCAATGCACGGAGCTGCTGGGGCACCCACACCAAGATGCTGGGGACCTACAGCAAGGAGACAGGGTGCTCAGGAAGGCAGCGTGGGAGTGGGCTGTGCACCGGATCACACCTATTGGCCCACCCCAGGGGTGGCTCACCCCATGGCAGGTTGTGGTGGTACTGGTGGCACCCTAAGGTGATGCTCTGGCACCCCATGCCAGGGTCTCGTGAGGGCACCCACCTTCCTCTGCCAGCTCCATCATGTAGGTGTCGAGGACCAGGGCGCCAAGTGACTCAAAGTGGCTCCAGTACTGGAAGATGGTGACCTGCTCGCCCTGGGTGCTGCCAGGCCGCCGGGGCAGGCGCCGATTCAGCACGTCCTCCACCAGTTTCACACACACTGTGGGACAGGGCTGGGGTCAGGGTGCACAGCAGCTATGGCCACCCCTCTGTGGGGCTCCTGGCACCCACAGGTCCCCACTCATGGTCACTGAGTGGGGCTGGCAATTCTCCCCAAACACCCCTGGACATTGGCTCACCAGTATCAGCCAGGCCAGGGTGCCGCTCGCTGATGGGTGCTGCGTACTGGGTGCTGAGCACCTGCAGGAACCGCTCCACGGGGCAGGTGTAGATGTTGGGTGTCTCCACGCAGTGGTCCCAAAAGGGCAGCACGCCCTCCTTCCGTGTCGAGAACTGCACCACTGTGGGGACAGACACTGTCAAGCCTCCCAGCAGCCATGGCAGCGGGCAGGTGATGCCTGCCCTCTGTCTGGCACGGCCATTCCCTGCCCAGCCACGGAAACAAGGGGGGACCAGGCCCCGCACATCCCCTGGGGTGGCATGGACAGTACTCTTGGCTGCATGTCCTTACCATCAGCAGCAGAGCTGGCTGTTCCCGCTCGCTCCTCTGTCAGCTGGCACACGATCTCCAGCACCTGAGCCTCCCGCAGCAGCCTGTCTAGGGCGTACATCTCCCGGCACCGCAGGGGACCGAAGGTGCCAAGCTTCTGCAAGACACAGTCACACCAGGGACCTCAGGGACAGAACTCAGCAACCACGCCACAGCCTCCATGCTGCAGCAAGACACCCATTGAGGAGGCACCCACAGCCTAGTCCAAGGCTTCCCTCCCCAGGACATCTGCCACCACACTCAGCCCTGTACTCACCAGCAGCAAGCGGTTGCAGTTGTTGAGGTGAAGCACCAGGGCCTTATCCAGGAACTCGTTTCCGGTGCTCAGGGGGTCGGTACTGGCCTCAGAGCCGCTGCACAGGCCCATGTCATCTGCCCCTGTCTCGCCAGCGCTAGGGGCCCTGCTGCCGCGCCGGGGTCTGCCAGCCCTCCTGCAAGTGAGGAAGAGATGAAGACAGCAGGTCAGCATGGGAAACCTGGACCTGACCCTTCCCCACCCACAGGGTCCAAGTTTCTGTAGGACCTACAGTATCACAGCATCAAGGGTGGGCAAAGGAGCAGGTCCTGTGGGCACAGGGCATGGGGGCTGCCTGCCAGCCCAGCCCCCATGGAGAGATGCAGGGTGGCATTGTACCACCAGAAGGGCCAGATCCTGCTGCTTCTTGAGCTGGACCTGCCCTGAGCTGTGATGGGCTGGTCTAGATGTGCACAGGCACTCAGGGAGAGCTGGGCATCCCCCATCCCAACTGTCCCAGGGCCACATCCTGCCCCTTGCCCCATCCTTCCAGCCCCACTGTGCACCTCTCGTCTTGGAGAGGCTCCTCCTCAGAGCCCTCTGAGTCCTCCATGTCAGAGGTGTTGAGGAAGCTGAAGCTCTCCAGCGCATGCTCCACCGTCAGGCTGATGCTGGAGGCCCGGCTGAGGAAGACGCCTTGCTTCTGCTGTGGAGGAAGGCAGGGCGGGGTCAGATCCTGGCTCGCCAGCCAAGACAGCTCCACCACCCATGTCCTTGGGCACTGCCAGCAAGGACAGCCCTGTTCCCATCATCCCAGGAACTGCCATCAGGGATGGACCTTTCCCCATTGTCCCCAGGCACTGCCATCAGGGATGTCCCTTCCCCCATTGTCCCCAGGCACCACTATCAGTGATGGCCCTGTCCCCATTGTCCCCAGGCACTGCTGAGAGCCCCTCACCAGCAGCATCTCCTCCAGGCGTTTGAGCTCCCGTTCCAGGGGCTGCAGCTCTGGGAACTGCCCCCGATAGTCTTCCAGGGCTGAGCCCAGGAGGCCAATGGCTTCCTCCAGACCCGAATCCACCACCTTCCCCCGCGGCACCTCAGGGATGCCAGCAGGCAGTGATGGGGCCAGGACAGGCCTCTCCTCCTCGGGAGCTTGTGCCAGCACTGTGGGGACCCCGGTACCACAGCCACTCTGCGCAGGCTGCTGGTTCTGCACTGGCTCAGCCCCGCTGGCCTCCATCTCACAGGTGGTGGCCCACACCACAGCGGCACGGGGCTTGGCCTCGGCCCCTCTGTCCTGTCCTGCTCCAACAGCTGCCACTGAGGCACCAGGCAGGGAGTCCGTGTCCTGCTCTTGCATCCCTGTGTCCTCTGGGCTGGGCTCCCAAGGGCTCTCCGCAGCCTTGGTCTCCATTGTGGCATCCACACTGGCCTCGCTGATGTGACTCAGAGTCCGGGAGTAGGGCACATGCCCATTGGCCACTGTCTCCTTATGGCTGCCTGGCTCCTCCGGCTGGCTCCCAGTCGGGGGAACACTGGTGCCACCAGCCCCAGGCCCAGCCCCAGCCTCCTCCGGCTGCTGGGAGAAGGAGATCTCGATGGCAGGGGCGGACGCCTGCACCTCAGGCTGCACGATGGGCTTGTGTGTGGCATGGCGGGCACTGCCAGACAGCTGGGGGCTGGAGGAGTCATCCGAGGACTCGGAGGAGATAGACCAGGCTGTGCCGTTCTCCAGCTCCTCCTGGCGCCGCAGCATGTTCTGGAGAGGGAGGAAAAGAAGATGAACCTAATGAAATTCAGCAAAGGCAAGCGTAGGATCCTGCACGTAGAGAGGAACAACCCCATGCACCAATACAGGTTAGGGGTTGACCTGCTGGAAAGCAGCATTGCAGAGGAAGACCTGAGAGTCCTGGTGGACAACAGGTTGACCATGAGCCGGCAATGTGCCCTTGTGGCTAAGAAGGCCCATCCCCAGCACCAGCTCATGGGGAGCAGCACCAGCTCATGGGGAGCAGCACCAGCCATTACACCAAAGTCACAGCATTGGTTCACCACTGCTGAATCAGTGCCACACCAGCACTGTCGCCCCAGTACCATCACTCCAGCACCACACCAATGCCACAGCACAGAACACCAATACCACCAGTGCGGGGACACAGACAAGCCTTCTACTCACTAGTGCCTGGCTCTCGCACGAGGGTGCGCAGATGAAGTGGGACCAGCCCATGCAGCCCCAGCTGCCCCAGCTGGAGATTGTCTCCTCAGGGTCAGCCAGACCCTGGCCTGGCAGGATCAGGCCTCTGGGCATCAGCGAGGGCTAGTGAGTAGGAGACAAGGAGTGGCTACGGCTACTGCAGGATGGCCACAGCACTGGACTAAGCTACTGGCCGGCTCCAGCTCTTGCACTTACGCGGCCCTGCTGCGGCCATCTCCCGAGCTCGGCTGAGGAGACGTCGCTGCAGGAGCAGCTCTGAGAAAGCTTCTCGAAGAGTGTCTCCCGAAAGATGTCCAGTAAGGACCAACCATGCTTGTTGGCCGCCCGCCCCGGGCTCTTGGGCAGAGAGAAGAGGAGCTGTGAGTGCAGGAGGAGCAGGCACCGGTACCAGGAAGCCGTGGCCAGATGGCTGGAGAGGAGCTGCCCACCCCATGCCCAAGCTGTGCTGCCCTCTGGGATGTGGCCTGGGCATGTCCCTGCATGGACCCCTCCATGGGCCACCTCGCCCGAGCAGCCCTGCCCAGCACCACACTTACATAGAAAGCCTGTTCCCGCAGCGATGGCGTGTCTGGCGGGCTCTGGTTGTAGGTGGAGAACCTCTTGTTCACCGTGGAGGCCTTGTTGACGCTGCTCGCTGCTGAGGGCTGGTCGTCCTTGTCGAAGGGGCTGGAGAGGAGAGCGGGGAGGTGAGGGGTGTGTGCTCAGCCCTGCTCTGCAGTGAGGAGGACACCAGGACCCCATCCAGTCCAGCTCTGGATTCCCATAATGCAGCCCAGTTTGGGGATGGGAGAGAGCTCAGGGCAGGCCACTTCTTGCCACGCTGTGTCAGGTGTCCCCAGCCCTGCCATGCGCTACCAGCAACACCTGCTGAGATACTCACTTCCAGGTCACCTCCAGGCTGAGTTTGAGGGTGCCCAAGTCGTTGATATCCACAGCCACTACCTGGGGCAGAGCCGCAAAGAGATCCTTGGTCTCACAGGACACGTTGCCCACCACAACATGGTTGGCCAGGCTCTTTAGCTCCGTCACCTGGAGAAGGAGAGAGAGGAGATGATGAGATGAATCTGTGGGCTTCATCTGCTGTGTGCATCCCTGCTGTGTGCCAGGATGCCACTACCACCAGACAGCCTCTTCCCACCCCAGCGAGGGCCAGGTTTAAGCGAGGGCCTGGAGGAAAGCCTGGCTGGGATGCAGGGTGGCAGCTGGCCCACACCATCCCTGCCCCCTTCTGCACAGTACCTTGATGGAGAGGAACTCAGTGACGAGGGGCAAGAAAACCATTTCCTCGCTGTCCCACACCTGCTTGCTGTTCACCTCGATGCGTCCTCGCAGCTTCCACCGCTGCCGCCCGTACTTCATGAAGATCTGAGGATGCAGAGATGTGGGGTTGGGGGAACAGACAGCACTGGGGTGGTGGGTGCTCCCTGCGCATCCCAGGGCATGGGCTCATCCCGCTCACCACTGCTACCTGCACCAATGACCACCCGCCCTCCGCCAGCACCCCAAGGACCAGAGGGCAGGAGAAGAGCAGATCCCAACCTGTACAGTCCCACCAACCTCATACTGGTCACCAGCACAGAGCCGGGCAAAGCCTGCCAGTCCTGCAAGAGAAGGCAGAGGGGCATCAGAAGATGGCAGGCAGGCAGGCAGGCAGCAGGCCAGAGATGGAGCAGGACACATTACCTTTCATTCGGACGTGGAACTCGCCCAGCTGGCTCTCCAGCTCATTCTCCAACAGGCACATGTTCTGGGGACAGACGGACAGACAGCACCCATCAGCAGCCACCCATGGGACCCCGTGCCCTGCCTGCCCATCCCAGCCAGCTGCCTCACCTCTGTGTATTCCTTGTAGCCCTTGCTGGCCTCAGCCAGGCTCTCGCGTGCCTCCCGGCTGCCTGGCGAGCCCGTGCTGTAAGCCTTGACCATGTTGTGGGCTCCATCACGGAGCCGTCGCTGGATGCAATACGCCTCGTAGAGCTCATCTATCTGCAAGGACAGGCCCCAGCTGCAGTGAGGGGCAGGGCAGGGGACAGCAGGACAGTCCCAGTGCTGCACCCAGGGAGCCCCAAGGTGAACCCATGTGACAGTTCCACATCTCCTGATGAAATCCTTCAATAGGGCAATTGATGGCTCTTTAGCACCTTTTGTGCCCCGTTGTGCTTGTCCACACCTTGGTGCCAAGGTGTGGACAGTCCCCCCACCCCAGGGCACGGTGACTCCAGCCATATTCACCTCCGTCAACTGGGGAGGCAGGAGGGACCCTCAGTCAATAGGGTCCTCAGTCAAAGAGGTGTCCAGGCCCAGAGAAGCCGAGAAGCTTCTGGACCAGCTGGTAATGACCACAGTCAGATCAGACCTGACCATGAAACATGGCCCCTGCTGAAGCCCTTCCTTGGAATGGTCGTCTCAGAGCAGCAGGTCTGAGGCCAGAGGCCTCCCCTGAGATCAGAGATGCCATCTAAGGAGATTTCCTGGGGTTGAGAGCCCTCACCTTCCCCTTGGTGAGTCATTTTCTTCTGGATATATCCTTGAGTGAGCCCCTGCCCACCACAGGCAAGCAGTTATTTCCTTGTGGGGTACCCTTGAGTGAAAGAGGCCTCTTGTTTTTGTGAATGCATGCATACTGGGCATCCCCATTATTCTTATGTGGTTGTACAGTAATTATATCCTTGACTGGTATCAGAACCCGTGTTTCAAATGTTGCCAGAGTGCTGAATAATTTTGGATAAACCCCGTTTCTATTTGGTTTTCTTTGCTAAATGGTTCTGTCTAGAATAAAATCTGTTTGGAGCATGCCGAAATTGACTTTTGGGGTGTTTCCATGACAGCCCGCTCCCCAGCTCTCACCTTGCTAGCATGAAACTCCAGGCGACGCAGGAAGCGCTCGATTGACTTCACTTGCTGGAAAAGCAGAGGAGATGGAGTGAGTGGCAGCCCAACCGCTCTGGAGCAGAGCCGCAGGTCGGGATGTGCCCTGCTGTGTGCCTGTGCTGTGGCTGGGACAGATCCCGGTCACCAGCACCTTGGGAGGAGCAGGGTGGCAGCAGAGGAGAGGCTGTGCTTGCACCCATGTGCTACAGCATCATCCAGCCTCCCCTGCTCCAGGGGGTCCCCCAGGAGACAGGTCAGGCTCTGGGGTGCTTTTCATTCAGCCTCAGAGCTAGGCCAGGCCACCCTAACCAGAGAGTTCGTTTGAAAGAAGCAGGCTTCAAACCCCTGCCTGCCTCTGCTTCACCCCCTGCCCTGCCAGTCCGCGCAGGCAGCACCTGTCCAGCCCCACAGCCCCCATAGCCCTGCCCTCTGCTCCTGGCAGGGCCAGAGATGGTGCCAGGAACCTCAAAACCCTGCCCAGACCCACCCTGCCCACGAGCCCTGATCCCACCCCGCAGGCACTCTGCTGTGCTGCGGACAGAACAAGCAGAGAGGGGGCCAGCAGCAGCACATCCCAGGCACGAGGATGGCGGAGGCAAAGGGCACAGGGCACTGCTCCCGCTTACCTTATCCAGATCGTAGAGAAAGCCCTGGAGGAGAGAGGAGAGGGATAAGATGCAGCACAAAGCCAGCTCTGCTCATCCAAGGAGACCCAGCACCTCGCACACCCACCACCCATAGCACATTGGCAGGGACAGGTAGCACCCAGCCAGGGCTGGAGAGTGCATGACAGTAGGACAGGAGCCCTGTGCAGCCCAACACCAGAGCCGGGGCTGGCCCCTGGGGCACAGATGGACCATGAACTGCCCCAGCCGTGCCCAGAACCCCCAAAGCACTGGTTCCTGTCAGGTCCCAGCAGCACTCACCAGGCGTGAATTCCTCTTGGACTCCCGGATCTGAGTGCTGAGCTTCTCCAGTTCCAGCTGGTGCACCTCCAGGTAGGCTCTGGAGGCAACCACATCACGGGGGTCAGGCTGGAACACCATGCCCAGGGCTCCTGCCACACACAGCCCGCAAACCAGCCCAGCATATGTGGCCCTGCATCCCCACTCCAGCACCTGGGCAAGGGAGCCCACCTGTGCCCTGATGCAGGACCCCATGCAGCTCCAGGACCCCAAGCCACTGTGCTCAGGAGACGTGGCATGTCCCTGCCTGGTGAGACCACAGAGCTGCCAACCCCAACCCATGTTCAGCTGTCCCTGTGTCCCTCAGGGGCTCCCTGCCCCCAAACATCCAGTCACGGGGAGCCCCAGCACTTACGTCAGGCCCTTCTTGAGAGCTTCGTACACCTCATCCAGGCGGTTGGGCTGAGGCACCTTGGGTGGTGGGGATTTGTGAGACATTGAGAACATCCTACTGACCCTGGAGCCAGTCTTGCGGGAAACAGTGGGGGTGAAGGGTGAGAGGTTCCTGGGGAGAGAAGCAGGTAAATCAGGGGTGGTTGGGGTCAGCACACAGCACCGGGGTCCTCCTGGGTGCCCCAAACTGCTGGGCACCCTGTCTCAAGGCAAGGAACTCTGGGATGGAGGCCAGGTCTACCCAGACCTACCTGCCTGTCCTAGGACTCCCCAGCACCCTGTGTTGCCAGGGGCATGGAGATGATCCCTGAGGTCTGGGCACTGTGGCAGGGTGACACATGCCACCATCAGCTTGCTGCCCTGTCACCGTGTGCTCCCAGGGACAGGCAGGGATCCCAGCGGTGACAGCATGAGAGCACCCTAGGGACAAGCAGCTCTGTCACCCCATCACACAGTGCAGCAACGTGGGGCAGGGACATCCTCACTGGTGCCTACGCCTCTCCAGATGTCACTAACCCTGCAGTATGGAGCTGCCGTCTGCCTGTTGCCTCCACCATCCCCACTGCCACCTCAAGGACCTCCCCCGGCTGACCTGAAGGGATGTCGCCCCAGCGCCCAAGACCTGAACACCACCCTTCCTGCCTTGTGCAATGGAGTCGCTCCCCAGCCTTGTGAGTAACGCCCCGCTCCAACCGGCTCGTCCCTTCCTCTTCCCAAAGCATCGTCACACCATCGGTGCCCAGGAGACACCCTGGGCTCCTCGGTTCCCAGTCACGAGCCGGACCTCCCATCCTGTGCCACTCTTTGCAGGAGTGGAATCATTGGTGCGGGAAAATGAATGTCTTGGCTTTGTCCCAAGCCACAGTGATGGGTAAGTGCTGACTTTCCACCATCATTCCTGTCTTCCAGGACCCCTGCAGGTGTCTCCCATAAGCATATCCCCACCAGCCACTTTGCCACGGGCATCCAAGAGTCCTTCCTCTTTCCTGTTCCCAGGTAAGCCTCTCTGACACCCCCAGATCATGACATGTTGGTGGCCTGGAGCGTGTCACTTGGCCCAGATGCTGGACAAGACCTGGGGACAGGAGCTGAGCAGGGCTGGAGGTTGGCTGCCAGGCATGGGGAGGGTCTAGCTGGGCTTGTGCCCACCCCATGAAGCTGCCCACATCCTGGCAAAGCAGCTTGGCACTACTTTCCTCAGCCACTTGGCTGAAAAAATGTCCCTTACCCGGCACCGGTGGGTGCACTGGGAGGTAAGGAGCCTGGCTGGGTGCTAGGAAAACTGATTAAAAGCATCAAAATGCCATAGTCCTGCAGCTCAAACATGTCCCCAAGAACCACCTGCAAGGGGGTGGCCAGGATTGCGGGATGGTGTGGAGGAGGGTGGCAAGGATGAGTATCGCATGGGGTGATTCTCACCGATGTGAGGCTCAGCAGAGAGGAGGAGGAAGGGTATGATGGCACCGTGACATTGCCAGCGGCTGGAGAGGGTGAGTAGGGAACGGCTGCTCCTCACAACACAGCTGACAGGCAGCCGATAAAACCTTTCAGCCACAGGTTTGAAATGACCTGGAGGAAACCTTGATTTATGCCAGCACTCAAAACCTGAAACCAGCTGCCACATGATGTCAAGGTGGCTGAGACACCAAGCTTCAAAGCCACCCCAGCTCCTTCACTGCACCCATTAAGCATGATGAGGTGGTCACCAGGAAGCTCGCAGGAGCAGGCTGAAGCACAAAGGTGAGCTACACCTGTCCCCTCTGTGCTAGGCTTCAGGCCAGGCATGAGGAAGAAATTTTTTATAAGGGTGGTGAAACACTGTTCCCAGGTTGCCCAGAGAGGTGGTGGATGCCCCATCCCTGGAGACATCCCAGGCCGGGCTGGACGGGGCTCTGAGCAACCTGAACTGGTGAAGATGTCCATGCTCATGGCAGGGGTGGCACTAGATGAGCTTTGAAGGTCCCTTCCAACCCAAATTGTTCTATGATTCTATGATTCTGTGCTCTGGTGGCAGCAGCCATGGGATCCTCACCCTGCCTGGGACATGGCACAGCAGGAGAGTGGGGTGATGGACTCTGTCTCCCCTCTGCCCTCGATGATCCCTGCAGTATCTGTACATGCCCCGGGTACCACAAAGGTCCCTGTGGGAGATGCCAGGCAGCAGGTTGGGAAGGAGCCTTGGCATGTGCAGCACATCCTGCCACCACACCCAAGCCTGTCCCCATCCCTGTCCTCATCCCTCACAGCACCCATCTCTTACCTGAATGGCCGGTCGCCTGACGAGTTCACTCCAGCAAAGGACTGGCTCCTATTGATCTTGGTGACAAGGACTCGGCGCTGCGGGCGCACAGACAGTGACATCGTTGAGTGTGACCTGGAGGGTCTCCCTGCAGGGAACGAGAGAGCTGGGTCACCAGCAGCAGGGTGGGGAGACACATGCAAACAGGGCTGCCACCAGGATGGGAACAGCACCCAGGGACCAAAGTGACCATGGCACCCACGGGCTGGGGCAGACGCAGCACCCAGGGGACAGGACTCTTCCCTCCCTCTCAGCCCAGGCAGTGGGGACACAGCTCCTGTGCTGTACCCAGCAATGGCCTCAGTGCCCTGCCCTGGGTGAAGCAGGGTTCCGGACACTGTCAGCACCCAGCAGGGACAGACGGATGGATAGACCCCAGTTTGGCTCCCTGGGAGCCACAGGAAAGGGCTGATGCCCAGTGCCTTCCTGGACACGACCAGGGCTATCCCTCCACTGTGTCCCAGCCCAGACACCGTCTCTTGAACCCCACCTTGTCCCAGCACACGTCCCACCATCCCCCGTGCCACCCCGCTTGGGGGGGCAGGAAGGGCGCGGGCTGGAGCCGGCTCCCCAGCCCTTCGCTGTCTCCACGCTCACTTCCGCTTGCTCCAGCAACCAGGAGGGAAATCCACAGACAACAAAGAGTTCTGGAAAGTCCCCAGCTTTGCCAGGAGCTCTGTGTCTGGGAAGGAAAGGCAGAGCCATTCCCTGCCGGACCCTGGAAAGTCCGCGCGGGCAGCACGTGTCCAGCCCCACGGCTGCCGCAGCCCTGGCCTCTGCTCCTGGCAGGGCCAGAGATGGTACCAGGAATCTCGAAACCACTGCCAGTACCTGCCTGTCCCCACCATGGCTGGTGCAGTCAATGCCAGCCAGGACAGGGCAGATTTCTGAATCTTGGGACCCAGACCCAGTTGCCAACCCATGTCACAGGGAATATCACTACAGCCCTGGACAAGGGCTCAGCACAAAGCAAGAGCAGAGGAGTCTGGGGTTCCTCCTGTCCCTGCCAACACACCAAGGAGCCCCAGCCCACGAGGCAGCCATAGGAGCTGGGCAGAGGCTGCTGGATGTTCCACATCACTCTGGCCACCACTGCCACCAGCTCAGTCCCCCTGTCCCAACCAGGCCCCAGAGCCAAGCTGCAGGATGGGGAGTTAGGAGCTGCTGCGGATGAGTCCACACAGTGCCCAGCAGTCACACTCTGTGCCAAGGAAGGCCAGGCAGGGCCTTAGGGACACACAGCTTCCCCAACTGGCAGATGCCACATCCCTGGAGACATCCCAGGCCAGGCTGAATGGGGCTCTGAGCAACCTGATCTGGTGAAGATGTCCTTGCTCATGGCAGGGGCATTGGACTAGATGAGTTTTGAAGGTCCCTTCCAATCCAAACTATTTTATGATTCTATGGGGCCAGAGCCATCTCCCCGCATCTTTAGGAGTTCACTCTGCGTTTCCTCCTGCCCCCAGCACAGCTGGCAGCAAGCCCCCAGCCCCAGAAGCACCAGGGACGGTACAGGGACACAGGTACTGCCGGGGGTCCTGTCACCATCCCCACTCCAGCCCCCAACACAACACAGCCCAGAGCCCAGCTCGAACCGCCCCGCACGGCACACACCTGCTCGGCCGCTGGTGGGTGTGCTCTCCCCAGCGCTGTGCTCCCCGCCACCCTGCAGCCATGCTGCCACCGCCGCTGCCACCGCCGCTGCCTCCCCGGGCACTCAGGGATGAGCCGGAGCCGTCAGGAGTCAGAGGCAGCCCCCGCCAGTACTCTCCATCCCAGCAGAGCTGGGACACAGCAGGTCCATCTGGTCTCCCCTTAGTACTCGGGTCCCAGCCCAGAACCACGGAGCTGCTCTGCTGGTCCCACCACCTCTGTGTTATCTCCGTGCCAGCCCTCCAGTTTCCAGGACAACGCTGTCCCAATTAAGCTCATTAGGAGGAGCTGTAATCCCTGGTAGCCGGGCTGACCTGCAGGGCCTGGGCAGATTACCCTCTACAGGGCTCTTTAATCTACTCCCCACTGAGTGGGTGAGGCCCATGGCACCAGTGCCTGCTGCCCCAGCTGGGTGTTACAGTGGCTCATCTATAGGGAAAGCAGCCCTACAATGGGGCTCTCCATGTGTGGGGCAGGTCACAGCTCCTATGGGGTGAGTATGGCCCTGCCAGCACAGCCTTCTCCAGCTCACGTTGCTTGTCTGAGGGCATGCAGGGGCTTCTAAGGAGGGACACCCAGGCAGGAGCCTGCCCTGGAGAAAAGGGTACTGGGGGTGCTGCAGGGGAGAAGGATGCTGGGGATGTTACAGAGGAGGAGGATGCTTGGGGTGTTGCAGGGGAGAGAAGGATGCTGGGGGTGTCAGGGGGGAAAAGGATGCTGGGGATGCTGCAGGGGACCAATGCCCCAGCACAACTCCCCAGGAGCGTTAGAGTGATCCCCAGCCACTCACTCAGAGCCCTGAGAGGCTCCAGCAGCCACCTGTACCACGCTGGGTCATACTCCAAGGCACCTGGAGCTCCTGCACTGGCAGAGGGAGCAGTACCCTAAGCGGTAGCTGCTGACAGGACCATGTCCCTGCACTCCAACCAGGGACCTAGCTGATCCCAAAGGCCAAATCAGTGGCAGGGTGGGTGCAGACCGAAGTCGGCAGTGAGGGATGGTACAGTCCCAGCACTCACTGCCAACCAGCCTCGCACGTCGCCCTAGGCACTGCCAGGTCCTGCCAGCACCAGCCTGTCTGCTGTGGCACCCTGCATCCCCAGGGCTGGCACCCTGCAGGCCAGCTCCTGTGTCAAGACCCCAAACCTCCGAGGAGGAGGGGAACATCATGTTCCCGCTTTGTGGAAACCCCAGGGATGCTCGAGCCCAGCACATGGAGGCAGCCAGCCAGGTACCACAGGGCAGCACTGCCTGCACAAGGCAGGGCAGGCAGGGTGTGGGGGTCTCCGCTCCTGGCACGCTTGGCTCACGGGGGAGGAAAAAGCCCCGGCATGGTGCATTCCTGACATTACCGAGATAAGAGGTACCTGGTACCGCAGCAGCACGGCCAGCCCCAGTGGGGAGCAGCGCTCGGGGCACGCTTGGATGGGGCAGCCAGCCACTGCATCTCGCCCAGGGCAGCAAGCCCCGTGCCAGGCTTACCGGCACCAGGCAGAGCACTGGCACACTCGTATCCCCGCCACGGGCTGAACCCCAAGCACATCCCTCCCTCTCCTGTGAAGGAGCTACAGCCGTCTTGCCCTGAAGATCCTGCCCTAAAAGTCCATTCCCTGCCAGCCCCCTGCCCTTGATTAGGGCTGCGGTGCTAATGAAGCCACCACCCGACCAAGCTTTTCACCTTGCCGTGCCTGCGCCGCAGACCGCCCGCAGCTCTCCCGGCGTAGGAAACGCAGTCCTGGGAGTCTGTCCGTCTGTCCGTGTGTCCCTGGGCAGTGCTGCCCGCAGGCAGCGGCCAAGAGGGCAGAGCAGCCAGGTGTGAGCTGCTGGGTGGGGGGCACAGCAGGGGGTGCTGGAGCCCACCCTGGGGCTCTCCAGCCCGGCCGCTGGCTCCTCTCTCAACGCTTGGTGCTCTGGAGATGATTGGGATCCCAAGAATGCTGGTTGGAGCAGCGGAGGGGGCAGTCCGACCGGCTGGGTTGGTCCCAGCTGGTTTCTGTTTCCGACACTCAGACACCAGCCTCAGGTCGCTCCAGCGGGTTTATCAACAATGCCATGGTCGGAGACACCCCAAAGTGGTTCCCCCCAAACCCCAGCCCTGCAGCCATGGGCACTGAGGGTGTTCTGACCACCATCCCCAGCAATGTCACCCACTGGAGGCCAGCAATGTGCAGGGTGCCCAACTCAGCACCCTCTAGCACCCCTGTCCCCAGAGAGCAGCACTCACAAACCCCCGAGGGGCTACCCCAGGAGGCACTGGCAGCGCTGTGGCCCCCACACCGATGGCACTGCAGCCACCTCCCCAGGCACAGCGGGGTACCAGTGTCCCCCAACAAGGGCATGGCATGGTGGCCACGGGCCAGTCCATCCTGCCTGCGGTGTCAGTGGCAAGCAGGGGGGTCCCACCACCCCACACCAGCGGCACGATGCCCCCACCCCGGTACCCTTGGGTAAATGTCCCTTGGGTGCACGGCAGGGACGACCTCGAGAGCCTGTGAACCCAGCTCCCCCAGCCCAGCCACTGCATCCTTGTTTGCACAGCTGCGTCCTCGCTGCCAGAACCCAGGGCCATACCCCGGCCCCCCCGGCCCCTTCCGGCTCCGGGACGGCCCTTGGCCAGCTCCCAGCGTGGGCTGGAGCAGCTCTTCCCTCCCGCTGCCCCTCATCCCTCCCCAGCACACAGGAGGAACATGCGGGGTGGATGCCATGCCGCCTTGGTCACGGGGAGCCTGGGAGCTGCCTTTTCCCTGACCTCCACACTCTGCCTCTCCTCCAGGCACACAGGAACCCCTTGCCTGCCCCCCACACCAGGCAAAGAGGGGGACTGGCATTTTTTGGGAGTCGTATGAGTCAGTGAACGGCATCCCGGCTCCCCATGACTCATCTGGGAGAGAAACTCCCAGCCATGGGGTCGCAGCCCCCACCGGAGCAGGGGATGGTGTTGGGGGGCTGGATGGGTGCCGGGTGCTCTCGGCTCTGTGGTGGTGGGGGCACAACCCCAGTGTCCGCCTTCGTGGCCGCAGGAGGCTGGCTGGCTCCTTGGGCCGAGTGGGAGGGCGGCAGGAAAGGGAAGGAGCTGCGAATGGGAAGAATTGGAGGAAATGCTTATTTACCCCGCGGAGTGTCCCCGAGGAAGGGCAGGGCAGGGCACAGGCAGATACTCCTGGCTGGCTCCTCAGTGGGGGCTTGCAGCCTCCCACCCCACCACCCATCCCCTGGGCTCCCAGTTTGCAGCTAGAAGAGGATGCGAGCCTCAAACTGGGACCCAGGGAGGAATCTGCTATTGGGGATGGGGGGTTCCCCAGCACCTTGTTGAGCTCAAGCCCAACCTGTTTTTTAGGACGGTTCCTGAGAAACAGCCCAGGACCACCATGGTCCCAGTGAAGGTGGGACCCCACCACCACAGGTGAAGACCAAACACCCACGGTTTTGGAGGCCTGGGAGTGGGAGATCACCTCCATGCCCCCCTAGATGGAACTGCAGCCCAGCCAGGGGCACCAGATCCTGCTCCTGAGTGGGCTGTAACCCCTCTTGGAGGTGCTGAGCAGAAGACAGGGCTCTGACATGATCCTGCTGGGGTTGGCATAAACTTGTGAAGGTCCCACACGCCACCTTAACCCCCCTCCTCGTCTCCAGGATGCTCTGCTGGGTCCCAGTAGCTTCCCCAAAAAATCCTGCCTAAGCAACTTGGTCCCTGTGCGCGAGAGCAGCCCCAGGACCCCCAGTTCTGCCCAGGTCCCCGAGGGTCACGGTGCCAGGGATGTTCAACATGAAGCCAGGCTCTGTTTGTCCTCATCAGCATGGCTGCAGACAAGACAAGGGGGCACAAGGGGGAGAAAATCAATTTGCCGAGGAAAGCCACGGGATCAGGATTGTATCGCCTGGGAGCAGTGGGCAGTCATGGACCCCTCCTGCCTTGAGACACTGAGCCTGGGTCTCAGTGTGGGAAATAGCAAGGCTGGGCATCTGGTGGGTCCCATCCTGCCACAGACACCCCATCCCGACAGCCCGTCACTGCACATCATGGTCACAAATGTGTCCCTTGTGGGTGGCGGGTACCCACGTCTCTGGCCCCCCCTGGTTCCCCTCCCAGGGAAGCCGCTTGCCCAGCAAAGCCTCTCACGAGCCCGGCCACATCACCCAGGAGCCTCAAACAACTGGAGGTCCCTAAATTAAGAGCGTTTGCCAGGGAGCCCCGGTGCTGCCACTGCTCAGTACCTTTCGGTTTGCTGTTCATGGTGGGCTGCAGCAGCACATCCCCCTCGCGTTGGGGTCAGAGTCCCGGGCAGCGCGGGCAGCTGTGGCTCTCTCATGCCGTCCCTTCATCCGTCCTTCCATCCGCCCGTGTGCGGGGGCCCGAGGGCTCCCCCCAGGCAGCAGTCTCCTCCCACGCTTCCCCTGCCCAAGGGCTGACATCACTGCCCAGTGCCGTGACTCAAGGGCTGGGGACAGGAGGATGGGAGGACAGAGGGACGCCTGTCCCCCTTGGAAGGAGGAGACCCCACCAGCAACGCCTGCCCCAGCAGCAGGGACAGCACGGTTCAGTTCCCATCCTTCCCTCCCCACTGCCCCCCTGGGGAAACTGAGGCACAGGGGCAGGGGAGGGAACCACACTGCAGGTCACTGTGGTGCAAACCTCCCCCCCCAGCCCCTCTCTGGGCATCACAGTGTCCCCAGCAGCCCTGCGAGCCCTACCAGCCTCATGGAGCCAACCCCATGACACTGCTCCCCTCAGCGCCCCTGTCCCTCTGGCACCGAGGGCCGGCCACGAGCCCGGGAGCAAACACCAAACGCACCACTGGCCCCAAGCTGCTGCCGGTCCCTGCTCTGGGGGGACTGCCCCCCTGGGGAAACTGAGGCACAGGGGCAGGGGAGGGAACCACACTGCAGGTCACTGTGGTGCAAACCTCCCCCCCCAGCCCCTCTCTGGGCATCACAGTGTCCCCAGCAGCCCTGCGAGCCCTACCAGCCTCATGGAGCCAACCCCATGACACTGCTCCCCTCAGCGCCCCTGTCCCTCTGGCACCAAGGGCCGGCCACGAGCCCGGGAGCAAACACCAAACGCACCACTGGCCCCAAGCTGCTGCCGGTCCCTGCTCTGGGGGGGATGCTCTGTGCACAGCCCCTTGCCGCTGTCCCTGCCAGCTCCACTGCAGGCAGGCACAAAGCCGTGGGCAGCCGAGACTCACATCACTGCGGGAAGCTGTGCTGTCAGCCCTGCTGCTCACTTCTGCACTGCTTTTTTTAAAAATAATATATGTATATATAAAACCACCATGGCTTTGCTGTGCGCTTCCCGTGGCTGAAGAAGAGGTGGTGGCACAGGGAGTCCCATGGCATGCCCGTGAGCACCCTGCAACACCCAGCACCTGTTGGGAAGAGGGTTTCCTTGCTCAGATGTTCCTAATTTGTGTCATCTGGTCCCCACAGGGGTCCAAATCCCATGGGGCAGGGACATAGACCCGCTTGACCTCCATGCCAACCCCTGTGGCATCTCCTGGCCCCACAACTCCCTGGCAGAAAGCACAGGGATGCCCTTAGCAACCAGAGGACCCTGTGGCACAGACGTGCCCTCCCTTCCAGCACTGTAGACCCCTGCATAGGTCCTGGTCCTGGGGCACCCAGGCCTAGCTCCACACCCCAGCTCTAAAAGAGGAGGCTGGAGCAGCCAGCCCATCCAGGCTGGGACCGACTGCCATCACCACGTCACCGAGGCAGGAAAAGACACCTCCCTCCCAGGCTCCTTTCCTGTTTGGTGCTGCTTTTAGAGCGAGGTCAGGGCAGGTTCAAGAGGAAAAGCATTGGGGTAGAGACTTGGGGGGGTGTTCACAAATATGGGGATTCCCAGACACAGATAACCCCCTCTCTAGAGGGTGAGCCACTTGTGGGGCTGCTTCCCCAGCCCAGAGCTGGTTCTCTCCTCGCTGGTTCCTGCGCAGGATGGGGTAAGCACACCGCAGGGGAGAAGCACATGGGGCTCCTTTGTAAGGTGGCACGGCTCCCCCACCATGGGCACACACACATGTGGGTCCAGAGCCAGCCACGGCCAAGCTTAGTGAGCTGGAGCTTGCAGAGGTGTTACCAAAGAGCACTGTGTCCCAGGAAACCCCCTTGTCCTGGTATCCAGAGGGGTGCACAGCACCAGCCCCATTGGGAGAGCAGATGGGGGAAGAGCTGGTGAGACTGGGCTGTCCCCAAGCAGCATCTGGCAAAAAAAACCACCCCAGCACTGGCAAACAGAGGTGTCTCGTCTCCTACCTGCCTGCAACCTCCATGCCAGTGCCATGGGCATGGAGGGGAGCCAGAAGCCCAGCATGCTGCAAAGCATGGCCCAGGGGGACCCACCTCCATGCCAGCCTTCAAGAACTTGCATGAAGATCATGTCTGCTACCTTGCCCAGTCAGGATGTGCCCCTCAGCCAGCCCCTCACCAACAGGCAGAGTCCTGACCCAGCGGCTGCCACGGGCAGGGGTCCACTGCCCAGCTTTTCACTGTTTGTGGCTTCTCCCCATGGGAAAGCATGGCTCCCGGCACCGCCTCGGGAACAACCAGCCTTCTGCAAAGCCTCTGCCGCGCTGGCAGCCCTGCAGAGCCAATGCCCAGCGCACGGCCAGGCAGCATGCCTGCAGCCACGGCCCATGCCAGCTCGTTTGTTCTCATTAAAGGTTAACGAGAAAGCCACGCTAAAGCTGTGTGGAGCCCCAGCGCCACACAGAGTGAAGGGACGTCCAGGCTTCCCTGACAGAAGGGTGACTGCCAGGCTGTGCCACTCGTAGGGACTCTAGCTCTCCGTAGTCCTGCCTGCGACCCTACCAAGGGCTGCGGGGCAGCCAATGTGCAGACAAGCTGCCTGGCACAGCACCATCCAGGGCATCACCCACGGGGAGATCACCAGGAGCAGGTAGGAGGGGGGTCAAGCATTCAAAAGGTGGTGGAGAATGCCGGAGGAGGCCACGGGCACGTGGTGTCAGACATCTCTGAGCACCTTGTGGCACCCTGCACGGCACTCGGCAGGGCTTGCCAGCACAGGGACACCTTGCCAGGGGAGGGTGCAGGAAGGGCACGAGCTGAGCCAACACCGCCAGGGCCTGGGTGGTAATTGAGTTAAATGAATCTCTGTCCCTGGCCTGGCTGTGGACGGGGTGCAGTGAAGGGGACAACCTCACAGCCACCGGTCACCTCCACCAGGAAAGGGGACTTCCCTGGGTGCTCACCATGCTGGCTCAGCACAAACAGCCACGGCAGCTGCCTCTGCTCCTCCTACACAGCAGGGACATGGGCATAACATCCCAACCGCACCCTTGTTGGGGGCGTCCCTGTCATGCCATCCTCTCACCAGGCCTTGGGAGTTGTCCGGAGCATCCCCACTCCAACCACAACAGCTGAACATGCAAATAAACCCCTCCATAGGCAGCTGTGCTCAGACACACATGTACAGCCATGGCCAGTCCATGTGCAGGCAGAAGAAAACTTCAAACAGCCCAGGAGGATGTTGCCACTTCCCTGCCCTCCGTGGGACACAGGACTGGCATCCCAGGGACCCTGTGTTCTGCCAGCACCAAGTCCTGGGGAGGTTCCCCAGCTGCTCCCTGCTGGCCCTGGGACCACCAGCACCAAGGCTGCACCCACCCAGCATCACCCAGTCCCCAGAGAAGCCACCCACCCCAGGAGCGCGCTCTCCTGATGCCACCAGCACCAAAGATCAAGGTGACGAAGAAGCTACTTCAGGTTGTTCCTAGACAAGCAATCCCTGGAAATGGACACCCTTGCACAGCTGGGAACATCACCACAGCTGGAAACATGGCACGAAAGGGCACAGGCCAGCCTCTGCAGGTGCAGAGCGAGTGGATATGAGTGCCAGCATGTAAGCACCAGCCTGGTGAGGGCTCTAAGAGCTCCTGGTCAATGGGGAGAGCTAGGAGCAGGCAGGAGATGACAATTGTGGCAAAAAGTCCCAACATCATGGCTTGAAGGAGAACCACGGTGCATGGCCAAGTGACTCGTGGCCAGACCAGGCCCAGTTCCAGAGTGGCAGGTGGTCACCCTCACCACAGTGCAACAGCCGACTCCTCTGACTTTATCTTTTGCAGAAACCAACAAAGCCAGCTACAAAAAACTCTGACAGCCCAATGCTGCAGATGATATGCGGATGTTTTTTTCTGCAGGGCTGATGATCCGAGGACTGGAGAAGGACCAGCCCTTGTGCCAAGCCAGGCTCTACCCGCAGCCAGGCTGGCACCAATACCACCAGAGGGGCTGGGCACCCCGCATCCAGACACCAGGGCCGCAGGAGACTCAAGCCCTCCCCCTTCGCTTCCTCACATCGTCCCCATATAGCAGCAGAAATAGAAGTGATATAAATGGCAGCCCTATAAATAACCCCAAAGCACGAGGCGCGGCGCTCGTCCCAGCCTGGCAATGGCCTCAACCCACGCAAAGCCAGGGCTTGGTCTGCCTTCACCATCCCCTGGGGACCCCAAATGCCAGCTTTGTGCCTGCAACAAGTCTCCCAGGTCCTGTCCTTTAAGTCAGAGCCATGGTAGGAGCTCCAGGGGACCCACTGAGCCTCGGTCACCAGTGCAGGCTGGAGCCCAGCACAGTGACATCCCTGGGGGATGTCCACGTGCTCCTGCCCAGCTCCTCCCAGGGTAGCAGCAGCCACCAGATGATGGCAACCCCAGGCACCCCACAGCAACCCAGGCTGCAGATTCCTGAGCAAAGCTGGAGCACTGGTCAGAAGCCTCGGGCCAGGATTGGGAACATATGCCCCTATACTGTCCCCGCTGCAGGTCAAGTCATCTCCTGGTTGCACCCCAAACACCCACCTCACCAGCTGCCCATCCCTGCCCTGCCCATCGCTGCCTGCATTCCCACACTCAATTCCATCACATCAAGTCCTCCATGGGGGCTCGGCCACCACCACGCCAGCTCCCACCACGGCTCCTCTCCGCTCAAGGGGCTGCAGCGATGCATCAGGGACCTCCACCAGCTGAGAGCAGGCAACACCACCGGCAGCAAGCCCTGTGCTGCCTGAATTTGTGCGGTGTCATAGCCTCATGTCCCAGCCCTGCCTTGGGGACACAGCAAGGGTGCTCCTCAGCCATCAGCCAAGAGATAGATCCTTGGCCAACACAGTATTTATAGGAAACCCAAGACTTTCAGGTCGCCTGAGTAGCCTCCTTTGGGAATCTGGCAAGAGTAAAACGCCGCTGAAGCTGTTCGCAAGCCCTGGGACAGCTGGAGGTGCCGCAGGGAAGGAGTTAATGGCGCGAGGCCTTCCCGAACACTTCTTGGCAGGCTGGGGAGGGCTGGGAGATAGGAGGATCGGGCCAGCAACAAAGCGAGATCTGTCTCATTAATTCCTCCGAGCATTCCTCCCTCTGTCACCCAGGAGGAGGAGGAGGCAGCACCCAGCTGACATGGTGCACCCAGGTCCCTCGGGAGCCCCCGCCCGGGGTCCTGCTTGGGTGCAGGGGTGTGATGGGGCGGGGACCCATGGCCCCGGCAGCGGCTCGGGGAGGGCCCTGCATGGCCACGGGCAGCTTCCCCTTCCCTGCCGTACCCGTCCCGGGGGAGCGGGCCGGGCACCGGCTCCTCCGCAGAGTCAAACAACCGGCGCCCTCCCCGAGCCGGGTGCGAAGCAGCGGCCGGAGGAGCCCAGGGACCCCGAACAGGCGCTGGAGGGGACCGGGTGGCTCTGGGGTGGTGTCCGCCGTGCTATCCCGCAGTCGGGCGGTTCCTTCTCCGGGTGTCTCCGGCCCCGGTCCCGGCCCCGCCGCAGGGTGCGGAGCCGCGGGGCGCTGGGGCGGGGGAGCGGAGCCCCCTCCGCCGCGTCCCCGCCGTGACCGGGCACCCCCGCGCCCCTTCGGTGGCCCACCCGGGGGCTGGGCGGTGGGCGGCAGACGAAGTCGCTAGCAGGCGACGTGTCCGTCCCCCTCCCCAAGGGTGTAGCCCTGCTAAATCCACCAACCCCGCTTCCCCTTCATCCCCCCCCCGCCGTGACCGGCGTCTCCCCGGGGGCAAGCGGCGTCGCCCGGGGTGCGGAGGTGCCGGTGACACTCACATGTCCCAGGAGAGGCGGGGGACGAGGCGCGGGGCGAGAGCGGGCCTGGCTCGGTGCATCCCCTTTGTTCCACTCCCATGGACGGGGAGCAAAGCGGGGAGTTCGTGCAGGCTCTTGGCAGCGCCCACCCCGGCTCTCTCCATGGAAACGCGGGAGCCATGTGATTTCGGCAGGAAACCACGGCCCCGCCAGCGGCAATGGCGGCCGCACGGCCCGGGAGCGCCTCCCTCCCCGAGGAGACCGCGACCGCCACGGCCATCCCCGCCACCGCCACCGCCACCGCCGTGCGGGGCTCCCGTCCACACCGCCCCAGCCCGCCGGTACATCGGCGTCTCCCGGGGGTCCGCCAGCCTCCCCCGAAAGTTGCCTGCGCCCCATTCGCAGCCCCGCCCGTACAGGCAGCCAGCACTCGCCCCCGGGGGAGACTCGCTCCGGAAAGCAAATGGCTGTAGCTCCCCCAGCCACCAAGGGCCACGATAGTCCCCCCGGGCTTCAACGTTCCCTGAAAGACCCCGAGCAGGTTGCACATCCCGGAGATGGCGGGGACGGCAGCATCTCTGGATGGTGAAGTGACATGACCAAGGGTGTGCAGTCAGTCGGTGGCAGAGACATCCTTGCTCCCAGCTCTGCGGTACCCAACACCTCACTCTGCCTTCCCCCACCTCCTGACCCCAGCTGTTGAAAGCAGGAGCCATGCTCTGACCTAAGCCAAATGGCAAGCCCACCATGGGAGAGCAAAGCACAGGCACCGACCCGCATTCCCCATCCCCACCAGCCTCCAAGCTCCATATGGAAGGAGTGCAGGACTGTTCTCAGCATCCACAGCTACAGGATGGGCAGCCCTGGTGCAAACACAGGCTGCCACCTGACAGATGCTGCTGTTACATGGCACTGGCTTCCTCATGGAGCATTATGGCTGCCCTGGTCAGACCCTGCCCTGCCAGTCCAAGTCCAAGTCCAAAACCCTGACAGCTCTGAGCATCCCCAAAGTTGTGGGTGGACAGGAGGGAAGAAGCCATGCTTCTCCAGCACCACGCCTGCTGGGGCAATATGCCCTGCTCCTCTCCTTTCTCCCAAGCCCATCTTTCTCCTACCTGTCCTAGATCATGTTGAACTGACCCAGTTTTAAATGGGTCTGATGCCTTTGTGGCCCCAATGAGACATCCTCCATGCAAGGACGAGACAGGGCAGCGCTCCAGCCAGCCCTGTGATGCAAAAGCACTAATTAGACCATCTCCAAGTCTCAGAGCTCAGCACAGTAGGGCAACATCAGCGACGAAGAAATCATTGCACCAGTGTTGCTCTCCTGGGGTCACACCAAGGAGTGGAGCACTGCTGCCAAGGACACTCAGCAAGAACCAGGGCGTCCCAGCTCCCAGCTCATCTCTCCAGACTGGCCTGGTTATGTGGAAGGAGAAGTTCTGCAAAGATGGGAGAGAGGACATCAGGTCCTGCAGCCACCAGGGAAAAGCCAAACCAAAAGGCTAACACAGGTAGAGAGGATGTGTGGATCCATCAAGCCAGATGGCTGATCAATCAACCCCTGTCCCAGCACCATGAGGCACATGGTCCTTGTCCCATCAGGACGGCCCACCATGTGCCAGGTGTGCTCAGCACCACCATGCTACGCTGTCATCGCCTGATCCAGCATCCCATGGGGATCAGGTTGGGGGCTGGATCCCACCCACACCCTGCGGATGGTGTCACCACCTACCCACTCCTTCACAGCACTGTGGGTCTTCAGATACTGGGCATTTGGGATGGGATAGGATAGGATAGGATAGGATAGGATAGGACAGGATAGGATAGGATAGGATAGGATAAATTTTCAGTTGGAAGTGACCTACAACAATCATCTGGCCCAACTGCCCGACCACTTCAGGTCTGACCAAAAGTTAAATCATGTTATTAAAGCTATTATCCAAATGTCTCTTAAAACCAGACAGGCTTGAAGCATTGACCACTTCTCTATGAAGTCTGTTCCAAAGTTTGATCACCCTCTTGATAAAGATTTGGGGTGCCTGTAGATGGACTGACCCACACCACCACATTTTGCTTACCTGTGCACCACCATTGCAAGGTAAAACACCATTCTAACCCATTGGCAGATGGGGAGCAGCTGTATCCCTCTGCAGACATCAGGAGATGGGCCCGTGGCAAGGCCAGGGCCAGCGGTGCTGCCTGCATCACTCCTGCCTGCAGCCACACGCCTGCCTGCCCTGCCAGACTGGAGATGTTGAGCTCAACACTCCCTCTGCCAAGGCTCGGGCTGGCACACCACACTGGCTATTCTAGGTCACCGGGAGCTTGCTCGGCACAGACCAGCTTTGCAAACAAAAGCAAAGGCAGGCTTGGCATCCGAGCCCGCATAGCACCCCCCTGCCTGCTTCGCAAAGTCCCCTCCTGGTTTTAAGCAGGGACGATGCCCACCGGCAGGCAGGGGTTAACCTTCCCAGCACAGATACAAATACTCCTGGAGCCCAGCCACTGGATGAGGCTTCCCGGCAGTCCCTGGGTGCTGGTGCAGGCAGGAGTCCCCAAGCACAAGGACATCCTGTCTGAGCACCAGCTGGCATCACCCAGCACCTCCCAGCACAGGACTGCACCTTGCTGGAGCCTGATGACCTGGGACCACCCTCAGTATATTCCCCTCTCCCTGGCAGCTTGAGCAACCAGGTCTGCCAGCTGCCTGAAGCTGCCTGCTGCGATGCAGAGAAAGTTCTGAGCCATCAGCGGACCCTTGCGCCGCAGGTCTCTGCCCAAATTGCACTTCTCACTGCAGGCTGGGCCTAGAGCCACGTCTTCCTCTCTCCCCTCTCTCTGGAGGGCAGGAGGCCAGCTCTTGGCTCCAGGCCTGCCTCCCTCCACTGCTGCGTGCTCAGCATTCCTGCTCAGCGTTGGAGCAAGGCAGTAAATGTGGGCCAGGGCTTCAAGCCTTGTGCTGGGACAACCATGCGTGCTGGGCACACTCAGAACCTGGTCATCATCCCCAGGAGCAGCCGAGGTGCCTTGGCTCAGCAGAATCTTCTGCAGGCTCAGAGTTGAGCATCCTGGCACCAGGCTCCTCATCCCTCCAGCTGCACATTTTTTGGGGAACTCAACCGGGGAAAAAGCGAAGAGCTGGTGCAGCATGAGCGATGTGAGCTGCTGCTCTAGCTGACTCACCGGGGCCCCAGCCGTGCTGGGCAACTGGCCGGCAGCGGGGAGGGGCTGTGCCAGCAGGTCCTCTGAGCTCTGTTGGTAACCATTCCCCGGAGCACTCAGGGCCATCCATAGTGGCAGGGGCACAGCCCTGACCCAGCCTGTCCCTCTCCGTGGGGCAGAGCTGCCTGTCTCGGCACTTTGCCTGCCTGCAGGGCTTGAAGAGGAGAGGTGAGGACATCCCCAGAGTGGTCACAAACCTGCTCGGCATTGGCCGGTGCTGGGTGCCAATCAGGTTGCCCAGACTGTCTGTCTGGCAAGCAGGGACCCAAATCCAAAGCCAGAACACGCAGAGTGCGACTGCATCAGCTTCAGCCCCAGCACAGGCCAAGGAGGGCAAGGAGCTGCTGAAGGACACCATGGACTAATCCAGGCTCCCTAGCCACCACCCAGCTGTCCCCTCTTCTAACTTCCTTCTCTGCCCTGGGAAGGTGACAGGCAGCATCTCCAAGCCCTACCCTGGCTCAGCTTAAGAGGCTGCCCGTCCCCTGGGACCACATCGCCTCCTGCAACCAAGCAGCCGTCCCTGCCTCAGCATGGTAGGAACCATTTCACACACACCCCAGAGGAATCACTCCAAAAGTATTCATGATTCACAGGATTCCTGCAGCCCCCTCAGGGACCATCTGACACAGCAGGAAAGCTGAGGTCATGGACAAGCCCAGAAACCAGCCCAGCTCAACACACATGGCCAGACCACGGTGCGGCAACAGCAACCTGGGGATTCGGCATTGTGCCAGGTAAAGCTCAGCCCAGCAGGTCAGCTGCTGCAGGAATAACTTATCCCAAAGCTGGCCCAGGCCAAGCACGCCGGTGCCGCAGGGGATGCAAGAGGAAAAGACAATTTGGAACAGGAGGTGCTTTGGCAGGGCTGTTTGCAAACGCATGCCAACGTGGTTCTCCCCAAGCAGCACAGAGGACCCCACACCTACCCTGACCGATGTGGGGTCCCCATCCCCCTGTGAGCAGCACCCACTGCACCCAGAAGCACAGAGCAGGTACGTGGGGAGCAGCCAGTGGGCACCCACGTTGGTCTCCCAGAGCATGAAAATGCTGCCTGCAGCAAGCACCAGCCTTCAGCAAATGATCCCTCCAAAGAAAACAACAAAGAAAGAAACAAAGAAAATGCTGGGATGGGGATTAAGGAAATGAAACCAGCTGTGCGGGGTAAGCAAGGATAGGAAGTGGCTGTAATCATCTCCTGTCCCCGTTGGCCTGCAGCTCTCCCAGCCCAGATCCTGCAGCAAGGCACATATAAACCCAAAGGGAAATCATGTGCTAGCAAGTGCATCAGACAACTGAACGACTGGTCCCTGGATGGGAACAGGCACCTGGTGACCCTCCATGCACCCCAGCCTGGCACTTCTCTGCTCACTCCATCCCCGCAGAAAAGAAGATGCAGGGAAACATGACTCCACGAGCTGCACTCTGCTCCTGAAGCTGGCACCACGAGATGGCATCTCAGGAGCTTTGCCCTCATCTCATGCCTCTTCTGTCTCTCTTGAGCTGCTGGTTCAAATTGGTCCCAATGAGAAGGGTGTCCCTGGAGAAAAGTAGCAGCAGTCAAACAGCCAGACCAGGGGTAAAACTAGTTGCTAAAGCTGCTGTGGGGGAAGAGAGGGGACATGCTGATAATCCGGATCCTGCCCCTTCCTCCCCACCCAAGTGATGGTCTCCTGAGCTTTAGGGCAGTGGGCTCTCTGCAGGTCAAGCCCCCTTTCACGTGCCTCTAGTGCATGTGTTGATGCCACCAGCCCCAGGCTGTGGCTCCAGCCAGTCTCTCCTGTATCTGTCACATGCCCTGGCGCGTTGGGGCCAGCTCTGTTTACATCTGCACGTCTCAGATTCTCCTGCTGGGGATGAGTCAGGCTTCCCTCCAACACCCTGCCGGGGCGGCAGTGTCAGAGCCCCAGTGCTGTGTCACCAGCTGGCGTTTGCCTCCCTGCCGGCACAGGGCTGGAAAGGGCTCGCACAGCCTTTGGCTTTCCATCCTGCTCCCAGCCATCTGCAGCAGCACGGCCGGCACTGGAGGCTGGAGCTGGCTGCCAGGAAGCTTTCCCTGGCTCAGCTCCACCAGGCCGGTTTCCTTCCCCTCCACCCCACAAGCACGTCACAGCTCAGCGTGTATGGGGGGAGTCAAGCCCCACAAGCCCCCAGCCCCTTTCAGAGGGTCTAGAGTGGGTGGGATGGCCGGGGTGCTGCTGAGGAATGCCTATGTCTGCAAAGTCTTGGGGTGCTGGGGTGGCTCCTGGGGTGCCAGCTCACAGGAGAGGGAGATCTCCTGGATTTGGGACCGTTGGGGACAGAGGTGGGGCTCGAAGGGGAAGCCAGCCCTCTTTTGTGCCACCCCAGGAGCTTGTGCTGCTGGCCAAGCCAGCACTGGACTTGTGGGGTGGCAAGATGGGTGCCAGCCCCATACCACTGCCCTGCCTGGTGCAGTTTCTCCAGTGGAAAACAGTGGTCTGTCCCCTCAAGAGCTGAGCTGCAGTGAAGGCAGCATCCCTGGCCCTTCTCCAGGGGGACAGCAGACACCCCAAGCCTCATCCTGCCAGGGGGACCTTCTGCTCCTTCTTCCCCACATATCCCAGATTCCAGAGAGCTCTCCCTCTCCAGAAAGAGACCTTTTCCCTTTGCTTCCAGCATTCCCAGAGTGGGAAAAGAGCCTTGAGGCTCCATTTCAGGTCCCCCCCACCTGCATTCCCCTCGCTGTGCCCAGGGCTGGGAGCGGGCTGGCTCCACATGAGCACAATAACAAGAAGTGTGTTGGAACCGTTGGGAAGGAGCGATGTTCCAGGATGGTATGCAGCCCTGACAGCACTGGCTCTGCTTTAAAGGGTAACTTTATCCTGTAATAACAAACAAGAGGAGCCAAGTTCCTCCCCAGCGTCACTTCCCTGGCTCCAAGGAGAGGGACACAGGGGAGAAAGTTCATCAAAATGAGCCTGGATCCTTGTTCTTGCTATCACTGGAGCTCAAGTCTTCTCCCTAGAGCAAACACGGGGGGAAGGATGCTCCAGGGGAGCAGGGCTGGCACCTGAGTAGGCAGCCTGGCCATGCTGCTCTGCATTCCAGGCAAAGGCTGGGACACAAACCAAGTGGCTGGAGAGGATGGGATGGTACCCGCTGGTCCCCAGGGACATCCTTGAAGTCCCTGTGCCTCTCACTGTGTTTGCACAGGTGCATTTCGGTGCTGATGTGTGGAGGACGGAGGGGACAACCCCTCTAGCAAGCCCTGTTGCACAGGAGAGCAGCAGGAAGGCTTCCCCAGCCCCGGGCATGCCCTGGGCAGCTTAAGCCCATCCCCACAGTCCCCTGTGTCATCACAACACCAGACAGACATGCCAGCAGCTCAGTGCCATGCCGGCTCCGGGTACAGCCTCCCAGGAACTTGTTCTGCAACAGCTGGAAATTCAGGCGCAGTCGGTGCCAGGGGACAGACAGGGAGAGGCTGACCTGCCTGCACCAAATCCCCCATCAGGACCCTCCAAAGCAGGACCAGGTCCCACAGCCAAAGACCCGCTCTGGCAGTGTCACCCCTTTTGTGGGCACCGCTGGGGACAAAGGCGTGGGGAGAAGCCCTGGCTGTGGGAGGGAGGGTGAGCACCTCGCTGCAACCCTTGTGTGCACGCTCCTAAGCTGAGTTCAGGCAACTGCCCAGCTTGTACAGCTCCCAGATGGGTTTTTTTGGAAGACGCGTGTGTTGGCTGTGTCAGGTCCCCAGGGCATGGGGTAGGCCGGCCCAGGCAAACCGCTGGTTGATGCTGGGAGTGCACATGCGGCACCGGGGCGTGCAACGGGCACACGAACACATGCGATGCATTTGCAGGAGAGCCTGGAGCATCTCTGCATCACCCTGGCAGGCTCAGCGGCTGGGTGACCTACCTCTGCTCCTGTATGGACACTGATGCTTGAGAAATAAGTCCCATGGTGGCCAGTGTTGGGAGGACATAGCCCCAGCCTGTGCTGGCAGGACACTAAGGCACTGAGGTCCCCTCCCTGCCACACGAGAAGCGGGGGACAATTCGGCCGAGTTCAGTTGCATAAGAAGATGATATGGAGAACATTGCTGAGATATCCATCTGATTTCCACTTACCCAGGGAGCAGCAGGTAGCACCTCTGGAGACCCTGGCGTTTGATTAAACCCCAGTTCATCAAACAAAGCTGGTGAAGTGCTGCAATTTTCTTCCCCAGGATGGATTTCCTCCAAACCTTTTATTAGGTATTTGGGTTAAATCTGTGCCAAGCTGGTAGAGCTTCCACTTCCATGGTGCCCCCCACAGCAGACTGGGGAGGCTTCCCAAGGAAGCACCAGGCAGGATCCAACCAGCTAAAAGAGGGAAGAAAGAAAAAGGAGGAAATCATCAGCACCTGAAGCTTTCAGGACCTCTCCATACTGAGAGATGACAATGGCAGTATCCGCCCTCTGCAAAGGTGGCTGTGAGAGACAACATGGCTTGGGGAAGACCTGTCAGAGGGTGCTGCTTGTCCCCAAGGAGGTAAAGTCTGCAGCAAGCTCCCGGTGCCAAACCAAACCATCCTCCCAGGGCAGCCATGGAGCCTACCTGGCTCTGGCCAACAGGAGCAGCGGGCAGCAGGTCAGGCAGCAGCGGGTTAAAAGCTTGAGGTGGAACTTGGTGAGCTGCTTCCTCCCCACTAACAATAACCCAGCGAGAGGGAAAAGGGATGCATGGGGCTCTGCAGGGTCAGATAGTGACAGAGCAATCCTGGCCCCGCAGCTGCGGCGGCGCTGGAGGAAGCCTCGGCACATTATCTGCTGGCCCCACTTGGCTTCCTTGGCAGCTCTTGGGCTGTGGGGGCCAGGACCTGCTTCCTCCTGAGCCACATTTCTCATGCACCCAGACTGGGGTCCCGGTACTTCGGTGGCAGCCCTGAGCCCCAGGACCCTCCCAGCATTGCACTTCGCAGAGAGCTGCAGTTGCCCAGATGGTCCAGCCTTCCCAGCATTGGTTTACCCCACTGCTGGTGGCTCTGGCAATGGTCACCTGGGGCTCTAAGCCACAGGACTGCAGTGCCACCAAGCATGGAGATGCCCCCACTGTGACCATGCTGCTTCCCTGTCCCCCCATGCCACGGACAGTGCTCGCACCTTGGCAAAATGAAGAGCTGTTCTGGCTGGAAGGAGACTCCTGCCGAGGATCTCCAGGTCCTGATGAGGTCCCTGCAGTTCTGGTTGCCTCTACTCCTGGTCCTTCCCCAGCCAGTGAAGGTCCTGCTGCACCTGGAGCTGCTGCAGCCACCCTGGCCACGCTGGCTGGTGTCCCAGCGCTTCCTCGTGTGCTGCCTGTTTGTGACCTGCCTCCTGCTCCACCTCCGCAGCCGTGTCACAGGAGCAGCCCTTTTCCGTTCCCTGCCTCCTCTTCTGACCCCCGCCCTGCTCCTGGAGCCTGTCACAGGGGCTCTGTTTGCCCCACTTGAGCATGGTGGGGTGCCCCTCACTTGGCCCGATCCTGGCAAGTCCTGCCAGGACTCCCCATGTCCTCCCCACTCCTGCCTTGACCCATGGACATGTTTGACACCAGTTGCTGGTGCAACAAGTCTCTTCTGGTGGCTGTTGGTCTGAAAGGTGTCAGCTGGTGAAAGACCCTGGAAAATATGGGCCTTTCCCATAACTGAAATCAATCCCTGGAGCCTGGAGAACTGCTGAGCTCCCCAGAGCAGAGATGTACGCTGAAGGTGGTGAAACACTGTCCCAGGTTGCCAAGAGAAATGGTGGATGCCCCATCCCTGGAGACATCCCAGGCCAGGCTGGACGGGGCTCTGAGCAACCTGAGCTGGTGAAGATGTCCCTGCTCATGGCAGGGGTTGGATTGGATAAGCTTTGAAGGTCCCTTCCAACTGTAACTATTCTATGATTCTGTGTTTACCCCCAGATACTACTGTGGCCCCACAGGGGCTGGTGGAGGCAGTCTGAGCTGCTCTGGGTGACAACCTTCCCACCCATGCTCCCTGGAAGTCCCCAGATGTGTCCCTGTGTCCTTTTGCAGCCCCTATGTGAAGGGTACCTGAGATGCTCCCTACTACTGGACCCAGCAGCTCCCCAAGGTCCAGTTGGTACCTGGTCCCCAGCTTCAGAATAGAGATGGATCAGCTGCTAAAAAGCAGATGTATCCTAAATTATCCTTGCTCTGTCCCAGCTTGCCCATGCTCCCAGGGAGCTGCCGGGTGGAGCTGGCATTTCCCTGTGCTGCAGCCCAAGGAGAGGACCCAGGGCAGGGTGCTCAGGTCTGTGCATTGCCATCACGGTGGGCAGGGGGGGACGCTGAGATCTGACACTGCCCAGAGCCGGAAGATAAGCCTGACACAAAGGGCAAAACCGGCAAAAGGGAGTAAGCGAGGCAGGAAACATCAGGCAGGAGAGGAAACAGGGAGATAATCAGTTGTATGAGCACAAACACCAGGAACTTGTGCAAAGGAAAAGCCGACACCACTTGGCAAGCACTGGAGAGGGAGACCTGCCCATCTGCCCTCTCACTGTGGCTTCTTGAGGAACACATGCCCTGGAGCACCTTAAGGTTCTTGGACATCCCTGGCCACCAAGTTACCAGGACTGGCACAGTCCCTGGCAGCTCAGAGCCAGCATGTCCCTAGGGTAAGGCTTGTCTTGGGGGGCAGGATGGGCTACTGAGGAGCAGCTGGCCTCACTTGGGAAGGCAAAGCACTCACCAATGGTGATTCCAAATTGCAGAGGTCCAAGGTGGGACATACTGACTTGAAAAATGGGATTGACTGACCTGCTGCCACTTGGCTCTGGCACAGCAATCAACCTGTTGTCCCAGCACCTGAAGGGAAGGCCGCTGCACTTGGCTTCCCACTAGCTGAAGCTCATGGTGCGTCAATGTCCAGCAGCCCCTCGAGGTTTGTTCTCATCCCTAGCACCTAGGCTTCTAGTAAGGCCAGAGTGGACCTCACCGGCAGAGCTTCCCATTTCTCTTCCCACAACTTTTAACACAACCGGGACACACAAGGCCACCCACGTCCCAGGTGACCTGCCCACACTGTAATGTCCCACTTCCCAGAGGGCTGGAGACACAGATTTGCCAGCCTCCCAAGCTCAGTCAAAACCTCACTGCCACAGCAGGTGGGCAACTGTCCTGTGTCATCAGCACTGCAGACCACCAGCCAAGCAGATGGAGCTTGTCCCAGCTTCCAGCAGTCCTGTTTCACCTCACATTCCCAGGGCAGCAGCTGCACCTATCTCACAGGGCTGGCAATGGTGGGGGGCGCTACAAGCTGCCTGCAAGCGGTGGTAGGATCCAGCACACGGCACGGGGCAGAAAGGAGAAACATGGAGCAAGATGGCCATGGAGCCAGCTCCAGGCCAGGACAGAGTCAGTCTCAGTGCAGCCATTGCAGCTTGGAGAAGGCACAAGTACTAATTGACTTTATTTATTAACAAGGTGAAGGCAAGGATTACAAGCTGCCCTGCACACCCGATAGCGGAGTCCCAAATAAGACCCTTGCACACCCCAGAAAGCTGGGCATCCTGGTGTTTTGGGGCACCTGATGAGCCCCCTGGCACTGCGAGGTGCCCTCACAGGGACAGAGAGCAGTTACCAAGGAATAGCTTTCCCTTCCCAGTTGAGCAGGGTCCCACTGTGTTTCTCAGAGAGGATGGGCAGTACAGACAGCAGCCCCCGCACGCTTGTGTCCACCGTCAGCTCAGCCTGCAACGGGCACAAGTGAGGAGAAGGACTGAGACCCCACCGGCATTCCCAGACACCCCGACACCCCACCGGCACCCACTCAGCTTGTGCATGTTGGCAGCCGGGCTCCTTCCACCCAGACCAAGCAGAGAGCCACAGAAGGTGGAGTGGGTCTGGTACACGGGATGGTTGCGTATCTGCATGCTAACTGATGGTTTGGATGGAGATGCCTCGGGCTGGGAAGCCAATTACAGGTTTAAAACAACAGGACACAAAAAATCCCTGATGAAAGCGTGATGCTACATGCAGCCTTCTCAGAACTCCAGAGTTGCAGGGACCATCCCAAAACCACAGATTCTGCAGGATGAGGTGAGCTCTCATGGAAGTGCAGCTCTTCGAGGAAGGCAGCACAGGATGGGATGGTGTTGCTCCTCTCCTCCCTGCTCTGTTGGATTCAGGTTCTCTACAGCCTCTCCAGGCTGTCCAAAGCCATTTGTCCCTCCTGCTCACCACAGCCATGCGCTGATGCTACTTCCTGGAGAGCACCCACATGGTCTCCAGGGGCCCAGCACAGATGCAGTAAACTCACAGCCTGAGAGGCAACTCATTCTCACACGGATCCCTCCTCCTGAGAGACATCCCAGCCACCCACGGCACCTCCCATGCCGCTGCAAGTTTGTCTTGAAGGCTCAGGTCCCACCTGTGGGTTCCCCACTTCGACCTGCTCAGCCAAAACCCACCTCCTGGGTGCCCATGTCGGTTTTCACCCAGCCGGGGTGAAGTGCCACACAGAGGATCCCGGCTGCCTTGTAGGTCAGAGCCTGGCACTGGGTGAGCATGTTGAGTGCAGCCTGGGGAAGGAAGGAAGGATCAGCCACGGGTAGTAGAAAGCTCCATGCCCCAGTCTCCCTTTCCCATCCCTGCCAAATGGCAAGGAAGAAATAGCAATGCCAGGTCTTCAAGAGACAGTACCTGTGTCCCCTAGGTGGGTACCAGCTGGGCATGGAGATCGCCAGGGAGCTCGGGCAGTGATCGGCAGGGATAAGTCCCTCCATCTCACAATCCCAGGTGCTGCCCTGGCAAGGGGCAGCTCCAACTCCCACCAAGCTCACGAGCGTGGGCAGGTTCCCAGTCTCTGTACCTTGCTGCAGCGGTAGGAGATGACTGGCTTCAAGAAGGACTCAGGAGTTTTCTGGATGGACCCCATGACGCTGGAGATGTTGATGATGGCTGCCCTGCTGCAACTCAGTCCCTTTTCTGTGCTCTCCTTGGCAGCCTTCTTCAACAGGGGCAGGAACGCCTGGGGAAAAGCATCCTTGTGAGATGCCTGTGCCTCCAGCCAGCCTCACTTAGGGCAACTGCAACCCTGCCTGCCTATGGCAGGGAGGATGAGGAGGAACAGTGGGAAGCCAAGAGAGCCCAGGTGTTTTGCTGCAATGGCCCTGCCTGCTCCCAGTTAGCCCAGCACAGTGCAGTGGGGCTACAGGGCACTTGGGTTGGGAGCACAGCCCCAGCACTGCCCCAGGAAACCTGGCAAACCTCCCTGAGATAGAATCATAGAATCATTTTGGTTGGTAGACACCCTCAAGATCATCAAGTCTAACCATTAACCCAACACTAACACTAAACCATATCCCTAAGAACCTTATCTACACATCCTTTAAACCCCTCCAGGGATGGTGACTCCACCACTGCCCCAGGCAGCCTGTTCCAACGCCTGACAACCCTTTCCAGAAAGAAATTTTCCCTGCTATTGAATCTGAACCTCACAGACAACTTGAGGCCATTTCCTCTCGTCCTATCACTTATTACTTGGGAGAAGAGACAAACACCCTCCATGCTACAACCTCCTTTCAGGTAGTAGTAGAGAGCGAGAAGGTCTCCCCTCAGCCTCCTTTTCTCCAGGCTGAACCCCTCCAGTTCTCTCAGCTGCTCCTCATCAGACTTGTGCTCCAGACACTTCACCATCTTTGTTGCCCCTCTCTGAACTTACACCAGTGCCTCAATGTCTTTCTTGTAGTGAGGAACCCAAAACTGAACACAGAATACAAGGTGAAGTGTATCCATTGTCACCATAGACAGCCCACTCTACCCTTAAACTGGTCTAAATTCCCCCTGCACGGTGAGCTCTATCCCCAGAGCTTCATCCATACCTGGGCCATCAGCATTGGCCCCACTGTGTTAGTCTTGTACACATTTATCATATCTTCAGCATCTGCTGTTGCCAGCGACGCTGTGGGGGTGTAGATGGCAGCATTGTTGATTAGCAGGTTCAAGCCCAAGCCGTCCAGCTTCCCCTCTACGATCTTTGCTGCATCAGTAATAGCTGAGGGATTCAAAATATCTGCGGTGGAAGAGAACAGGGTTTAGAGCCACGGGGGGCCTGGGAGAGGAGGGGGGGTTCAGATGATGAGGAACAGTGATGCATCTCACATGGCCTTCCATGTGTGGGCACCAGATGGCGCTGTGCAACCACCTCTGAGCACCCCGGCACCCAAAGCCCCAACCCTTGCCAAAATTGCCTTCGCCATGCGCAGAGTTCCCCTCCACCAGCACCTGAAGGACCCTGCCCTGGGGCAGCTCAGTGGGCAAAGCCACCCTGGGGACAGCCCTGCGGTGGCAAAATGCTGCTGTGACTCCCAAGCTGTGTCAGGCACCAGCAGGCACAGCGTCCTGTCAGTGGATAAAGTCCAGGCCTGAGCAAGCTCTGGAGAACCCAGAGCAGTCGCGGCAGGGGGGAACGGTCCCCACGGGGGCTGTGCTGGGACCTGCTGTGGGGTGGCTGTGCAAGGCCCTACGGCTCCTGCCCAGGCTCTGGGTCAGTTGTGCAAGCATTTCCACAGGAGATGCCTTCCTCCTGGAGCCCTCCTACCCTGCCTGGGATTTGAGATCAAGGCAGCTCATCTGCGTGGCAGAGCAAGGATGTGGTCACTTGGCTGGGGGAAAGGGAGGGCACACAGGATGGGTCTCAAGAATCTCCTGGTCCTGCGGCCACAGGGCAAGAAGGCTCCAGGGAATGGGGCACTGGGGCTGAGAGACGTCTGGAGAAGCTGGGCTTTTGGCAGCAGGACCTGAAGAAGGTCTGAGGAACTGGATTCCCACATAGAGCCTGAGGGCAGGGAGGGAAGGAAGAAGAAGTGCAGCGAGTGTTGCCAGTAGCCACAAATTCACCAGCTCAGAGGCAGAGCGCACCTACCCAGCTTTACAAGAACCAGGTTTGGGTGTTTGGATGCCAGATCTCTCAGCTCCTACAAAAAGAGACAAGAAACAGTGAGCGCGAGGCAGAAGAGACGCCAAGTATCATCCTGGGGCATCAGAAATGGTCCACCCTAAGGGAAACACATTCTGGATGTTACTCAGAGCCTGTGAATGCCTAGACTGGGGACCCACTGAGGTTCTCAGGCCTCTTCTAGGGTCCACAAAGCAACATGCATCCATCTCCTTAGAGTGTGACATGGCCACAGCTGCAAGATACTACAGCCACTTTCCCAAAGGGTCTATGCATACAACCCAGGCAGAGCCACAGCAAAGCAAACCATTAAGGACCTGGGTAAACAGCGTGAACTGGCAGGAGATATGGCCAGAAATGTTTCCCAGAGGCTGCTGGAAGTGAGATGGAGGCGGAACGGCTGTGAGCACCAGCATCAGGCTTGATGTTTAGGGAAGTTGGATCTGGATCCAAACAGCCCAATCCCAGGACCTACTCTGCTCTGGACACTACATCTCATCTACTCAAATGAAATTAAGCACTTTGCACTTTTTAAAAATTTATTATTTTCACCAAACGCAGAGGATTCAGAATCGAAAAGGGATAAAAGCTGAAACTTTCTGCTTTACAGTTCCTAGCAGCTCTTTGCTCTGAGCTTTCTCCACCTACAGCAGGTTTCGGACGACAGAAATGTGAACATTATATTCAATGTGTCCAAAACTATTACTTTTAGAACTAAAAACCTCTTACAAACAATCCCACAGAGAATGCTACAGGGGAAACACAAATCAGTGGCTTCTTGTGAAGTGACACTTCCCCTAGGACTTGTCCTACCAAGGTGGAGCAGGAGACCTGCTGGTACTCACTGTGGTTCACATTCAGTCACCTCTGGGCTTCTCCACCATACCCCATGTTCCCACACTCCCTCCAGGCTTAGGAAATTATGGAAAAATCCATCTAAAAGGTTTGTGATTGCCAACAGGCATTTCTCCTGCCCTGTTTTGCCCAGCTGCTAGTCTCTATGGCCTTGCACCAAGCATAAAGTAGCCTCACGCCCTCCAACACATGATCCAGGCACAAAGGGGCAGAAGAAGCGATGTGGCACGAGCCTGATGGAGAGTCACTCTGTCCACAGTCTCCTGTGGTCATGGACTTCAGCAGCAACACTGTGAAGACGCTGCCCTTGTCCTACTGTGGCTGGACAAGCCTCAGAGAAGCATCTCATTGTTGAGACCAATGTGCATGGATCACCTGGGCGAATGTGGTTCCAGCCCAGCCCTGCAAAAAGTCCTCTCATCTCATCAGTGCCTGAGACCAGCAAGTTGTGGGGGGAAGAACAGGGCAAAATGAAGAGACCCAAGATAGTTTTCTCTCACCAGCTTGGGCACCCCGGGCTGGTAGCAGGGTGGACTCTCACCACACTGGGATTACTCCTGAGCCAGAACAACACTGGCAGTGACCACACAACGGCCATCTTGAGGACTTCCTAAGGTGCGAACCCTGCACACAGCCAAGCTGCGAGAAGATGCAGCCAACCAATCAGCCTGAGGTGGGATCTATCAGAGAGCAAGTGTCTCCATGCTGGTATTTCAGTGGGTCAGCTAAGCAGCGGGAAACCAAAGCTGGGCCTAAGGAAAGCTGGAAGCGCGGCCACGCTTTGCTCCTGAGATTTCCTGCTGAAGCAACACGTGAAAGTCACATTTCAGTGCAGTGGAAAGCAGGGGAGGGAGGATCCCACCACAGCTTTCAGGCTCTGCTTGTTAATGGACTCCCAGCTTTTAGGGACACCAGTAACACATCACAGAACCATCCAGAGCAGCACTGTCACAAATCCCCCAGCTCAGCCAGTCCCAGCCACCAAGTCCAACCCTGCTCAGACCAAACTTTGTGCGAGCTGGCATCGTGCCCACGGGCAAAGCTTTGGCAGGGGAGGGCCAGCTGGGACATGGCCAAGGCAGCCTCAAATCTCCCAGCAGCACGGTTCGGGGGGACAGGACACAGCTTATTCTGCACCCACTGCACAGCAGACCTTCAGAGGACCTTCACACCGGTGCAAACACGCCGTCCCTTGCGACCACAATGCTTTTCTTCACGTTGGTGAACTTATTCGAGCGTGTGACTAACGGCACCTGCCCGCCCCGACCCCCCGCCCCGACCCCCCGCCCCGCTCTCACCTGCGCCCGCGGCCCCTCGGGGTCCCGACATGTCGCAAAGACCCAGGCGGGTGGCCGCGGTGTCGCCAGCAGCTGTTTCACCAGCTCCAGCCCGATGCCGCGGTTGCAGCCGGTCAGCAGCACCGTGCGCGCCCGCCCCGCCGCCATCGCCGCCCGGTCCCGCCTCCCCGCCCCGGGCTGCCCGGGAAGGGCCTCCCAGCCGCGCAAGGGGGCGTGTGCGTGTGCGTGTGCGTGTGTGTGTGGGTGGATGGGTGTGGGTGTGTGTGGGTGTGTGTGTGGGTGTGTGGGTGTGTGTGTGTGTATATGTATGTATGTATGTACGTATGTATGTATGTATTATCCCTCCCAGCTAATATGCAGTACAAACGCACCCCCATCTTGGGGCCCCCGACTGTCCCGGAATCCCCGCGGGAAGGAGCGACGGCTCCCGGAGGGATGCTGGGGGGGGCTGCAGGGACCCCCACCTCTTCCCAAGGCTGGGGTGCAGGGGAGAAGGCTTACAGTATTTCTGAGTTGGTGTCTTCAGCACAGCAACGCCATTTTTCCCCTAGATAGGGAGAAGGAAAGGAAGGAAACCCAAAACTAAATACCCTCATTGAAATAAATAACTTACACTTTTTCTATGGATAAACAACGTTTAATCCAATTCCTTAACTGTATTCCTTAAACACGTGTTCATTAGAGCATAAGCAGAACAGCGCTGGGTGCGCGGAGCATTCGCTCTGCCCACCACGCACACCCTTTAACAATAAGAAGCGTGCTTAAATACAGTAAGGTATTACATATTCATAATAACCCCAGGAATGCCTATACATATTCATAACCTCTCCCCGCTTCTTACTAAAATGAGTCTCAGATAACCATTTTCATTGTCTCCTCCCTGACTCTCCCCGTTGCGCCTGCGCAGTGTGGTGGTGATTTTGAGGAGGGGTCTGTGAGGGCCTTTGGATGAAGGCTCCTTCAGCTTCGTCACAGTGAACTTTTTACCTTTTTGGCTCATGATGATGAGTTGGCTGAACCCGAGCTGCCAAGTCAACCAAAACCAGACTGGCGCCCCCTTTTGCTGTGAAACTTGGCCATCTCCTCAAGGTTACAGCTGGTGCTGTAAAACTTATCTCGGCATTCGATGAGGTTCTGTTTTTTTCTTAACACAACTGGCTACATACAGCTCTAAACTAGACATTCATTAGGTGGCTTAAAGTGTTAGTTCATTAGTAGGCACTTATTATGTGGTTGGTTAACCCTTAAAATGTTAGTTCCCTAGATGAATAGAATTTCATAAACAAGTTTCATAACTTTTTACATAGAACTTAACCAGCTTTTCCTTTTTCCAGGTTCAGAGCCCGTGCCTCATTTGATTGTCAGCCCTTGTTAGTTTAATCTTGTGAGGCTTCCAGAAGGTAAAGAAGAGAAATGAAAACAATTGGGAAAAACAAAACAAAACAAAACAAAACACATAATCACAAAGGTTACCCAAGTGCTTTAGTTTCTTTACAGGCCTTGGTAACTTCCTACTGACTGGTAAAGCTTGAATCTGATATTACTGAATTTTGGAGCTCTTGAATGCATCAATACAAGCATGTTCCACCTGTTTGCTGCCCTCAGCCCCCACCACACCTTGGTGAGCTCTGGTGTCCTGTGGGCACAGCTTTGCTGTCTCTACTGACTCCTCACTGCCCGCTGTGAAAGCCACCTCTACATGCACCAGTCCCGGTGTGGTCCACTTGCCCTTCACAATAGCATCCCATCCTCCTGCATCCCTCTGAAGCAGGACGTGAAGCTGAGATGTTCCTTGTGGAGGAACAAGCCCCAGTGCAGGCTTCAGAATTTCTCCCATATCTTACGTTGTTGTGTTTCTTAGGGTGCCAGTCGAATGTCCAGGTCCTATCAGTGGAGAGGCTGAGCCGTCAGCACTGAGCAGCCAGTTTTAGGAGGAAGGTCATATATTTTGGTTTTAAGAAAGCTATGTTTGAGCTCAGGCTCTCATCCTTAGTCTCTGCACCATCCCATCACAATGGGCTTTCACTAGCCCTCTCCAGCCAAAAAGAAAATGAGTCAGGGAGGGTGGCCATGACCTGCCCAGCTTCACAACACAGTTACAGGGCTGGGTAAGTCTCACCCAACCCCTCGATTAAGAGTTCATTCATCAGTATTCATTCTTCATCAAGTGACTAAGATGTGATGACATGGTCCAAACCAGCCCTGAATACGTTGTGGAACAAAGAGGTGTGATAGGTAGCAGTATCTTTATTCTTCCTTACATAGCAGATTAAATGTATTAAAGATAATTGGGCCATATGCCCGTTTCCCTAGCTGGCAAGGAAAAGCAGATTCCTCAATGTTTTTGTCATTGCCCTTTGTGCAAACATCCAGGTGAAGGTGAGCACACGAGTGTTCAGCAAAGGAGAGCGGAGGAGACGTGACAGCATCTTGGAAAACTGGCTCTGAGTCTTCCTAGTGTGGTGGGCTGGAAAACATCCATATGTGAAATACGGCTGTCAGGAGTTACGGGAGAGGGGTGAACAGGAGGACTTTAATGCTCATCTTAAGGTTGAGACCATCGCTCCTCGCTCTCTTGGTGGCAGGTTGGACTCTGGCTCCTGGAGAAGCAGTGCTTGTTTAAACTCCAACGATCAACAATGCAGCACACGGCCCCAGAGCAAAGTCAACCTCATAAAGATACAGCTCCGGAATCACTGAAGGCTACAAACCTGTGGTGACACAGCAATAATGGGAGATCTAAAACGTTAATGCTTTGTTTCTGATGTTATCTGGTTCTGAGGCAGCGCACGGGTTTCTAACAGGCTGCGTGTGATGGCCTCACCCTCCGCCTAGAAGAAAGGAAGTCTGGAGAAGCAGAGGTCTTGTGCAAATGGCAGATACTGGCAACTATAGTTGTGGTCATAAAATGTAAGATGTATAGAAAAAGTTATTGAATTGATCCATCAGAGCCTGAAAACCAGTCCTGCAATCTGGGAATTGTGCTGAGGTGGGGAGAATTGTCAGGGTTCTCAGGCAGAGATGGGTCTGAGATGGACAGCTGGAACAGCCAGAGCCTTGTACGATTGATGAGTGGTGGGAATTCACAAGGCAAAAGAAACCTCTCAACCCAATGTGGAGAATCAGAAAAGCAGAAGTAGGTCTGATTGGCTCAGGAACGAAAATGGGGAACAAAATGAAATGCGTAGAGCTTCAGGAGAGGCCGAGACTTGTCAGAGTCGAGGAAGAGGGAAGATCTGTGATGTGCTCCCACACACACACTGCAGATGCACAGGAGGGCAGGAGCCGCCTGCTGCAGCCGTGTTCCCACAGACGAATATTTCACCGAGAAGCTGGACAGCACAGCACTGGGAGGCCATCGAAGCAAGAACAGGTCGTGGGATGCAGGTACAAAAAGAACTGTGGGTCCACAAATAGGAGCATTGCTGTGGATTTAGTATCTCATGCTGAGATGCTGTGATGGGATGTGCTAAATTCAGTTCTCTCTCAAGCAGGTATGTGGCGATATTTCAACACCACCACAGCAGAAACTGTGGATGTGCCTCTTGGGAGGCTAGCAAAATGAACTGGAGGAGGTTTCCGCTGTGATTTGTGTCAAGGCTTGCCGGGAGGTCTCTGGGGATCGGTCTGCACTTGCGCTGGAGCAGGAACATACGATGTGCACACGTACCAGTCCCCACGCTGCAAATCTGTGGTATGTTCACTTGAGGTATTGGGCAGCACTGGGCTTCACTGGCGCTAGTGCAGAACTGTCCGTGCGCCATGGCTATGGGGGACGCGGACAATGGGGCTTTGACCAAGGCATTTGTCTTTGCAGGAGAACATCCTGGACACCTGAGCTGTCTGTGCCTTCTGAGCTGAGTGACCACTCAACGTAGGATTGCACCCAAAGCGATGGAGTGCCTGAGCAGCAGAAATGTGATGTGCAGGCCAGGCAGGTCCATTCCCTTCTGCCAGGAGACCACACTGGGTTTGATCTCCTCCACGAGTCTTGCATGGGACAATCAGTGAATGGGCATCGGCTTGGAAGAGGCAAGAGGAAGGCAGAGAACGTCTGCTCACGGCCATCTGAGGCACCACCTGGTACAATGTGGAAAGCCCGACAGCCCACGGGATGCTTGTGAAGCTGTAAAGCCGACCTGAGCCCTGGGGCATCCTGCATCCCTCCCATGTGCTGCTCCCTCCCTCCCTCCTCACCCACAACCGCCTCTCCTGGCCCAGCTGGCCCATAGTGCCTGCATGAAGGGGCCAGGCTGCCTGTGCTCAGCAGAGTTTGTCTGATAAACCCACATGACTTTTGCACTTTGGTAATGAGGGCTGGTTGCCAGCCAGGAACTGTGTCCCGGAGAGTCAGAAGAGCTGGAGATGTTGTACCTGGAGCCAAGGGTTTGTGCAAGCTCTGAGTGGGTGTGGTGAACGTGGAACATGCTATAAAGAAGCATTAGGGAGCCGATCAAACAATGCAAACTGGAGCAGAGGGAAGAGAAGCAATATGGGAGAGCTTTGCATCCGCTCCGTTCTGGTGACTGGGGCCAACCGGGGAATCGGCCTGGGGTTTGTCCGGCAGTTCCTGCAGATGCCAAAGCCACCTGAGCGGGTCTTTGCAGCTTGTCGGGACCCCAAGGGACAGCAAGCACAGGTGGGGCTGGGCTGGGGAGGGGTGGGTGGTGCTGGAGGATGGGAGAACTTGTTGCCAGGGCAGCAGGTTGGGCAGGGAGGGGGTTTGCAAAGGGCTGGAGCTGCAGCTGCAGCTGGGCTGGGACAGCTGTGGGACCAGCTGTGCATGGGATGTGCGGTGGGGACAGTGGCTCGTGGCCTGTGCAGGAGGCACAGATCCCCATCTGATGGGGACAGGGCAGCCAGAGCGGGGTGCTGGGCGCCAGGCAGTGCAGGGACGAGCTGGAGCAACACAGGTTTGCCTGGGAAAGGCTGAGCCTCTGCACAGCCCCTCCTGCCTCTCTGTGCCCACATGGTCCCCTCTGTTGCAGGAGTTACAGAATTTGGCCTCCAAACACCCCAACCTGGTGATCACCCAACTCAGTAAGTACCCCGAGGTGAGGGTCCCTGGCCCCGGTTCCCCTTTCTGCGCAGCACCATGGCTCCCACAGCCCTGGCGAGGACCCGGGCGCTGCGACACCCTGGGAACCCAGCACCGGGAGGGAGCCGTGCCCACGGGCCGAGGGGGACACCGGGTGCTGCTGTCCTGGTGAACACAGGGGGCTCCGAGCCAGCATGGGGGAACAGGCACCCACCTCCCCTGTGTTCTGCAGATGTCACTGACCCCACCAGCATCAAGGCGGCTGCAGCCAGAGTGGAGGAGCAGCTGGGGGGCTCAGGGCTGAACCTCCTCATCAACAACGCTGGGATTGCCAAGATGAGCACGCTTGATGGCGAGACGCTGGAGGACATGATCCAGGTTTACACCACCAACACAGTTGGGCCACTGCTGCTGGGCCAGGTGAGAGCCTCACCCCATCTGGGCTGTGCTGGGGGACAAAGGGCTGGTGGGAGGGGGCCCTGCTGCTGCTCCAGTGCTTGATGGGCTCTTGGTCAGTGGAGCTCATGGAGCCGCAGGCTGGAGCTCAGGAGCTGGAGCCTGATGGGCTGGGGCAGTGGGAAGGGGAGGGAGGATGCTCCAGTGCTGGCGCTAATGTTGCCACCGTGGAAAGAGCTTGTCCTGTTCTCTGTGCTACCTCTGTGCACAACCCTATCTCCTTTCCTCCCCTTCTCTCCTCTCAGGCGTTCCTGCCCTTGCTGAAGAAGGCTGCCCAGGGGAGCCCAGGCACAGCGCTGAGCTGCAACAAGGCAGCCATTGTCAATATGTCCAGCTCTGCAGGCTCCATTGAGGAAGTCTATGTATGGGAACTGGGACAAGTTGTCTCCTATCGCTGCAGCAAGGTACGGCCACGCTGCACTGGGTGTGAGCCCAGGTATTTTCCTCTCTCATCTTGCATGTCTTCCAACCTCACCCTCAGTCCCTGCACCACTCTGCACTGTGACTGCACTCCTGGGCTCCCACCAGTCATTGGGTCCCTCTGATGGCACATTCCCGTGTCTGGACCCAGGTCCCACCTCAGAGGGACCTTCACCTGGGCTGGTCATCCACGTGGGTACAGTGCAGCAGCATCGTGTGCCCCACGGAGCTGGCTCCACGTGCCCTCCCCTGCCGCAGCCACCCTTCCCCTCCCATCACCATCCCTGCCCTGTCTCCCCACAGGCTGCTCTGAACATGCTGACCAAGTGCCAGTCCCTGGGCTACCGGGAACACGGCATCCTCTGCATCACTGTCCACCCTGGCTGGGTACAAACGGACATGGGAGGCCCACAATCACAAATAGTAAGAAAGCTTTTGGTTGAGTTCTGTAAGAACTTCTTTATTTGGGAATGCAGAGGACTGAGCAGTCCCGGACAGGCTGGGCACCGGGAGAGCAATGTGGCAGATGCTCTGAGCTGGGGGCACATGAGGGAAGCGGATGAGAAATGGGGAATTCTCCTTGCCCTGTGCCGGCTTCTCCTCGCTCACTCCAGAGAGCCCCAAGCCCTGAGCAATGATCTGCTCCAGGGCAGACCTCAGCCAGGCCTTTGACACACGGCTGTGTTTCTCCTTCTGCCCCTGCAGACAGTGGAGGAGAGCGTGAAAGGGATGCTGAAGGTGCTCTCCTCTGCCTCTGAGAAGGACACCGGGACCTTCTTGACCTGGGAGGGGAAGGTTATGCCCTGGTGAGATGTCAGCCCAAGATCCCGACAGAAGGTCCTTTGGCTGCTGCACCGAGTAATGCCTGTGTCTTGATAAATAAATTTGTGTCAGTAAACAATGAGTAGCTCTGTTTCAACCTTCCTCTCAATCTCCTTTTCAACTATCATTGTGGGAGTCTTCACTGATGCTTTGGGACAACTTCTCAGAGTTGTTTCTCAATATAATTCAGCTAAGTATGTCTGAATGTCTGATTTCCTCTGACTGGGGACCTGGCCGTCATCCTGGAAGGGCTTTTTCCCCGGGCACAGAGAGGCTCGTCCCACAGCTCTCCCTCTGAATGCCCTCACAACCTTCTCATGCACCAGTCGCTCCACCCAGTGAACCCTTCCTTCTTTATAAGTAGGACCTATGTCACAAAGTTATCACCGATGGCCTCTGGGAATCTCCTGGGTTGCCTATGCCCTGCTGCGTTGTCCCCCCAGCAGAGACCGGGGTGGTTAAAATACCCCAGGAACACCAGCAAACATGGGGCTACTTCTAGCTGTCTCTAGAAGGCCTCATGCACTTGCTCCTCCTGCTCAGGCAGCCTACAGCAGACAGCCACTACAATGATGCCCATCCCAGTCTTCTGCCTTATCCTAACCTAAGAACTCCCAGTTGGCTCATCACCAGACAGAGCTCCTGGTGCTCCTGCTGCTCTCTCACACAAAGGGAAACCCCACAAAGGAGTCCTGGAGCCCAGCTGTTGTCCCAGGAGCAGGGCTGCTGCTCTGTGCATTGTTCTCCGAGCCTTGTCTGTATCCCAGGGACTCGAATGTCTCTGTGTGCGCAGCCCCACATCAGCGGTGGTGGCCCAGCCTCTGCAGTTGGGACCGACAAGCTGACCAGCACATCTGGAGTGCACAAAGTCAGCTCCCATCTGGGAACAAACCCCAAGGACCTCAGTGCCCCCCCATTCTCCTTGGGAGTGGGCAGTGAGGGGGGATTAGCACCCCAAACATCTCCCCTCCCTCTTGTAGGGCAAAACCTGGCAGGATCTCTGTGACGTTGTCTGGGGTCACAGTGGAACATTCCATGTCAGGACAGAGTTCGAGGCCCTTGGCTGAGGTCAGAGAAGGAGACAGAGATCATGGAGGAGATGTTTCCTTCTCACCCTCCTGCTACAGGGGTTAACCAAGAGGGGTGGCAGACAAAGATGGAAAACCTGGGCCCAGGTGCATTCCCAACACTCAAGAATCTCACTTCTAATGGTGAGGCTTGCGAGAGGGGTTTCCTGCATGTTGTAGGCAGCGTTAGCTGTGAATGCAGCTTTGGAAACATCGGGGTTTCTGGGGAAGGCTGAATGGGGCTGAAGGGTGCAACAAGAGGCCTGTCTGGTCAGCCCTGCCTGACTAGGGATCAGCTTGGCAGCCAGGATTCCTGGGTCCTCTTCCCGAGGACTTTCTGCCCTTGTCTTGCTGCGTACTCCCCAGGTCAAAGTCCCTGCCACCAAAGGCTGCGACTTGCCTCGCAGAGGAGATTGCCCACCAGAGCTCCCAGCCGTGGCTGTCAACGAGCACAGAGAGGGCTGACAGGGGTCCCTGCGGGGGAGACACCAGGGTTTTGCCCGGAACCCCTGAGCCCTCTGTGGACACCACACCACCCTCTCACTGGTGTGGACCACTATTCCACATCATTTGTCATGTGGAGCACCTTACATGCTCTCAATTGGAGTGCCAACACGTTTAATCTGACTCACCATCTCCTTGGGTAAGAGCGTGCTGAGGGGTTGTGAGCCTGCTGACCTGGAGTATGACACATCTTTCCCTTGCTTTCCAGAGATCCTTATGATTTGGGACAGCGTGTCTGAATGCATTAGAGAGCACTTGGCACAGGAGAGGGTGGGTCTTGCATCCTGTTCCTCCCCTCAAGAACCCCTGAGAGCTTGCCTTGTCTGGACAACGCTATGCCATCGATTGTCATTGCTTCTGCGCTCTGAAAGCAGAATCAGTCACCCCGCAGGACACTGCTGTCGACCACGGTGCCACAGACCAGCTTCTGTGGCACCTGCGATAAAAATGAAAGTCCAGATAAAGTAGAAGAAAGCGTGCAGCACTTTCTAGTATTTATCATCACCGCCGCCAGAACGGGAAGACCATACCCTGGTGCCTTTTTAAGGGTTTCACCCTGCCATTGGAAACTCCTCCAGTTATATCTAGGGGTGGGATGTTGGCTCTGCTGTTACATTTCCCAGTAGCTTTCTCCTTTATTTGATACGGTAAAGACAAATAAAATCTATTTTATAAGCCCACATCTACCTTTTCCCAGTAGCTAGTCAGCTGCCTTGAAGCGCTTTCCTCCTGTCATGGTAAAGCTGTTACCTAGATATCCAAAAAGGCAAGATCTGAGGGCTGAAAAGGAAGAGAGAAAAGAACTACATGTTATTAAATGAGATAGTAAGTGGATAAACAGTACAGAAGGAAGCTGAGGAACGGTAACTACATTTCCATCAGATTCCGAAGCATGGCAAACCTAGATGTGATTTCTCACAGGTAGAAAAAGCTCACCTCAAGGACAGATGTCTTTGGAATTTATCCTGTTGGTGAACTGATGATTTTTTGGGCTGGTATGAATGAAAAAACATGAGCAGAGGACCAAAGAGCAAAAAAGGCCTGGAGTACGTGCTTTGTCTCCATCCCATCTTGGTCTTCATAGGCTTGGGGTGGGCAAGGCACAAGGCAGCATCCCCATGCTCTGACAAATCACTGGTGAGTGTTTTCCTCTCCAGGATGCTTATAATTGTTCCTTCTTTCTACCTCCACTGTTCTCAGGGCATCCAGCTGTTAGGAATTGGCACATTCTATGTTCTGAAAGACTTCACATGCACCGTGAACAATAAGGATTCAATTGTTTGGAGACCTGTGTTTCGTATGTCCAAGGTGATTGCAGATGAATGCAACCTCAGCTATGCTAAAGAGAACATTCCCGGTAAGGAGTTGGATTAAAACCTTTGCTTGTCCTTGCACCACCCTTGAGGTCCATGCTAGCCACTGTTAAAGCACGACTGAATGCCTAAAGAGCTCTGAGAACCACCTCGGCTTGTTCAAGCTGGACAGACCAACAAGGAGCACTTTCTCAGAAGGACCCCTTGGGTGTCCTTTTTTAACGATACACCTTCACCTAGAGGATCTCTTCTTTAATTGCTCTCGTGCTTGGCTCCACATCAGTCACGATTATGCAATGTCACCTCTGCTGCTTCTGGGCTGTAACTATTGGAGCTCCTTTTATGAGTGAAACTGAGGTAAAGCTCATGCTCTGCCTTTATAGCAATGTGCACCTGCTTGTAAGGGCAAAGGCCAGAGTTCCTGCTGGTTCTTATAGGACCCTTCTAGAGCAAAGCGGGTACAAGTCACTTGTAGACAGGGCAGAGCTGAAGACAGGGATGAGAATCTGTGGAGACCCCTGGGATGGTCATATCTGCCATGAGTTCTGGTCAGTGCAGCTGCAGCGTGACATGAATGATGCCGTGGGGCAGGAAGAGTTTGGGTCTGTGTCTAGAGGGGTTTTTCTCTTTCACATAACCACATCTTCCAGGTGACTGAAACGTCAAGTGGATGCCTGTGGGGCCACTTGCTGGGGATGAGGGGCAGGGGGTCTGATAGATGCTACAGGTTGATGTGCAGGCCTTGCGTTTTGCTCCTCCATGGCTTCTCCACGAGTCTGGCAGACTTAGCCGGAGCGCACCGGCTGTGGCCATGGCTGTGGTCGAGTGCCATGGACTTTGCCATGGGATCTGCACCTGCCTCCCTCTCACACAATATTCATCCCCCAGGCACTCCTGGGAGCTGTTAGCATGGGATTCAATGGACTGTGCTGGAACAGTGTCCTGCCTGAAGCTGCTTGGATCTTATGCTATCGTCCTGCTGCAGAAGTGATGTTTTGTTGCTCTTGTTCTGCTCCCTAGCTGATGTAACCATTGTCCCTCTGAGGTGTGAGGAGCTCTCCGTGTGTGCCCAACTACCTTTTACAACCGTACAGTGTTGTGTGTATGAGACTGCGGCATCATTCTTTCGGGCTACTTGTAAAAGACAGAACACGGACTTTGTCTTCAAGGCCATTGGCATTCTTTCCATACGAAACAGAGAGGTCACTATGAGATTTTTTGAGGACTTTCTCCTCACTGTGGATATCACTGGAAATTTGCTGGAAGCCCTTCTCAGTGTAAGTTGCTCCTTTCCTTGTACTACACCTTGTCTTTCTGGACACTTGTCAAAGGACGACTGAATTAATTTCTGCTGACCTCTTATGACCCCCATGGCCACTGTGGCAGTCATGGTCTACAGCAGTGCCAACTGTCGTGTGCTGTTCTGCTACACAGTGGTCTAGTTGATGCAGGAGAATACAGGAAGGGTCACTCAGATTTAGATCAAGGCTCTACCTATCTCAGCATCGCACTGTCTGTCCTAGGAATTGTAATGGTGGGGTTTTGATGGATTCAAAAGTAAATGCTGTCTGAGTCCAAGACATGGTGACCTGCCTATTGCATGTTCCATCCTACTTCATGTCTCACAGAGAGTCGGGGTTTAGTTCCCCTGCGTGTTAACACCTGTGTGGTGATCTTACTGCTTTTGAAACACCTTGGGATGCTGGGGCAGCAGGTGCAGCAGCTTCAGTTCCCCATATTTGTGTTGTGAACCTGAGAGATGGCAGCTTGCGTGGGGCAGCTCATGGCAGTTTTATTGCTCCTTGTCACCTCTGAGCTCTGCAGCTTCTACCTGAAAAGCTGAAGGACTCATGTTAGTCAAAGAAAACTTTGTTATAGGATATCTGAGTGGCTGTGTCTTCTCTGATCAGAAGAAAGACTTTATAAACAAGGTAAAACTGTCCCTGGAATGCTCTCACATATTTTTGTCTCTGTTTCAGACCCCAGGAAGGAGATATCTGGTGGTATTGGGTGGAGAAAGTCCTGATTTTCACGTGGGTCCTGGTGGTGTCTTTGTCTTGCCACAGTATGTTCACTTCTTGTTGTTTAAGGAACTTGGGCAACATTTTCCATAAGGTTCCCCTTGATTCATCTCTTTCTTCTGGGTACAATTTCAAAATGGAAAGATCCCAGAATTTCCTGCACATGGATTGTACAGGAAAAATGTCCCTGAGTGGGTATTAGATTCACACAAGTCCTGTTTTGTGACATAGTCACGCCTTTGCTGAGACTCAAGGGCCCCAAGTGTCCCTAAATGTCTGCTTCTTGCCTCCCTGGGGGACAGGAGTGATTTCTCCTCGTGTGCTTGAGTGGGTTTCCTCAGAGCCATGAACTGAGCTGGGGCTGCTCAGTAGTGGGCTTAATGGCCACAGGGGTCGTGGTTCTGCGTTACAGATGCTCTGACATGAGCGTGAGAGGGTCTGTATGGAAGTTGTTAGGCAGTGTTAGAATTAAAACCAACCTTGACCAGTTGGATAAAGAAAGAGTAGTCTGTTCTCCATGTCCATGAACAGGAAGAAGAGTTGAGACAGTCTTCAGAGAGGGAATCAACCTTTTCAGAGTTGGGACTGGGAAGCCCGGAGCAGACTGATGGGGCCTCTTGTGTGCTCCCAGGTCATGGAGGTCTTGTGTCACTCCATTTCCTAACACAGCTCTCAAGGACGTTGCATATTCTGCTTTGGAAAGTAGCAGCCTTGAGAGACTTCCTCAAGTCTCTCCATAACTGCATTGTTAATGAAAGATGCAACGGGAATGGAGTATCCTGTCTTCAGCCTGGTGCCCTTTCATTTCCAGATTTGATTTTACATTTCCCTCTGAGAAAGAAACTGTGAAGTGTCCCTCTGTAGGACCTCTGAAGACAACAGAAGACAGGAAGAAGGAGAAGGCAAAGGAGGAGAAGGAGAAAGAGGAGGAGGAGAAGGAGAAAGAAAAGGAGGAGAAGGAGAAAAAGGAGGAGAAGGAGAAAGAGAAGGAGAAGGAGGAAGAAGGGGGTAATAAGCAAATTGAGACCAATGGTAATGTCACATTTGACTACGGGGTTGGGGTGGGCATGGGTGCTTGTGTGTATATGTGTGTGTCCTCAAGCAGTAGGTGGTTGAAGATAAGGACAGAAAGTGGTGCCCTGGGAGGGAAGACTACATCTCTTGTTCCTTGCTGCATACAGAAAGCTCAAGTCACCTGCTATGGAATATTTCATGGCAACCAACTTTCCCCCAGAGCCCTGTACCCTGATGTATATTCCAAGCTGCTCCTTCATTTCAGAAAGCTCTGGCTTGAGCTGCCAAGGTAGAGGGGTCTACCTGTCCCACAGATCCTGTGCACTTGAAAGTGGAGAAAAGAATTGCCCTGGAGATGACTTTCAAAAGACTACTAAACTGTGCCAAAGACCTCCTAGGGAGTGAGAGAGACATCTTTAAGATCATGGTGTGAAGGGAACTGGATTGTTTTATCAGATGCTGGAGCTGATTTCCCTGTATTCGTGTTAAATAACCGCAAAGATGCTTTCTGAGTACTCTTGTACAGTTCCAGAGAGTCCTTCTACTGAATGTCTCCTGTCTCGAAGAAGGCAGTCTCAGTCTCCATCCACACTATCTGGCCCAAAGAAAGGAAAGGGGCAGAAAGGCAAAGAAAAACGGTCACCTAGCAGGTGAGCATTGTGGAGAAACGGGTAAGGGTGACTCTCTGCTCTTGGATTTCTTGTACACAGTGTCAGTGTTGTCTGTGAAGGATTGTTCAGATTTTTCACACTACTGATGTTTGTGTGAAGAACTACTCCAAGACCTGAGGAAATTTTTATCCTTCTCTTTTGATGTCTGTGAACCTCTCCTCATCTCAGTCAAAACGAAGCCACTTTTCACAGAAAAATGAAATTCAGAACATCCTTCCCCAGTAGGACAGAGTGGTGTCTGTATTCACCACTTTCTACCTTGGATTTAGTTAACTGGAAGACTCATTTAATTCCAAATCTGGTGGTTGTAGGAGGTTGTCTGGCACAGAAGGGGTGCCAGAGAGAGCTAATTGCCAACATCGCTTTTCCCCTTCCTCCTTCTCCTGCTCTGGGTGCCCCCAAAACATAGCCTTTAGTGTGTGGCCACCAGGGTGCCATTCACAGAAGGAGGCCCTCCAGGCTCTGATTGTGGCAAAAGTCACTGTTGTTCTCTTTATTCTCTCAAGACGGGGATGACACGTGGGTGTTTGTGGCTCATGTGGGTGCTACAACTCAGTGTTTTCTTCCTCCACTCATATCAGCTCACCCTCTTGGATAATTGCAGCTTTCTGCCAAGAATTCAGGAGTTGCAGGTGAAGGATGACAAGCACAAGCAAACTCTCGGCGTCAGACCTCAAACGTCACTTCCCGTTTTCAGAAGCAAGAAGAGGATGTCCCTGTCACACCAGGAAACTAGTCTTCAGGTCAGGGTCTGGATCAGCTCTGGCAAGGGCTGAAATGGGATGTGGGTGAAGGTCTTGGAGAATACTGGGCAGGGTTATTGAGGGCTAATGGTGCCCTCAGGGCCTCCAGCTGAGCCATCTTTGTGGTTCAGTGATGTGCTCTGACCTGCTCAGCCCCATTGGACCTTTTAACCTCATGGTTCCCTCTCTGAAAAACAGCCATTTCCCCGCCTCATTTACCTCGTCATGAGTGATGTCAACATAAGAGCATGGGGCCAGTGGGGAACTGATGTATCCCTGGTGCAGAAGACTGTGTTGGGGTGACTCTCATTCGTCTCATGGGGGTTTCTGAGGGTGGAACAGACCATGCTGGAGGGCTGCACAGACCCTATAGCCGCTGGCGTCTCCACTGCTGAATGTTCAAAGCACCCGAAGGAGGTGAGAAGCTTCCTAAAAATCATCCTCTGGTGCCAATGCAGACTAGGTGGTCTCATGAAACACTGACAGAGATTCCATCACACTCACCACTGCCACTGACTGGGAAAGAGAAGAGGACTGCTCCCTCCCTGACCAAAGCCATGGTGAAAAGGGACCTGAAGGGTCCACGGGAGCTACTCAGACTGAATGTGCTCACCAACCTCAACTGGAGAAACTTGAGGAGCAGCAGCAGCTGCTCAAGGTGTGAAGGACTTCGGTCCCTCAGCTCTGAGGCTGGGTATGGCATCCTCCCATTTCCCATGACCTGGCTTAGACCCTGACACCAGGCAGCCCCAAACTGCCTCCAAGTTGAAGGCAGGGAGGAGGCCGGAGAGTCTCGGCCGGAAGGTTAGAGAGACTTTTCCCTTTCTGTAGGAGCCAGCTTTCCGTGAGAGCAAACTACACCTTGCAACTCCTGAAGACTTACCACATGCGTCGGAAAGAGTGGAGCAAGAGAGTAGAGCTGAATTGGCAGAGGAATTTCGATCAGAATCAGCTAGTCTGGTAAATCTCTCCAGCTATGGATGGTGTCTCCCCATCCCTTGCAGTGCCCTTCCCTCCACAACCAGGAGGACTCAGGGGAAGAGGGTCTCTTACTGGCACCCTTGTGGGAGGGTATCAGGCTCGGAAGGATGGCACCTGGGAAGAGAAACCCTGACATATAAGGTCCAGCTGTTGAGCACTCCAGTAGGATTTCTAGATGGGACCAGAAAGTTGTGGGTGAAGGATTCCTCCAGTGTTTTCTCACTAGACACCAAGACACCTAGCCCTATGGGTCAGCGCCTTTTTGGTCCAAAGTCTTATGCTTTGCCCAACCCATCCCCAGGCTGCCTGCGCAGGGGACCTTGTCATTGCCTCAGATGCCAGGGTCTGTGTCCCATCATAGAATGCATAGAAATGGGAGAAGAAGCAGATCCTTTAATATCCAGTCTGAATGGAACCTGTAGCATTTCTGCACTCTCCTCCCTGTGCAATAACGTCAAACTGTTCCTTCTTAACACCACAGCATTGGGCGGCAGATGATTCTCAGGGATCCAAGGGAAAGGTATCTGGACTTCTGGCAGAACAGAGAACACATGAATACGATGGAGAAGTCTGCAGACATGGCCATCAGCCACCTCCCGAAGCCTGCCAGGACCTGAAGAGTGTCCAGCCCACCCCTGCATGGTCAAGTGAAGGTATGTCCATGTGGAAGCTCCCACGACTGCTCTCCGTATTGTCTCCAACTCCCACACTTCTGCACTCCAATGCTGTCCCCATCCACACTGAGACGCTGGAGAACCTGTTCCTACTGGAGAAGGTGCAGGAGGCCCTGGAGCTCCACATCCAGAGGCTGTGCCAGTAGTGGGGCTGGCCCAGAAGGTCACCAGGAGCACCCCAGGCACAGCTGTCAGCCCCAAGCAGCATTCCATATCCAGTGACACTCCTGGCACCTACGGACAGGCTGGGAGAAAACAGGTGTCAGGAGAAACCATCCTCAGCGCCAGCCCTGCTGCTCACACTGCAGGGTACAGAAGCTGGAGAGCCCCCCCCCCCATCACTGTCTCATCTATATTTCTATTAAATCTTGTCTCCATCTCTCTTCTGGGTGGCTGTCCTCCTTCTTCCAGTATGTGGAGTCAGGATGAGCTCTTGGTGCTGTGTATGTTTCCATGGGAAACATGTGGCACTGGGTGCTCCATGCTGAGCAGAGATTCCCAGGAACGCTCTGGGACTCACCATAGGGCTGATGGAGTGGGGTGAGGGACCTGATGGGCACATAAGGGCCCTGGGCTCTATACAGGGCTTGGGGCAACCAGGGACCACCCATTGCAAATCCTGTGGCACATGGAGGGATGGGGAGGAGGAGGTGGTGGGATGTTACCCAAGGGGCTGCAGGCTGCCCAGGACATGGAGCAGGGAGCTCTGACCCACACCAAGTCCAACAGCAAAAGCAGCTCTGGAGTCACCAAAGCACCTTCTTGAAGGTGTAAAGTTGGGAGTAATTTAGAGGTGTATTTTTCATCAATAATGAATACAAAGGTTGTGTTTTAACCTAGGGATGAAGAACACGGGAACCTCAACCATCCCACCCACCCTGGCAGAGTGGGATGTAGACAGGGTGGTCCCAATTCAGGGTATATGGGACCAATTTTTTGTCCCTGTTTGGGCACCTGGGACGTTTTGGGAGCCTGCAACCACCAGCAGGGGAGAGGAAGGCAGGAGCAGGACAGCTGTGGGAGCAAAAACTCCAGAGGTGAGGCTGTTTTGTCATGCCCAAGGGAGAAGAACACTGTGATGGAGAGCAAGCAAAGAGGGGATCAGACTGGCCTTGGATCCATCTCTCTTGGCCAATTTCTACCCTGGGGCCATCTTGTGCCATCTGCTCACACCTCTGTGGTGTAGACCCAGTCATAAAAACAATAGAAAATGAGGTTTCCTCTCCAAACAAGGCAGGAGCAAAAAGCTTTGAGGAAGAAAGAGTTGGCAGCACTGACACTCCATCAGCTGGGCTACCGGAGGGCAAAAATGGGATGGGGGAGAATTAAAAATGTCACAGAAGCAGTTGAAAGTGTGGGTTTGGGTGAAAACCAAGGGCTGAAAAGCAGACCTCAGTGTCAGAACAGACTCTGGAGACATGAGCTTGAAGGACAGAGACCCCAAACCAAGGAGCCCCACAAGGCTGAGCCCTCCCAGAAGCTGTCCTGGGATCCCCATGCCAGAGCAATGCTGCAGGGAGGGATTTCTCTGCAGAGACTGTGGTCAGCCAGGGAGGTGACAGTGGGGTCTGGGGACATTGGATGAAGGGCCCTGGGGACATCCTAGGCTACCTGGACCTCCCTGTCCAGGGCCTTCCCACAGCATTCCTCAGTTCCCTGTGGAGATCCTCATGCCATTTGTTGTATTTTAAACTCAGTTGCCACAAACTTGTTATATTGTGCACTTACAATGCCATAAAATTACTTAATTACACATCTCTTGTATAACTTATACTTAGCTGAAAGTATTATAAGCCTAAATTTGCTGTATTATAACGTGACACTCGCCCTCGCTGCATGATGGCCCCATGTCGGGGTATCCCCTCAACAGAGTTGTCCTTTGCAGCACGCTCAGTCTCCAGGTACCATCCCAGCATTGCCAGAATTTTGCACAATTTAGGGCCCCTTTCCAGATTGCTGAGGCTCCAAGCAGCAGCATCCAAGTTCATTTGTAGCCGCCTTAATAAAATAGCGGGGTTTTGTTCCCCAGGCCATGCGGGGTTCCCCATGCCAGGAGAAGGGATGGTGCAGGTGTTTTCCTCCCGTGGTCCTGGTGTGTGGCAGGATGTCTTCTGCTGTGATCGTATAGTGGTCAGTACTCTGCGTTGTGGCCGCAGCAACCTCGGTTCGAATCCGAGTCACAGCAACAGCTTTTGCTGCTGCACAAGAAAGTCAGATTGAAGGGAGGCATCTGCAAAGAGGGTGGTTTGCAAAGGTGCCATGCCCCAAGAGGCAGCAACAAGCTCTGCTGTGCTTTCTGCTCCTAAAAGTAACTGGATTCACACCTACAATGATTTCCCGACATGTAGTCACTGTGCAGGGTCTCTCCGGTGGGGCTGCAGTGACGTGTCTGGGAAAGCACTCCAGCTTCACGATTTTTCAGGCAAAGCTTGAGAATTTAGAAGAAATCACCTGGCTTCCCACTTTTCCCTCACCCTTCCTCCCATTTCTGCAGAAAAAGAGACCAGAAGATGCTGTGGCAGCCCCGCAGAGTGAGAAGCAGTGGGAGGCAGCAGCTTGATGTCCCAGGCTCAGCGCTAACGAGCCAAGAGGTCCCTCCTGCCCTGCAGGGTAGGAAGGCTCTGCCACAGCCACCACCTGAAGAAGAAGGACGATCAGGTTGATGAAGCCCCACTGTCAGCGCTCCTAGCTCCTGGGGAACGGGGTTTTGGCTGCAGCACCTCCAGAGGAAAAACCCATCAGCGTTGAGGAATGACCCTGACACACTGCAGGCTTGGGCACCAGAGGTCTCCTGGGCACCAAGCAGGTGGAGATCCCTGGGGTGGACCGAGAGGTGCTTCTGCTTGAGGAAGCGTTTTAAACTGTTGCCTTTACTCTTCAGGAGCCCCCAAACCGTGGAGACACCCTATTTACTTGGTCTTGGTGCCCCCTTCTGACAGTATTGCAGAACTCACTCTGGACGGCAGCTTTCAAAATAGAAATTACAACCAGCTGCGTAAAATGTCACAGGGGTCGTCCTCGGGGCTCAGCTGGTGGAGAAAACACTATCCAAGCAGCGGGGTCTCAATTTATTCACCACCACAGGGGCAACTGGGGGTGGCAGAGGCTGTCAGAGCCCAGGCTCAGGTGTCTGCAGGGTTTGTGCATGGGAAGGGGAGAGGGAGGATTTTTGTCGCATAAAATAAATTATTTTTCTCTTACCTTATCCGTAGCAGGAAATGGAGAGCAAAGTTCATTATATATTTACCTTTAGGAGTTGCAGCTTATAGGGCACAACTTGCACAACTTCACACTCCTCTGATCTTCATTGACTCTTTTACTGAACATACATATTTCTTACCCAGAGAAAGCTCCAAAAGCATTTTCCCTTCTAAAGATGACACAGGAGGAAGAGAACACAAACATCTAGATAGGTTGTCCTTTAGCAGCAGGAGTACCTGTCCCGCTTTTGTGCAGCTGAGAAGCAGAAACACAAGGAAATACACAACTTTTCCATAGTTTTTGTTTGTTTGGTTTTGTTTTTTAAATTCCCCAGAATGTCACTTTGGGGTATACAGACACTAAGTTTATCTGAAGAAGAATTTACTGTGCTTGAGTAACTGATGTATGTTCAGATTAAAAAAAAAAAAAAAGTCAAAATCCCAAAGGGGATATTTTCCACCCAAAATTACTCATATTTCTGTTAGACGGGTTCCTAGTTTGTAAAAATATCCCGAAGTGTATACACATGTACACAGTGCAATCAGGGCTTGGCTGAAGCAGTGTGGTGGCCCCATGGGTGGCTTCAACCCCTGCTCTCACAGGAACCATCTTCCCTTGAAACAACACAGAGCTCTGCTTTGGCTGGGATGGGTTTGGGATGACCAGCAAGAGAAATATAGGATGGTTGAGGTTGGAGGCATCTCTGAAGGTCGTATGGTCGCAGGGTCACCCAGAGCTGGTTGCCTAGGACTGTGTTCAGATGACTGCTGAACACCTCCACAGATGGAGACTCCATAACCTCCCTGGGCAACCTGTGCCAGTTGTTTGGTCACCCTCACAGTGAAGAAGTGTCTCCTGATATTAAGACAGAACCTCCTGTGTTCCATTTTGTGCCCATTGCCTCTGGTCTTGGCACTGGGCACCACTGAGAAGAGCCTAACTTCCCACCTGGGAGAGATACCCCAAACCTTCCATTATCCTCATGGAGATCATGAAAAAGGAGGTGCTAGCAGAGAGAGTTGGTGTAGGCACTCCACACCTTCATCCCAACCTCAACAGTCCCCAAAGGGATGGTGCTGTTTCTGCTCACAGGCTTCTAAAGTATAAACACTTTGCCTGAACAGGGGCTTGAACCCTGGACCCTCAGATTAAAAGTCTGATGCTCTACCAACTGAGCTATCCAGGCTCCTGTTTTGGGGTTTTGGGGGTGTCTCAGACAGATAGCAAGAACCCTACTTCACTGTGGCACCAGGGGGACAAGGTGGGGACTCACATTGACTCTCCCACCCCACACTGCCCTGGTGGGGCTGCCAGTACATGCCAGGCTCAGCACCCAGCTCTTGGCCATGGGCTGGCCCAGCCACCCACCAGGGACGGATCCTGGCACAGGGACATGCCACGGCAGAGTGTCAGTGCCACAGGGATGTGCTGGCGGGGAGGGCAAGCAGGGGTGGCTGTAAAACCCCTGCATCTCTGCCCACAGCCCCCACCCCATGCTGGCAGCACTGCTGGGCTCAATATACTGGGCTGAAAGCCAAGAGAAGTGATTTTAAGGATAAAAGTTTAATTATGCCATGATAAGCCTTGGGGTAAGTAGACACCCCCCAGGTGAGGGACTGCAAGACAGACAGCCTGACAAAGGCAGAGGACATGGCAAGACTCAGGACAAGCAGGGATTTCTGATCTCTCTTGTTCATGTTCCCAGGGTGTCCTTAGGTTTCTGTCTGCCAAGAAGAGCATGATGGAGATGCATCCCCAGATCCTTCTTCTCCTGAACCCCATGTGCTCTTCTGGTGAACCGAGCCCAGCCCAAGGGTGACATCCCTGAAATGGGATGAGGACTCCCCACATCCCAGATCCAACCCCTCTGTCTCCTCTATCAGTTTGTTCTGCACTCACTCAGTGTCACAGGGGGGCTGAGATGTTTGGGGTCCACCTGGCCACGTCAGTAGCCCCAGTTCCCCCCGGCAAGGGCAGGAGGAGCAAAGAGGTGCTGTGTCCACCCAGGCAGGGAGCAAGCAGCGCTGTGCAGCCCCGTGGGGTTATCCCAGGAGTTGGGTGCAGGGGAACGTGTGGGGCAGCCACATCCCCAGCACACAGCAGAAGGGCACCAAGGTGCCGGGCATCTGCTGAGATTACATTCCCACTCTGCCGGCTCCCACGGGCAGGGCTCTTGGTGTGCAGAGAGGCCCGGGGCACTGCAGGGCATGGCATGTCCCCAAGGCCAGTCCTTCGTCCCTCCCCGTCCCTCCTCCCCACCACGGCCAGCCCCTTGCAGCTCTCCCCTCCCCTGCAGCCCGGGTGCCTCTTTGGCTGGACTTGCGTAAAAAATATAAAAGGCTGTTTTGCTTGGAGACGTCCGGAGGATCCTGGCTGAGCTTGCCATGGGGAGCAGCAGCACCGGGGTTGTGTTGCTGACGCTGTTGCTGCTCCTGCAGCCCACGTCCCAGTTCTGGCTCTTCAATGTCCTCTTTCCACCCACCAGCACCCCAGAAGCTCCCCCGACCAACAGCACGCCGCCTGTGGTACTCGGTAAGGTGACGCCAGCACTGGCACCGTGCAGGGTATGGGTGGGTCCCCCAGGTGCCGTGCTGCTGGCACCTCGGTGTCCCTTGGCTGAGGTGGCCCTTTGCAGTCTGCAGTTGGAGCCATCAACCCAGGGGTGACACACGGCTCCCAGGTTCCCTCCCATCAACCAGGTTGGGGATACAGGGCTGGTGATGCTTGGCCACAGCTGTTCAGAACTGGGGGGGACAGGCTGGGCACCCCAGAAAGCAAATGGGGTTCTAATATCTCACAGTTGGCACAGAGGGTGTTTTAGGGCTTACTCGGTTCAGGGGGTGCTCAGCTGGCAGAGGGACAGGGGCTGCAGAGCATCCTCGTCTGCCTCTTCCCATGGCTGCTGCTTGCGGTGCCATGGGCCAGCGCTTAACACCCCTTCCTTGGTCCCCCAAAGCCCACCCTGTCCTGTGTCTTCTGCCACTCCCTGGTGATGGTTAAGTCATCCTCTGCTGCTGCAGTGGGGCGTCCTTCTCACATCCCACCAAACATCTGCCCTGCCTGGGGGATGGCACAGAGGAGAGAGAGAGCCTTTGGCAGAGGTGCTCAGGGCAGTGAAAGGAGAGGTTGGGGCATCATCTCATGGAGGTGGAAGCAGCAACCACCATCCTGGATGGCTCCTATGTTCATTTGTCCCCGTGCCATTACTGGGGACTCAAGCTGGGGGTTTGCCATGGGACCTCTGCTGAGCAGAGCTGGGTTTTTTCTCCTTTTTTTTCTTCTCCTTTTTTTTTTTTTTTTAATTAAGCCATTTCCCCTTTAAAAAGAGAAGAGGAAAAGCAGAACATCCCTGTTGCAATGCCAAGGGCTGATCCCATCAACTCCCTCCCCCGAGGCATCAAAGAGCAGGGGACAAGTCTAGAGCTGTAGTGCCCTGTGGCAGGTCCTGCTTGGCCATGCTGGTGACCAGAAGGCCCAAGTGGCTGTCACTGGGTGCCTTTTCTCAGGATGACCTGTAATGGTTGGAGCATCTCCCCATGCCCCAGTACCAGCCTCAGCCCCTGTCCCACACTCAGACGGGTCCGGCTGTCCCATGTGCCGCTCAGCATCTGCATGTAGCCCATCCCCTTGGGCCGGGCGTTCTGGAAACCCCCAGTGCCCTTGGGACACCGATAACCCCTCTGCCTCCACAGGAACTCCCTTAATAATTACCTAATGTCCTCTGGAAAAGGAGGCAGAGCTCAGGGCTGTGTGCCGGGGCTGTTGGTTGTGCCGCGGGGTCCAGCCAGGCACTAGCACTCTCAGCTGCCCTGGCACCCCTAGGAGCCATCAGAGCAGCCAATGGTCCCACTCTTCTTGTCGGCTGGGGAGGTCATCTCTGCCCACTCTGTGGCTGGGTCCACTGGTCTGATCCTCAATAAGGTGCTTTGAAGGCAGGATTAGACACTCCCTGTATCCTTGGGGAGATGGCACAGAGGTGAGGAAGCTGTGAAGCAGGTTGAGGGAGGCAACCACTACACTCCCTTCACCTCTTGCATGGGATGAGGCTTTTGGAGTATACAGCTGTGACCCTGCCATGCTGCAGGAGCTGGTGCTGTGGTGGGTGGGATGGGGGTATGCAATGTATGCAATGGGGACAGTGCTGTGGCTCCCCCAAATGCCATGGACCCCAGGGTGCAGGGACACCTGTGGTTGGTGTGGACCAGGAAAAACGGGGTCATCCTTCTCAGGTCAAAAGTGCTCCTCACGTGCATCCTTCATCCCCTGCCCCAGGCAGTGTGGCTCCCACCCTGCTGTGCTTGTGGGGTCCCACAGCCACAGCAGAGCCCATCTCCGGGTCCCAGAGCAGCACAGGTTCCTATAGGGACTTCAGGACACAACACAGCTCGTGGTGTCCTTGAGGGAAGCAGCTTATGTGTGACATGTGACAAGCCACATAGTAGATAGTGCCTGCAGTGGCACTAAAGGTCCACGTTGTCCCCATTCATGCACCTCAAGCCAGTCCCTGGACTCACTGGGGCCACGGGGTTCATCACCCAGTGCTCCCATCCCACCACTCTCACAGCCACTGTCCCCTGCAGTCTCTTCACCTCTTGTCCTCGCCTTTGCGGTCAGCATTGGCACCAGGAGCTGGCATTTCCTGCGCACTAGCTGGGAATGCTCTCCCCAGCATCTGCCCCTGGCACAGGCACACATACCAGGGTGACACTGGGATGAGTGTCCCATCCCTGCCAGAAATCCCAGAGGATGGCTACCCTCCATCACAGGAGCCCAGGTCACACGTGACAGACAGTGAAATTGCTTAAAACCACGCTGTGTTTACTGTACAAACTATTTGCACTGAATTCTCACGGGGTACGGTTCTGCTCAGCTCCAAGTCATTTCAGAGACCTTGTTGAGTGTGTGCTGGGGGTTTAAAGTTCAGGAAAACAGTACACGGGCCTTGGGTGCCAGCACTGGGGTGACTTTCATCTCCTGGGGACTCTGTGCATCCCTGAGCTGTCCTGCCACCCCAGGACAAGGTGTTGGGGTGCAGTAGAGCTGGGGGCAGCCCTGAGCAGCACTGACTCTTTTCCCCAGGCTGCAGCCAGGCGGGGTGGAAACCCAGCCAGGCAGGGGGAATAATCTGGGATGCTTCGTGCTGGTGGGGATGAGCAGGTTTGGGCTGAGGGTGGCACCTCTGGGGATCACCCTGTGGAAAAGGCAGCTTGGGGATCCCTGAGGATGCATTCGTATCTCTGCTTCCATGCTCACCTTGCATCTCAGCTCCCAGGCTCTTACTCCTGAATGGAGCAGGCTGTTCTCCAGGGATGCTCTTCTAGCAGGTCCCCCAGTGTCACTAACCCCAGGGGAGCCCTGCTTGAGGGGCTGGAAGAAGCCCTGGGCCAGTGGGATGGGGTCTGTAACTGGCTCTGCTCTCCCTCTGTGGTGCCACCAGTGCCTGGTTGCCTCGGGAACCAGCTGGAAGCAAAGCTGGACAAGCCGGATGTGGTGAACTGGATGTGCTACCGCAAAACAGAGGACTATTTCACCATCTGGCTCAACCTCAACACCTTCCTGCCAGTGGGAGTTGACTGCTGGATCGATAACACGAGGTACCGCTCACACCAGGAGCTCCCCAGGGAAATGACCTACCAGGGATCTCCCTCCCCCTCTCCTCCCCACCGGCCATGACCCAGCACACGTGGAAAACCATGGGAACACCAGGGAACTGTTTGGGAACACATTCCTGGATGGTTCCCATTCTGAGTGCCCATCCTTTTCCCGTGTCCCTGCCATGTGGTCGTGCCAGCCAGCCTGTCCTCAGCACCCACTGGAGAAGCTGCCACCCTGCCAAGGGCAGCAGGACGAGGGGACTGCCACAGCCCATCAGAGCCTCCTGCCCTCAGATGCCGGGTGATGCTGGCTTGGCACCAGTCCACCTCCTCACCCACACAAGCCTTAGAAACAGCCACCAAGATCCAGGCTGCCGCTCTGTGATCTCCATCTCATCCCCTGGGGACATGGCTCTTCTCCCACTTTCTGCCCTGTCCCCGCAGGGTAGTTTACAACCGAACTTCTCGGAAAATGTCCAATGCCCCCGGGGTGCACATCCGCGTGCCTGGCTTCGGCAAGACCTATTCTGTGGAATACCTGGATCAGAGCAAGCTGGCAGGTGAGAGGAGAAGAGGGGTGGGATGTCCAGGTAGCCCACGGGCTCCCTGCAAGTGGAGAGGGGTTCCCATGTCTCCAGGGGAAACCGGTTCTGTGGAGAGCCCAGGTCACCTGTGAGTGAAGGACGTTGACCTCAGGGACACGCTCCCTTTGAGTGTCAGCAGGAACCACCCTATCCTTGACCCCAGCACATATGGGATACATGGAGATGTTACCTCTGGCTGGACCCACCAAGTGACAGGGCTTACCACAGGACATTGTGACCATGATCAGGACCAGCGTGGAAAACAGTTGACAGGAGAAGACCACAGACCTAATTCCTGCCTGTTTTCTCTGCCCATAGGTTACCTGCACACCCTGGTGCAGAACCTGGTGAACAACGGCTACGTGAGGGATCAGACAGTTCGTGCAGCCCCCTACGACTGGAGGGTTGGGCCCCGTAAGTTTGGGGTTTGTGGCCAGGCCACCACACAGGGAGGGAAGCAGGATGGCTCTCATGGGGTGGGTGAGCCAGCTGATGTAGAGGAACCCCTCGACAGGGACAGTTGCCCATGTTGGTGGTCACTCAGCCATTCATGGTGCTCTCAAGTGAATGCATGGTGGTTCTTGTGGCCTCTGCACCCACAGCTCTCTCTGGTCAGGGCTCCTAGAGTCAGCCCTGGAGCTCTGTGCCCATGAGTGAGATGGCCAAGACCTGGTGTCCCTCTTGTCCACAGAGGAGCAGCCCGAATATTTCCAGAACCTGAAGGCACTGATCGAGGAGATGCACAATGAGTACCAGCGGGGCGTCTTCCTCATCGGGCACAGCATGGGCAACCTGAATGTCCTCTACTTCTTGCTACAGCAGACACAAGCCTGGAAAGATCAGTACATTGGGGGTTTCATCTCCCTGGGTGCTCCCTGGGGAGGAGCCGTCAAGCCCCTGCGTGTCCTGGCGTCTGGTGGGTGACCTCTTGTGTGCAGCCACCTCTTTGCTTTCTCTCCCTCCTGCAGAAACGGAAGGGTGGTGGTGGGCAGGGACAGGGCGTGGTGGTGGAAGAGGTGGGGGACAGACAAACAAGGGGTCTGTGGGGGCAGCTCTCATGCTCTGGTGCTGATGCTGCTACATCCCGCTGCAGACGGTGGTGCAGAAGGCACCATGGACGTTCCTGCCACAGCCCCAGCAGAAGGAGAGTGACCCAGAACATGCTCTGGTTTCCATGATTGGGGTTGGTGGGCTTGTGTGTCTGGAAAACTGCTACCAGGAAAGTCCACCTGCAGCCTGGCCATCCCCCTTCCTCCACACCAGCTCTCATCAGACAGCCTGCAGCACAGCCTGCACCATGCCCAGGGTTGACTCCTGGGCTAGGGTGCACCTGGAAAGCTGCAACACCCATACTGGACTAGAAAAGGGCTCAGCCAAAAATCTTGGGGCCAGGGAAGAGGTTTGGAGCATGCTCACCCCCTTCTCACTGCCTCTCCAGACACCTGCATCACCTCCATCCATGCAGGCTGCTGGACCTTTACTCCGAACCACACAGCCCTTCTGCAGCAGAGGACGTGAAGGCCACCCAAGGGACACTCATGCTCCCCTGCGCCACTTGCTTGGATGTGTCTACATCTAAAAGCCCATCCCCCATAAACTCTGTGGTCTTCAGGCTTTAATCTCCTTTCATCCAAGTTCCTCTTTAGTCTCTTTGCAGTCCAGAAAGCCACAGTCACTTGCCTAATGCTGACAGCCCAGAATATCTACAAGTCACAAGCTGAGCCTCCAAAAATGCATGGAATTAAAATCATGTGCTTAAAGAGTTTAACAGCTGGCCCCTTACATCATCACCCTTAGGTCACCTCCTCTTATTTTTCTCTGTTGCTACAAGGGCCAGAGACATTTTTAAGGTAACCTGAGGTCATTGTATGGTCTTAGGACTCCAGAAAGACCAAAAATGCCAAGGCTTGCAGGAAACATGTGGGTTGGCCACCCAATATCAGCCCCCTCAGTGGGCTCAGCTCCCTCCTGTCCCTGCAGGGTGTGGAGGTGCTGGGGTTGCAGAGAAAGTCCAGGGCTGGGTTGGTCAGGACCATCACACATCCAGGTTTGTCCACACTCATCCCTTCTAGCAGCTAGAGATGTGATACTGAAGAGAAGAGTTTGGAAGGTTGCTCTGGATATCTGCAGCCAAAGGGGTGAGGAGAAGATGTGGGCAGGGCAGGGGTGAGCAGAGAAAGATGTGAGGTGGAACCAAACCCCAGGAACAGCTGGGAGCCACTGCTGGACAGGCTGATCCCAGTGCAGCCACTCAAGGGGCACCGCTTACGAGGGTACATTTTGGTGCTGTTTCTGATGACCGCCTGTGTGTCCTGCAGGTGACAATCAGGGTATCCCACTCATGTCCAACATCAAGCTCCGTGAAGAGCAGCGCATGACCACCACCAGCCCCTGGATGTTCCCAACAAGCCTGGCCTGGCCCGAGACCCATGTGTTCATCTCCACACCCTCCTACAATTACACCTACCGGGACTACCAGCGCTTCTTCACTGACGTCAACTTGGAGGATGGCTGGTACATGTGGGAGGACATGAAGGACTTGCTGAAGGACTTACCCCCTCCTGGAGTGGACACATATTGCCTCTATGGCACGGGTTACCCCACTGTGGAGACTTACATATATGATGAGCGTTTCCCTTATGAGGACCCCGTGGACATGATTTATGGTGATGGGGACGACACTGTCAGCACACGCAGTTCAGAGTTGTGCAAGCGATGGCGCAATCAGCAAAAGCAAAAGGTGCATGTCCAGGAGCTGCGAGGCATCGATCACCTCAACATGGTCTTCAGCAACATGACGCTCAGTTCCATCAACGAAATCCTGCTGGGGAGCCCACAGGAGCAGCGGGAGCTGCAGCAGATAAGATCCAGACCAGAGGCAGGGAAGCGGGGAAAGACCCTACCTGGACGGAAAGTCCTTAGGGAGCCCAAAAAGAACTGAAAGGAATGAGGGCCACCTTCCCTCCATGCTGGTATCCACAAAAAACTGCCATGAAGGACCTGAAGCTGAGTATGGAAGGAAAAGGAGCAAGAGCTCAGGTGGATGGGCTGGCACCCACTTCCACTCTGCTTGTTTATTCTTTCGGGAACAGCAATTAATTATACTTCAGAGGCTTGTCACTTCCCACTAGCGGGTGGATAATTAACCGTGCTGCTAGCTCATTAACATCACACTTGCAAATTCCAGCATACATGCAAGCCCTCCTTGCTAGTAAGCCATGTTTAGGCACGTGTTTAGGCTGCGGAGGCTGCGGTGCTGTAGCCTCTGCCCACTTGGGACAGAGAAACTTGTGGAATGAGTGCAGGCTCTTACTTATCGGGGTGCTCATGGGGGTGGCATGGGAATGGTATAGCAGGTATGGCTTGCAAGAACACTTCTGCCAGACACCAGCATGCAGGCAGCAAGTGAGGCTCCCTGGGCAAGACCAACTAGAAATCAGCAGATTTACAAAATAATAAACACACTTTGCTTCTGAGTGCTGAGCCTGTCTTGTCCCTGCGCAAAGGATCAGTAAAACCAGCCCTAACTAAAAACTGAGGTCCCAGCTGCACCCCAGGAGCCAAGGCTTTGGGAAAAGCCACATGCTTGGTGGTGCAACTGAGGTTGGCAATGCAACTGGAGTTGGCAATGTAACTGGAGCTGGCGATGTGACTGGTGCTGGCAACACCATTAGTGTGACAATGTTGTTGGTGTTGGTGACACAACCAGGGTGGCAATGCAGCTGGTGCTGGTGACACAACTGAGCCTGGTGATGCAGTCAGCTCGGCAGTGCAACTGCCTTGGTGATGCAACTGGGGCTGGCAAAGCAACTGGGATGGCAATGCAATCGGGTTTGGCACTGCACCTGGGACTGGCTACACAACCAGGATCAGTGGCACAGCTGGGGTTAGTGATGCATCTGAAGCAGCAATGCAACCAGGGCTGGTAATGGAGCAGGGGCTGGTGATGCAAATGAGATTCGCGATGCAACCGGGGCTGGTGATGTAACTGGGACCGCAGATGCGAGCGCGGCTGGGGATGCAACCGGGGACGCCGACACAGGCCGGGGTGCCCCGAGCCGCCGTTACGGATCGCTCCGCTCCGCCCCCGCCGCTCCGCACCGCCGGCAAGACACGGTCGCCGCGGGGCGGGGCGCAACGCAACCGCCGGAGAAAAGGGCGGGGCTATCCCTAAACGCTCCTCTCCCATTGGCTCTGGCTCGCAGGGCGCGGCACCGATTGGCGGGGGGCGGCGCGTGCCCGGGGCCGGTAGCGCGGGGGTCGCCCCGGCGCAGCGCTGGAGGCCATGGTGCTGGACCCGGGGGCGGCCGGGGCGCTGGGGGCCAGCGCCGCTCCGCGCCTGCCCCACCGCCATGGCCCGCCGCTCTGCTCCTGCCCGTCCCCACCGACACCGGGACCCGCGCCGCGTTGCCCGCGGGGAACCCGGCGCCTGTCGGAAACCGGCGCCGGGATGCGGCGGAGCGAGAGCGCGGGGGGGCGCGGGGGGATGCGCGCCGCCGCCTCCCTGCCCCACATCGCGCGGGGGCGAGGGGGGGACGAGGGCGGCGGCGGGCGGCGGAGCCCCTGCCTGCTCGTGGCGCTACGGCCCCGGAACGTGGAGGCGGAAAGGGAGCGGTTCTTCCGCGCCAGCTTCGCCTACGACCCGCAGTTCGAGTACGCCGAGCCGGTGCCCGCCGCCGTTCTGGATAAGTACGGAGCCGCCTCCGATCGCTTCGTTGCTCAGGTGAGGCGGGGCCGGTGGGTCACGCGCTGCCCGCTCCTGGGTGTGGCCGCCTGCCCGCGCGGGGGACGGGCAGCGGCCGGTGCTGTGATTGATTCCGCTGCCGGTACCGCTGCCTGCTGCGCTCGGGCGAGGGATGCGCGTCAGGGCGGTTCTCGAAAGGATGCCCGGCCTGGGAGGAGGCGGAGCTGGGGGACCTCAGTCCACCCGCTCCCCACCTTCCTCCCAGCCCGTGAGGACAATAACGCTGCGAAAGTGTGGGTGTCGTCACGTGGGACAGTGTCACCGGCTTGGTGTCCCAGGGGTGTACCATGGTGGGACCGTTCCCTGGTCGGGCCAGCCAGGAGCTGGTCCATGTTCCACATGAAGCCCCCTGGCCTATTTTCCATCTCGACTTCTGCTGCTGGGCTACTCTTGCTCCACTCGACATCTTTTGTATTCTGCCTTCAGCGCCCTCACCCTGTTCTTTCTTAAATTCGTTAGTTTCCTGGTCTACTCACAGGATCAGTACGTGGTTGATGTGGGCGATGGTCATACTGGTGCTGGGTGATGCTTCCAGCCTCAGGCTGCCACTTGCTCACAGATGCACAGCGGTGGGTGGGAGCTGGTGCTTGATCAGGGCCACCTTACTGTGATTTTTTTTTGCACCTGTTGCTGTAGAAATAGCAGACGAGGAGCCGAAGTGAGTGGGTGGCAGCATGGGAAATGGACATTAGTCTGAATGTGCTGGTGGTTAAGTCTGGCTTGTTTTCTGGGAGGCCTAAAGGTTGTCTGGTGCGGCAGCATCCTTAACCATCAGCTAATGTGGTCAGTAATTATAATAGTTGGTGTAGGCTGTGCTTAAGGAGTTGGTATTATTTTACTTAACTGTTTCCATCACTCATATGCTACTGCCATATTCCCAACTTGCTCTCTGCCACGGGTAATAGCGATGTGTGGAGGGCAGTGAACAAACAGCACCTGGCTACTTGAACAGGAGGAAACAGTCAGGAGCTGTCTGATGCTCTGCCTGCAAACGAGCCTTTCCTGGGCACAGGCAGAGCCTGGCAGGGCCGGAATGTTCTGACCCTTTGCTCTGGGTTTGGAGCCAGGAGGCCGGTGATTCCCCAAAACCGGTTTGCTCCTCAGGTTGAGCATCCCGCCTCTGGCAAGAGCATCCTTTGTGCCACAGGGACCCTTTTAGCTGTGTCTGAGGCAGCAGATGAAAAACTCACAATAAATTCAGATGTGCACGCCAGAGGCGTCTCTTCCTAGTTGGGAGCTTCCATATGGTATTTCAAATAACAGCTTCTTCGCCAACTTACTGTTCTTTGAATGTTTACTTATTCTTGCATTACTTCCTATATCTCTGCATGAATTATTATCCAGATGATTCAGGCTCTTTCTGTAAACAGCTTTTTGAGCAGTTAGTCATTTCCAGTGCATGCCGTACCTCTGCCCCAGATAAACTGGTGCCAGCAATGCTGTTGCAGGGGAGACTGTCTGACCTCTGGAAGGACCTTGCTGGCTTTTCAATGTTTTCTTTCCACATTTAAGTGTGTGTCATTCTCCGAATAATGCGCTAGAATGAGTTGTTCAGAGCTGTTTCCCCACTTGCTTTCTCCTTTGGCACAGTTGGCTTACAATATAGTAAAAAATGAATAATTGAGATGATTTTTTTTCTGTGCATTATTTTGAATGAATGAAATTAAGTGTTCGCAAGCAGTGTGAATCATCTCATCCTGGATCCTAAAACCGTTTGCAAGTGTTGAGTGCTTCTGCCAGTGTTTCCTAGCTCTTCAGTGACAGTGCGATGGGATGGAATTTGTGTCACTGTTCGTTTTCTTGTGCCCTGCAGTAACCTCCTTCCAGTCTCTTTTGTTTTGTGAAACTTTTTCCTTGCCAACTAACTATTAACGATAAACTGGTTTTATTTTAAAAGCATGCATTAATCATGGAGATATTTTGCTAAGCCAGCATCCTTGGACAAGAGCAGAGAAACCAACACGAGCTCCCCACTTCCAGTTTGCTGCTCCACCAGCTGCTCTCCACATGCTTGGGGGCTTTTTAAATTTTTTTTAGTATAAAATTAACTAAAGGATTCTTCTAGCCCTATGGAGGCTCATCACACTGATCATGTCCCCTATTTGTTAAGGGAACATCTTGCGGAGCTGGGGCTGGAGGATTTGTTATCCCTCTGCATATGGTGGGTGCATGATTTCAGGCTGCTCGGGGATGCTCAGCAGCCTCTCAGGAAACTGAACTTGGTATCTTAGGAATTTCGCTCGCCGGGACATGTGCTGGAGGTCATCAGGGAGCGTGTCCTTTGCTCATCCCACTCCTGGGCACCAGCTGTGCTGGGTTTTTCTTGGCTCAGTGCTTTAGGTCCCCTGGGAGGAGAGAGCAAGTGGCTGAGCAGAGGTGAGAGGAAGAAATGGTCCATTTTCTGCCCCTGTCAGCAGGAGGTACCTTGTGGCACTGCAAAAACGATCCTGATTGTTCAGCAAACAAAACAAAAAACCCAAACAAAACAAACAAACAAACAAAGACAGCGAAAAACCTCCCAAAAAACAACAACACAAAAAACCCGCGCAGCTTCTCCTGGGAAGACACGGTGCGTTACATATCCATCTGTCCTGGTGGCCACCTCCAGCTGGCTCAGTCCCCTTGTTCTTTTAAATATCACAAAACCATGTCTTGCTTTACCAGTGATTATGTCTGCTGGGTTTTCTTTGAGGATGTGTTTGTAAGTGGGAAGGGTGTCAGCACTCGTGTTTCTTTTCTGCGTGCAACAGGCGATCCGGATCATTCGTACCGTCCTGGAGAAGTACGGGACCTACGAGAGCTTCGAAGTCGCCACGGGCGGGAGGCTGCTGAGCAAGTGCCAGATCTGGTCTGTGATCCGAAAGTACATGCAGAAGGAAGGCTGCGTGGGAGAGGTAATCCATGTCCTTGTTTTATCTCTTGTAAAATACAGCTGCAAAATATTTATTTTCTGATAAAAAGGACTCAGATAAGAACTGTTTTGGGTACAAATAAGAAACTTTACTACTCTGCGCCATGGTCTCCTTTCATCTCTGGTTTGGCTGTGCTTGCTGTGTCCCAGCGTTAGGATGTGAGTGCTGGTTCCTCACCAATTTCCCTTGTGTTTTTTCAGTGTATATCTCCTTTTTATGCTTGAGAGAAAGAGAAGAGCTGCTGCTTGTCCATGTGGTCATACAGGGAGCCTTTTGCTGTGTACATATTCAGTTCCTGCTGTTAGCCATGGTATGGCAGATGTCTCCAACAGCTGCCTGTGCTCATATGTCCAAAGGCAAAGTGGAGGGCAGAGATTTGCTGCTGTCCCGTGGGATGTGCCGGGTTATGGCGCTTTGAAACTCCAAGCTCTGGTTTTAAGGCTGGGAAATATGTGGTTAAGCTACGATGACAGCAATGGGGGATGGAGGTGGGGGGAGCTCATAATCTCTTAATCTTAATCCCTCTGTGCCCCGAACAGCACCTGGTGTGGGATGTCCCACACCTTTGGTTAAGGGGATTTTTTTTTCCTCTTCATGCCAGCAATGTGTGGGCAAAACGCTTCTACCATCCTGGGTGCAAGCGGTGAGAAAGATTTCTGGACCTGGCTTTGGGATTTTTGGCTCACGGGGCTGGCTCCGGCTGTGGGCTGCAGAGCAGGTGGCCACGCAGCGCTGGGGGAGCTTCCTCGCTGCTGCCTCTTGGCAAGACGATTTTTCTTAGCTCTGATTTTTCACCTCCATCCCCAAACAGGGATATTCACAAGCATTTTCCTGAAGCATCAGCTTGCTCAGTGGTACCCAGCAGATTTTGTGCCTGCAGGAGCAACCGGTTCCCTCAGATCCTGCCTGGGCAGGCGACGTTCCTGCTTTGGTTTGCCATGATCCCTCCCAAGGGAGTCCCTAGGATGTGGATTTGGCACTTTGCTCCTCCTAAGCCTTTGCTTGGGTCAGAAAGGATCTCTGCAGAGCTCTTGCTATAATTTAGCTTCCTTTTAGTACCCAGAACCAGTCCCAATACCCAGTGGAGCAGCTGGCCCATCACACTTACAGGCACACACTTAGGGCTTGCTGGTTGTGGTCTATCTCTTGATTTTTTATTAATTCATTAAATTCAATTATTTTTCTCTTCTCTGTTAATCTAAACCGGAATTGAGCTCTGGCTGGGCAGAAAGCCATCTTTTTTCTTACATATTGGCATACAACTGGCTTTCTTCCAGCCCTGGGCAGTTTTTCCCCTTTGCTCAAGGGAACGCAGGGTTCAGCAATTATGTTTACACATCCGAGTGTGAGATACATAGCTCTTTTAGATAAAACTTTTGATAAGCGCTTTTAAAAGCATTTGTTTGTTTGTTGCCACCTGCTACAATGATGTCAGCAAAGCTTGTTCCACGTACAGGACAAAAAACATGCTGAAACTTCTGCATTGCTGATAATACAACAACAACCTGTTGGGGAAGTGGGTGGTTTCAGACGTGTGTCTCTCTGCCTGCGCCTGTATCTGCAATTCCTGACTTTCACCCGCTGTGCCCTGTCTGTGCTGCTGTGCCGTTTGTTTCCCTGTTATGTATTAATTGTGATGGCTTTCCTAAAACAAACAAGCAAGCAAGCAAACAAAAAAAGATTAAAAAAGGAAGAAACTGTGCCGCAGAGGGTCGTGTTAGCCAGGAGACCGACGCGTCGACGTGGCAGCCGCCTGTGCTGCCCGCGGGCAGCGTGGCCAGGCCGGTGGCGGTGGCTGCAGGCAGCTGCCCTTTGTCCCCAGCACCCATCCGCAAAGGCAGGATCCCGCTTCCCGGCACCGCGGGCGGCGCGCTTGTGGGTAAGTGTTTGCACTATAATTAACTTTGCGTCTTGAAAAGCTGCTTTGTTGCGGTCTGAGCTGAAGATCCTGAAGCTTTTGCGCTTTTTCTTCTGGCTCAGGACCGAGGTGACGCTGCCGGAGCTCAGAGGTCTCCGTACGGATTTTGGCGAGCTCCCAGCTTGCAGCAAAGAAACTCTCAGTCCTGTTGGTAAGTACTGTATGGAAATCCCTGGGGTTGTGAAATGTTGTTAGCCTAAACAGTGCTAGCTGGCATCTCCTGGGATCCCATCGGTGGTGCCTCTCCACCCTGGAGCTGCTCGGTGCTTTCTTGGCGTGCAAGGTCCTGAGCAGACAGACCGGGAGCTGGGGAGAGGCAGGAGCCCCTGCCCCGGTGGTGCCAGCAGTCATCCCTTGGTTCCTGGCGCTCTTTCTCCGTCCTTGCATCCACAAAAGCTGAACAGAAGCTTCATGGACCACAAGGATGTGCTGGGGATACTGCTTAGAAGGAGAAAATTTCTCTCCAGGCTGTGGTGTCTTTCCAAGTCATGGTGCGTTTCTGCCTGCAATACTCCTGCCTTTAATTTGCCTACCTGACCATGAACCATTGCAAACCTCATGTGGCAGGTTGTACCACTTGCTGATGCTTCTTTGTCCCGAATCTGCTTCCTAATTGTTTCGTTTGATGCCATGGAGCTCTTGTACAGGGAAAAATAATTTCTACTCCATATAATTGAGTTGAGTGTTGCTGTTACTGTGTTGCCTTTACCTTCTCTTCACTATGAGAGAGGGGAAGAAATCAACAGAGCTCCATCTGACTCGAATTCTTCCTCTGAAGGTTCTGGGTTGTTCCTGCTTGGAGTTTTCCATCATTCTTGAAAACGCAGACTGGTCATTTCAGCTGTGCCCTCCCCTCCGTATTCAGTGTTCCAGCTTATTGCAAACTGATTTTTTCCATGTCCTTGAGCCTTTCTCCAAACGCCATATGCCAGACAATGCTTTGATCTTCAGCTCTTGCTGCCTTACCTACAAAGGGCTTGTGCAATAGCCCGTTTCAGTGCCAAGCATCACGTCCTCTGCATCCTTGGCTGCCTCTTATTTTCCAGCTGTTTGCTGCATTTGTGTTTTCTCATCCTGCCCATGGTGATATCACATAGGAAAAAAATAAAAGGAAAGAATTTGGGTTTGGACTGTTCAGTCTGCCTTCTGTTCAGGCATGATGGTGAAGATTGAGGGACTGCCTTTGCACAATTTGGCTGGACTTGTTCGATGCTCACAGTGAACTGTGTGAGTGGATCATTCATGCTGTGGCTTCATCCCTCTCTGGACAGGAATGCCAACCCAGGTTTCAGCCCCCCTGCCTTGGGCAGGGACACCTCCCACTACAGCAGGTTGCTCAGAGCCCCGTCCAGCCCAGCCTTGAACACTCCCAGGGATGGGGCATCCACGGCTTCTCTGGGCAGCCTGTGCCAGGGCCTCACCACCCTCATGGGGAAGAATTTCTTCCTTGTATCTAATCCAAATCTCCCCTCTTCCAGTTTAAAGCCATTACCCCTTGTTCTATCACTACATGCCCTGGTAAAAAGTCCCTCTCCAGCTTTCTTGTAGGTCCCCTTTAGGTACTGTTATAAGGTCTCCCCAGAGCCTCCTCCAGGCTGAACACCACCAACTCTCTCAGCCTGTCTGCTACGAAGCAGAGGTGCTCCAGCCCTCTGATCACCTTCTTGCCCCTCCCCTGGCCCCTCTCCAACAGGTTCCTGTCCTTCTTGTGCTGAGGACCCCAGAGCTGGATCCAGGACGACAGGGGGGTCTCACCAGAGTGGAGCAGAGGGGCAGAATCACCTCCCTCAGCCTGCTGGCCACGCTCCTTTGGATGCAGCCCAGGGCACAGTTGGTTTTCTGGGCTGCAAGCCCGCATTGCTGGGTTGTGTTGAGCTTCTCATCAACCTTTTCCTCAGGGCTCCTCTCAATCCGTTCTCTGCTCAGCTTGTATTTGTGCTTGGGATTGCCCTAACCCATGTGTAGGACCTTGCTTGAAACTAACTCTAAAGCATAAAATCAGTTTTAGTCTGGATCAGTTTCCTGCCTCAGTTTGTCCCAGGTCACCATGTCCATGGCTGGACATGGCAGAGGGCAGCAAAACTGCAACTGTTATTTATTTTGATTTGCTTAGGAGAGATGTACACAAGTCAGAAGTGAACTGGCAAGTCTTTTCTCGGAGTTACAGGGATTCTCTTTCACACTGGTATGTTTTAATCCAGGTAAGTAACTGCGCTGGCAGTGTTTCTATGCTGTTCACTTGCCTAGTTGTAGATTCTGCTCTGTTGTATTGCACTTGTGGCTTTAAGAAACAGCTTTGCACGATAATAAATCCGTGTTAAAGCAAACTTGTTCAGTCTCCTCTCCTTTTTTAAAAAAGAAGAATTGCTGCGTAGTAATGTGTGTGCAAGTTTTCATCCTGAAAACTGCCAGCTGTGAAATAATAGATGGGGTTTAGTGTTAATATGTACACGGGGGAAGGGTTTTGAGTTAAAATTGGTATGTGCCTGAAGGTCCCAAGCATTGCTGTGGCTGAACCTTGGATGCGAGAGCTCCCGGGGATGCAGCAGAGCCACGTGTTTCCTGCAGCGATGCTGCGACTCCAAGTCGCTACAGGTCTGAAGTTGGATGGTCAGAAAATGCTGCTTGGCTGGCACGTTAATTCGCGTTAATGTAGAGCAGCTGTCTTGGCTCCAGCACTTGCAATAGCCACATTGCCCAAAATAGATGTTTTTTTCCTGTATGAAGATGTTATCCGGTCCTGCGCATGCATTGCCCATCCCTGTTGTGAATCATGGCCAGTATGCGAGGGTGAGTTGGCACAGATCCATCCTTGCTGCTCTTGTTTTGGAGCCTTGAAAGGGAGAATCCACAGGTGAGTCCATGAAAATGGAGTGAGAACGTTGGTTCCCTTGTGGGATGTTTATTGGGGGGTCTAGAGGTTGGACCCGTAACGAAGTGGGTGCTGTTGTTTGTTTACAGTGGGGCTGATTTGATGACAGAAATTACTGCGCTATCACACGCTAGTGGGGATGCAGGAGTGGGACCAGGCAGGTCTCCAGAGGATGCCCGTCATGTGTGGCCATAAAATCATGGGGAGACCATTGGAAAGAGCTGGTAGAGAATAGGGAGATGCTGGAGCCATGGTGCCCGCTCAGGTTTGCTGGCTGTAAAAAGGTTATTTTATCCCCCTCATGGAATCATCCGTTTCCTCTCAGTCCCCTCTCAGCACTGGCAGTGCCCTCCTGCCTGCTCCTGCTGCCTGTGCTTTCTCTGGCGATCTGCAGCACAGGGTGGTGATGGTGCCACCCACAGACTCCGTGGCTTTCTCTGACCGTCCACCACCATCTCAGCCTCTACTCAGAGCCAAGGCCTCATGGATCACTTCCTCCCGCAGCAGTGCTGATGCCATTTCCCTCCTTTTCCCTTGGCAGGTGGTGGTGCAGCTCACTGACGACCTCCTGTCCCAGGCGGTGATGATGGTGGAGGACAGCCGGCCAACACTGGCCATCAACCTGGCCGGAGCCCGGCAGCACTGGCTGGAGGGGATGCTACGCCATGAGATAGGTCAGCAGGGCAAGGAGGCATCGCGGAGGGTGCTCCTGGGCAGGTTTGGGAAGGGGCTGAGGCTGCCTGGATCCCTCTCTGCAGGTGGGGCAGGAGGTGTTGGGCAGCCAGCCATGTGCCTGGGCACTAGAGCAAGCAGATGTCAGAATCATAGGATAATTTTGGGTGGAAGAGGCCCTCAAGATGATCGTGTCCAACTGTTAACCTAACTCTTTCATTGAACCACGTCCCTAAGAACCTCATCTATGTGTCTTTTAAAGACCTCCAAGGAGGTTGTAGCATGGAGGGTGTTGGTCTCTTCTCCCAGGTAACAAGCGATAGGACGAAAGGAAACGACCTCAAGTTGCACCAGGGGAGGTTTAGATTGGATATTGGGAAAAATTTCATCCTAGAAAGGGCTGTCAGGCACTGGAACAGGCTGCCCAGGGAAGTGGTGGAGTCACCATACCCCATGGCAGCATCTCGAGCTGAGGCTGGAGCTGGCACCCATGGGTGCTGGGTCTCAGCCCCAACCGCAGCGACACAGGGAGGGGTGAGGTTCGAGCTTTTTGGAGGTTGCAGCTGACAGCGCTCGCTCCCGTCCCCCCTCCCCAGGCACCCACTACATCCGGGGGGTGAACAACACCCGCCAGCCCTGGCACAGCTCTGAGGGCCGCAAGCAGTACAGCCTGAAGCCCGCCAACCCCACCGAGGAAGGCTTGGCCAGCCTGCACAGCGTCCTCTTCCGCAAGCAGCCCTTCCTCTGGCGGGCAGCCCTGCTCTACTACACCATCGAGCGCGCCAGCCGCCTCTCCTTCTCTGCCCTCTTCCAGGACCTGGAGCAGTACGTCCAGGACGCCGGTGTGCGGTGGGAATACTGTGTGCGGGCGAAGCGTGGCCAGACCGACACCTCGCAGCCAGGTACCACTCGGGGAGGGAAGAGACGTCGAGTTTTGGAAGGGATTGTTTTTCTTTTTTTAAAAGAAAAAACAGTCCTGGCCATGGCACCAGCAACACCTGAGCCCTGGCGCACTCACGTCACCCCAGTCCAGCACCAGCGCCTTGGTTATTGTGGTGGGCAGACGTGGGTGAGCTGGGCTCACACTCCCCATCCTCTCCCACTCTTCCAGGCTGTTTCAGTAAGGACCAGGTCTACCTGGACGGGATTCTCCGCATCCTGCGCCATCGGCAGACCATTGACTTCCCACTGCTGGCTGCACTTGGAAAGGTAAGGGCTGGGGGAAGGTGGATGAGCCCTGCCCCATCCCAAAACTCATGTGGGCTCCCTTGGTCCCACTTTTTCCCAAAAAACCAAGCCCTTGGCTGGCTGCCTGTCTGCTCTCTGCATGTCCCTGCACTCAGAGGCCTCGGTGCAGCAGGGAAAGGGTGTGCTGGGTGCAATGCGAGGAGGGACGGGACAATCCTGCCTCCCCTGTGGGAGACCCATGAGGGGAGGCATAATCCAGTGGGTTTGGTTCTGCTGGGCCTTGGCCACACCAGTCCTGCCACCACTGCCACAGAAAAATGACTGAAAACACAAATCCTTGCAAATCCTCCGTGAGTGGCTCTGCCTGCACCTCCCCGCAGGCAGGAGCAGGGTTTGGGCAGGGGGTGGGTGGGCTCCAGGGTGGGCCAAACCCCCCATTTCTGGATGGGGATGCTGATCCCTGTCTCACTGCTGCCCATCAGGTCTCCTATGAAGATGTGAATCGGCTGAAGAAATTTGGGGTCCTGGAGAAGACACGCATCCCGCATTTTATGCAGGACCTGGAGCGATACATGAAGCAGCTGGACCACATCGTCACCACCAACGGCCTAAACGAGGAGGAGCTGGAGCAGCTGCTGCCTGACTGAGGGGCATCCCCGCACCCCAAAACCAGTGCCCCGAGGCTGTAACTGGTGGCATTTATTGGGTATTTATTGGGGCTGGAGCCTGGAGGAGGGCAGAGCGTGGGCCTCCCGCCCCGTGCCCGCTGTGCATGTACCATGTGTAGGGTAGCGTGGCCGAGAGGGCCGGGCTGGTTAGTGTTGATGTGTGTCCCCCGTACCGTCCCGTGCATTTTGGGGACTGCTGTGCAGCTCCACATGGCTTTGGGGAGCTGGAGAAGAGGGTTCGGAGGGAGCGAGGGCAGAGCGGGGGAGATGCACTGGTCCCCCAGAGGTGCGGAAGGCTGGGCTGGGGGGTTTGCAGTTTTGGGGGGATGTCCTTAGGGTGCCATGGGGTGCTCCCAGCAGAGTGGGGAAGGACTTCAATTCCCCAGCTCCCAATCTCTGCTTTCCCCCCCTCCTCAATATCTGCCCACAATTAACCATTGCTCTGCACCCTAACTATGGCTGCTCTGCCCAGCTCTGACACACAGGAGGATGCAGCGTGGGGAGGGGGCTTGATGTTAGGAAAAAGTGTGTAATAAAAGTGATGTAATGGAAACAACGTGTGGGCAAAAGGTTGTGGATAGCGTCAGAAGCCATGCTAGCACCACTAACACCGACTGAGTGGAGCTGCATGGCTCCGAGCTGGTGCGTCAGGAGCAGGAAGGGGTCACCAGAGTGTGTAAAACAACACGCTGGGCAGGGACAACATTAATAAATCAAAGTAGGTAAAAGTAGCAGCTGCCCTGAGCTGCTCCTGGTCTCTGACACGTGGTCTCTACAGCAGTCATGGCACTCCAGCTGTGAGAGGTGATTTAAAAGAAAAACGGAAAAAAAAAAAAGGCACAATTTAGTTCTGGCTTCTTTTAGCTGTTGCCTTTCATCCCACTGCGCTCCTGCAGAGGTAACACAGGCCAATTTGTGGCTCCAGAGAGCCCAGGCTCAACTCCAACAGCTCTGAGGTTGGCTGCCAGCCCTATTCTCAGCCACCCCAGCTGCCACGCACTCCCCATCTTGCAGGGCAGCTGCAGCCCCTCAGCTGGGGGCAGATGCTGCGGCAGGCAGGGCAGCACAGAGCAGCTTGGGAAGGGATGAGACAACTTGTCTTGGGGGATTTTGCTTCCCTCTGGTCCAGGTCTCCAAGAACATGCTGGTATTTCTAACAGCTCCACTCTGCAAGCAGCCCTGCACAAACACACTGCAGCATGGTCAGACTCTGCTCTTTAATGTACTATTTCCCCCAACCTCAAACGTGATACAGTGCTGCTTTAAAAAGGTTATTTACACACATCCCAGCATCACCCTCCTCATCATCCCAAAGAGCAAGGCCTTGACTGGCGCCAAGAACCAACCAAGGAAAGTCTCTTGCGGCCTTCGTAGCGGAATGGCAGCAATGAGAGGGTAACAGAGCTACTGTGATAGTTTGGGGTTGGTTTCAGTTGCATCCCTGATGAAATAACAGCATGGAGATGAGACACAGCGTTAATCTATCTCCTCAGCCAGGGCTAGAAGCGCTTCATCTGGCGGCGTTCCTGTCGGCGTTGCTTCTTCTCATTTGGTTCTTGACTGGCGGGCGAAGACTCAGCTGTAAACCAGGGCCCCAGGATGTTCACCCACAGGAGGTAAAGCGCGCGCCCCGGAGCCTGCGAAACACACGTGGCACAGACTCGGTCACTTTGGGGACAGCTCTGGCAGGGGTGGTGCTACCAAGGGAGCCAAGGGAGCTGCAATATCTCTACAGGCTGGATTAGGGGCATCACAGGCTGCACGGAAATCAAAGGCAGTGGCAGGCATCCAAAATAAATGTCCTGATTTCATATGGATTAGGAACATTCATATGTATACAGCATGCAGGCTTCATCTATAGAAATCCCAGCATCAGGTCTGAATTACCCAGAAAGCTCCAACTGCCCAGACATCCTGCCTCTCCCTCCTTCAGAAAACACACCCACATTTCTGAATTTTAAAAAATAACAAGTGATCCAGATGGTCTCCAGGGGCCAGTCAGAGCCCAGGCTGCCCTCTGGCTGGTGAGCTAGAAAGAACTTGAGAGGAAGGACTCAAATGAGAGAACTTTGTAGGCTTCCAACATCACCTTTTATACATTTGTGGGATATACTCGAAGAAACTGTGGGATTTTTTAACTAACTGGAGATTTTTTTTGTCCTCCTGCAAAAAGCAGTTTTAGGTGGAGCCACATGACAAATATCTCATGAGTAGAAAGCCTGGTGTGTTCAGGAGAAATCAAAGCCCATAGTGTTTGATCTACCAAGCAGCAGAGTGTCCAGCAGTTCCCAGCCCTGGTTTGTGCTGGTAAATGACTGAGAAAACCAAACACAGTCTGTTTGCCGCAGTCACAAAAAGGCTCCACACACAAAGATGGCTTTGATGTGCCTCAAGTTTCTCATTGCCCTTTCACAGGACCAGAAAGGCCAAGGCCAGCCTACTTTTTGTGTGGTTGACTCAAAGGGATCAGGACTTCTTTCCCTGTAAGGCCTCATTTTTAAAAAGATTTGACAGGGAGATTAAAAAAAATATCAGAAAACGGTTTTGGCCTGAAACACGATGCTATGAAATGAAATAGATAAATGATGTCCTTAGTACTGAACACAGGGACAACAAAGAAAACTGCAGGGGCTTACCAAGAGCCAGAAGTACCAGACGTAGAGCGAGAAGCAGCTCAGCACTTGGACCATGGCTGTCAGCAGGATCACATCCTTGAGATGCCTGAGGGAAGAAAAGCGAAACATTAATGTTCCATTCCAGCCCCTGCTAAACACACCAGCTCTTCTGCCAACACAGCCCATCCGCAGCACCTCCAGGGAGCCCCCCAGCCCAACTCAGGGACTGTCCCTGCAGCTGCGCTTTGCCACGCAAAAGATTTGGAAGACTCAGAGCAGTAAACAGAAAAAATAAATCAATCTGCTGAGTTAAAGAGCCAGGCTCCCTCTGTAAAGGACACTGAGAAAGCTGAGGAATGCCGGGGGATGGAAATCTGGAGCAACACCAACACCCAGGCAGCCTGTGCCAGCACCCACTGATGCGACACATCTCACAGCACGAAGTCTGTACTTCATAAGGCTCACGGGGATCTTCCTGTGCCACTGCACCAGCTGACAGACACACACAGTCACCAAACGGCTGGGGTGCCACAAGGACAAGCACACCCAGAGAGCTCCCCCTCCCCTCCTGATTATCCAACTGTGGGATCTTCCACACCAGCCTGAGGCAGAGCCGAGAGCGACTATGGACAGGGACAAGCTGCCCAAACCTCAACCAGCCCCCTTGGGCGGGACCAAACACCCAGGAGACATAAATAGCTGTTGGTTTGGCAACACAAGCCATGGGGAGTGCCACGATGGGTTAGAAAACCACCAGCTCCTTCACTCCCATTAAATTGTCAGCTGCTGGAATAAGAAACATTCAAGTCACATCCGAGAATGTGGTAGAGAAAAGAGAGGCAGAGGGAGTGGTGATGAAACAGCTTAAGGGTAATGAAAGAGCTTGTCTCATTCTGGGCAGCACTGCACTAAACAAAGTGACCAGAAACAACTGGTTCAGGCTGGAAACACCACCATCAACTCAACACACCACACCATCTTCCACTAACAGCCAAGGTTCAGAAATCTCATGCATCACCAAGGGGTGACAGCAGAGCTCCCACCGAACCCAGCGCTCCCAGGGATCAGCAAGACTGGTTTTCCTCAGCCCCAAAGCACCACACAGCATCTGGTTCGGCTACAGACAGCACGAGGGAAATGCCGTCAGATTCGTGGCTGTCCAGAAGCAGCTCCACAACAGCCTGCGCTAACTGACCTGTGGCACAGTCAGCTGAGTGAGAGAAAAACATCCACTGCTTTCTGAAAGGAATTGGTAGCCTGGAGTGGCTTCCTGGTCCCCGAAGTGGCAATTTAGAGGCTTCACCTGATAAACTGATGCTGAGCAGTCAGCGGGAGGAGCACTGAGTGTTCGTTAACACTTTGCACTCACATACAAATGGCGTTAAACTAATGAGACTCTCAGGGTCACTGAGGGCTCTGCACAGGCTCAGGTACAAAGGTCCAGAGTAAGGATGGGAATTGCAGCTGTACAGGTTTTGCTTTTACAGCTCTGCCTTCATGCTGTATTGTGTTTCATGCAGCCCTTGCCTCAGACAAGCATCAGTTAATTGTAATGTGTCATAAAACTTACACCAAGGGTGTATCACTCGGGCAGAAAAGCCTCGGAGCCCCGGTACCAAGGGAAGTTCTCTGTCTACAGGCAGGACTACAGCCGTGCTACAGCTGCACCTGACACCTTTCCACAGGTCAGCGGGATCCCTGTGCCATCTCCTGTCAGTCCCTGCCCCTGACAGCACCATCCCGCACGTACATGGGGCAGTCATCGGGGTACTCACTCTGCTTCGGTGCACTACACACTTCCCACAGCTAAGAGGATACCCCAGACAACATTAAACTTCAGTATTTTCCTTATTCCACTGTCCCGTGTTGTGTTTCACAAGAAAGGAGTCCAAAATATTTTCTATCCCCCCCCAGTTCTACTCAGGAGAGCCAGAACAGTGGAAAACAGGAGAAAAATGCTTGGCTGACCCGCAGGAAAAAGAAGTCACTATAGGATGAAGAACACTAGAAATAACTAATAACTTCCTCTCTGGCTGCAGTCAGAAAATTTACTACTCTACTAACAAATGCCCAAGAGCTCATCCTGTGCAGAGACAGCAGGTTCTGTGACGTACAAGTCACTCTGCCAGCTGATAACATCCCCTGGCATCTGCTGGCTGCAGAGATAAGACTTACGTGAAGAAAAATAAGAATATATATACCCATACATGGCACTTTCAGCATCAGAACACTTGACGTGATGCAGAGGCCCTACTGACTTTCTTCAAAAGCCTGGCAGCAAGTGAAAGATTGGGTCAAACCATAAATTTTAAGCCAAAGACCCCTGGTACCTTGCTGAGCACATGCTGTGGAACCCCAGCAAAGGCTGGGCCAACAGATGGAGGCTGAGGGCAGGGAGGACAGACAGCAAAGCCTGATGTGTTCAAGACTGCCAGGAAGTTTTCTGTAACTAGTGTTTTCCAATGGTGAGCCCCAGAAATAAATGCTGTTTCAGTACCGTTGCCTCCTTATTTTATTTAACAGCGCTTTGCAAGAATTACTGTTGTTTGTTCCCTGACCGAGGAACCACCACCGGCACCACCAGAAACACTGGACAGGCAAACACTTGGCACTGTCTGCAGACAGACACCAGGAATGCAGAAACAGAGGAGGCAAAAAAACCTGAGGAAGTGAAAGGAACCACCTCAGACAGAGGGGAGGATTTTTAGTGTGTGGAACAGTCCAAGGCAGTTTGCAGCCAGGATGGGGTGGCTGGCAGCACATGCCCTTCTGCTCTGCCAAGAGCTGCCTGCACTTGAAAAGAAAATATAAATTCCTCTGTTCCCAAAGCATGCACAGTGTCAGCGCTGTCTCTTCACTAACGTGCTCCACTGAACCATGTGGAATCTCCTACCCGTGCACCCCAGCCCTAGGGACAGTGACTGTTCCACGGTGACAGACCCATGTGGCAGCTCGCGACTAGTGTGCACCGGGCTGAGCATGCAGATAACAAGGACACTTTAGGTACGTTCTTTGAAAAAACAGCAACAGGCTTCCAGCTCCCCTCATGCCCTCACCAGTGGGCGAGCAAAGGTGGGAGCTGTGGCCCGGCTCTGCGTGCACGCTCAGGCAGCAGGTCCTGCTCACCTGGACTCGTGCAGGTGTGGACACTCACTCTGCCATCCCCTGCTCCATATTCAGGTCAATTCCCCCGTCGGCAAGGCTGCCATCGTCTGTGAAAGACGGCTTTGCCATGGAGTTCATGGTCCGGTAGCTGGTGCCGTAGACCACCAAGCTGAAGACGAACGCCAGCTGCAACAAGGAAAGAGCTGCCAGTCGCAAACGCCCCGACAGCCGGGCAGAGCGGCGGGGCCCTGCTGGGCTCGCCTGTCGCAGCAACCGGGAAAGGCCCCGGGTTCCCGCCGGCCAGGCCCACAGCCGGTGCCCGCAGCGGGCCGGGCGCTCACCCACGTCCAGGCGGAGGCGGCGGGGTAGAAGATCACCAGGTTCACCACGGCGTAGACAGCCTGCGGAGAGAGCACGGCACGGCTGTCAGCCCTGCTCGGGGGACGTCCCGCCCCGCCGGGACCTCCCCGAGCCCTCCCGGCTGCACTCACGGAGGCCCCCAGGATGATGCGGAGGTAGAAGCGCAGTGTCTCCCGGTTCTCCTCGAAGATCTGCTTCTTGCCTTTGGTGCCCGCCTTCCCCTTGGGCTGCGGATCCAAGAAAGGCGGTCAGCAGAGCCAAGAGGAGCGGCCAGCGGCCCTGCCCGCCCCGCGCCCCCGGCCCCGCCACTCACCGCCATGGCCGCGCCGGCTCCGCGCTCCGCTTCCGGCGCACACCGGAAGTGGCCGGACGGAAGAGGCAATGACGGAAGGGCGGGGCCTACCTGAGGAGGGGGCGGGTCTGGGCGGGAGTTCCGCGGTTCCGCTTCCCGGGGTCCCCGTGGTCCGCGTCCTCCTGGGTGCCCTACCCGGGCCTGGGTGTCTCCCCAGCCCCCTTCCCCGTCTTCTCCGCCCGGGGGTCCCCGCCGGTCCCCAGGGAACCCAGGAGATTTGTGCAGTTTCCAGCCCCAGAGGATCCCGAGCCCCTTGCCCAGCCCAGGGGCTCTGGGGGCAGCTGTTCGACCCTCCCTTCTGAGTCCCGCTGCCCTGCAGCAGCCCAGCGCTTCTGGTGCCCTTTGTGGCTATGAAGGATGAGAGGAAACGGCCTCAAGTTGTGCCAGGGAAGGTTCAGATTGGATATCAGGAAAAATATCTTACAGGAAAGGGTTGTCAGGCATTGGAACAGGCTGCCCAGGCCAGTGGTGGAGTCGCAATCCCTGGAGGGGTTTAAAAGACACGTAGATGAGGTTCTTAGGGACATGGGTTAGTGCCAGTGTTAACAGTTGGACTTGATCTTGAGGGTCTCTTCCAGCCACAGTGATTCTATGATTCTAAGTGCCTGACCCAACACCAAGCCACATCGCTCTTAACTCCCTCAGCAGCTCCGTTGGCTCCTGGTGGTTCAGAGGATGTGATAAGAGCTGGGGCTGCAGAGCCTGGCCCCGTACGGCAGCAGCTCCACAGCAACCACCTGTCCCAGCCTCATCTCTCTGTGTCACAGCCTTTGTCTGGCCAGGACACTGCTCTCCAAGCTCCAAGCCCAAGAGGCACTGGCCCAGTTGCAGGAGCTGAGCCTGTCCAGCTTGCCACTGGGGCCACCTGCAGCACTCTGAACCCTTCCCAGGCTGGAAACAGCCTCAGCTGCAGCCCCACAGCCACCGTCCTCGGAGGGGACTTGACTTCACACCTGCTCAACAGCAGGAACTAAACCTTCCTGCTGGCTCTCCTGGCTCCTTCACACTCTGTGCTGAAGCTCCCACCCACATTGGCCCCTTCCCCAAACGTTTGGAAAGGAGACAGCCCTGAGTTCCCCACAAGTGTTTATTGTCCCTGTGGGTAGGAGGCAGAGGCACGGTTGGAGCCCTGACAACCTGCAGCTGCAGATTTTACTGCAGTCCCCCAGGAGAAGCTGTCAGCACGCGGGGGTGTGGGGCAGCGGGTGGGGGCTGGGCAGGAGGTAGCTTGTGGTGCAGTAGTGCAGCAGTAGTGCTTGAAGTGTGCAAGTACCTGCCTGGGATGGGGGAAGGCACCAGGACTGGCACAACCAGCCCCTGCCCAGCTGAAATGGTGCTGGGAGAGGCGGCTTGTACCCTAAACACCCCAGTTCCCAAAGCGGGGGCACACGCGGGGAGCACAGGGCTCAGCACAAAAACCCTTCAGTGCAGGAGAGGTCTGGCTGGGCTGGCACAGTGTGCTCTAGAGATGCTGTCTGCTCACCAAACTGAGCAGAAAGGGTATTTCATCCTTTTTCTAAACCCCTTCTTGTCCAGAAAGGATTCCCTACGCTGGCAGGGAGAGTCGTACCAGGCAAGTACAGATTCGTACCTGTGTAGTGCTCCCTACACCTTTATTCCTGCCCCTATTCTTGCCCTCCCTGCCCAAAGCCTGGCTGCAGGGGGTGGCAGCACCACCACGGAGGGATCACCCCCCTCAAAGAGAAGCTGAAAGCTCTGTGGATCATCCCCAGGCTCCTGCAGGAGGGCAGGATATGGGCAGGGGTGGCAGCTTGTCCCAGGTTGTGCAAGGCACAGGCAGCACCTGAGCTCATCCCTTTGGGCAGGAGATGGAGGACAGAGCCTGGAGGAAGGGGTTTGATTTTGGGGGGGACAGAGCACAGGGAGGAACTCACTGCTCTGTGTGGCTGAAGTCATAGCAGAAGTTCAAGTTGCTGGGGGGCTTTGGGACGGGAGGGGGGGTGTCGGGGATGTTGATGTTCTCCAGATCCAGGAGCCGCAGCTTGAGCTCCATGGACAGCAGGACATCAAGGTCTGTCTGCATTCGCTCGCTTGTCATCTCCTTGCCCAGGAGCACGTTCAGCCCATCCGTCCAGAGGCAGAACTGGAGAGACAGAACACAGGCGTCTCAGCCACCAGCGCTGGTCAGCCTGAGAGCCCCCCTGTCCCACGCTGTGGCTCCCACCACGGGGACATACACACACACATGTGACTCCCTCCCCTGCCTGATGTCCCTTGGCCAGGACACTCAGCCACCATGTGCCTCCCCAGCCAGTCCTTGGGGCTCACCTCATAGCGGGTGGGGGCAACGAAGTTGAGGCAGTATTCTTCCACATCATACACGAGGGAGAAGGCCAGCTCCAGGACGTCCTGCAGGGACAGCACAGCGGGCAGCTGGCTGCTCAGCCAGACTCTTCCCAGCCTGGCGGGTTTCTGAGCAGGAGCTGCCTGTTCCCCCTCTGCGCCCCACAAGACCCAAGAGGTCTCCAGTCTCAAACCACATCAAAAACCTGCCACAGTCCATGAAACCACCACCCACCACCACAAACCACCACCAGCTGTGCAGAGTGGGGTGGGAGGTGCTGACCTTGTTCTGCTTCCCGGAGCTCTTCTCCTTGGTGTGTGGACACTCCTTTCCTACCAGCAGCATCTTCATGTCCGCCACAGGAACTGGCGCAAGTCGAGGAGCCATGAGCACCCACTCTCTTCTCCTCTCCCCCAGGTCCCTGGCACTCAGAGCCCGAGTGTGGCAGAGTGTTCCTCCCTCCTTCCCATCCCTCTTCTTTCTCCCCATCACCTACTTTTTTCCAGCAGGCTCTCAATGGGGACAGAGTGCACCCCCTCCTCCACATCCCCGTAGTGCAGCACCTTGTGGTTGGGTGACAGGCGGCAGTACCAGAGCTTGTCTGCGGCAGAAGGGCCAGCGGGAGATGATCAGCGTTGCCCTGCTGATGTCCCCTTCCCTGGGTGGATGGAGCTTCTCCCACACCAGCACACACCCCACTTGCTCCCACCCCATGAGGGAGCCCACACCAGCCACAAATGCTACTCCTCACAGTCTCATTGTGACTTCTCTAGTGGAGGGGACATCTTTCTTATAAAGAAGGGCTGAGAGAGCTGGGTCTGTTCAGCCTCGACAAGAGCAGGCTGAGAGCAGATCTTATCAATGCTGATAAATATCTCAAGGTTGGGTGTCAGAAAGGTGGACCAGACTCTTTTCAGTGGTGCCCAATGATAGGATGAGGGGCAATGGGCACAGACTGAAACACAGGAGGTTCCATCTAAACATGAGGAGAAACTTATTTACTTTGAGGTGCCAGAGCCCTGAGATAGGCTGCCCAGAGAGGTTGTGGAGTCTCGTCTGGAGACATTCAAAACCCACCTGGACATGATCCTGTGTGATCTGCTCTGGTGAACCTGCTTTAGCGGATGGGTTGGACTGGATGATCTCCAGAGGTCCCTTCCAACCCCAAGCAGACTGTGATTCTGTGATTCTATGAGGACAAGGCTCTGTCACCCTACTGGGCACTCACCCTGCCTGCGGCGGCTGCTGATCTTGCGGAACAAGGTGCCCTCGCAGAGGTGCAGCAGGCGCTGTTGGCGGATCAGCTCCAGGAGCTCCGGCTTCAGCCTCTCGCGCAGCTCCCTGGGGTGAGAGCCAGCAGAAGAGGAGCTCAACCACTTCGGTGGGTGCTTGCCGACCTCCCCCGGCCCCACGGTGTCCCCTGCTACAGCCCCAGAGCCCACTCACAGCACGGGTACAGCCAGTGTCTCCTCCTGGTGCAGTCGCTCTGTCTGCCGCAGCTTCAGGATCTCGCTGTAGTTCAGCGTGTTCACCCGGATCTTGAATAGCTCCAGGGAGGTGGGCTTGAGGGACAGGGTCCTGGTGATCTGCTCCCGCACCACCTGCAGCACCTGCAGGGCACAGGACACCACCCCCACTCGGTGACATTCCCCAGAGCCCTTGAATTCATGCACAGCCCACTGGCCGAGCATCCCCTTGCACCTTGTCAAAGTCCTCCTGGGTAGCGCGCATCTCCTTCCAGGTCTTGTTCACCAGCTGGATGCAGATGCAGAAGAGCTCTTCAAAGAAATGATCCTGCCCGAAGAACATAGGGTAAAAGGCCTGAGCCGTCTCCGAGCCTGCAGTGAGAAGGACAGATGATGCCAGACTCCCCATTTTTTCCAGAGGGTTTCAGTGTCCAGGAGAACCAGGACATTTCCCAGCCCTCCCTCCCTTCCCCTGCTGTTGGCCATGCCAGAGCCTGGTGGCCCCATGGCCGCAGCCCTGGCAGCTTGTCCCCAGCTCCTGCCAGCCAGCGGGCAGCAGGGCAGGGAGAGGGAGAAGCTGGAGCCCAGACATACACGGCTCTCCGATGTGCAGGATCTCGCAGAGGATCAGGGTGAGCTGGATGCTGCTTCGAGCGAAGGGACATTCGTGTTTGTCTTCCCGGCTGCTGTTCTCGAGGACAAACTGGAGGAGAGGGCCAGTGCATCACGTTACATGGGCCGTGGATGCAAAGTATGTGCAAATGGTGGGGCTCAGACATGTCACACTCCTCTTGAACTTGAGGTGTCCACCCAGGTTAAGCCATCTCTCACAAAAGCAGTCAGCTTTCCCCAGAAAGCAGCCCCAGCGTCCTTCCCCTGCCTCAATGCGGGAGCTGATCCCAGGCACGGCACGGGGAGCGTGGCTCATGCTCTGCAGCCACTGGCTGGTTTTGCATACATTTTCCTGATCTGTCCAGATCTGCTCAACCCTAGAAACCAAGCTGTGGGCAAAATACTAAAAATTATGGGGACCCTTCAGTGCCACCAGCCTCAAATGGCTGCTCCTACCCCCAGGAAGGACTTGGCTCCATCTGAAACAGTGCAACAGTAGGACACCTGCCCAAAAGGTGAGTTTGGCCAAGGACAGGTCACAAGGAAAGGAAAAGAAGGTGGAGATCCACCAGCACATCTCTGGGAGGGGGCACGCACCCTGCTGTAGGCACTGGGGGTGTGCCTGGAGAAATACACCATGTTGTCGAGGGCAAGGAGTCCCGGTGGGGCACGACGGAAGTCCTCTGCTGGGTTGCTGTTGTTCTAGGAGGACACAAAACGATGCAATTCAGCAACCGCTCCTTTCTTCTCTGAGCAGCACAGTCCTCCTGACTCACCCATGGGGTTTTTGCCTTTTGAGTCCCAGCAGCTCCACAGCACCCACTGCTTAGCAGTGCTGAGGGAGCAGAAGGGAGGTTCCTCCCGGTGGCCCATCACATCAAAAGGACACCAGGCTTAGGGGAGCCACCAGAAGGTGCTGCCAAGGCTGGTGACAGAACCAGCGTGGGGCTGGGGAGGGGACGCACCGTGAAGCCCAGCTTGCGGAACTCCTTGGCGCACAGGGATCGCCGTCGCTCGGTGCTGAAGTTGCTGGCAGAGACCTCACTCTCTGACTCAAAGGCGGTTTGGCGCAGAGAATGGAGGAGCTCCCGCTGCTCCTGGAGGGAGAGCAGAGAAGGGATGCTGGTGAGCCCCACACAAGCAGGTTCTCCCAGTACAAACCAACAATTAAATCAAATGTTCACCCAAAGGCAAACCTTCACCTGCTTCTACACCCAGAGGTGGAAGACAGCAGGGCCAGGCTTGTCAGGAGAGCACTCCAACCTGTGAGTAGGGATCCATGGAGCTTCTCATGCGGCGCTCGCACAGGTTGAGGCTGACAGACTGCAGCACGTACAGGTAATGGGCCATCTCATCCCCCAGTGGCTCAGAGGTGTGGATGATGTTCTGCGGGAGATCATGAGCGAGCAGGTTCCCCCCAGGCTGCTGCTCCTGGTTCCTCCAAGTCCAGGGTGAAGCAGCCAAAGCTGGGCAGGTCCTGCTGCTTGAAGGGGCTTTAGGGAGCCAGCAGCTCCCCTCGAGGCTGGGCGAGTGCTGGGTGCGCTGAACCGCAGGCAGCCAGGGGAGCAACACTAGGCACATGGGTGCCAGAGCAGCAGCACCCACAGGAGGCATCAAGAAGGGGGTGTGGGGCACACAGGCAATGCGGCCAAGCACAGTCTCCAAGGGCTGAGGGGACAGGGGCTGGGGAGGAAGGACAGAGGATGAAGTGCAGAACAGACTGTTGCACAACCCTAGCTCCTCACCTTGTGGATAAACTGCCTGATGTTCTTCTCCCTCAGGTAGTCCATCATGTCCTAGGAAGGGGGGAGGCTGTGAGACGTTCCCCAGCTCAGCACACCACCATTCCCCAGAAAAAGCCAGTGTTCTCTCTGCAGACCCGCTTCCCTGCTATGCCTGGCTTTGGGCCACAGGCAGAGTGGGGACAGAAAGGAACCAGCAGTCTGGAACCACCAGTCACTTCTGACACCGATGAGCTGGAGACCTGTCCCCAGCTTCCACTGCCCTGGCAGCCAGGACCAGACCAGCCCATCCCAAAGGGGCACAGACAAGATCCTGCCCCACCAGACTGCCAGGACAGGTTGTGTCAGTCAAAGAGAAGAATCAGAGTGAGGACACTGACTTCAAACATCTGCAGCCACCTCTCACAGCCCCACCACCCAGACAGCACAAATGCTACTGTGGAGGACACAGCTGCCCAAGACCCCATCATTGGGCTCCAGCTGTGATGGCCCAGATGTGCCAGCCACTGGGGCTGGGCCATCTTGGTTACTGTGCCACCACCAGCCATGACACTTCTGTCATTTGAGATCTTGCAATCCCCCAAAACTACTCCAAAGGGTGTGAGACAGCAGAGTGTCTCTGTGACAGGGACACCGCGGTGCTCAGATCTGCAATGCCACCACCCTGCCGTCACCCTGCCCGTGGGCAGCAAGCGGCCCCTTACCCGCCGCTCCGCGTCGGTGGCAGCCAGCAGCAGCGCAATGAGCAGGGCCATCGCCTTCAGCTGCAGCTGGGCATTTGTCCTGCAGAAGGAGGAGGAGTAAGATGGGCACAGTCCCCAGCTCTGAGGATGGTCTTGCCTCCCCAAGCAGAGTCGTCTCCCCACTTCACTGCATGGAGCTGGGGAACCCAGAGAGGCCAGAGCCAGGAGTGAACAGCTGCTGCCAGCAGCACCAAGTGTGGGTGCTCCCTGCAACTGTGACCACAAAGCACCCACAAATGAATCAGATATTGCTCTGCACACACCCCTGGGTGCAGCATTTTGGAGACAGAGGACAACCCAGGGTGAGGAGCAGCCTCCTGTCTGGCAGGAGCCCTGGGCACAAGCCTCTCCATTTTCTAAGGAAGAAAACCTCCAGACTGAAGAAATGCAGAGGTATGAGGAAGAAGAGGGAATGAAGAACCCACCTTAGCCGAGGAACTTAACGAACTCTGTTTGGTCGGTACAGCACCACCACCCCAAGTTGCAGGGAACTGACTACGGCTCCTAAATACACCAGGGAATGGGAAGGAATGGCTACTGCCAGAAAAAGGGCTGGTCAGCTAGAGAACAAAAATATATGGACAAAACTGGCATGAATGAATCCATGAAGGAATCTGACCTGGAGATGGAGTGGTTTCCAACCCCTGGCATTGGGGACAAGACAGGCTGATCTCCCACAAGTTATTTAGGAAGGGACAACACAGTGTTGTGCCAGGGATAGTCATAAAATCATAGAATGTCCTGAGTTGGAAGGGACCCACAAGGATGATAGAGTCCAACTCCTGTCCCTGCATATGACAGCCCCAAAATTTGCACCATGTGTCTGAGGGTGTAGTCAGCAAAACCCAGAGAAATCCCTTCCACCACCTCATCCCCACCAGCCTTGGGATGGGGTGAATGGTGCTCTGGGCTCCCCACTTACACCTGCAGGTGGGTGAGCAGACGATCCAGCGTCACTTCTTTTTTCACTAGCTCAAAGAGGAGGCGACTGGTGGGCACCATGTTCTCCAAGATAGACAAGGAGAGCTGCTGGACAGATGCATCCACCGCATTCATATTCACGTAACTCACTATCTACGAGACACAAAACCATCTGTTGACAGGAGGCCGAGCCTGGATGACGAGGACAACAAGGACTCCCAAGGGCACAGGCTGTGGAGCCTGCAGGAGGCACTTACCTTCCTGATGAAGGCTGCGCTAAGAGTCTCCCAGGAAACAAAATCATGCTCCATCAGCTCCATGAAGGCCTTCAGGGTGTGAGCAAGCATTTCCCCTGTCCTGGGGGAACAGATGAGCAAACACAGTGAGGATGGGTCCAGATACCTCACAGTCACCACCAGAAGATGGGGGTACAGCTGCATATTGGTGGGTAAGTTAGAAACAGAGAATCAGAGAGCAGTGAGCAGGAAAAGAAAGGGAAGAGAAAGTGTCAGGTAAGAAATTGGACCCTCGCTTACTCATCCCAGGAAGCTGAGGCAGGAGAAGTTCAACAGCATCTGGAAAGCTGTGTTACTACGGTACAAAGATCACTGCAGACAAGCCCTCAGAAAAGCAAAGCCACTCCAAATCCCTCCCCCTACTTCCAAGAAACTGTGCTGTGCTGCCTGGTTTTAGGTTCCACATCCTCTGTGAGGCAGGAGCTTGGAGGAGATGCACAATCACATTCTGACAGAGTCAAGCATATGCTAGTATTTGGCAACCTGGGTTTTCTTGAGCTGCCTGCAGATCTCTCACAGCTAAACACTGCAGGGCAGACACGTTATTTGGGGAGGCAGGAACAAGCAGCAGCAGAGGCTGGCATCATCACAGGAGGTTTCCTGGCAGCAACACCCATGGGGCAGCAGATGACCCAGCCAGCAAAGGGCTGCGAGGTTCAAGTCCGGGCACGCTTGTGAGCAGTCAGGAGCACAGAGCCCTGGGGACCTTCCCTGGCTGCCAGCCTGTGGGGACATGTACCTGCAGGTAAGGAACCTGCAGAGCCATGCATCCTGCTGCCAGTGCAGCACAGGGATCAACACGTCAGGAACGCGAACAGAGTCCACTCCAACACCCAGCTTAGAGCTCATGCAGCATTAGCAAGGGAGAAGAAAAGTCAAGAATCACAAGGAAAGTCCTCTCCTGGTACTCACGCATTCCCTTCTTCCACAATATAGAAGATTTGTTTCAAGCCATTCCTGTTGATGAATTCCTGAGCAAAGGTAACGTCTTGGGAGAGGCTTGCAAGCTTCTTCAGCGAGTCAGTCTTCACATCTGAGTTGTTGCTCTGGATCCCACTGTACAACCTCTCTGCTTCTTGATCCTACCAGGAAGGAAAGAATGAAGCAAAAGCAGCTCATCGAAAGACAGCAAAAAGCTTGGAAGTAGAGGCTGGAAGAGCTTAAGCACAAGTTTTGGAAGGAGGCTCAGGCTAGAGCAGCCCCAGTGAGGAGCTGGACAGAGAGACAGAGCCACCAGAGCCGAGAGCAGGAGGAACTGAGGGAGGAGGTGAAGCTGGAACAATGCTCAGAACACTTGATGAGTTGGCCCATGTGTCCAAAGATGATTTAGTTTCTCTTCAAACTTCCCCAAGCTGTGCTGAGGGAGAATGAAGGCTGAGACGAGTCTGCTGGGTCTGAGGCCAGAGGAGCCGTCAGGAGCTAGAAGTGGCTGAGGAAGGCAGCGGCACAGGGCTCGGAGCACCACATTGCCCGTCACAGGGGGACATCCCACCAGAGCATGCAGCAGAGGAGGAGACGGGGACGCAGAGGGATGTACCGGAGAGGTGGTCAGCCGTAAAATGCTCCCATTCTTAATCTCCCTGCGGTTCTGTAAGCAGAAAGGAACTGCTCAGCTGGGGAGCACTGTGCCGGGGGGCTGGGGAGAGCTCGGGGGGCACCTCACCGACTCGGTGATGTAGGTCTGCCGCCCGTCCGTGTACTGCAGGGCGTAGCGCTCGGCATTGGGCAGGCTCCACCTGCGGCGACAGGGGCTGGTCACAGCACCGTATGGCTAGTGCTGGTCACCACCGGGCCAGCAGTGGCCCGGTCACGGGCTGTCACAATCAGGCGGTGGGCAACGGGTGCAGTACTCACGCATCGCAGACGTCCTTGAGCACCGAGGCGAGCGGCTTGGTCTGCGAGCAAGAGAGCGGCCATGAGCTGGGGCGAGGGGTGCGGGGAGGGGTTTGGGGGTGCCGGGTGGTACCTGATGGAGCTCGATGAGCTGTGGGATGGCTCCCACCATCTGGATGGCAATCTTCACCACGTCCTTGGGCGGCGGCATGGCTCCCGCGACGGCACCGCCACCGCCGCTTAGCACGGCTCCCCGCCCCGCCGCAGTTCCGGGTCGCTGCCGCCGCTTCCCCGCCTCCCGGGGAGCCCTGCCGCTGGCCCCAAGGCCCAGCCGCTGCCACCACCACCGGACTCGATGGCAGTGCCGGACCCAGCCCCAAGCAGGCCCGGCCCGGCCCCCTCACCTGAGCTGACGCAGGTTTGGCAGGACCCACCTCCGCGGCAAGGACGGGGCCTCGCACCAGGAAAGGGCCTGGCCCTGGGGGCATGGCCGGCACCCCACGTTTCAGAGACACCCAGTCCCTCCGGGCTCAGCACAGGGGAGGCGCAGGCTGGGGAAGGGTGGGAAACTGGAAAGTTTTTTTGTTTATTCATGACAGAGAACACTGTACAAATATTACAGGCAATTTTCTCTTTTTGCAAAAAAAGTATAAAAATAATCTTTATATATGAATCAAAAGTTCATTTGCGACTGTAAATTTTTCTCTAGGTATCCTTTTCCGAAGGTTAACTAACTGGTGGCGAACACAAATACTTGGAAGGAGGGCAAGGGCCAGGCAGTACACAAAGAGCTCGAGCTACACCAAAGCCAGGGAGCCCACCTAACGCACGCAGGACTGAGGGCTTTGGGTCAGCTTCCATGCGAAGGGGGGATGTTTCGGGGCTGGCAGTTCACCCCGGTAGGGTCCCATGCCACGGCTGTCTCGCCAGCACCAGAAAGAGACAGTGTCCTATTGTTCCTCCTGAATTCTTCACACTTTTCCCACAGAGAACGCTGGTGCTTTAGGGCCGCAGACAGGAATGGCTCTTCTGGAAGAGTCCCACACAGAGCAGGATGGCCCAAAGAGCCACCTCAGGGACGTAGGTCTCAAGCACATACTCTTCACCTCCGCAGGGTTCCAAGAACTGATGACTTTACATCCCTTACTCCTGGTGCTCCAGCTGGTTGTGTGGTTCACAGGCAGCGAGTGGCTAAAGTTGAGATGTTAAACACCAGCTGGTGACGCGGACGGCTGCAGCAGCCAGCCGTGCTCCTGGCCTGGCCCTCTCTTCGGCAGTTTGCAGAGCAGGGGAGGCAGGACGGCCACTATCACCACGTCAGCAGGAAGATGTGCAAAACTGAAGACACACAAATACAGGATCTGACCAAAAACCCAAGTTGGGGCTTGCAAAGTACAACACAAATCCATCAGGGCATTTTACTCCAGAGTCGAAGACTGCTAACACTTGATCATCACAAACCCGATAGCAGACCTTCCATTACAAAGCAACGAAGAAAATCTTGCGGACAAATGATGCAGAGAAAGCATCACACCAGGTAGCGACCTGCCCACAGGATCAGGAACTGGGAGTGTGGGTATGGACACCAGAGGAGCAAATTCAAATATACAGAAAGCCTGATCCTGAGTAGACACTAAGAGAGAAAAAGGCAGGGGAGGGGGAGAAAGCACTATTTTGACAACACCTATGTAACTTGTCACAGAAAGTACTACTGAGTTGTTACTGCTTGGTTGCCTTTTAGAGAGCTGAAGGTTCAAGTGCAATGGCTGGAGAAGACAGCTATTCACAAATATGAGCAGGCTCTGATGTACCTGGAGTACCTTACAGGCACCATCTGGAGCAGTCTCTTCAAACATTTCCTCACTCAGGAAAATAAAACAACAAAAAAACCAAAAAAACCATACTGGCACCTATTCTTTAGCCCTGTAGAAACAGCACAGCTGCTGTACAAGGAGCTGGAGCACCTGGGCTCGTGTATCAGCAGACTGGTGAATGCCGAGCCAGCATCACTGCTGGTGCACACACAGGTGAACACTCAGCTCCTGGGTCCTACTAGGGATGCTCAACTCCCGAGTCCCACTAGGAGGCACAGCTGGCTAGAAAAAGTGCTTTTTCTTGTATAACATACTAACTTGGTCTGGAGTCACTGGCAGAAATGGACACTTTGGTGCCATTTTTTTTTCTCCTCTCCTCATTGTCTTTCAGAAATATAAACACACCAATCTGAACTGCTCACATTGAGAAAATCTAGCTAACTACCACCGAGCTTGTGAACTGACCACAATATTAGGGCTCCTTGTAGCAGCTGGTACCTAGGAGGTGCAAAGTGCCTCTAGGAGTGCAGGAAAAACCAAGGCATGCAGATGATTTGAAGAAGCTCAGAGAGGCACGTGGGCAAACTCTACGGGTGAACTGGGAACACTCAAAACACAAGACCCCTTGAACTGAGGCCCTGGATCCAGTGGAGAGAGAGATGCAGCGGAGCGAGTTGCACGTGCAACAGAAGAAGAAGCTATGGGGAGGCTCCCAGCCTGTATTGTCCACATCTCTTGGTTCTGAGTCCATATGAGAGCATCTCTGAATCGCTCACTCATTGAGCTCTAGCACAAAAGGAATCCAAAAATAGACACTTTCCAAAGAGTTACAAAACGGTCTGTGTTTGCAAGGATCACAGCCGCACTGAGAAGTCAGAGGTTGAGGATAGGCACGTCAAAGAGGTCACAGACGCCTTCACTCTCATCCAGGTTATAGATGTAGTCGTGATCTCCAGGCGGAGGGGAGAGGCGGAGCAAGGGAGCAAACACTGGGGAAAGAAAAGCCCATGGTTGGTTACAAAACTCTGCACTCCCACCCCAGCCAAGTGCTGCCAGTGGGCACAGAGCTGCGGAGCCACACAGAGGCCACCCCACAGTCACAGCCCTGAAGGTTGTTCAAATCAGCCTTGTGGTAGGGAAGAGAGGCTCTCTTGGTCCTCACACCTCACAGGGACTGGCAGGACACTAGGAACAGTCTGTGCCCAGAGCCCAGAAAGGATGAGGGCAACTCTGCAGTCGCAAGACTGTCGGGTGGGTAAAGTCACACAATACTGTTTTCCTCCCCCAGAAAGGCCACACCATGAGGTGGAGACTCCAAGACTCACCTTCGGATGACATCAGCTCTTCCAGCAGCTCAGAGTTCATGCATTCTGGGGAAGAGACAAGCATGGTTAAGCAATGCACTCTGCTTTCCTGGCCTGTTCCTCTGCAGCGTCCCACCCTTCCCAGGGCGCTCCTCACCCTTGTTACCCCTTCTCTGGCCAAGGCACAGCATGTGCAGCTGCCAGTGGCCAAAGGAGGATGGGAAATGTGTCAGACAATTCAAGCAGCATAAAAAAAATTGTGCAGGAGGTTTCTGCCAGCTTAGCTCAACCACACGCCAGTCTCCATCATCTCTGGCTGTGCCTTCCTCCTGCACTGCCATTCGAGCTGGTGCCCCAAGCTTCTCCAGAGGAAACCCTTCAACATGGAGCTGAAACTGAACTGGTAAAGCCTGACGTATTCACAGTCCTCAATTGTCCACCAGTTTTGCCAGAAGAGGAGAAAAAAATAAAAAACAAATGAGCAGTAGAACTAATGAACCTCCAGTTGTCTCCCTAATCAGTTCCCCTTGGCCCAGTAATCCAGCTGCACTCCCTGGCAGATTCACTGCTTGCCCACTGCCAAACAGAATGAACATTTGAGCTCTGCCTATCCTTCCTTCACGGCCCTTTAACTCTGCTCTCCCTCTACTGCCCACACAAAACTCTAAAATCATTAATTCTCCCTGAAATATCATTCCTTCCTCTAGTGTTGTCTCTTTTATTTAAGAAGTCGAGCATTTGTAAACAACCCTCTCACTTCACTAAGTTAAGATCTAACTCAGTCTAACTGGGTTGATGAGACATGACACACACTTGAAATAATATTTCACAAAATAAACTCAGATCAGCCCATTTTCAAGATGCTTATCCACAGCAGGCTGGTTCCTAAAGGACAGGAACCTACATGCCTAATTCAGTGCCATGAGATGAGGGATTTTCAACACCAAGCAACTAGCCAGGACTAATACCAGCTTCAATAAATAGCAGTTAAATGCAGAACCTGCATTCTTAGATCTGGGCTGGGAATATAGCAGAGTGTGTATATGTGCGTGTTGAAATCCAGTTTTTATACAGGATTTGAGTTTAAAACAAGCAGTTTTTAGGTGCTCATTTAGGAGAGGGAAAACCATGCAGAAAAAGTAATTTCAATACAAAACACTAAGGAAGAACTCCAGGTTCTTGCAGCTTAAGCTGTACAGCCTTAAAGCAACTGCCAGCGCAACATTACTGCCCTCGCACAGGGATGGAAGAGGCTGCAGGGAACACGCTGCAAGGCTCATTTCTCTGAGCTCTGCAGCTTTTTTTACAGCCCTGAGCTTTGCCTAAGTAACTGTTGGCTCTATTTTGCAGAACGCAGCTTAAAATCTGACTTTGCCACGTTACGTTGTCCTTCACTCCTGGATCTCTATCCTCCAAACTGGCAACATAAACCAAGATACAATGCCGCAGACAGCAAACATCTCCTTTATGATAGTGTCCACACAGTCACATAGTGCAGCTAGTTTGGGTTAAACTAGATCTTCTGCACAGGCTGGGGCCTTGCAGCAGTTTACGTTTCACATTGCAAATTCAAATTCACTCTTCAGAGGTACGCGGTCATTACAGCAGCGGGTGCTGAGAAAGGAGGAAGGAAGGGTGTTCTCCAGGGCTCCTAGCACAGATTGGACGGTTGCACACGTGCACTGGGGACTGTGGGGTTTTTAACAGAGGCAGCACTTTCACAAAGCACCTGCTAGAGCACAGAACTGGGGACTGTTGTACATATCCTGTCACCACCACAAAAGTGCTTGTGTGTAGTCAGCTCTGTCTCGCTGCAGGGCTAGAAAGTATTACGCCAGCATTGAAGGGAAATAAATGTGCAGATAAAAAAAACCCAGAGTTTCCAAGTTTAGGCTTATGTTAGACCAAAGTCCTTCACCTTCACAAACAGACAGAAACCAGTGATTTTTAAGAGTGTCTAACTACAAACAGAGAGCCAGTAGCTCAATGACCACAAACACCTTACAAAACCAAATCCCCAAAATAATCCAAAAGGGAGCAGATAAAAGTGTCCCACTTCTGTGTGTAGACGGGCACAGGACAAAGCTGTGGCCAGGGAGTGAACATACCTCTCGTTGGATCAAACATTTCTGACAGCTCTTTGGGAAGTTCCAGTACTGCAAATACAAACAACCACATGGTTTGCATCGTTACGTGAAGAGTCTGAAATGCTTTAATCACCTACTGTCCTACTGTACTCCTTATGCACCCAAATCATCATATGCTATACAGAAATTCTGCTCCCACAGCCTGTGTGATGTATTTCTGCTGAAATGAGCAGTAATAAAATACTTAAACTTGGCTACTTTAAAATAGATCTGTGGGAGCCCCAGGACATGAACATGTTATCAGAGACAGTGGCTCTGGAGGATTTATTGCCTGTGTGTAAGCTTCACATGGCATCAGCTGCTTGATTTACCTCGCATAGGGTGAGGACAGGCCCTTAGAGAGGCAGCACAGGCCCACAGAGATATGATAAGTTACACGCACACCAAAGGCCTAATTCCACAATCAAGACTACTCCAACATGAAGACCAACAGTTCATGCTTCTCTCGGACACACTAGCGGCCTAAGTGTGAAAAAGCACTTCATGAGCTACATTTGAGCAAGATTTCCTCTCCTAACCATAACCCTCTGGAGTGTTGCTGCAGTGAAGGTGGGCTGCAAAGCATCAAAGCAACATGTCTTACTTGGAGGATGCTTTTCTGTCCTTGGTCCAGCCTTTCATTTCTTGGCATAAAGCTCAAATGTTCCTTGTTTAAAGCCTATTTCACCTCACCAAGCACATCAGGATGCTCCCCAAATACACACTGAGAGACTGTTAAGACCACAAGATCACTGAGATAGATGAATTATTTCTGAGTAAAGGAGGGAAACAGAGACTAAAGGTGTCCTAATAAAGGATAACTCCACAAAAGTTACAAAAGGTACTTTCAGTGATGGCTAGAAATTCTACAGATTCATGAAATCTCAGAATTGGACTTTGCACTACAGAAGGGACTGAGAGGGAATAATCCTACATATAACAGCAGAGATGTGTGTCATGTGAGTGTCCCTTGCAAATTTTCTAGTACTGACATCACAGAAAGCAGCAGGACACTAGACATGACACAGTCACCTTCTCTCCAGGTTCCCCAGCACCCAGGCAGGGAAACGCTTGCTCATTCCTCACAGAGCCTGGCTGAGAGCAGAGGCAGAACTGAGTTCAGCTCCTTCCTCGGAGGCTGGCAGCCTTTCCCTCGCTCCAAGCAGCAGTCTTGGAGCAGCAGAGGAAAGCAGAGTGCATACTCACTTCCCGTGGGATCTGGCTTGATGGGCTCGAAGGAGGTAGAGGGGCTGGGTAGGACGGAGCTGCTGTCCAGCGAAGCAGAGGACTGGAGCGGTTGGGTATCTAACCCAGTTGACGCCGACGCGTTGCTGAGGGGGTCAAAGTCGCCACTGCTCTTGGACTCTGCCGCGGAGACGCCGCATTCTGGAGAGGGTCACAGACACACACAAGAACATCATCTCCCACCAGCCCCAAAGCAAAGCAGCTGTGGCACAGACCGAACCGTCACTGGCAGCACTGGCCGAGCACAGAGAGCTTCATAGGAAGAAGGCTTCTTGCTTTCACCCAGTAAAAACTCCCTGGTCCAGCTGCAGCTCTGCTGGAGAGCAGTCTCGATGGTGCCAGGCTGCACATAAGCCAAGAGCACACTCTCACAGCAGTTAACACAAAGTAAGCTACACCAGGAGAAGCGTGGCCAGTGCGCTGTGGGACGTTACTATCCTCCTGCTTGGGGTTAAGGCTGCACTTGGAATTCTGTGTCCAGCTTTGGCCATTCTCCAGTTCACAGAAGACATGGAAAAGATCCAGCTGAGGGCTACCAAGCTGGCGAGGGGTCTGTGGCACATGGCCTGCAGGAGAGGTGGAGGGAGATGGGCTTGTTCAGCCAGCCAAAGAGAAGCCTAAGGGCAAACTAATAGCAGCATGCAACTACCTGAAAGGCAGTTACAAAAATTAAGAACTTCTCAGTGGTGCCCAATGATGTAATATGCGCAAGACGAAGCTCAAGGGATCCAGACATCAGGAAAATGGAATTCACTGAGAGGGTGCTGCAGCCCTGGAAGAGCTCACCAAGGAAGCTGGTGATCTTGACTGCTGGAGGCTTTCAAAGTTTGACTGGACAAAGCTACAACCAACCTAATCTAGTATTTTTTCAAGTCTTTTTTCAAGCTGGAAGCTGAACAGGAGACTTGAGAAGACTGTTTTACAAACTTCAGCTCATGGATTAATCTGCATGATTAGTGTCTCTCCCAGCGCTGCCCCCTCAATCTCCAGAAGCTAACTGTATTATTTCCATGAGCACATCGAGTCCGTCCCACTAACCAAGACAAAAGAAAAGGCTCACTGCAGCAAGGGAGAGGTGCTCCCTTCGCCAGGAGCTGATGATGCTGCATGACCAGCCAGGGCAAGGAACATGCTCCCCTTTCTCGGTCACCATCCTGTTTTTGCCTCCTGGAACCTCCCTCTCACCTGTGCTCGGGGCTTTCTGCGCGGGAGGGCTGTGGTCCTGCGTGCTGCTGGGTGTTGGCGTAGAGGGCTGGGTGCTGCTGGGAACCGATGCCTCCTGGAAGTGGGCGAGCGGTGGTATCTGTGGTTTTGAGGGTGCAACTGCCTGGCACTGAATGAGGTCTTCGGGGGGAGGGACAGGTAGTACGACAGGAGGAGAGCTCCAAGCATCTTTGTTTACTAAGAGAACATCAATGGGACCACTTGTGCTCTTCAGATGGATCTGATATTTCTTCTGACCATTTAGGCCCTGAGAAAAGTCAAAAGCAAAACACAACCAGACATGAAACGCCCCTTTCAAACAGAACAGGCGTTTCCCAGAGGGAAGATGTGCTGTGACCGATCCACACACAACTCTGCTGACACCCAGGACAACCCTCTCCCTTGGTGCTCCTGCAATTACTCACATACTTCCAAACATCAGTTTCCTGGCAATTATTTAACATCTGGAGCCTTCCATGGGTTTGCTGGTTCCTCCAACTCCATCAAACCCCTGACTGCCAACTCCCAGCCTGGTCAATCCAGCAACAACCCCCAGCTCACACCCGCAAACACTCCTCCTCTCTGCCTACGCATTCATCACTCACCTCCCATTCATCACTCACCTCGGGGATGGGAACCTCCAGACGTGTACCTGATGGGGCTCGAATTGCAAGGAGGGTGTCTCCTGTGAAAACAGACTGGTCAGCACTCAGTGGGCACTGTTCTGATAATAATTAAGCACTGACAAAGAGCCCCTCCTCAAAGCCCACCATCTCCTGCGCCCCCTTGCCATTGACACCCTCCTGAGCTGCTAAACACGTGGTGCAGCTGCGAATGTGCCAACTGCCCAGGGCACAAAGAACCTGCAAAGTCTGTCCCAAAGCAATCCTAAAGGTTTTGAGCAAAATCCTTAGCAGGACTAACCTTTCCTTGTCTCAGAAAGGCTGGCCTAAATTCACTCTTAGGAACATCTGAATTCTAAGGGGAGGATCCTTCATCCAGCTGTCACAAGCTTTTAGATGTGAATCATAAACAAAACAGGGCACAACTCAAAGAGTCTGTCAATGGACAGATGGTGTCAAACTAGGCGCAGGAACCCCATGCTGGAGTACCAGCACCCCAAACCAACACTCCCCAGTCTCTGCTGGCAAGAGCTGCCTGTTGTTAGTTGTCCTGGACCCTGTAGAGAGCCCAGCACACGCGCAGCTGGGAGCCAGGCTGACAGCATCTTTCCTTTTCAAGTTTGGCAGCTCCTTAAGACCTGTGCCCCTAATAATGCAACAGTCACGGGTCAGCAGCTTCCATTCCATATCTGGGTTTAGAGAAACGTGAAGAGAGAAACACCACTGCTGCGAACATTAGACATATTCAAACTGAGCAGTCAGCAGCTTTCACTTTGAATGTTTAAGTTTTGGTGTGGTTAGTATTCACACTTCACCAGTATTCTGCTTTAAGCTTCACACCATAATTAACACAGGAGATTCCCCAGAGCGATGAGAGAGTGGACAGCAGATAGGAACACACTTTAATTTCAGGCAGGCAAATAAAGGTCAGATCAGGAAAAGATACAGAGATTAAAAATATCAAAGGATTTGTCAAAAAGATAGGATTCTTTTAGCAAATCTGCGCTTACGAAAAATATTGTTAAAAGACATTAAAAATGCATAACAAAGCTCAAAGACAGAAGCTCAAGCTTTGGGACCGGTAAGCTCTAACAATACAGGTGCTGAATTTCTATCTCCCTTGATAGCTACATCCCAAATACTTTTCCAAGCCAGTGTATGGTGTTCCCACTTCCTTTTTGATTCTGCAAGTGCAAAATGCATCACAGCAACAGATGGGAAAATTATGTTTCCCAGTCACTAAAGGCTAACATATTACCACTTTTTAAAATGAATCCAAATAATGAATCTATATTTCACAAGACTCCAAGAATGGAAATCTTCCAGCCCTAACTCACTTTGAGAAAGCAAGTTCAATAGCAGTCAATCAGAAAAACCAGGAGCTGAAATTCAGCTTCTACCACAGTTCCAAAACACAAGAGATCCAACAAGGAACGTCTGCAAGCCTCAGATACTCAGGAGAAGGTAAAAAAGTCAGGTAAGGCATATTCATACAGGAAAATTGAAGAGACAACAAAAAAAACATGGATCAAGCCTCTGTTCTAGAAGGAATTCAGGTCTCTCCTCAGTAATATCTAACCTCCATACATTTTGGCAAGGTCTGACTTCAGACACAAACCAGTTTACAAAAAACAGGTGCAATAATATGCAAAACACCCAATCAACCAAGCAATAAGCTGTCTGCTGGTCTCCAGTAAACTCTTCCAGGCTGTTAAAAGTTATCTGGCCCCAAGCACTGTCAAACTGAAAACCCAATCCCTGCCCCCAGAAACTCTGAGCTTAAATCAGGAGAGACAGTAAAGCAGAGGGGGTGGTGATGCATAAGTTACCAACAGGTCCTCAAGCAGTATAAGGTCTAGTGAACAAGGAAAGCACACAGAGGCAAAGATGAAAAATAGAAGAGCTGATGAAGAGAAGGGTGAGAAGAGACGAGAAAAGAGTGAGAGAAGGGTGAGGTGAGGCATGCTCGGGGGAGGTCAGGACAAACAGCCTCAGTCTCTGCTGCACGCACACAGATGCAGGTTGTACGAGGTCAGGAGAGGTGAGGCGTCCACCGAAGCAGAGAGGAGCTGTGAATGCACACCGACACAGCTGAGAAGAACAGTTTATGTCTTGCCAGCTGCTGTACTACACACTGGCCACCCGGGATTAATTTTTTTTTTTCAGTCCTACAGTTATCATTAAAATTGGCAATAGAGAAGAAACAGAGACATCTGTGGGTTTTCTTCAGTTTTCCCCCACAGAGGCAGAACATGTGGCTTTTTATACAGACACCTCACAGTCTTAGGAAGGCAGTAGACAGGGAGTGAGGTCACAGCAAGCCGTGTATTCCCTTCTGGCCTGCTCTTCACTACCCCCCTCTGGCACTCACTACATCCCTCTGGTTGGCAGAAGGCAGGATGCAGCTAAGGGACCGCTTTTCTACCATGCAATAAAACTTGCTTCCTATTATTAGAACATTGCCTAACTAAGCCCTCAAAAGCTTCTAATGTAATGCACCCAGACCCACATAGTGACATCCAACAAAAAGACTTTCTTAGGAGTAGCAGCTACATTCCTTTAAACATGTATTCTTGCCTTTTTTTTATGAATCCAAATAACAAATCCATATTTGACAAGACTCCGAGCATGGAAATTTTCAAGCCCTAACTCACTTTAGAGAAAGAGAGTTCAACAGCCATCAATGAGAAAAAACAGGAGCTGAAATTCAGCCTGCACCAAGTTCCAAAACACAAGCAAACCAACGAAGAACCTCTGCAAGCCTCAGGGGTACACAAAGCCAGGATGGCATCAGAGCTCACACAACACTGAACTTGATGCTGTTGGGCAGCCCATGGTGTGCTGCCTCCTCTGTTCTGGAGAGAGGAGAGCGGCTGGACGGCAGTGTCACATCTGTACAATGGAGCCCCATTTCCTCACCTGTGAAGCACTTGCAGATATCTTCATGTGTCACATATGCTAATGTTTCCAAGGTTAAGGAGAAAGGCTGCAGCTTCCTGCAAAGGCAGACAACTCAAAGGGTACCTGGTGTTTCCTTCCCAAGCACAACAAATGTCATTCCCAGAAGGTTCTCCGTGCCACGCTCTGGTCTGCAGGTGAGGTCTGCAAGCCATGTACTTTTCAAAGCTGATACCCTGAGACAGGCCACAAAAGCATCTCTGAACTCAAGAGAGCAGCACCTGTGGCTTGGGGAGAAGCACTTCCCTCATAATTGTAAATATTATGGTGTTTTTTACTTCAAAAAGCCAGAGAAGCCAGGCACCGCTGAGAAAGCTGGTTCCCAGGCTGGACAGTTACCCAAATTTCAAAGGCAGGTGCTGCCTCTTACCCCTGTCAGTGCAGATCCTCTAGCAATGCCAGGTCACCAACAACCACCCTGTGCCCTGAACAGGGCAGCGCCCACCCCACCCTCAGCTCTCTGTGCTCCAGCCCAGCAAGCACAGACAAAGTCATCAGTTCACACCAAGGATATCGACTGTTCTGCACGTCTTCTGTCACATTTTTGATGCTCTGCTGAACCCACATCTTCTGCTGCTCCAGCTCCTGTTCCCGCTGCTCCAGGTCCTCTATATCTGCCTTCAGCTCAATAAGTTTGTGAGCTATTTCACGTGTGTTGCAGCCAGGACCCACACCTCTGGGAGAGGCAAAAAGGAGGGACACGCATCAGCCTCCGCAGGCACCCAGACCAGCCCCAGCCTCTCAGGGAGGTTGTCACCCCCACTTACTGCCACCCCTGTCACACATCAAGGGCAGATCGCCCAGAAAGCCTCATCTGTACCTGCTCTAGATCCCCACCTTCCAGCACAGCAACATTTGGTACATCTTCCTACAACCCACACACTGGCAGGGCTCTTCCCCATCTCCGCTGCCTTTAGATGCATCTTTTCCAGCCCAAGGCCCTGCAAACACTTAGTTTGTACCAAAATAAAAGCTCTGCTGTAAGAGAGACATGCCGTATGTACTTGAACTTTCCTCATTACTATCATCGGCACAGCCCAGCTGGGGGATGTACAGGCATGCACAGAATGCCCAGGTATTTTGCTCTGAGCAGGGCATTTTAATCCCAGTGTCATTTAGATCAGGACTAAAAGGGACCTGTGAACAATTTAAATCTTCTCTGTCACTCACTTCCACTGGATACTGTTCTTGGATTTCTTCTCGATCAACCCGATGCCTTCCAGGACATTTGTGATATCGTAGATCCGTCGCTTCTGACGCACAGCCAAGGTATCTGCAGCCTGCAAAAAGGTTAAACACTTAGCTCCAAACTCTCAGTCATGTTTCACTCTTTCCTGCCTGTCAGATTAAGTCCTGGCCAAGCACTCTGCTCACCATCTCACACCTCTCTTCTCCCAGTGCCTCAAATTACAAAGCCATGTTCTCAATGTCATTACAACCATGAAAAGAAGCCACTGCCCTGACTTCATTCCTTTTCTTACCCAGCAACCTCCCAACTAAGCAGAAACCAAATTCCAGCCATCTCACTTGCGGTGAGTCCAAAAATCACCAATCCTCAGCAGCAAAGCAGTGCTAGAAGACACTAGTTTGGCAGCCTAAAAATTGAGTGCTCCTTTGGGGCAAAAGAGATGGGAAAACGAACACAGAGAGCCATCTGTGCAACTGACAGCAGTTTAGTGAAATTGACATTCTAAAGGTCTTTTCTAAATCTGATCTGATGCTGCTTGAGAGAGAATTGACACCTTTTCAAGGGGCAGATTCCTCTGAAAGACACGACGCCGGGAGGAGTAACCACAGCTGTAAGGAGGAGCTCCTGAGCAGCCCCAGGACTTCCCTGCCTTGCTCACAACTGTTTCCACTGCCACATGGCAAGCGAGCACCAGCACACTGGTGCAGCCGGGAGCATCAATGTCAGCGGCACTGCAGACACAGCAGCTCAGCACAGGAACAATGTTCCCTCTCGCCTACCAGTAATGGGACTTAGTAGACCCTGGACCACACAACTGATCAAATCATGCTAACAAACACGAATCCCACTTAACAGACATTTTAAGCAGGAAATTATTGGTATTCTGCCCAAATCCAAAGAGACAACAGTTTGGTACAGGGGAGGACAGAAGCCGACAGCCAGGAGATTCCTCCAGCCCTGCATCTTCGGGACTTTCTGGCACTTGTGTGCTGCCTGCAAAGGGTCAGAGGTGTTTGTACGAACCACGGCAAAGGAACTTCACCTATAGGAAAGGTCTAGGTTTACATGCTTTATATGCCACAGAGTTACCCCTTTTACGTGAAGATCTTCAAAACGCAGAAGTAAGGCATGTTCACAGGGCACCTCTCCACAGCCTCAGGGCTTCAGGGACAACCTTTGGCAGAGATGAACCTGCCTGCACCTGCCATCCTGCTGCAGGTCAGAAGGCCAAAGCACAGCAGAGAGGCACAGTTCCTATAGGTGTCTGTTTCTATAGGTCTCGGAGGCTTTATAGGGCAGGATCATGATGGTGCCGGTGATCACAGAATCACAGACTGTTTGGAGTTGGAAGGGACCTCTGGAGATCACCTAGTCCAACCCACCTGCTAAAGCAGGTTCACCAGAGCAGATCAGACAGGAGTGTGTCCAGGTGGGTTTTGAATGTCTCCAGAGGAGACTCCACAACCTCTCTGGGCAGCCTGTCCCAGGGCTCTGGCACCTTAATGCAAAGAAGTTTCTCCTCATTCCCCATATTCAGATGGAACCTCCTGTTTCAGCCTGTGACCGCTGTCCCTCATCCTACTGTTGGGCACCACTCAAGAGAGATCAAGCAGCACCTGGGTGTGGGGCAGGAAGGCAGCAGAAGACAAGGCGTCCAAACGGGGCTTGAAACACCCGTCGGGGTTCGCTGAGGCGGGGGAGCGGCGGGGGCAGCTCGGCCAGGGGGAACCGGGTGGGGGAACCGTCCGGAGGGGAGTGGGGGGGGATGGCAAGGGGACCGGGGACCCCGCACCTGCTGCACCGGGCACCGCTGTGCCCCGATTCCTCCCTACACCCGCTCCAGCCCCCGGAGCACTGGCCTCCACACAGAATGGTGAAGCCACCCCCCCACCTCGCAGGCCCTCCCCAGCCGCCGGCAGCCCCCGCACCAGCTTGAGGTCGAGCACGCCGTCCTTGGCCTCCTGCAGCAGCGACACGAACTTGGTAGTGAGCAGCCCCAGGCTCTTCTCGTGCCGGCTGGGCGCCCCCGCAGCCCCGCTCCCACCCCCGGGGGGCTGCGGCCCGCACTCCGCCATCTGCCCGCCGCCGGCTTCGGCTCCGGCCCCGGCTCAACCCCACCGCGCTTCCGCTTCCGGCCCGCGGGGCACGACGGGAGGGGCGGGCGGGGGGCGGTGGCGGAGCCAACGGACGCTCCTCCGGGGCGCCCGGCGCGGGGAGCCGGTCAGGCCCCGGCTGCCAGTCCGGGGAGCTCGGGTGAACGTGGGGTGTGTGCACCTGCCCCCCGCCGGCCCGTGGTAGCGAAGCTGTTACGATAAACTGGCACCCCGTGCATGACCACCGGCGTCCCTCACACCTCCCGGGCAAACGGGGCGGTTCGGTGCTGCCCGTTACATTCGTCCGCTCCAAAACACCCGGTGCGGGGGATGAACCCCCTGACCCGACCCTGGGGGAGGCGGTTTGTGGCGGGGGGGGTGTCACCAGCCCCGTCCCCAGCCCAGCAGGGTACATCCCGCTGCCCCTCGGGTCCGGCTGCCGCTGACACCCTGTCCAGCCGCTCCATCCCTGGCCGGGCTCCCGCTGCGGATGGGGACGGTGAAATCGCCGGCCGGGGACGGTGTCCGCCAGGCAGGGGCACGCTGGAGACCGGGCGGGGGAACCGGGGAGGGGCTGCAGCGGGGTCGAGCGTCCGTGGGATGTCGGGGAGGACACGCAGGGCGCGATTTCCCCTCCCCAGCCCCGCGGCAGCCGCGACACCTTCCCCCGTGTCCCCCCTCCGCCCCTGACATCCTGAGCGCGGCCGCGGGAACACAATGGGGCCCTGAGGAACGCGGCTGCTCCGGCCTGAGGAAGCGGCTGCGGCTTCCTCCGCGCTGCCCTGCCCGGCCCCGGCGCCATGGGCATGTCTGCGGAGGGCGAGCGCGCTGCGAGCCCCAGAGGTAACGGGGACGGTGCGGCCGCTCCCGGGGAACCGGCGGTGCTGGGCAGGGGAGGGATGATGCTGCTGGCTGCATGTTTCGGGGGCTGCCCACCCTCTGCTTTAGCTTTCCCTGTGCTAGGGCCGGTGCTTTGTGCTCTTTGCGGGGGGTGCGAGCCCGGCTGTGCCTCCTGACCTGCAGTTCATCCCCAAAATCACTGCCTCCCTCGAATCTCCCTGCCCCCCGGGGGCGCCCGTGCACGTAGGTTCCCCAGCAGAGCAGGAGCTTGGGACTGGTGAGCCCGGAGCTGGGAAATTGCTGTGGGGAAACAATGAAACCCCCGGAGGGGTAGAACAGACAGGGAGATGAGGTTCTCAGGGACATGGGTTAGTGCCAGGGTTGGGTTAACAGTCGGACTCGGTGATCTAGAGGGTCTTTACCAACCAGAATGATTCTATTAAGTGGGTGCTGGGGATGGGGACTGGCGTGTGGTAACTGCGCCGGTTTTCAGCCCCCTGCTCTGGCCAGAAGGCCCTTGGGATGGCTTTGCACCCTGTGCCAAGGGGGACACCCTGATTACCCCCAGCTGCATGGGTTACTTTGGGAGACCAGGAGCCTGCCAGCCTGACCTCAGCCTGGCTCTCCTTAATGCGGGACCTGCCACCTCTCCATCCCTGCTGCTGACTCACTGCCGAAGCCTCAGCCCTGCTGAGGGTTCCCCAGGTGCCATGAGAGCCCCCCTCAGACAACCCAGCGTTGTGTTTGGGGGGGAGCACTCAGCCCAGGGGACAGCCCGAGCTGCCAGGCTGGGTGACAGCTCCACCGGCAGCCGTCTCACTGCCACAGCCACTGTCACAACCCCAGTCTGTGGCAGTGGCATCTTGGGGGCTTCCCCATGGAAGGACTCACTTGCTGCCATGCTGTCCAGCTTCCCACATCTGGCTGTGCTTGGACATCGCTGGCGACCAGCTTCCTGTCACTGGCCTCAGGGGCCCCTCCTGCCCCGCTTTGTTTCACTCCTTAACCCCCGGCTTCGTCCCCAGAGGAGGAGTGGCCAGAAGCGGAGAAGGCTGAGAAATTGGCGAGAGGGGCTGCTCTGAAATGGGCTTCAGGGGTATTCTATCGCCCCGAGAAACTGGAGGGGCTTGGGCAGTACCGGAATCGAGAGAGGCAGAGGAACAGCTCCATCCAGTCCCGGCTGAAGGTGGGTGTTTGCCACAGCCTCCCAAAGTGGGGTTCCCTGCCAGGGTCCCCCCTTCTGCCTCTAGTCCTCTTTGTCTCCACTTCTGGCAAAATCTTGTCCTTCAGCTGGCGCTTGGTGGGAGAAATGCAATTGTTTTGTGTGGAAAAGATCTGGTGAAAGATCTGCCCCCACCTGCAGGTCCCACAGGAGAAACTCCATCTCTACACGCACCCATAAGGGCTGTTGCCCTGTGTGCACCCCCCCTGCTCAGGGCAGTCCTTTTTACATCACCCAAGGAATGATCGATTAACCTCCAGACTCGATCAGCCTGAGCACCCCAGCCTTCTTTTGATTATTTTGGAGATGGTTTCTCCTACCCTGAATGTGGGTGAATTGTCCAGAAGGCAACTTCTTTTAAGTGATGTCACCTCAGGGATTTTGAAGGAAGGTTCGTATGGCCACTGAGGTGTTTTACGCCATTAATCTGCCTTGTGGGGCACATGGGGACCCTCTGGCCTGCAATGTTATTGCCGAAACAAACTTTTGAAACGGAAAGAAGACATCTGTTTCCTGCTCACCCCGATGCCTTAGTCACCCTAAAGGGATGCTCCCACCTCTTGCACAGTAGCCGTTGCCCCCCACCCCATAAATAGTCACCATGACTCAGTTTACCCCAAGGGGAATGCAGCGAGCCATGCCAGCTGCTGGAGCGGCTTTCTTAAAGCTGGGTGTGCTTTGGTCTGGTGGGATGGAGTCATGGCGGAAGATATGGGAGATACATTGGTATGATGGCAGATGTGACCTTGTGGGGCTGGGCGAGGGCATGCAAGAGAGACCTGGCAAGACTGGGACAAACGGTGCATGAGTCCTCCAGCCTTTGAGAGCTTCCACACTGCCCCTCTGTCCTCTTCTGCTCCCCAGTCAACTGTCCAGTCCTACCTGGAGGGGGTAAGTGCGGGGCTGGACCAGCTGCGGTCGGCAGCCCGGGAGGTGCAGAACGTGTCCCAGGACCTGGGGGCTGCGCGGTGGGCCCTGCTCGACAGCACAGACCGCTTCCAGGGCCTCCAGCAGATGCGGGCGCTGATGGCGGAGCACGTGCAGCTGGCCTCGGTGGTCCAGGTGCTGCCCCAGCTCTTCTCAGGTAAGGCACTGGTGTAGTACTCGTGGATTTGGGCCAGAAGGCACTGGGGAGAACTCCAGTCCACCCCTGGGCTCCATGCAGGGCTGTCGGCAAAGCTCAAGCAGTTTGCTCTGGCTTTGCTGGTTGGGTTTGGAAAGTCTCCATGGATGGAAATGCCACCACCCCCCAGGGCCAAATCCAGCATGGTGTCCCCAGATCTCAGACCCTTTCCCTCACTATGACCCCTGTGCTGAGCCCCTTTGCTCCCCACACTCAATCCTGGCATCTCTCCTCCCTCTCCCACAGTCCACGAGGTTTTTTCCCACACCCTGCAGCTCCTCTGTGAGCAGAACCTCCTGGAGGCCCACGCAGAGCTCATGATGATGGAGCACCTCCGGGACAACATCCTCTCCCAGCTGCACCTCCGTGGGCTCTCCAGTGCCCAGGCGACTGTGCTGTCCTACTTCAGTGGCCTACAGGAGCTCAACGAGAGCCTGGCCAAGCAGCTGTGGGACATTGTGGGCAGCAGCCTGCAGCTGGTACGCGATGACCCAATTCTCTTTGTCACCGCTGTAAGGATCATCGAGCGGGAGGAGAAAATAGATGATTCTCTGCTCCTGGAGGCCACCTTCCTGCCCCCTGGCCGCCCAAAGGGCTGGAGGCAGAAGTTTTACCACGTTCTTCAGGAGACCATCACAGGAGCCCACTTCCGTACCACCCCCATGGATGCTGAGGGGTCAGGGCTGGCCAGGCACCTGGCAGCACTGCAGAAGGACATCGTGTCCAATCTGCTTGTGGTGAAGGACCTGATGGTCCAGTGTGTCCCAGCTCACTACAACATCCTCAGCATCTGCACCACCACGTACCACCAGGCTCTCACCAGCCACCTCCAGGACATCCTCCGAGAAGACCTGGACAAACAGGCACTTTTCCTCCTCCTTGAGTGGGCACTTCGTGTGTACCCCAGGTCAGCACCAGCCCCAGCACCCACTGGGTTGTCTGCCAGCACACAGGGGGGTTGGGTAGGCAGTTCTGGCTGCCTGGGAGTGACCACTGGGAGGGCAGAGAGAGGTAGGAACTGTTGGAAAACACAGGTCTTCCAAGCCTGTCCCACCTCTGCCCTCCAGCCCAGACATGATGAGTCACCCTGACCTTCTCCCAGAAGTGGACGTTTCTGCTCTGGGTCCCTTGATGTCCCCTGAGCTTGTGGATCAGACAGAGAGGAAATACGTGGTGAAAGTCAAGGTGGGTGAGTGGGACAGCACATGGGCAATGGGTATGGGGACCCAACCACCACCACTGTGTTAGCAACTGCTCTGACAGCAGCAGGAGACCACGAGCCTGTGGGGCAAGGCCTGGGACTCGCTGCTGTGCTGTGTGTTGGGTCTCCAGGGAGCTGGTACCTGATTTCCTGGGCTGAGCATGGTGGGTGTCCATCCCACAGGCTAGTGTGCTTGAGTGGATGCAGAGGACCCTGGAGGTGGAGTTCAAGGAGTGGTTCAGGGAAGAGGAACCCGAGACAGACCATCAGGGCTTCTTCCAGTCAGCTCTGCCCGTCATTGTCATGCAGGTGGGTCCCCAGCACCATGGGGCATGGCCATGCTGAGAGCCCCCCAAAAAGGGGGGCTTGACCTGCAGCCTCTCGCCAACTCACCTCTGCTCTCCTCTCCCTCTGCAGATGCTGAATGAGAATATCCAGGTAGCCTCCTTGATCACCGACTCTTTGCAGCAGAAGGTCTACAACATGGCCTTGGAGGAGCTGGAGGTGTTTCTGGGCCGGTCAGTGGAGGCCCTCGCACCCCTGCCCATCTTCCCAGAGCCTGGGTCCCCTTGTCCGAGCACCATAGGCTCATGGTGGAGATCTGCCATGGGGAGCCCTGCACTCACCTAGGTGCCAGAAGGCTCAGCAGGGGCTACCCATGGGGCTACTGTTTCAGCCCTTGGGGACATCAGCTCCCTGGGCTTGCTGTCCCAAATGCTTCTGGACCCTGCTCTCCTGAGGGGTCCAGAATGGGTCCCACTGTCCCACCCTGCCCAACAACTTGTCACTCTCCAGCTGGCAGCAGGACCTGGAAGGAGCCGAGTGAGCCGTGAGGGTTGTGGGAGGTTCATGTGCCCCCAATTGCATCTCAGCTCCAGGTCCTTGTGGTGAGATGTCCAGGGCTCTGCCCACCCATCACTGTTGACTCGCTGTGTTGCAGCCTGCGGGAAGCCCTTGTGCAATGTGGGAAGGAGCACCAGAAGGACCGTACCACCCCCAAGTACTATGTCTCCTACCTGCTGGCCATGCTCAACAACAACCTGGCTCTCAGGTAACATCCACCAGCACCTCATAGCTCTTGTAACAACCCCACCACCCACAAGGAAGCCACATCTTCCCCATCCCCCTGTGGGATCAATGTCCCCACCGAGCTTCTCAGGCTACTGGTCCCCTCCCTTGCCTCTCTCTCCCAGCTCCTCTGTCTCCTCCCTGCACTCTGACACTGCCTGCAGAGAAGTCCCCGCATCCCTCCAGGCTGCTCTAGACAGGACGCAGAAGAAAACCTGCCAGCTGCTGCTGGAGGAGCTGCTCCTGGACCTGCAGGTACGTTTGTCCCCAGCCCCTGCTGCTGGCAGGGCGGCAGCAAACTCGGCCCCAGCAAGACCAGCCCCCTGCTACACGCCCAGGCGTGGGCTTATTCCTGCCCAGGATCCCCGCGACGTACCCCATGGCCTCCTATCATCCTGCAGACATCTCTGCCAGCTTGGCTCCCAGACCTCGATAAACCGCCTGCAGCTCACCCCATGTCTGTCACCAGCCAGCACCACCCTGTATCGCTGGGGCAGATGGTTTGGGCCCCCAAATCACTAACAGACAGGGACCAGGAGCCACAGCCCCCCAGGGCTGCCTCGTGCTCCTTTTTATGGTTATTTCATGGCAGAAAACCAACAGGAGAGAGGCAACATCCGTGCAGAGGATATAAGCCCATGTATGACTACCCGAGTTGTTTCCTGCTAGTGTAGTCAAATTTAGCTTTCCTGGAGTCTGGACCAAAAATCTAGAATAATTAACAGCATTGCTATTTGGGGCTTGAATGCCATGAAAACAAAGGAGCAGCTAAAAAAGGGTGAAACACTCACAGGCAGCGTGGAGTGGCCCCAGCAGAGAGGGAATGTCTGCCTGCAGGCAGGAAGACGGGCAAGGACAGCAGGGCAGGAGGAGGTCAAAGCCCTCAGCCAAAAACATGTTATGTCTACACAAGGGAAGTGGAGAGGAATGGAAATTAAAAAGAAAATCATAGCAGGATAGGCAGAAAGTGAGTGTGTGGAGAGTAACTTGCTGCCCAGACCTCAGGTGCTGCCCACAATGGGGCATCATGACCCAGAAAAAGCCCCAAAATGTGGATTTCAGATTGTCAGGGAGGAGCAGCTGCAGTGTATTTCCATAATTTCCTAATCTGGACCACTCTTGTATTTTTATGCTGACTTTTGGCTGGCAGAGGGGCCTTGGGGGTTTTGCAAGGCAAAGCAGACATGCTGCCAGGCAGCGGGCGGGCAGCGCTGGGGGTGTCATCCTGCCCCACAGCTGCTGCGAGAGCGATGTGATGTGGGGTGCCCTACGCTGCTCCTCTGCTTCTTCCAGCCCCTCTGCCTGCAGCTGCCTTCCCGCAAGTGGCTCTCCGGGTCCCAGCTCATCAGCAGCATGTGCGAAGTGATTGACAAGTACGCAAAGGACTTCTCCCGCGTCAGGAAACCCGTCTTCATGGTAGGGGTGCTGTGAGGCATCCTTCAAATAGCTGCTTGACTGTTAGGAGAGGAGGTTGGGTGGTTGGGTGTCAAGCTGGGGTGCAGGAGCTGCAGTCACTGCTGGGTTTGCTGGAGAGCCCATATCCTCTGGAGCAGCCCTGAGGACACCGTCATGCAGAGATGTTCAGGGTTTCCCCCCAAATTCAGCTACCTTCTCTGCCCTTCTGGCCAAGAGGCTCCCCAGCAGGTTGTCCCCACAGCACGGTACTGCATCCAGCCCCTTTCCCCTCTGTCTTTCCATGGGCAACTGGGGTCTGACATCCAGGCGATGCCCAGCACTAACAGCTCTCCCCTGTCCAGCTCCTGCTGATGGAGAGCGAGCTCCTGGTGACGAGCCAGTACCTGCGGGCGCTCATGCAGAAGAAGATGGTGTGCAAGAGCAAAGAGGAGCGGCGCCAGCTCTGTGACCGCCTGCTGCAGGACGCCACACAGCTCCGGGAGCTCTTCTGTGGCCTGGTGAGAGGTGCCCGGGTGTGATGGGGAGCCGGGCTGGGCTGTGGGTGCGGAGCATCACACGGCAAGGTCTGTGCAAGGAGCTCAGAGCTCCCCTCTGTCACCCCCCTGCTCCCCTCCAGCCCGCAGCAGGTGGGGTGGGTCCATCAGACTATGAACAAGATGGAGCTGTTACACTTGGGTAGCTGTGAGGCCAAGATGGGAGGAATTGGCTTAAGGAGGAACTATGGTTATAAATATCTGGAGGGTGGATGCAAAGAGGTTGGGACCAGACTCTTTTCAGTGGTGCCCAACGATAGGATGAGGGAAAACAGGCACAGACTGAAGCACAGGAAGTTCCATCTAAACATGAGGAGAAACTTCTTTACTTTCAGGGTCCCAAAGTCCTGGAGCAGGCTGACCAGAGAGGGTGTGGAGTCTCCTCTGGAGACATTCAAACACGCCTGGACACAATCCTGTGCGATCTGCTCTGGTGAACCTGCTTTAGTAGGTGGGTTGGACTGGATGATCTCTAGAGGTCCCTTCCAATCCAGCCATTCTGTAATTCTGTGGCTGGGGGTGCCATCCACCCTGCCCAGCGCAGATCAGTGAGGCTGCAGAGCCTTGGCTCACCTTGGGGTGAGCTGGCCCTGATCAATGGGACACACTGAATGGGAAGACACCAGCTGCAAGGAGCCAGGTCCCCACATGGGCGCTGAGGACCAGGCTGTGTCTCAGCAGCCACCACCATGGCTTTGTCCCAGTCTCACATGTGGCCACTCTCCCTCCCAGGGTCTGGACCGGAGCCAGCAGAGCCTGGAGGCCGTCTTTGCCCTGCGGGAGCTGATCTGTCTCAAGGACCCGGCACTACTCAGCCTGGAGGTGCTGGGCTTCACCACCAAGTACCCCGATGTCAGGTAAGAAGCCCAGCTCTGCCCTCCTGTGAGGTGTAGGTATGTATGTAGGTGTGAGTCCACCCAGGGGTGCCAGGTTTGGGCTGGACCCTTTGAGGTTATGCTGCAGAGCAGGCAGAAACCTGGGATTTTCCTTCTCTTCCCTGAGGTTTCATTTTCCCATGCTCCAGATTTAAGGGGTTCTTGCAAAGTCTCAAGGGCAAAGATGTAAAAGAAAGAGCAGTTGTGCTGTGGTATTCACCCATCTTCGGTGGCCAAAAAAAGCATGAGAAATCACACCGAATTAGAAATAACAGAGTCAGCTGAAACCCATGAAATGTCAAAAACAAATTCGCAAGGTTTGTGGGGTTATTTTCAAGCAAATTTTAAAGTTGGCTGGTGCAAAATATCAGCTCTCCCCTGGCCTCAGCTCAGCTTCTCTGGATCATGGGAGGTTTCTGGGACACGAGCCCTGTGGACGGTGCCATGGGCCAGCAGCACCTGGACTTACTTCTTGCTCTCTGCCCAGTGACGAGCACATCTCCACCTTGCTGGATCTGCGGGGTGACGTCTCCAAGGAGGTGCGGCACATGGTGCTGGAAATGATGGCACAGCACCCCCAGGTCCTGCCTGAGAGCTACCGGCCCATCTTCAGCACCATCCTGGTCCCCGCGCCGGAGCTGCCTTTCTGCATTCGCAAGGGCAAGTGTGCCTGATGCTGTGCCCCGCAGCCTGCTCCCCGCTGTCCCCACGGATGTACGGACCATGCAGGACATCTCTGAGGAGAGTGGAAATGACGTGGCATCTCCTATGCGCAGTGCCTTGCCCTGTGTTGGGGATAGTCTGGACACGTGCCACCCTGCTCTGGTCTTACCTCGCTGAACTGACTGTCCCCTGCAAGCACCGGTCCTGGGACACCTGTGTCAGGAGAAAATTGACCCATAGCGATTTTTCTGACCTGCGGAGGCAGGAATTGAGGCTGCTCAGGCCTGGCCTATTGCCTGCAGGAGAAAGAGGAGCCACAGAGCAAAGGACAGGAATCTGCAGCTGGGGTGAGTCCACATCTCCACGGGGCTGCAGAGATATTTGGGTTTTCCTGAGTCTCCAAACAGTCCTCTGAACCAGTGTGTCCTGGACATGAAGTCTGTTAACACCCCAGCTCTAGGGCAGACTGGAGCCTTGCTAGACCTGGGTTTGCAGGAGGGTTTTAGCCATGGGAGGTCTTCCTCTGTTTTGGCTCAGCCCAGAGGTCTGGTGGTGCTGCTGCACCAGCCTGAGCCCTGCATGGACAGTGGAGAGCAGCTCAGCGAGCTCATCGTGGCTCACGGCCGTGGAGGAGGAGGGACAAGGCGGTCTCACTGCCCTGGGTGGTGCTGCCAACTCTGTTCCTGCTGGCGTGAAGGGACAGCTCTGAGTTCTGCTGACCTACTCAACTGCTGGCCCCAGACAGGACTGGAGTTGAAGACATTCGAGCCTCTTGGAGAGCATGAACTGAGTTGCGTTTGGTGTGTTGAGCATTCTCCTGTCCCAAGGTTCCTCCGTGATGGGCAGCACCACCCTGTGCCCTGGCTATCCCTCCATGCGCTGCTGCTGTCCAGAGGTGATGGTCATCTCCTCCCCAGGCGCCATGCCAAGATCAGAAGCAAAGCCCGTTCCTGTGCTCCATCCTTGTGCCCAGCCACTGCAGCACCCTGGGAAGGCTCCACACTCTGCCACGCGGGCTGGATCCTGCTGTCCTTGCATGGCACTGCTGCCAGAAATAAAGGCCTGAGCTCTGCAATCACTCACTGGTGTCCAGGCTCTGCTCCCTGGGGGGGTCGAGGCAGGGATGAGGGCATGGGGGTGGCACAGATACAGGGGGGAATCCATCCCCATGTTCAGCATCACCCCAAGGATGGCTCCCTGCACCTAGTACCACCCTGGGAGCATCACCCAGGGACATGGGGATGGTGGAGACACTACGTACCCTCTGTGCCCAGGCTGGAGAGGACCATGCTGTTCCCTAGCATGCAGCCCTAGGGCGAGGGGTCAGGCAGCAGCAGAGGTGGGAGGATGCTCAGGTGGAGGGATAAGTCTCAGCTGCTCACTGTCCTCCTGGTCCTCGTGCTGTGCTTGCCCACCTCTCCACGCTGTCTCCTACCTGCCTGGGAAGGTGTCTGCCGTCCCCACCTGCCCCGCTGGCTCTGGGACACACTCATCTGCACCAGGGCTGTGGTTCAAGGGGTGGCCCTGGGAACACCCATCTGGGACCAGCGCTGACCGAGGCCAGGGCTACATGGCCACATGGAACAACAGCCCTGGTGCCAACAGCTCTGAAACGGGCCTGGGGACAGGGTGACCTCCCCCACCGCAGGCATGGCTGCCTGTCCCAGCACATCCAGCCCCACTGCTACCCCAGCCGTGTGCCCACAAGCAGCCCCCTGTGTTCCCCATCACAGCCCTGCAGTTCCCCATCACAGCCCTCCCTCTCCAGCTCCACCAGCTGCCATGAGAGCTGACACGACTCACTGCAGCGATAGCCCAAGCACCCAGGGTACCTTTTGACAGCATGTTCCCACGTTGCCACGTGCATGGGCCAAGGTAGGTGCCAGGTGTGGCCTGTTGTCACTGCTGCAGCTGGCAGAAAGCAGGAGGGTGACCTTGCCCTGCTGGGCTACGAGCCACACGGCTCCCAGCTGCTCTATAAAGCTGGTGGCCCCTGGGGCACAGCCACGTCTTCGCAGGATGGCGCTTCTGTGGGCAGTTGCCTGCCTGGCCCTTGCCAGCACCGTCTCAGGTAAGTGCTGCCCGCAGGTGTGGGGAGGTCCCTCAGGCTACAGCAGGACCAGGGCACCCCAGGAATGGTGGCACAAAGACACCCATGCTGGCACAGACAGCCCCCAGGCATGAGCCCTGAGCTGTTGGGTTCCCCTCTGTGCCCCTCTGGCTCTTCCGCAGGCTGTGGGCTGCCAATCATCAGCCCCTCGTTGCGTGACAATGAGAAGATCATCAATGGGTACGACGCGGTGCCCGGCTCGTGGCCCTGGCAGGTGTCCCTGCGGGTATGGCACTTTCCCACTCCCCATGCAGGGCTGGTGCCATAAGCACTGCAGTGACACGGCACAGTGAGCTGGGCAGGCACCAAGGGGACCCGTGACACTCTGTCTGTCCCCAGTTTTGAGGGGGCCCAGCCTGCCAAGCCCAGCTCTTCCTCCCTTTTTCCTCCCCAGACCCGTTTGGGATCCCACTTCTGCGGAGGCTCCTTGATCAACGAGAACTGGGTCGTCACGGCCGCCCACTGCGAATTCAAGTGAGGAGTGGTGCCTGGTCAGCCCATGGCGGGGCCACCTGTCAGGGCAGGGGCTTGGGATGCACTGGGCATTGCCGAGTGGTGCTTGGGATAGCCCCAAAGGCTGGCACCCTGGGAACTGAGCAGCCTGGGACTCCCTCCATGGCTGTCCCCATGGTGGCCTCTCTTAGGCACGCGGTGCCCCATGCCTGTGGCAGCTGCTGATGCTGCTCCCATGCCTCCCCCTGACTCCTGTACCTCTTGCAGCCCATACACTGACGTCGTCGTCCTTGGGCAATATGATCGCAGCTCCAGGTCAGAGTCTGTTCAAGTGAAGTCCGTGGCCAAGGTGAGAAGGGGTGACATGGCCGTTGTCCTGGGACAGGGCTGGATCTGCGGCAGGGATGAAGGTGCTGCGGTATTTCTTGGCAGGTCGTCACAAACCCCAACTGGGACCCAGAGACCATCAACAACGACATCACCCTGCTGAAGCTCTCCTCACCCGCCCAGCTGGGAGTCCGTGTCTCCCCCGTCTGCCTGCCCCCCGCCAACCTGGTTCTGGCCAGCAACCTCCAGTGCGTCACCACCGGCTGGGGACGTGACAACATCTACTGTACGTACGCCACAGCCTCTGGGAGCGGGTGCCCAGGGGCACCTGGCAGGGGGGGTGACACTGTGTGCACGTGGGGAAGGGGCAGTTGTGCAGGTAACTCCAGACATGTACAAAAGGCCAATCTTATCTTGGGCTGCATCCAAAGGAGTGTGACCAGCAGGGCGAGGGAGGTGATTCTGCTCCTCTGTTCTGCTCCGGTGGGACACTCCTGTGGTGCTGGGTCCAGCTCTGGATCCCTCAGCACGGGACACACATGGACCTGCTGGAGAGGGGCCAGAGGAGCCACAGAAATGATCCGAGGCTGGAACAGTTCTGCTGGGAGGACAGATTCACAGAATGACAACTGAAAGAGTTGGGGTTGTTCAGCCTGGAGAAGAGAAGGCTACAGGGAGACCTTATTGCAGCCTTTCTGTACTTAAAAGGAGGCTGTAAAAAGATGGGAACAGACTTTTTAGCAGGGCCTGTTGCGATAGGACAAGGGGGGATGGTTTTAAACTAAAGGAGGGGAGATTCAGGCTGGATATGAGGAAGAAATTCTTTACACTGAGGGTGGTGAAACCCTGGCCCAGGTTTCCCAGAGAGATGGTGGATGCCCCATCCCTGGAGACATCCCAGGCCAGGCTGGACAGGGCTCTGAGCAACCTGATCTGGTGAAGATGTCCCTGCTCATGGCAGGGGTGGCACTGGATGAGCTTTGAAGGTCCCTTACAACCCAAACTACTCTGTGATTCTAAGTGTGCACACGTGTGTGTTGGTGTAAGCGTGGGTGTTGGTGTGTGCTCAGCAGGAGGGTGTAGTGTGCACCCCTGAAGTGAATGTGCATGGGCACAAGCTCGCCCTTGCTCAGGGCGGTTTGCATGAGATGATCAGGCCTGGCTAAGAAGGGACACTTTGGCACAGACGTGGAAAGTACTTTGCATGGCAGCACCCATATCTGGGAGCATGCCCAGGGTGTCTGTGCGCTCCCAAAGGCTCCAGGAGACCCACCGACAACCGGGGTGATTCAATGGTGCTTCTTTCCCCCAGCCCAAGCCTCGGCCGTGGTCCTGCAGCAGGTGTCCCTGCCCTTGGTGTCCTCAAGACAGTGCGCTCTGTACTGGGGCAACGACATCACCAGCTCCATGCTCTGTGCTGGTGGGGCCGGCGCCTCCTCCTGCCAGGTAAGGAGCCAAGGTCCTGCTGTACCACAGGGACGAGAAGGAGAAGGACAGTGGGGAATTCCATCTATGGACTCAGAAATTCAACTGTGTCCAGAGGAACAGGCAGCGGGGGTGGCAGGAATCAGTTTGGAGCACATGATGGGACCACTAAGCAGGTGGTTTTCTCCACAGGGTGACTCCGGCGGACCTCTGGTATACCAGAACGGGAACGCCTGGACCTTGATCGGCATCGTCTCCTGGGGAAGCAAATACTGCAACGTCAACACGCCCGCCGTCTACACCCACGTAAGCAAGTTCCGAAACTGGATCGACGACGTTGTCGCTCAGGGATAGAGCCGATGCCAGAGGGATCCCGTCTCCCGCATGGCACCCTCAGCAGAGCCAGCGAGGGGCTGAGCTGGCAGCAATGCACCCCACCTCGCAGAGTACTAAAGTGTGAGCGTTTGCCTGTACCAGGTGCTGCCTCTGCTTCTTTCCTTGTGTGATGCAGACTGGTACAGAACGTGCACGGGTGAAGTTTGGGCACCCTGCGCTCCTCTCCAGCACTCCAGCAGCTCCCGGAGCTGGGTGCCCCGAGGTGCAGCAGGCAGAACACAGTGCACAGGCTGGGGGGAGCAGGGCTGGCTGGGGAGCAAGGGCTGCTCAGGGGGTCTTCTCACACATGGATCTACAGCCCGACACCAGCCCAGAGACCACCACAGTGTCATCGGTGGGTTCACAGCCTGAGAGTTGGGGTTGTTCAGCCTCGAGAAGGCTTCAGGGAGACCTTATTGCAGCCTTTCAGTGCTTAAAAGGGGACTGTAAGAAAGATGACGACAGACTTCTTAACAGAGCCTCTTGTGATAGGAAAAGGGGTGATGGTTTTAAACTAAAGGAGGGGAGATTCAGGCTAGACATGAGGAAGAAATATTTTACACTGAGAGTGGTGAAACACTGTCCCAGGTTGCCCAGAGAGGTGGTGGATGCCCCATCCTGGGAGACATCCCAGGCCAGGCAGAGACATGACTGTGGAAAGGGTTATAGATCATGAATGGAGGGTAAAGACAAATAGTCTGGCCCATAGGCTTGAGTTTAAAAAACACAAATCAAACCAAACCCAAAAGCTGCTCAAATACAGCCCAGGACTGAGAATAAGCCAGGGCTTGGATAAAATTCAGCCTCACTTAGTGGTCTGCTCTGCAGGGACCAACTGGAGCAAAGTGATTTGGGGGAACAGCAGCTTATAGAGAAACTGGTGAAGCTGCTGGCTCAGACTCCTCCACCTTGGAAAGCCTCACCTGGGACACAGTCGGGTTCAGGGGCTGAGCTCCTCACAGATCTCCCCTAAGGCCCACGGTAGCAGCTGCACTGGGCATACACCGGTCCCACTGCTCTGCAGTGACATTTGGAGTGTGCTTTCACTCTGCGGTACCTGAAATAAGACCCACCACATGAAAGCTGCACACTCTTCTCTGGCTTCAGCTAGCTCCTAAATGACCTTGAAGACAGCTGAACATCAGAGATGTGATAAGGGCAGAAGAAACTGGTGGCCACACAGAACTTCAAATGGGAATGAATGAACTGCAGCACTATGGGTCGTTTGCTCTGTGTGTTCAGGTCACTGTCACCTCTACCACTGCTGGGACAGGGTCCTTTGCCCTTGAAAAATCACCTTCTTTCCAGGAGGAGATGGCTCAAAAGCAGTACACATTTTTCACTTGATATTAAAGGTTTTCCTGTTGGCCTATAAAAGCTGCTCAGAGTGAAACCAGAGAGGTACAAGTTGCTGTGGGCATACCAGGGTACTTCCAGGGACCTTGCACCCCAAGACAGGTGAAAAAATGTCCCAAATTGTCTGTTCAACCCCCAAATCCTGCCTTGCAGCAAGAGACTGAGTGCCTGACTCCTCGAGAGCATCCCCATGGGCATCCCAGCTCTCCTGGCCTGGCAGCTGCATTAAAGAAACCAGGAAACTCTTCTATGGGCACTTCAGTACCTTCTTGCTGTGCTCCAAGAATATGTCAGAGCAGCTCCTGGCTCTTGATGCATTTACTGGTTCAGAGCTGGGAAGGCGGCACCTGTCAGCAGTCGGCCCGCAAGCCAGAAATAACGACAGCAGAGCGATGGGGTACACAGAATACATTTAACATGTTTAACAGACTGAGTACACAAAATAAATAATTCTGTACACTCTAATCATAACATTACAGACTAATTACAAAGGTTCAGAGCTCAGCCTACAACAGCCCTTAGTGTAAAGACAGGATTCAAAAGGCAAGTCACAGAACTGGAGGCTTCTCAAAACACCCCTGTTGTGAGATGAACAGGATGCAACCGGAGTTACTTCCAAACCATTCCAACCCAGCACCGGAAATTTGGTGACCAAAAATAACAGCAAGTGCCGGAACAGCTCCAGTCCCGAGAGCTTCCCGGGAGGTGTCTTTCCGTAGTGAAAGGCAACAGGAAAACTCAGGGCATCTGGGTGTGCTGGCAGGAGCCGTTCGTGTCTAACGCACCGTGTTGGGGCTGTGGGTCTCCCCCACGTTCAGCAGACAAACACAGTGCAACGTGATCTGCAACAGCGGCGAGGAGTTCGCCCGTCACACACGAGGGATCTACAGTATCACCGCAGCGGGAGAAGGAAAAAGTGTCACCAGAGCTCCCTCGCCGCAGGGACACCAAGCGTGCAGGGTACCGAGCTCCATGATGTTGTTGCCACTGCACATCCCTGCTGCTTCACATTATTTTTTTGCAAATTTACTGCTCAGTAAGGCACAACTGACTCGCAGGCACCTGCCTCCGCAGCACCCAAGAGCTGCATTTCTGATCCAGGCTGAACAAGGAGAGACTGAGTGGTCAGAGAAAAGCACCAAAAACCTCCCAAGAGAGGTGAAGGCAACTTGGGGCTGGGCATCTGGCACCCAGTGGTACAGGCACTTTGTGGTATGTTCCAGGATGAAGCCGAGCTGGTGAGAGGCCGGGACACAAACACCCTCCCTGCTAATCCCAGGGCTCACACTGCTGCTGGAGAACAGACTGTGACTCCCCAAAAAGCCAATCTCTGTGCTGCTTTGCTTCATTTAGAAAACTAAATTAAGTCAAATAATTGAGATTTTGATTTACCCTGCCTCAAACCCTCTGAATCTTTAGCATCATCACTTAAACTAGGACTATGGGCCTCACGCAGTCTGATAAGAGGCCTGGAACAGCCAGGTACTCGTTCTGTGTTGTACAAGATCATTTTGAGCTGAGCCTGTGCCGCGGGGTCCTCAGAGCCTCCTCCCACCGTACAGACGCCCTTACCTGGCTCCAGGACTCACCACGGCTCCTGCAGAGCCAAACCCAGAGTTGCTGCCCAGTAGTCGAGTTAACCACAACCCCATTCCCATTTGTGAACGACATATAAGTTGACTGTATCAGTACTTCAGCCAAACACCCTGGTAGAAAACAGGATTGAGAAATGGAGCAGGGTATGAGAAAGAATGGAAATTAGCAGAGCAGAAAATATCTGACCTTAAAGAAGAAAATACCCAAATTCCAAAGAAGTTAAGAGTTTGAGGGTTTATAATTTCCAAAATAAATACGTAAGGCAGGCCCTACACTGCAGCTGGTTTCCACATCGCTACTGAACCAGCAGGTCAGAGCCCTTCTGTCTGGGCTGACTCTCATCACATAAAGCTGTCCCTCATGTCCGCTATACATTTCCAAGAACAATGCAGTCCAGGAACTGGCAGAAGCATCTGGATGTTACCACAATCTCAGTGTTAAACAGCACAGATTTCTTCTGGATTGAAGGAAGGGGAGTTTCTACCACCACTGGGTTGACATATTAATGTTTTTAGAAGCCTGAGAAGGGTGAGAAGTAAATCAAACATGGACAAGTAACTGCTGTTTTAGCAAAATGCATGGAAAAATACATTACATACTCAAAAGTCTGGATGCAAAGCTTCACAAGTATGTAGACCACCCGGTGTTATTCCTGGAAGACCTTTTCACATTCATTTCCAATAACCCTTAAAAAAAATTAAAAAAAAAAAAAAAAAAAAAAAGAAATCAAGGAATCAACAGGCCACATTCCTTGAAGCCGTAGTTCTCTTTCCCAAAAGAGCAGCCAAACTCTCAGGGACAAAATGCTGGGATTATTTTACACAGTACAGCTAAGTTCCAAAATGCTACCAACCATAATTCCTTCTACTCCTTAAAATTGCTTTTCCCTGAAACAGAATACGCTGGGAAGCAACACACTGAGTTGCTCCATCATGTCTCAAGGTGGGAGAAAGTCCCAAACCTACTGATTCCAACCTCAGAGTCTTTAGGTTTTGCTTTCTCCTTGTGAGCCCTGAGATACCTCCCCAAAGCAGGGTGCTGGTGAGCATCCCCTTGAGACACTGGTGGGTTGGCCACATGTGTCTTTCCCAGCAATGAGCATCCCTTCCAGTTCATGCACATGGACTCACGCTCCCCTGTGTGGGGTCAGATGCTGTTCTTTGGGATCAGTAAAGGAGAAAACAGTGTCCCATTGAGTGAGCTGTTAAACAGCTGGGACTGCAGGTGTGGTCCAGGAGCATCAAGCAGCAAACCCAGATTCCTCTTTGTAAGAGCATCTCACCCAGGAACAGTGGGAACGCCCCCAGCAGATGGCTGTACTTGGACAAGGACACACAACAATTTGCCACTAGGTGTCATTCCAGCTTCACTTTCATTGCATGAACAAAAGCACAGAAAACAAAAGCACTCTGAGATGTGCAGCCCAGATAATATAAAGACTGCCACTCAGCAATGGGTGGAACATGCATTTGTTACCTGCATTCTCCTGGCTAATTCAGTACCAGCAGAAACCTTCCAAAAACCCCCACGAACCACCATTAAGAGACATAGAAGGGGATTTAAAAACTTAATTAAAAGAGCAGGGAAAAAAAGAAATCTGGGTATTTTAGCTTCTAAAAATCCCCAAACAAGGCACACTTGAAAAGTGTAAACTCCTGAGACTTAAGATAAACTGAGCATTGACATACTCCTGTGGAATATATATGAAGACAGATGATTGAGATAATTCACAGTGAAGAGCTTCTTAGAGGACAGATTGAAGGCACCTAAAACTACGGCTCAAAATTACAGCACTTTGTCTGTTCCCCTCCAGCAGACCCAGCTGAAATCGTGCCCCCACAGCAAGGGTAAAAGCACCTGAGGAACTGTTCTTGCAATGTAGTGTTTGGAAATCACAGTTTTTCAGGCAGAGTGAAAACAGGAAGATCACTGAGGACTCCAAGGGACGCTTGGTCGGAGCTCTGCTCATCCCCCCTCAGCCCACACGCTATTGTTCTGGGTGTAAGAGTTCCTGCAAACATTGAATTTAGAAAAAGAAGAGGGACTGAGCCAGGAGAGTCACAATCAAATGATGGAAGGGAAGCCTATAAGGATTTTCCTCATGTTTACATCGATTTTTCAGTTCTTTTTCTAGAAAAACCAAGGCCCCTTATGGGATGGATGTGGTCCTCTTTGGTGCAATTCTCTCATAGCAGCTATCCAGCATCACCCATGAGTGTGAAGGATCCTCCCTTCTGCCAATTCACCCCCCAGCCATTGGAGCATCATCACAGAAAACTGACACTGTTAGGAGAGCATACATAGCAACATCTCACTTCCTAAAACATATTCCACCCCAAACACACTATGAGTTAACTTCTGTGGGTGAAAACCTAATTGCTGAAAAGAGCAGCAAAGCAAAAATTGTCACAGATGAGAAGATTCTTGCTCTGCTTCGTGAAGGTGGAGAAATGAGCCTGGTCAGACCAGAGCTCACCATCCTGACCTCCTCTCCACCTTCATCCACCCCCCACCCACAGGAGACGGCACGAAGGAACAGGCTGGGTAGACACCTGCACGTTGTGATGGTCTAGTGGTTAAAGGGAAGGGTCTCAGTTCTACAGGTCTTGGCTCAGTTAATCAGTTTGACCTCCTTGCACAGGCAAAAACACCTGTTTTGAGGATAAACACACCAGATAATCTGAGGAGGGCCATGGAAGAACGAGGAGGTAAAAGAGATCACAGCATCTGGGTGTGATTCTCCAAATATGCAGGAGACTATGAATAAAGGCTCAAAACCAGAAGCCCTTTGAGAAAGCATCCTGCTAGTGTGTAACATACAAGGGAAGAACAAAGTTCCAGTCGATTCTTGTCTTAGAGCGGTTGCTGCTTTTGCAGAGCTGTTGGCAGTAATATGAGGGGCACTGAATTGTTTATGGAGCTGCCTGTTTTGGCAGAAATCCCACCTGGTTTATGGCTTATGGTAAAGAACCACAGAAAACTACGTGAGAAAGCAAAAGAAGCTGAAGAAACTTTTTTTTTGCAGTCCACAGAGTTGAAAAGAACAATTTTTGGTAATTCTATGGCATCCATTAATGTTGATGGAAGAAATACTGCATGTGAAGGTTGTAGCATGGAGAGTGTTGGGCAAGTAACAAGCGATAGGATGAGAGGAAACAGCCTCAAGTTGCACCAGGGCAGGTTTAGATTGGATATTAGGAAAAAATTCTTCACAGAAGGCACTACTGTTAGTCATTGGAACAGGCTGCCCAGGGCAGTGATGGAGTCACCATTCCTGGAGGAGTTTAAAAGACATGTACATGAGGTTCTTAGGGACATGGTTTAGAGAAGGACTTGACTGGGTTGGGTTAATGGCTGGACTCAATCTTAAAGGTCTTTTCCAATCAAAACAATTCTATGATATGGTAGGATGGCCACTCAGAGAAAGGGCAGCCTGCAAACGATTTGGAGTTTTCAAAATAATATGCAAAACCATGCCAAGGATTTAGAATTCACCCCTGCAACACACTGGCTGCCCTCAGGTTTCCTCTGCCACACTCCCACCGCACACCTGTGTGCACTGGGCTGTGCTCACAGCACTCATGGCCCGGCCCAGCCTCGGGCTGGGAAGCACACCCCTAGAAATAACTACTTTTTTTCCCCCTCCTCTCCTTAGCACAGAAAACTCTTCTCCCACTGCAGCTGCCCTGCTTTGCTGTTTGCTGACCAGGAGGGGCTGCGGCCAGTACAGTTACAGCTCCCTGGAGATGTGACCAACCACTTAAAACCTTGCTGGCACCAAAACACAGGGGCACAGACATCAATCCTGGGCAGAAGGCCACGCTCGCCAGCCCCTTGAGCAGGCAGAGCCTGCGTTTCCAGCCCAGAGCTATGCCAGCACTTCCCAAGAACCCAGCGTGAAGCAAACCGTACAGCTTTGTCTGAAAAGCTTCAAAGAGCAGCATTTGTCGTCACTGCAGATCTTGGCTCTGCTATCACAAGAAGCCAAATCCACCATGAAATTGTGCCAACAGCCCCGTTCTGCTGCTCGGACCAGCTGGGAAGATGTCTCAGCAAGCTTGCACAAACCCCAGCTCTACAGCACACACCTCACCTGAGAGGTTCTTCACAAGACGCCCCCACATCACCCATCCAGCACAAGAAGACCTAAAAGGCAGTTTTTCCTATTGGATTTAAGTCACGCCTAACAGCTCTAAAGTTTTTCTGCACTGTCTCTAGGGTATTATCTCTGCTGACTCCCCAGGATTCGATCTCTGCTGCTCAAGCCCCTACCCTGATGCTATGGACTCATTTGTGGCCATCCCAACAGCTCCCACCACCACTTCACCGTCCCAGGGCAGGGACAGCAAGACTGGGGCAGAAAAGGCACACAAAGCAGAGGAGCCTCACAAAAACCTGCAGACAGGGAGCAATACCTGGAACCACCAAAGTTTTAGTGAAGCAACACGGTCGGTAACACTAGTGTGAAGGGCACAAGATGTGTCTGGTCACAGACATGACAGGGCCAGGTCACAGCAACAACAAACCCTGTGTGGTAGGTACTGGTCTTGCTGCAAACAGGGGAAGGACAATTCAAGGGGAACAGCACAGAACCTCTAAAAATGCTGCCTTGCTAAAGACAACCCTCTGCATACCATGAAATTCTATAGGATGATGATCCTCTTCCCACCCCTCCCTCAGGAGCACCCACCCATCCAGATCAAAGGAACCAAACTCCAGCTCTGAGCTCACAGCACTTCATCCTGTGTTGCCAATTCGCAGGGCAGCTCTCGCACAGCTTGAGTAAACCCTTGATGTCATCAGGCGGATGGCAGCCCGCGGGGGAAACCTCGCAGCTTCCCAGTTGTCACGGAAAACTGCTGTCTGGCATCTCCTCGGAGCTGTACAGAGATGAGGAGCTGGTGGGCAGCATGCCAGTGAGTCAGAGCTATCCTACTTCTAACTGCATGTGACTCATACCTGCTTCACTGCAAAGGGACCACAGTCTGACTAAACCAGCTCAAAATTTGTGTATATGTAATTTTCAAATACATATACACACCCACACGTGTATCGCATACACATACGTGGATGTACACACACATAAAGTGATTTCTTTTTTTTTCATATGCAAGTGAGAGAAACTTAACACTCTGGAATTAATAAATAACTATGAGCAACCAAGCTCCTGGGCTACAGAAAGAGCTCTTCTCCCCACATGGCTCCTTAATTTGTGTATGACTTGAGGCTCTGAGCTGTGCTCTGAGCCCACAAGTGCTCCCCCGTTTCCTGTGGCACAGCTCGCAGGGTGTGATGGCCACCACGAGGTTCCCTTTCCTCTGTACAGGGGGCACACCTCATGGATGGGGGGGACACCTCGAGGGAGGGAGGGAGGAACCTGGATGTTCCTACACCGCAGAGAAGACACTGGGAAAGCCGCCCGGCAGGTCCCAGCCAGCGCTCAGCCAGTGTACTGCTGCTGGTAGCGCAGGTTGAGCTCCCGCAGCTCCCGCTCCCGAACTCGTCGTGATTTGTTGGATTTGGTGGAGCGGCTGGAGCGAGTGGACTGCGCGGACTTGGTGCTCTGGCAGCGGGAAGATGCTCTCTTGAGAAGGTTTTGTGAGATGGAACGGTGTAGGTTCTTCATGGAGGACGAGGCTGCCATGCTGACCACCCACGGGTGCTTCAGGGCCTGAAGGGCTGTCATCCTGTCACTGGGGTCCACTGTGAGCAGACGATCAATGAAATCCTTGGCCAGGTTGGACACACTGGGCCAGGGCTGAAACACAAAAAAGATAATTAGAATCAACCATCCCGGCACAGCTTTGCTGATTAATTCATTCCTCCCATCCCCAAAAGGTGCTTCAGGGCATTCAGCTTCTTCCACTCTCTTTCATCCTCAGATCTTCCAAGTTGTAACCAACAGTGTCTGCGCAAGGAGAAGGAGATGCAGTTACTTCAAGACACTGTTAGAGGGAGAGGCTGAGTTAGTGGGAAATGTCTACATGTACATAGGTGCAGCGTGGATCCATCCAGCAGAGGAGCCTGGATCCCAGTCTTCCCGGGTGCCTCATGCCTACAGATCCCTACATACGTGTGCACGCACACATACACGCAATCTCAGTCAACCCCCCCGACTCGACCACTTCTCCAGCTGCTGTCTGGGACTTCCCTGGTCCCCAGATCCTCCTGTGGTCTCACTCTTGTCCTTAAGAGACACACAGAGACATCCCCAGTGTCCAGGTCCCTTCACTCCCTTGTCCGGCTCCATCTCCACCAGCAGTCACACCCTTGGTCACACACTTGCTGCAGTTGATGCTCCATGGACACACACAGGCTTCTGGACCTATGTCCTGCTCCAGATGCTGGCCCTGAGTCCTCCCACCTCATCTTCTCACCTTGTCTTCCAGACCCATACAGCTATGACAAACAGTGACTGTATCCTGCTGAAGACCCTCCCAGTCCAAGTGCTTTGTACCCCATGAAGCCGCCACTGCTCAAATTGGGTCATGTCACTCACAGGGGATGGGTCCTGACACCAGACCCCCGGATCTCTTCTGACTCTTCATCTTAAGGCACACATCTACAAGCATCAATCTCTGCATCAATCCTGAAGCCAAGCCTAGGAAGGTTTTCGGCTGTGGCTCTCAGTCTCACTCTGATGTGGAAATCCGGGAGATGTTGCTACTGGGTCAACCCTGGAACAGCCAGCTGAGCCTGGCTGGAAACAACCCCATAAAACATTCTAAATATATATAAATGTTAGATAAGGAATTTTCAGGAATGCTTACCAAAGAAAGAAGGAAGAATTTTATTTACTCATTTCACAAAACACTAGTTTTAAAGAAACAAGCCCAAATTAATTAATTTACTCCTATAATGAATACCTCCTATATCCCCCCCATACACTGAGGTATAGCCACAATAACCCATGAGACAAACACCTACAGTCATGCACACTGGAATTGTGTCATTTCTGACAAAATACCGTATTTGCACTAACGTGAGGAGTGAGAACATTTCCTTGAGCATGACTGAAGGTTGGGCTGTGGACAAAGCTGGGAAGAAAAACACGGCAAAATCCACTGTGAGGTCTCACCCATCCTGAAACCACCAATACTGAATTTTTCAAATACATGGAGACCACATCCCAAGCAGCATTAAAAAAAGCCTGAGTACATTCATGCAACAGAGTGAATGTTTCGATACAATAATTAAGCCCATGCATAAACACACAGGTGTTAACTGTGTGGCTAAAAGAGAAAAAGGCTGCTATTCTGTGTCTCATTCCTCTTTTCATTTGGTGAGGAAGAAAAGAACCCAGCTATTTTAAAATCTGGGGTCCACCAACTGCGCAGTCAGATCTAATGCCCTTTTCTTGTGCAAAAGGTCTAAAAAAAGGTATGTCCTGATTTTTTTGAGGCCTGCAATTTATGGCTACCAAAAGCAATCTTCTCTTTCGAAAGACTGAAAGGTACCAGCGAGAGCACTAATCCACAGGGGATTTTTTAATGTAATGTTCTGAGCGTTCCAGCCCCACTCCTGGCCCTGGGCAGCCTGTGGTACGGCCAGGAACGGTGAACTCCAGCTTGAGTTAAGGAACCAGCTACCAGGATGGTCAGAGTTCACAAAGTCTTACTTTACAAGCAATGACTAAATCAGTCTGGCTTGCTCAGCTTAGCTAAAGTGGGATATATGATCACTGGCAGCAACTGTGCAAGAAGAGAGAGTGAAAACGATATGAACTACTTGATATAAAAAAAATACCTGCACATGGATAAAAAAATACAAACATTCCTGAAAGTACTCAGGATAGAAATGGGAGTATTTAGAGTGCTTGGGAAGGAAGCACAGCCTTCTCCAGGGGATCAGACACCACCTCTGTGTTTTGAAATCACATCCACAACCCACTCCCCTCCGCGTTTCCTGAACAAAATCAGTTAAAAAAATTTCCTACAATTCAAGCTTTACTGTCTACTGCTTTCAAATACACTTAGTTTGTCATGACCTGCCTTAAATCACTTTGACAAGGAATGGTAAGAAAAGAACAGATGCTTGTTAGAATACAACACGGACAATCCTTGATCAGAGACTCAATAAAGATAATTAAAATAGCAAAAAATCTTTCGAAATGTAGTAAAAATCACAATAACTGCAATTGAACACTCTGGGTTTTTTTGCAGAACTAGGGACACTTCGAAGAGCTCAGCCTTTATGCTATTTATAATATTAGAACCAAAGAGTCAAACCTGCCTCTGCCACAGGGAGATATAAATCACATTTCAAGCCTATAGATTTCCTACCAGACTTATGGATAAGGAGCTTCCTTTGTTAAATAGCAGCAAAGGGAACCAACTTGCAGGGTTTAGTGTCTGTTGGCAGGTGGAGATTTTGCCTCTAAGTTTACCAGGCTTGCCTTCAAAAGTTTTTAAAGAACTATTTTCTGTAGCTTTTTTTTTGACTCATTTAAGTTATCAGCTACTCATACAGTTGAAATCCCACCCAATTACCCTCCCACCACTTCTTCCCTCCTCCTCCTCACAGACACAGAGCTCACCCCATTCAGTTTTCTTCACAGAGGACGCATTTTCCCCTCTCCGAATGAGACGCCTAAGCTAACAATATGTCTATCTAATTTACCGATTATAACTCAAAGTGCTATTAAATGCTAGTGACAATTTTACTCTCCTTGCAATAACTCTCTAAGAACTCTTTACTACTGTCTTCATTACTGTTACCAGCAATCAAGATGACATAGATGCCTTGAAACAGCTTTTGTCTCACTTGAACGAAGAAAACACATTCACACACTCCAGCCTTATTGTTTTTCCTGCAGTATTTCTCCCCAGCTATCAAAAATTCTTTACCCTTCTGAATATTGTCCCTCACAGATATACAACCATGCCAGAATCTCCATCCTCTCTTTTTCACCTAAATCCAAAGAGATGCAAGAGATGCATTTAAATGAAAAATACTTGAGGGCTGACACAGCAATGCTTTTCTTGGAAATACATCCCCAGGACATGCAGGAAAGCATTATTTCCTCTGGCAGGTGTCAGTAACTGCACCGGTCTGGAACCAGAGGCAACACGAGAGCCATTTTGCGGTTCAGATGCATTCAGAGTTCAGTCAACCGATGGCTGCGCAACACGAAGTAAGAGATTCTGGGAGGTGAAATGAGCCTCTAAACACCAAGAAAAATATTAATTCAATCATTTCAAGACATATTAAAAGATGGAAAATACGATGATTTAGAATTTTAAGAAATCCATTAAGAACACATCAGTTTGAAGACCTAGAAATGGCGAACACATCACCAGCCCAAGCCTTGCAAGGTCTGTGCATTGCACCAGTCTGGTTTAATGAAACCTAAAGTAGAATAAACTCCAAACAAAAGTAAATTGGATTTCTCATTATTCCAATTACTCTAGTTTCACCACAAACATTGAATATGGAACACTTGCAATTAGGATTTTCTTCTGGTCAGCAAACACAAATCACTTCATTGATCTGTTTACACAGCTGGAGGTCTCCTGTGCTGCACCAAACACATCTTTGGTTTTTTTCACTGAAGCCTTTACTTAAAAAGTAGGTAAGGATACATTCTGCTGAAGCCCTGAGAGGAATGAATTTTGCAATTTTCAACCCCAGTTCATGGAGAAACATATCCAGTCTCCAGAAACCTTGCTTCAGTTGGCAATATAGCTGTTTTAACTCAGCAAAACCTCAAGAACCCTCCCAATTACTATTGCAAGGCTGCAGCTGGAGTTTGTGTAAGAGCTGAGGAAGGTCAACACTGGTGTGTTTGGGGAACCGCAAGGACACAAGTGCACGACAGGAGGTGCACTCAACATGACAGGCCTGAAGGGATCTAGAGGAGATTCTCTGAGGAGAAACAGAGAATGGCTCCATCCAGAGGCCATGAAACATCACATCAGCTAAACCCCATCAGAGAGCCTTGCCTTTAACCCCGCTCCTGCAGGGACAAATTCCTCTCTGTTGTGATTCACCAGGTGGCTGCCAAAGCAGCTACATCAACTCAAGCGAGCGACAGGCACAGAGGCCAGAATTAGCAGCACTTCAACAAAGTATGAAGTCACCGCCACAGTCTTGTCCTACAGCCTTAACAGCAACAGGAGAAACTCCTGCCGTGCAGATTTGTAGCTCTGGTCCCTCAGGAATGTCGGCTGCCGCTTCCCAGGTGCGCCAGCATTTCCTACAAAAGCATCTCCTGAACTTCTAAGCTGCATAAAACACGGAGCACATCACCAACCTGCAACTTCAGCCTTGCTAGATAACAAACCCAGGAGAAAGCAGCCTCACTTAAAAAGCTTTGAAGAGCTCTCAAGTGTGCTGTGTTTTATTCAGACTCAGGCTCAGAGTCTGGAGGAGGAGGAAGAAAAGCAAGAGATCCTCCTATGAGTGTCCCCTAGGTGAGGGGATTGCATGCAGCGCTGGGCTCTTTGTGATTAAATCCATCACCACCCCTGCTTTTTATTCACACCGGCATAAAAGCTATTGAGGCGCCGTCCACACCGGCATGGGGGGAACAAACACCATGTTGTTCTCCGGCTCGAACAACCAACCCACATGTTTCGCTGACAGCTGAAGCGAGCAGGAACAGGGCGCAAGCCGCGGCGAGCTCCTGGCGTGTGCGTCTGAAATAAAACGCTGACCTGTGTTACCAACATGAGTTTTCTCACCTAACAAAACCAAACCCCAGCGGGGGCGGGAGCCAGAACCCACAGGCACAGCAGCGATCAGGGCTGGTTTCAGGTACCAAATTTTACCCTGCCGGCAATGGGAGCGCACACTGCTGGAAGGCAGTCACCAAAGCCCGCACTGCAAACACACTATGAAGACGACCATTTTATGCTGACTTTTACTTGTTTTTACCTTAAAATACATGGTGAAGGTGTTTCCATTTTCCTGCTCAACGCTAGTTCCTCTAAGTATTTCTATTCTATTCATGTTTCTAAGTTACTTTTCCCCCACAAGTATTTTTTTTTTAATCAGAAGTCTCTAGATCTCAGCAGTGCATCTTCCCCCAGATACACACACCCTCCTGTGAGAAGAAGCCATGTGGGTACAAATGCAACAAGTTGCAAAGACCACCCCTGACCTGGGCAGGCAGAACTTTTAACATAAAGGAATTTGTTCTGTATGTTGATGATATACATCATGATGAGCTTTTCTTGCCTTCAGAACCTGTGTGGGATGCAGAGCTTGTAACAGCTGCCCTCTATCCTATAGACGCTGCTTGGAATTGTGTACATGTCCCTATACACATCTCCACCCTATGTTCACCAACTGCTGCTGTTTGCAATTCCATTGAAGACACCTGACCACTAAAAATCATTAACAAGAAAGTCAATCCGGACACAGATGGCACCCAGGTATCACAAATATGAACAGCAAAGGCTTTTTTGTTCTCCAAAAATGACTCCATCTAATACATACGTACGGTGTTGCAGGCAAGGCACACCTCTCCATCTTCTGTCATTTTTCAGAGTAGCTGCATTTTAAAATTCAGATGTCTTTAGTGGTAGACAAATGACATGCTGTTAGTTTTTAAAAATAAATTAATTAGAGGTGCCCAAGTATTCTTTGCATTGCATCTTTCACATATTCACGCTAACACGGCACTTGTGTCTAATTTAGGAGGTTCCCACACGACTTTGGAAAACAAAGTGTCAACTTTCCAATCTTTTGGAGCAGGTTGGGGACAACAACTCTGAGACATCCCGTGCTGAACGAGCCTGGGACAGCACCAGGGTCCCAGTAACGGAGGTTTGCGGAGCCCTGGCCATCATTCAGCCCACAAGCAGTTGCAAGGAGGCGATCAAAACCAAGCGGTTCAAAAGGGCTGGAACAAAAAGTTTCCAACAAAAAGATATAATGTGCTAAAGTCTGCACAGGACAGATTCCCAAGCACTCCGCATTAATTTGTTGATGTGGGGAGGAGGAATAAAGGAAAGATGAAAGAGGAAAATACAACAGCCCTTTAATAATCCACAACGTTATAAGTATGCATGGCCATCTGGTGCTGTGAACTCCTATAACCCAGCTTTTCGAATGGAAATAGCCAGCCGATTTTCCCTGTACAAGCACTGAGTATTCAGCTAGAATCATGCAGTAAAATTACAGCAGCTACCAAAACAATAAACACAGAGCTTTTCTCTACAGCCAGGGACAGCTCTTCTAACCATAATGCCTAGGGAGGTAACTGGCATGTTAAAATGGGGTAAAACCACATTTTAGCTTGCCTCACATCCATCTCTTAAAAATGTATCAGCAAGTTACAATTAAACAAAGGGACTCTGACCAGCACCTTGGCTGAGAAACTGTACATTGAGAAAGCTCAGGGTCAAGAGACCTGGACTCAGAAGAGTACAGGTGAAAAGACGAGGTCAGCAAGTACAGACTGCTAGAGACTGACATCAAAAAGGCAAGGAGGGGAAACAGAAATTTCCAAAGGTGTTTGTTACAGCACCAGGTCACAACAGTATTTGCAGTAGCTAAACTGGGAAATGCCCTTCCCAGTCTGTTCGTAACACCTGAGTATCCTGACATCTTCAGTGCTTTTATTCTCAAAAGGAAAACTCAAATTTGATCTGAATTATGTTCTCTCATTCTGAATTAATATCCTAAGAGATGTATTGGCTGAGAAGTGCAACTGAAGCTAACGTGTTTCAACATACCAATTCAGAGTAACAGTTTTAACTACAAAATAAATGGTGGCCCCAATAGGGAGGAAACATCTTCCCCAGGGAGGAAGAATATCACACCGATTAGTGCAGCAGGGGGGATGAACAGATAAGCTTATAACCTCCTGCATACACACACCCCCCTCCTGCGGGCTTCAAGCTGTCGATGCACAAGCCCTGAGTGCTTACAAGAGAACAAAAAAGGGGGAGTAAACCTGCTCCCTGGATGCCACCAGCTCTCCTCGGCTGCTCGGGCCGGCGCAGAGGTTCCCGTAACCCCCTCAAGGCCAAGCACCAAGGGCAGGACGTGGTGAGGAGTGTGCTGGAGACACCAGCACTGCCCAGGCTCCAGCAGAACAGCAGCACCTGCCCCGCTTGCCTTTCTTCCCTATAGTCACCCTTTCCATTTTAATCAGAATCAGGCACAGGTCAGAGGAGGTGCAATGCCCCTTTTGTCCCAGCATGTCCTAAAAGCCCAGGTTTAACTATTTAAGTGCTGCTCAAGTTAGCCCAGTATAGCCCAATCTAATTTCTCTCCCAGAAGGCACTGGTTTGGGTAGGCAAGGATCCCACCCTGCCACATTTCTCTCTAATATCTTCTCAGCCTCTTTCAGCATCCGAACTACTCAGTGAAGGAGACACACATCCTGCTGAACAACACAATATATTATTGAAACTGCACCAAACTGCACACACACAGGAATGAAACACTAAAGTTGCCAGGACAACTCAAACATCTCCAGCTTACACATACCTCACTCCGCAGCTACTACCTTATACTGATGTGATCTCTTTTTTTCTATTATATCCTACTCTGTCCTTTCCTACACCATGTTTTTTTCCAAAAAGAAGATCAAAAGTTTTCAGTTTGCTATGTGGAATCACACTAACCACTGCCGAGCCTGGCCATGCCCCAGTTCCAGAAGGATTTGGAGAGGATCCAGGTGAGGGCTGTCAAGCTGGCCAGGGCTCTGTGGCACACGGCCTTCGAGAAGAGGAGGCAAAGAGAAGTCTAAGGGCAACCTAATAGCAGACTACGTCTATTTGAAAGTAGTTACAAGGACTACAGAGCCACACAAATGGTACAAGAGCCAACAGGGAGAAGCTGCACCTTAGAAGGTTCATATCAGGAAATACTGGGGGGAGGAAAGAGGAAAAAAAAAAACAACAACCCAAAAATCAGTGGCAAGGGTGGTGCAGCCCTGGAAGTGTTGACCAGGGAGGTGGGCGATCTCCACCTTTGAAGCCTTTTAAGGAAGACGAAGTCACAGCCAACTGGATCTTATATTGGCAACAGCCCCATCTCAAACTGAATGGGATCAGAAATTCCCAAACATCTCCTGTAACCAATGTTTCTATGATCCCGGTGTTCTTCTCCCTGTCCCCAGCCAGTACTGTCAACTCCCGTGCATGGCAGCAGCAAATCCCTCCTTCCCACACACTCCACTGCTCGGGCTCCAGTCCACACGCTTCACGGGGTCAACCGTGCCACGAATGGTTCAGAAATAAACACGTGCCGATCAGCTCTCTGGATAAATCTGGACTGATATTTAATTACCTTTCCTGCAGCAAGGATGTGAATTCAGCTATCCCTCCTACTGAGCCGCTGACTTTTATAAAATTCACAGACCTTCAGGCCTTTGAATTCTCCACATTGCTCTGATGTGGCTGAAGTTGACCTTAGAAGTCAATTGTGGGAGACTAAAAGACAGATGGCACAGCTCCATAAACCTTGTTTCCTTGGGAAATGAGGGTAAAAAACAGGGCTGCAAGGAACATCCAGGGATCATCCAATCCATCCCATAGTCCCTGAGGATCCACCACAGATGCATCACTCCTGGCTGCCCAACTTGTTCTTCAAGACAGCTTCAGCAATCCTGGTAGATATTTTTTTCAGGAGACACTAATAAAGTGTTGTAAAAAGCCCAGTGCGAATCTAAGTGCAATTTAAGGCTCCTGTTTGCCATAACCTGGAAAAGAGATTATTTCTTTTCCTCTTTAAAACAGTCTTATGCATATTTGCAAACTATGACAACACCTTCTTTATGCCAGTCAAAAAAGTTTCAGTCTTCTGGAGACAGTGGTTTTTTGACTCATTATTGTTTTTGCTGATCTTCTGTTCAGTCTCTCTGCTTGGCCCGCGGTGTTTTTGAAGTCCACTGCCCAGAAGTGTCGGAGCTTCAGTTTGGCAAGCTGCACCAACCACCAAACACAGCAGGATTACACCACACGCAGCCCGTCTTTCTGTTCAAACACCTCAGTACGTTTGTCTTTCTCCACCAGTGTGATATTGCATTCTCACATAACAATTTGTGATTCATAGGCAGATCCTTTTCTGAGAAGCCAACACCTTCCATCTTTCACCTATTTTTGTGCATAAACTTACTCTCATTTTTTAAAAATTGCACCTGCTATTAGTTGCTCAGATTTGTTAGGACCACCTGGAATTCAACACACTTTGCAGCCCTTTCACCAATTCAATGTCAATGTCATAATGAACATATCCTCCCCTCCCTCAGCTGGGCTAATCAATACAGCCCCAAATACCACTGGACCTCTGTCAACATCTAGAGAACCATTCTCACTTCGTATTTCACTTTGTTGATGAGCCACTGGTAAGTAAACACCACTTCTAACACAATAGCTTTGGGGATATCCAAGATTTGGTCCCCGTGCTCCCCCCGCTTCACCTGTGGCAGATGTTGAAGTGCTGTACTTGCAGAATCCGCCTGCTGGCTTCTGCCCCCAGAAAGACTGGAGAACACGATTTTTCGAGCTTCTAGGCAAAGAAGTTTTGCTCAGCATGAAGGGCAGCTGAGGACAAAATGATTTGCAACACTAAAGTGGGGAAGCACAGTTTCTCCTAGTGCCAAAGCCCCTCTCTCAAAGTACTTCTCGCCCATCACCACCACAGATATCAGCTGATGTAGAGGATGGCGAGGCAGGGAGAGGAGAAGGCTCCCTGGTTCAGAACACAAGGAATACTTCAAATCCTGCCTCTCCTTTGCCTGAAGACGTGGTCAATTCACCATTTCAGTTTGTTAAGTATGGCTTATCACACTTATTCACGGGATTAACCTATAACAGCTATTCAGGAGCTCCATGTGCTTGGCACACATTCAGCACACACAGAAGGTTTCCAAAGCGAGGCTGCCAAGCGCTACCATGTGTTTCCAAACAGGGCTTTTTCAGAGACCATGCAACACTTCCATGAAGCAGCTAAAGATACCTCCAAAGCCAGATCCAGCCTTGCCAGGCCCCTGTGCCAAACACCAAAGGTACAGGAACTCCTATGAATTTTGGAAGATGAGCACGTCATGAAATTATTTTACATTCTCATCCAAGAGCCAAGCTAGTTTTCCTAATCTTTTCAAAATCAGCCTCTTGAGCATAAAAGGTAGTTTAAGAATGTCACTAAGAATTCCCGAAGCTTGTAAAGCTAAAAGCAAACAAAAAGTAATGGAGGACTAAGTGGAAAGGGCTAAGAAACTGTAACTCAGGCATTCCCATCAGCATGCGATATAACAGTGCAGAAAGTCTTTTGAGTCATCCCAGGTACAATGAGAAACCTTTCCTACATCTGAGCTACATACCTGTTCTCAAAATGATCAGAATGTGAAAGAATCCCTTAGAAATTACTCTTCAGACACAGACAAAGGTAGAAAACATGCAAATACTTTCCTTCTCAGACAGCTCAGTTCTACCTTTCATTAGGTACAAAAATCAAACTCTTCGGTTAATCACTCAAAGTGTCTGAAACACGGGGTATATTTGATGTGTAGGGTGTATCGTGCTGATAGAAGTTCACAAGCTATACACACATATGTTCACAGCAGTCAGGCATATGCTGCATTAACAGCAGGGATCTCTTAATAGCCACCAGCAGAACATTCTACCTCTCCTCGACTCGTCTGCACAGTTCCCATTGCACCAATCAACACTAATTTGGCGTATTAGTAAAAGCTCAGTTTTCAGGAAAATCCATAAAAGCATCCATTTAAATAACAAACGTATTGGAAAACATGCGTGGGATTTCCATCTGGGCACTTGCTCAGGGCAGCAGGAGGGCGAAGCAGCAGGGTAGGGAGAATGGAGGGAGCAGAACCAGCCCTGAAGCTTCTGCTCCAAACCAGGGAACTTGGATGCACAGCTCTTGGTTTGAGCCACCCCTTCCAGCTCAAAACAACAAACCCAGCTCCCTTGTGTCTACCAGCCTGAAAGCTTCAATTGCAATCTCATCGGATTTAGGGATTTTAGGGATTAGATAAAGACACCACCAAGAAAAACGTCAGGCTCAGGAAGCACATTTTTAACCCTCCAGCTCAGCACCAATGGAAACTCCCCAAGAGATCTTAACTATTCGAAATCCAAATCTTGACTTCCTACCTATGCCCTGTACGAAGTTAACTCCTCCTTTGTCTCATCCCAGGGCAGGTGCACCCTGCAACTGCTAGAGAAGTCCCAAATTTTGGTCAACGGAAATTTGAGACACCTTTCAACATCAGATTGTTCCAAATACACCAGGTCAAACGGTCTCGCTGTAAGGCAGAGTCAATTACAGGCCACAAAATGATGTGCAACAAGATGCGTGTTCACGGCCCTTCTTTGCAGAGCTCATTTTGATTAATTAAAACTATATTTTAGCCTGCAATAGGGCAGAAGCTGGAACTAGGGCCAGGTATCAGCTCTTCCAAACCTCAGTCTGGTGCTCACTGGGAGCTAGGAAGATGCTGTAGCTTTCTCCAGAGCGCACCCACCTGAAAACTCACTTCAAAAACGTTTTACGGGTGCCAGTCAGGGCTCCCTTTGTCTCTAGAGTCACACAGCTGTTCTAGTTTTGTATTTCCATACGATCTTCTGGAGCCTTACCAGCCTCAGGTCTTTAGCAGACCAGGTCTAGCAAATGCAGCTGAAGCAGTTTCAGATGTTAGCCCCATCCACTCACCCCAAGACCTGTGATGAATGACCATGTGTCACAGCAATGACAGAACCAGACAAGTCCTTGCACCCCACTCAAGGGTTGCGCCCAGCTCAACCCTGCTCCAGGAGCAGCTGAACTTCAAATGCAGTTTTACTGAGAAGCACCATCTCCCACCCCTTGGTGGTCATCTCCAGCAACGGGAGGGGAAGAGGGGAAAGATGTTGTATTTAGAACAGACCAGGTTTGCAGACATCACCTCCCAAAGTCCGCAGAGCTGCAGTTAAGCAGTTACTCTTCCTCCCTCGCACAGTCTTGCAGGAAACTCAACTTTTCTACCCCACCCACTGGTGGAAATACGAGAAGGCAGCAAGGTGTTATCAGTCCTCCTGCATCCTCAGTGAAACGTAAGCTCATTTACAAGCCCAAGTGAAACACTGGGTGCAGATGAGCTTAAACCATCCTCCCAGCAGGTAAGAGTTGGTTTCTTACAGATCACAGCTCTTTCCATTGCAGAATTAACACATATTCTCACTCGTTGAACCTTGGTCCTAAGGAAACGAGCATTCAGCAGAATGTCTCACCACTCAAAATCTAACTCCACTAAGGTATCGGGAAAACATCTAAGCCACAGTTAGAAAGGATTAAACCAGCCAAAGGTAAAAGAGGAAACTGCCTAGTCTATTTTTAGGGAACTGTAAAGGAGTCAAAGACATCAGTGGTAGTTGATAGTTCAAATCCTTTCTGTTAATACTGTATAGTCTGCACAAAGGCAGCTTAATATTCTTCTTCTACCCTACCAATGTCCCTTTATCCCTACATCCCTAATTCTGCAGAAATGCTATTCTGCCATTAACAGGATTTTATAGGGCCCAGCAACGCAGGAATGAAAATACAATGCATCAAATCATAGCATTATCACAAGTTCTCTTCCCTCAGATGTGACTCCTGCCTTCCTCTATCCCTGCAATAATTATGTGCCATACGCTGTGCACAACTTTCCCAAACCCAGTCATTCACCCCAAATCATAACCAAAATGCTCAGCTGCTGCCCCTCACCCTGCCTTGAACCCGCAGCTGTTACTGGTACAGAGAGCAGCTCCAGGGACAATGGGCTGTGAAAGAAACTACTGGTAAAAAAGAATCACCATCCCCTTTTCCATGGAGATCCACTGCCCACTTTGTTTCCTTAGGCAGAGCTTCCACCCCAGGCTCCTCCACTTGACACACCAGAGCAAATCCGAGCGATACAGCACAAACCAGCCACACAGTGAAGCACGTGGTGTCTCCAGCTCATTGTTTCAATAGATGCTTCCAGCCGCAGAAACCACAAATCCAAACTACGGGAAAGCCCAGCCAACGCGCCTGCCGCAAGCCACTGGCTCAGGAAGTTCACTGACCTGATGACATGCACGATTCTGTGAAATATCAACTCTTAATGGGTGTTGCAGGCTGTAGCTGTATGGAAATGGAAGATGTGTGCAGAGAAAGATCACCCCTCCCCTTGCTTACCCTGCCCTCGGATTTGCAGCCTAAGGTGAAGAACATAGTAAGAAAGCAAAAAAAGTAAAAAAGCAAAAGGAATGATTTTGGGAAAGGGCCTCACAACACACCATTTCCATCAGAGGAAACAATTTCTTTTTTTTATAAAAAGAAACCTCCAGAAGCATCCAAAGCAAAGGCGAATTGATTTTTAAACGCATACATTGGTTTCAAAGCCCTTTTACTGGATAAGGTCTTTCTTTACCTGCAAATGGTGTTTTCCAACACAGCACACTAAAGTTTTGCAGGACCGTGGTCACTGATACCTGGGGGAGGTTGGAGGATGATCCAGGTTTTAATTATCATGTTTCCGAGGGCCTAAAATGTCTGTTCCTGCAGCAGGAGAGATCTGGACAAACACTTCAGCTCTCAGATACGGATGGAGCAACACAAACCCACCACCCTCACACCCACCAAGTGGTGCATTAAAAGAAAAGAAAGAGTAGAAGCTAAGAGAAGTACTTTCAGAGGGCTGGCCTCAGTGTTTTGTGCCAGGCTAGGAGAGGCACACTTTCATCCTGCTCAAGTGCTTCAGCTCTTCAAAGCAGAGCATAGTGCCCTTTTCAACAGGGAGTCATCTAACCACATCTCGCCAACACTCTTGTAGCTCTGCTCAAAAATCACTGCGTTCTTACAGCCATATGAAATGCAAAAGCACATTCCTCTGTAAATTGACTTTTTTTTTTGTCCCAGGCAAAGGGATCAGCAACTTATATAAAAAACAGTTTTTCCTTACATGGGAAAATAGAAAAAAAAAATGCATGTATTTCTCTAACAACAGGACTATTGTAAAACACTTCTACCATCTAATGTGGCTCAGAGGAAAAACACATAGAAGCTGCTATAAGAAAAAAAGTCTGTCTTCCCCCAAGGAGGCTAAAACATGGCCACGGAGACTCGTACAATCACGCAACTGTGGTTTAAAACCTTGCCTTCAACTTCCCTGTGCCTGTTTTCCTCATTATTTTACATTTCAACAGCTTGGGACGCTCAAACTCCAGGGAAAAGACTGAAAAAAATTGCCACCTTTCTGGTTTGAAATCTGTTCTGTCTTCTGGCAGGAAGATCAGAGGCCAAGGTGATGACCACATCTTGCAAAAGCCTCAAAGGCATCTAACAACCAACCGGCATAGCCAGGGAGAGCAACACCATCATCAGCAGGACTGGCCGGGGTCCCCAGGAGAGAAGGGTCCCACTGCATATGGACGCTCCCAGGCACAGAGCAAAGGGAGAACTTCCAGAGGAAGGTGGTGGCTTTGCACGGAGCACCTCTGAGAGCACAGGGCAGCACAGGGTACCACACTAAGGTGACCCTGCCGTCACCCTTGCGCATCTGCCAATGGAAGCAACAGGGAAAACAGAACCTTGGGATGCCGTTGGGAGTACAAAGAAAGTAAGTAAGCAGAACTCTAAACAGCAACACTAACTAGCGAGGGGAGCTGTCAAAGAATGAAACCACCATGTTAAGGACACCAGGCAGAAGCCAGCCAGGTAGGACGACTAGGTCGGTTCTGCATTTATGCTTCAAATTCGAATGAGTCACTGAACAGAGACAGGCAAAGTCACAAGCAGAATGCAATTCACAACACATTTTCCTTTATAGATGTATAATGTCAAGACAGACTCATTTCTCCCAAGGACAAAAATAAAAAAAATAGCAACACAACAAACTGTTCTGCAGGAGAAAGGGAATTTTAAACTGATTTTATCATCTGCAAAATGCACTTTTTATTACCACTCAGTCTGTATACCCTGCCTGCTTTTTCACCTACCTACAGGGGAACTCTAGCACTGGGTTGTGACTAAAGAATTCAAGAACATCTCTGTCTAATAGCAAATGTTTACCCTCCTCACTTTTTACATGTCAAACCTTTTCAAAGGAGTATTATACAGCAACTGAAATTAGCCCGTGGGAGTTGATAAGCCTTGGGATTGATTTCTGATTCTCATGCTCCATTACAATAACACTGTCGCCAAAGCACAACTCAAAAGCACACGAGACATGCAGTACCTGCTCCATCAGTGTCCAACTGGATGGCTGAACACCCCCAGGTGTCCCAGATGCTGCACACACAACCTGGGAGCACTGTCTGCTCTGCAGGTTGCCTAATATTCAGCTCAAGAACTCTTGGGAGTGGATGAAGCTCCCAACTGAGGGATGAAATGAGAGAAGGAAAGATCAGCACCCCAAACAGGGCTGAAAGTTACTGGACCAAAGATCCAGCCAGGCCAGTGTGGTGCCCCCAACATGAGCCAAGAGCAGATACAGAGGGAAAGGCCAAGAAAACAGTCCCTATGTTACAATTAACACCCTCCATGCTCTCAAGCCTCAAAAATGTGTGGATTAGAGATCTCTTTTGCCACACTTGTGACTTTTCAATGTCATTCTCTCCAGTGATTTGCCCTCTATGAATTTGTCCAGTTGCTCTTTGAACTCAGGCAAACTTCTAAGGTCCACAGCAGCCTGCATCCAGGAGGTTCACAGCTCTTGTTTTCACCATCTGAAGGACTCAGTATGATCAGAGATCATGCAGCTTCATTAGCAAACTTTGCCTTGATCACTTTCGGGCAGAAGGGAACAGATCCTTCAGACCTCACTGTTTTTTCCTTCCTCATGGAACTCACTTTGTATTTCAATTTTATGCTTACCTTCAGCAAATTGCTGATCCATGCAAAGCCCACAATCACATTAGAGCTGCAAAATTCCTTCTAGAGCCTTTGGTGAGGAACTTTATTAAACACTACTGGAAAATCTAAGCAAGCCACACAAAACCAGATCATCTCTCCAGATGGCTGCTGAGACCCTTGCAGAGCTCTTACAGAACTGCAGTGCCCAACTTCCTCCATATGTCAAACATGTCTCTCCTTAAGTCACATTGATTAACAAGCTTTGTGGTTTTAAGCTGATTAAGAGATGTTCCCACACCGGCACCCACCAGCGTCACCCACAGTGAACAGAGCAGAAAAAGCTGATTCAGTTTTATGACCAGGAAAACAGACCACAATGTGAAAATATTTGCCCAGATCAGGTATCAAAACCAGAACAACCCCTAGCTCACTTTCCCAATTTATCCACATTTATTATCTTTCACTTCCAGCAAATGTCCCAGGTGTGTAAAGCAACATAAAAGTACCAGTATTCAAGAGAAGGACAAGCTTTGAAACAGAACCAGAGCAAGCCTGTCTTAGCAGGGTAACGATGCTCCAATATTCGCTTCTGCACTTTCAAATTCAAAGGATACTGTGAATGGAATTCCAGCTTTATTCCTCAAACAACTTTTCAACCTACAAAGAGACACCCAGAAATCAGTTTTATCCCAAAGATTTTAATTAAAATATTGCCAAATATTCTTTTTATTGAGTCGTAACAAACCAAGGGAAAGAGTGACTTGTAGCCAGCTACATCAAATGCAGCCTCAATAGCCCGCATAAGCCATACTCAGAGATGCTTAGAAAAAAGCATGCCAGGTTACAAAGCCGGCTTTTCTTCGTTCCTCACCCTACCCATTATGCCGAGTAGATCAGAAAGTACAGAGGAGATACAAGAGGTAATCAGAGCAGTGACGTCAGCAGTCCCTGAATTAGCTATTATGGGAGACCTCTCCTATCGATCTGCTAATGGCCTCTTCAAACAGACCTCACACTCCAGGAGCAGGAGAGCGGCGGTAAGAGCGTCCCAGTCAGAAAAGCAATTACATTAGCTGGACATGAGCTCACTTGTTTTTTCAAGAAGATGGAGCTACTTCTCAGGTCAGCGTGCATCTTGGCTTTTATTCCTCTCTCAATAGAGCTTTGTCCTCTCTGACCAGGTTTTGGGGCCAGACCTTTCAAAAAGCGGGACTCAGCGCTGATTCTCGGCAAACTCACGGCACTGCCACTGTGTGACACAGCACAGCAACATGGTTTGGAGGATGGTCCTCTCCTTTCCTACCGAAACTTGTCTGAGCTGCCCAGCTCAAGTTGCCAGCTCTTGGCACTTTACTTCACAGGCTTCTTTTAACATTTCTTCTGCCATTTCAGATCTTCAAAGTCCACATTGCAGAAAAGCAGTCGTTCCTGTGAAATCTCTGCTCCTGCATCTGAGATAGACACTTTGTGCAGCGGTGTCATGTATTCTGCCCATTCTTGTTCCTAATAAACCAGGACTTATGGCTCCTACCATTTTCATTGGTCGGACAAACTTATCAACAGCCTCGTTTCTGACATCTTCCCTCTTCTTCGAGTGTAAAACAAAAAAAGAACAGCAATTTTCTGTGAACACTGGAAATTTGGAAGCATTTTTAAGTCCAGAAGATGGCTTTATGAAAGTTGGCAAGATTGTGGGAAACATGCCAGGCACCTCTAAATCTCTGAATCTCATTGTTTCCACCAAGAATTTATTCACAAAGTGAGCAGCCTGTTAATGCACCTCCTGCCAATATCTGACTACAGTCAAACTCGTCTGCAGTCTAGGGGCATAGGCTTAATTACACCAGTAAATTAAAGCATCTGTTTTCCCTGGCTCTGGAAAAAGACAAATCATCTGGGCAAAAGATGCAGGCTACTGGCTGACGCAGATTTGCTTTCCAAGCAATAAAACATCTACAGCTTTCCAAAACAACCACTCATGTCACACATTGTATCCCTAACAGGCTCCTGAACTAGGAAATTTGTGTACGTGAAATGCTTCAGGCTTGTGCAGTGTCACTTTCAAAATATAAAATCTAATGCTTTCTGTGTGGCATATGTGCTACCGTTGGGGACACAACCTACAAGCATCCAGTGGCCCTAGCTGCTATGAAGCCACAAAATTTCTCAAAATAATTCAGTTCTGGCACAAGGACCAGAAGACATCAAATTAAATTATCCCAGAGAACACTGCCTTTTCATATAAGAAAAATAATCTAATGTATCCACTGCCTGTGGTAAACTAAGGTAAACTAAGCAACCAGGGCTTTGCCTTTCAGTGTGACCCTGCAGATATTGCATGTTGCTGGTAATTAATCTATTTCTGCATTAGGAAAACCCAATTGCATTCTTAAAACTCTGCAACTGGTTAATAAATCACATTAACACAGCAAGTTAACAAAAACAGCAGAGGCTGCCAAAGTCAGCTGAAGCTCAGAGTTCAAGGTAGCAGCTGATAAAACACTTCTAGCAGGAAACTGCTCAAGCACCGCAGGTTCTGAAGGCAGTAACGCTTGGTCTGGAAAGAGCCAAATTTGGGGGTTTATGACTTCTGAGTTTTGTGTCTCCTCTGCATAACAGAGACTGACAAGTGGTCATGGGAAGAAACAACAACACTCACTAAGGAGTCAAATGTGGGCTCTCCTCTGTGGCCTCCTATACAAATGCAATTATTCCTCAGTTCCATTTAACTTGGATATTCCAACCATTAACACAAGCTGGCCTGACGACTTTAAAGTATAAAAGATGTACCGACACCTCTGAAAATCCTTCAGAGAGTGATTTTTTTTTTAAATACAATCTTAAGCAGCCTAATATGTTTAAATACTTAACATTTTATACTCCTTCCATTCATTATTAAAATGCCAACGTACCTGTCACATCTAAAAACGTAACAATTATTAATTTATTCAGGTTTTTTGACAGTTATATTACTGTTGTTTCAGAATCATAAACTTAGCCATTCATTAACACTCTCCCAGTGGGCTTCATCTTGCAAAGTCATGGCATTCAGTAATCTAGACCTCTCCTCTCTTATTAAAGAAGAAGAGGTTATAAAACCTTCATTTTTTAATATTTTCAGTGAGGGATACAAGCAGAAAACACAACTTGCAAATATGGATAACCCCACTTTCTATTAGCGTGATTCTCAGTGAGGTTATGCCGACACTCTGCAGCTGTGCTAGTAACTCAGATCTCCCACCGTGACCAGAAGCAAAGCAGCAGGAGCTGTGCCAGCCTGGCACTCAACATTCTGCAGAGCGACGGGGCTCTGGCAGGGTAGGGGTACCCATCTTCCGCCTAAAATCTACTCAAGGTTCCTCTTCCCGGAGTTACCTAAGAAAATTATCCCTCAACCCTCAATTTTGTTATACTAAGCTCAAGAGACAACACAGGTCAATTCCAGAAATGCCCACGTTTCCAGATCTAAGACGTAAGTGTCCCTTTGTCTGCTATAACCTTGTCTTTCAGCAGAGGTGTTTTTCAGACTACACTTGGATTTGTACCAGAAATCAGAGTAGATACGTACACACTACACTTCAAACACTTGCCCTACCACAAGTTTCAACAGTGAAGCGTCAAACCACAGTTCACCACGGCTGATGTCTCCCTGGGTTGATACCCAGAAGCATCCCAGTTCTACAGGAAGAGATCTCTTCTTTCTTCACACACACATTTTTTAAAGGAGTTCACTATGCTGCACTGGAAGCAGTTTTGGAAAGTAGACAGAAAACAGGAAAGGATTTTAAAACCCAGAATCACAGATATTCTTTTTTTAACCCTGGTAAAGTTACCACCTGGTACAGGACAGGCAGCTTCTGGTCATCACAAAGACACGCCTGGGTAGAGCTGCTTCTTTGCCTTCCCCTCACCATACCCTTCATCGTACTCACCTCGCCTGAGTAACTGTATTTTCCTTTCAGGATCTGCCGATACAAGCGTGTGCGGTTGTCATCTTCAAAGGGCATAGTGCCGCTAAGGAGAATGTACGAGATCACACCCAGCGCCCACATGTCCACAGAGTTCGTGTACGGCTTTCTGACCAGGATCTCGGGAGCAATGTACTCTGGGGTCCCACATGTGGTTTTCATCAGGCAGTCGTCCCCCTTCTTCCGAGCACTGGCCAGCCCAAAGTCTGTAATCATGATTTTGGAATCTGTTCCTGGGTGATAGTACAGTAGATTCTCTGGTTTTAAGTCCCGGTGCGTGATACCCAATGTATGCAAGTACCTCACACCATCCAACACCATCTGCAGCACACGTGTAGCATCTCTCTCAGTAAAGGAACCTTTAGCGATGATTCTATCAAACAGTTCTCCTCCTGTTGCTAATTCCATCACCATGTACACACGGTCCTGGGTCTCAAACACCTCAATAAGCTGGATGATATTGGTGTGACGAACGCGCCGTAGCACACTGAGCTCTGACTCGCACACTTCCCTCCCCTCCCGGTATTTGGTCTCTATCATCTTGATTGCGTAGGGCTGCTTGGTGGCCTTGTGTTCTACCCGCACAACGCGGCTAAAACTCCCTCGCCCAATCAGAGCTTTAATGTCGTACTTGGCCGTCACTCTGGGGTCAAATTTGGCGCGGTACTTAGCCACTTTGTTTTTGCGGGGTTCAGGCTGGTCCACGTGGGCAGGCAGGTGGTTCCCAGGACAGGGGTTTGCGTGATGCAGAGGTGAGGGAGAGCCAGCTTTGATGATAGTCCCACAGTCATCTTTGATGAAATGCTTATATATGTCATTGTGGCCTGTGTAAGGTTCCACTTTTTTGACCAGGTCCAGCTGCACATCTTTGGGGGGCTCGGGAAGCACCTTGCTTGTCCCACAGCCCATCACTGACTGGTGTTAATTCCCTGTCAAGGCATTTTCCCAGGGCAGCATCAGCAACAACCACGTCCCTAAGAAATCAAGGTGGGCTTTGACATCTTTTAACGTCCTGACTCTGCCTTGCTTTCTTTCGCATCTTCAGGTACCAAGAAGCACTTCTCTTTTTTCCACATGGAGCTGGGTGTACAAAGTGGAATTCCCACCAGCTGCTCCAGACTAGAGCAAAGGGAGCTCTTGCTCCTCACACTGTATTCCAGCAGAACCAAATTAGCTGCACTTCACCGAGTCTTTAGGTGCTGATTAAAATAATAAGGTTGGCGAGGAGACAGAGGAACTGTCTATACATGCTCTAGCAGCCAGGCAAGCAGTTTTAGGTTTCTACTCTTTGACTCAGAGCCCATCGATATGGTGCCTGAGCGTCCATAGAAGGCTACAGAAAAGCCATTCGAGCTGAAACGTAATCATACACGTTACCATCACCAAGCATATCTTCACTCATTCACTACCTCTCCAAGCAACTGTTCAGCACTAACAGCAGAAACAGAACCTTGGCTGGTCTTCCATCAGGAGAACGATGTGGAGAAACAAGAAATGTTTCAGACGGACACCTGCAAGAAGTTTAGACTCTACATCCAACCTGGAAAGAAAACAAGACCCAAGTTGAGATTCAATTTCAAAATCAGACATCAGTAAAGTAACTTCTCAGCTAAAACCTCCTGGTAGTACCATGAAGACAAGCACACAAACCATGCACAAACCTGCTTAAACAAGGGACATACTTATACGAGGGTACGAACAGTAGAACTGAAAAACAACTTCATAGAAAGCTTAACTGACATTTGAATTTCACCAAGGGCTGTTCTGTAATTAGGTGTTCATTCACACAGAAACACCATGCCAAAACCAACCAAACAAACCCATAGTTATTCCTGTATTCATGCCTCACACGGACAGTTTTTGCCAGCGTTATTGTACCTTAAAGCATACTAGGTTAACAGATAAATGGAATGAGAGTATCCACAAACAATAATTTATTAGAGTAATTCCACACAAGGAGAACCACTTGTGTTAAAGGTCCCACCCATACACAAAGCCTGAACGGCAGTGATGAGAAGTAACATTGGGTTTATGCTTCAACACCTGCCCACTGGATGTTGTATCCCATGGTTCTGCAGGGAACACCTCAGCTCTGCTGATCCAGAAGCATCCTCCATCTGTACAAAAACATCAGGCCCTGAAGAGCTTCACACTTGAGGGTGTCTAGAGGCCACGTGACTAATCCACCCTAGGCCTAGCAGGCCCTTCACCACCAATTAAACATCTCACGACTCGAAAATACTTAATTTCACTTTTCTATGATATGCCAGTAGGGAAATTTGAAGATATCAGCATAAGAAATACTCACACATGGCAACCTTCAGATCACACCTACGCCAACACAGCATAATGGGGAAAAGAGGCCTGAAGGCACCATCTCTTTAGTTTTATTAATAAAGTTTAAAGTTCATCTTATCACCTGACATACACCTGGTATTGACGGGCAGTGAAAGCCTTTGGGTGGTTTCTAAGGAGAGCCCCGGGGCTCGGGCTGCTGCCGCACTCCAGGTCGCTGTGCCAGAGCCGGGAACAGGCCAGAATCGGTGGAACCAACCGGGGCTTCCAAAACTTTTCATCACCCGGCCCGAAACAGCCGGCTTTCCCCTCAGGGAAAGGCCCGAGGGCCGGGCCGGTGCCGACAGCTCGTCCCGCGGTCAGGGAAACACCGCACCCCAGCGGAACGAGCCCGGCGAAGGGCCGCTTCGGGCCGCGGCCAGGGTCCCCTCCCCGGCCCGCCCGTACCCGCGGCCCAGCGGCCCGGGCAGTAGCGGGGCTGTGACTCCGGGGCCCGCCGCGCCTCCCAGGCCACAGGGCTGCCGAGCCGGGGAGCCGAGCTGCCAACGGCCCGGGAGAGAGTGAGGAGAAGGAGGGAGGGAAGCGCTGCCCCCAGCCCGGAGCAGAGCGGTCAGCCCCGCACTCACCTGGGCCCACTCCGGCCCGCAGCTCGGCACCGCCTCCTGACGTCATCCCTGAGCGCCGGGGAGGGGGAGGGGTGGGTCTGGGGAACCGCGGCCGGCGATTGGCGGAGGTGGCGGTGGGCGGGGCGAGGAGGGGGCGCGGTTCTACCGTCCCGCGCTCTACCGCCCCCTGCTGGGGCCGCCGGGAACTCCCCGCCCGGGCCCGCCCCTCCCCGCCCCCGGGACCCCAGTTGGCCCCACGGGCCCCCAGACCCCCCGGGCCCCGGTGTAGGAAACAGTCATCTTGCCAATATAATAGTCCCGGGCAGGATCTCTCAGCAAAGCATATTTTATTAACGATTTTGCAAGACCGGGTGTTCTACCTAAAGGCAGGCACATGGAATAGGGCGAAAAGCCCCTGCTTATATCCCCCTCAAATCCCAGCCGCAAATTCCCTCCCCTGCTCCCCATTTGTTGGGTACATCAGGGTTTACAGACTACCCGACACCTGCCTCAGCTTACATATTTAATTCATCTAATTCTAACAACCTCCTTCCCCCTATTGATCTATTTAAAATATGGATTCCTGGCTCTTTGGCCATCCTTCCCCCTAGATTAACTTTTTTAAAATACAGAAATCAGTTTGCATTCCGGGATTAGTTTGAAGAGACTTTGTTTCACATTAAGGATTCATAGTCTGATGTCTCAGTCCTTCCAGCCCCGCTGGCATCAGGTGCCTGATCGGTTGTAAAAACAACACTCCTCCTTCAGTGGCTCCTTACACGGGGATCCCCCTCATACCCACAGGGCCCTGGATCCCCACAGCCCCACAGCTGAGCAGAGGCCTCTGCATGGCCCCAGCATTCCTGCTCCCCACACTCCTGCCTCTGCGGGGCAGCCATGGTGACCCACAGCCTGAGGAGGGACAATTTGCCTGCTTTTCAGGGCCAAACCCAGCCCAACCGGATCCACAGCGGTGCCTGGGAGAGCTGCTCCTGCCGAGGGCTCCTGCTGGGCTGCGGGGGCTCGGGGAAAGTGCTCCTTTTGCAAGAAAATCACCCGGAAGAGTCAGCCTCTTTCCTTGGCAGGGAAAATCCGGTCCCTGTGGGCAAGTTCTTGTGCACAGCAGAATAAGGAGGCGCATTCCTTTCTGTTCTCTTTTCCCTGGCTACTAAGCGCCACAAAACCCCCCAGGCTTGCTTGGTAACTGCTGGTGGATTTTCTTCCTCTCACCCTTTCCCCATTCTTAAACCAAACACTCCACATCTCAGCCCTAGGTGACCCGACAGAGGAGGGACGAGGGACGACACCTGCTTGCAGAGGTGCCGGCAGCGCTTCTTTCTCCGGGGAAGACACAAACACAACACTGTCGGGCTTGTTTTCCAGCCTGGCTGTTGCGTCATTCCCAATGCGGTTCGAGTGAAGAGGGGCTATTTTCACACTCCTACCGTGCTTATTTAAAATAGCTGGGCTTATTTTAACAGTCCTGGGCTCTTCTGCTCTTTAAAATGCTTGGTAAGTCATACTGTAACAAAAGTTATACCTGCTGATGCATGCTGCTGTCATCACTCCGTTTTCCACGTAATTCACAATGAGATACAGAAGTGTGTGATAGGTCTGAGAATTAGCTGCGTGGGCTGCACTCAGCAGATTCGGTGATTTGTGCAGTGTCCTTCAAGGGAAATGAGCCTGTTCTTGTTTTCTCACGTACTAATGGTGCTGCTGGTGCATTTTCAGCCCTATAACCCCCACATTTTCTTTCTGGGCATATTTCCGCAGCCACACGTCCCCCGCTGTGTCCCTGGGAGGTGGCTTAGCCTGTGCCCAACAGGTCAAACCTTGCACATGTCCCTACTCATGTTGATCCTGTCATTTTAGGGCATTTCTCAAGGTCATCCCAGCTTGGCGCCACCAGCAAATTACAAACCGTGCACCTCTCCTCATCAGCCCGGTTGCTACGGCTGGATGTGCAGCTCTGAGCAGCCTCACCTTGGTCACAGCTGCTGGGACAGAGACAACTGCTCTGCCAGGACGGGTTTCCCTCAGGGTTTTGCATCTTCCATTAGTTGCTTCCTCACAGCTTTGTTTCCTGCCTGGCTCATGAGAACACCAAATGAGCAGTTACAGGTCCATCACCGCTGTTAATTGTCAGGATAAAACTGTTTAAGAGCCAACACATATCGAACTCTTGGGCCAGAACCATGGACTTCTGAGAACTTCCATCAGAGCGGCTCTTTCTTGTATTATTTCTGCTGTGGTAGCGCTCCGAGACCCATGGGAGCCCAGAGAATGTCACATCAGACATCCCCGTGAAACAAACACATCCACCTGGCAAACTACCCAGGGGTGAGGCCGGGAAGGATCTGTCACTCACTGCAGGAGGTCTGGGGAAGTGTGAAACCTGTGATGGAGCTTGAGAGCCGGCAGAGACCTTGGGGAACCCTCCTCTCATCTATGTGACCCACTGCCTGAGGGTTTGGGCACCTGATTTGTGTTTGGGCACAGCTAAGCCCTGAAACCTGTTATTCAACCCAGAGTCATTTCTCCAACAAGAAATGTTTCATGACCAGGGTAAGCATCTTGCAGCTGAGGGTGCCGATGTCGGACATGAATCCCTGAGTGCTGGGGAGGTCCCGCAGCCTCTCGCCCCGCCAAGCTCTGGATGCTGGGGCTCCCACCAGCAACGCTCCAGCCAAGCCTCGCTGGTTTTAACAACAGTTTTTTGGTGTGCTCGTACAGCAGTGCTGTATTTGGTCACGGCCTAGCAGCTCACTTTGCTGTCTGCTGCTGAATGGGCTGTCATCTTCTTGTGTCTTGATTGACTTTCACCTGGTTCTGCCTCCTCCCTCCCAAGATGTTGCTCTCGTGAGAGAGGAACCTCACCCTGCTCCTCCTCACTTCCCTTTTCAGAAACCTCCTGCCAGCTCTGACCCCCAGGACCGCAGCCCATCCTGGTGCCATGGGAAGGATTCAGCCCATGGAGGCAGGGATGGCCCGGCAGCCCGCCTGCTCCCTCCTGGGAACCACCATCCCACTGCAAGCACAGGTTCCCGGTAGTGTTCTGCATCTCCCACCAGCTGCTTCCTTACAGCTTCTCCCGTGGAAGCTGCAAAAGGCAGGCTGGGAACCCAGTGAGGTGGAGAATCCTCCCTCCTTGGAGATGTGCAGCTCACCCAGAGACAGCTTTGAGCAGCTGCTTCAGCACCAGGGCAAACCCCGCTTAAGCTGGAACTTGGAGAAGAGACCTCCGGAGCTCCCTTTGTATCCAACACTCGCCTGCCATCGAATCTGGCATCTCACTGGAGTGCAACGAGCTGTAATTCCCTGCGGAGTGATGGAAAGGGCCAGCACCACCGCTAGCATCCCCAAGCTACCTAGGACACTGCTGCATGTCCAGGGCACAGGGCAGTTCATGGACCCCAGGGCTTCCTGCTGCACCAGACCGTGACAAGGTGACAGAGCAGAATGACATCTCTTGTCTGCCATCAAACAGACACGCAATGAAGCAGCAAACATGGATTTCCCCCCAGCCACATCCCAGCCCCACGTGGTGGTGAGCCCGTGCCTCAGCGGCCGTGCTGGGCCAGAGCTCAAGGTTGTCCCAGCAAAGCTGAGCTCAGGATGTTCAATTAAAGCTGCTTAAAAATAGAAATCCAACTTTCCATATGCCTCTCTGGAGAAAAAAAAGCCCCAAAGCTGAGTGAGACAGGTGCCAGGCTGGGGGGTGAGCATGACCCCAGCAGCAGAGGTGACTCTGGCTCAGCCGTTCCCGCTGTGTCCAGTCCACGGGGATCGAGGTTGCCTTTTGGTGTTTCCTTATGGAAAGTTGGACATTTGGCTTGTCAGAAATCCCTGCATGAGCTCGGGCGGCAGCCAGTCCTGTGACATGGTGTCCTCCAGGCTATGCACAGCCCTGATGCTCCCTCTGCCCCCACGATGCTGGAGGCAGTTCTGCCCGGCACGGCTGGTGCCTGGGTGTGCCCCTCCATGGGGGCATGGGGTTGGGACAGTGGCACTGGGGACTGCGAGAGGCCAAACAGCTGTCCCACTGCCACTGGCGGTCCTGGCAAAGCTTCAGCCCATCCTGTTGGAGAAACCCAAGTGTGTCCCTGCAGACCAGCAGCCATTCCCCAGCTGGTGCCTTCGCCGGCAGGAATTTCCCTGGGCAAAGGACAGGAGGATTCAACCATCATGTGGCAGTGGGTGGCATGGCCAGGAGGTTGGCCCTCATGTCACCGTGCCACGTGTGCTGTCTCGCTCACACAGCTGCCCCGAATAGTGTCACCATCTGGTTCCAGCTGCCCGGGGACACAGGGTCCTTCCCAGCCCCTTCTGTGATTACAAAAAGTGAATTCAGACGTCAACTCAACCTAACTCAGCCTTCCTTTATCCCCTTCCTTTTTTTTTTTTTTTAATAATTCAGGTTTGTCTCTTAGAAAAGAGAAAGGGAGATAATGTCTGCAGAGCATTTAATCTTCTGCCCAAAGAATAGCAGAGAGCAAATTAGGATCTACTCCAATTAATTTGCCTTGATGGGCAAAATCTGGAGAGCCGCCATATCTGGGAATTAAGAACAAAAGCGGGGAGTGTAAAGTAGGTCGCCGGAGTTTCATAACCACAGCAATGGGTTTTCACAGCACGACGGGTGCTCAGAGGCGCCCAGTGCCAGCGGCCACCGGTCCCTGTCCCTCCTTTCAGCTGCCGCAGGTGTCAGCCTGGGCAGTTGCTTGAAGACGCCAGCCAGCATGTGGGGAGCCAGCTCTTTGTTTTGGGGGCAGGAACAAGGACGTTGTCCCTTCCCACAGTGGGACACAGATGCAGGACTGTCCCAAATCCTTGCTGCAAACCCTTGAACCCAACGGGGGGACAGACACCATCTGCTTGTCCCAATTCAGAGCACCCGGTGAACTTTCCGGGGGGTCAACATGCCTGTTCTTAACTTGAGGGCACCTCCTTGAAAGAGGACTAGGGGTGACACAGTGACAGTGGGTTTAGAGCACTGCTTTGCTCTGGACCCTTGCCCCATGGGGTGCCACTAAGCAGCAGTATCCCACACGTCCAAGCCCACTGTCCCCAAGCCCCAGCCCCATCTCCCCACAGCTGTCAGTGTCAGCAGGCTGTATGGTGACATACTCTGGTGTCACGTACGGTGACAGCTTCCAGTTGCAGGACATGTGATAGCACAGCCAAGGGTGTGAGCCATGTGAGGTGACATGCACTGGTATGTGCAGGACACATGGTGACATTGCCAAGGGTGCGGGACACGTGTGGGACATCTTTCTGTGTGCATGTTTGGTGCGTGTTTGTGGACCTTCTCAAGCACCCCCCGGCTCCTGGCTGGATCAAAGTGGCATGGTTTGGTACACGCCGGTGTCACCATTGTGGTGATGGCCTGGCAGACCACCGCTTGGCTCCAGCTCCCCAGCCACCTCCCGCCACCCCACCAGAGGACAAAGAGGAGCAGTCACAGTGACAAACCTCCCCTCCCAGTCCTGTGGAGGTGCCGGCGGGGCGATGGGCGCTGGACCCGTCCAGCGTTTATCCTCTTAGCCACCCTGTGGGGATTCAGCACTAATTCACCCTTAAACACAGGATTGTCAGGAACTGGAAAGGAAAGAATCGGCGGATTATCCCCCCAGCACCAGCGTTAAACATGGGGAGCGGCAGCTGCTGGCCAAGAGAGCTAGGACGGTGTTGTGTCCCGTGGGGGTCCCCACCCTGGGTTGGGTGACATTCCCCAGCAAAGGCTGCCAGTGACCTGTCCCCACTCATCCCCATGCAACGTTTTGTGCCCCCTCCCAAGCAAGCTCTAGACTGGCTGATGAAATAAGCAGCATGAAATAAATATGGGGTCCCCCTGTAAAGCTCAGGGATCAGCAGCGACTGCCCAGCCCCTGGGATAAGCCAAGATACAACAATCCCTGCAGCGTCTCCTGGCCCCAGGGCAGCCGGGGTGACATCCCAGGGGTTGGGGATCACATGTTTAAGTGACCAGACCTTGTAGGAAGAGGTTCTGCAATGAAAACAGTAATAATTTTCTCCGGCTCAATGAGGACAACAACAATGAAAATTCTTGCACACTGAAGGCTTCCAGACATGGGCTGGTGTTCAAACACCTCCCAAGACCGAATCCACCACCGTGCTCTGTCACCAACCATGGGGAAGTTTTTGGGACAGCCTTGAAGTCACCCCAGGAATCAAAGACATGGCAATAACTCACTATTCACAGTGCGGAGCTGCTTTTCCCATCACTCCTGCTCGCAGCTGAGCCTTGCGCAGCAGACGCGGCCGTCGCAGGCCCAGGACATGGTGACACTTCAGCCGGAGGATTTTGGCTGCCGAGTGCCGTTGCTTTTACCGAACGGGACAGTGTCTCAAGTTACAGCCAGATCTACTCACTGCCATGGAGCCGCTGATCTGTGCAATAGATGGGGTGGCCCATTTGCAATTTTAAGGTCCCTTTAGGTGATGAACAAGGGGAGGTGGCTCCTCCCTGGAGAGAGGGGAGGTTGTCACCTCATCAATATGCATCTAAGGGAACTGGTTTGCCACAATGGCTTTTAGCATGCTAGGAAAAAGTCCGAAGTTTGCAGTGTAACAGTAACAGGGGTGGGAATAAGAACGTCTTCCACCGATAGACGCAAGTTTAACCGAGTTAAACTCCTTCTTGGTTTAATTTCAACAAGTCCCACTCGGACCTGGATGAGAGCTTCATTTCCCTGTTTTTTCACCTATATCATCTCAGCTAAAACACCCATCTCTTCCCTGCAAACAGCAATTTCCTTCATTACCATTAATAGGACCGAACATAGCAGGATCAAAATACAAGTGATGGAAAATAGGATTTCACTCAGAAAATTGTCTGATGCTGCAGGAGTTGCTAATCAGTGGACAAGCTATCTGTGTTTTCTTAAATAAACCATTTGAGCCATGTCTAAAGGAAATGTCCTTTATGCCTGGCCTTGAAAAGCAGCTGTCAGGTGATGGCAGAGCGGTGGGAATCCCCAGTATAGCCCTCCCTGATGCCATTGGGGTCCCATGGGCTGCCTGGTGTGGCTGCAGCGGATGCACCGGGGTCGCAGAGCTGCAGACCCCCCCGGTGACCCTCCCTGGGGGCTGGTCCAGGCAGCATCTCTCCTCCAGTCCCCGGAGCAAACCTGGAGCTTGGGAAGGGCATGAAGGGCATCGCACAGCAGAGAGGCAGGAGAAATGTAAAAGCGTCTTTTAATATAAATATAAATCCATCTGAAGGGCTCCAGGAGGGGACTGTGCCCTGCCAGGGATGCCCAGTGGGCTCGATGGGGACCATGGGTGTCAGTGCCTGGGGACCATGGGGCATCGGCCGGGCACCCCACAGGCGGGCAGGGCTAGAGCCGCGGCAGCAGCAGTGGCAGGGCCAGCAGGGCCAGCAGCCGGGGCCGTGGGGGGGCGGCCGAGCCGCGCAGCGTAGCCTGGTTGGTTTCGGCGGCCGGCGAGCCGCGGGCGCTGGCCAGGCGTCCCCGGGCGCTGCACAGCTCCTGCAGGTTCCCCTGGAACTGGATCTTGCGGGATTCCTGGCGCAGCGATTCCCAGATGGTGGCTGCTTCCTCGGGGCAGTTCGACAGCACCTCGGTGGCGCAGGCGTGGAAGTCGTCCCAGGACCTGGGGAGAAGGGTAGGGGTGAGGGGGACCGCTGGTGGCCGTCCCGGCAGCTCCCCCAGGGACGGGGACACTCACTTGCAGATGGTGTCCAGCTCCTGCGCCTCCTCGCCGCCCTCCTCCCGCTGCTGCCCGACACTCTCGGCCATGCTGTCCCCCAGGCTGATGAGGCAGCTGGCAAAGCCCTTGTAGATGGTGTCACACTGCCATGCCATGCTGACGGGCTCCTGGCTCGCGGCTGCGGGGGAGAAACAGAGCTGAGCCCTCACGGACCCCCTGACAGCCACCACCTGCCTGGCTCAGGGGCAGATGTCACCAGGCAGGAGAGACACTGGGTTCCAAAATGTGGCAAGTGGTTGACACCCCCTTCCACATCCCACCAGAGCCCCCAACATCCTCTCCCCAGGCACTCAGAGTGAGCTCCTGGCCCGGGAGTCCAACACGGCACAATGTGATGACCCCGCAAGCGATGCTGCCCTTAGCCACAGGGGACAAGCGGTTGCCGGCCGCTTCGCCTTGAGCCTCCCGGGCGCTCCCCGGAGCCATCTGTCTCGGCTTTTATCCCCTAACAGCAAAGATTAATTTGTGACTACAACAGAAACAAACAAAAAAATCCAAACAAAAGCAAAGACTCGACAAACTGGAGGCCCTGCAGTGCGAGGGAAGGGGAAGGAGGAAGGGGAAAGGGGGAAGGAGGAAGATGAAGGGGAAAAGGGAAGGGAAAAGGAAAGGAAAAAGGGAAGGCGAAGGAAAAGGAGAAGGGGACGGAAAAGCAGAAAAAGAAGAGGCACAAGTGCAACTCCAGCTGCTTCACCCTGGGAATCCCCAGTTCCCTGCTCTGCTCCACAAGGGATGCGCCACCAGGACTGGCTGAACCCCAGTGCTGGCCATGAGACGATGGGTGACAGGGTGTGTTAGGGATCACTACATGGGTCATGGCCAGGGGGAAGCCCAGAAAGAGCTGGTGTGTGGCTGGATCACAAGGAAACACTGTGTGGTTGACTGGGCTCAGCCCCAGGGGTCCTGCAGGGCCATGTCACAGGAGCTGCAAGATTTTTGGGATGCTAAAAAAGCATGAGGACTGTCCTGGAGGGGTCCCCTGCAGGAAGAAGCCCTCAGAAGCAGTTGCCGAGGCAGCCAGGATGTCTCCAGGGAGCTGTGTGCCATGCCACTGGCATCCCATGCCTGTGCCCCTGGAACAAGGCCTTGAGTAAAGTGGCTTTGGCCAAGACTAACAGCAGGACAAGCCTCAAACCTCAGCCCATCGTGGAGCATGGTGGGTGTTCGTTGCAAGAAACACCTTTACCATATCACTGAGGAAAGTCTTGGATTGGTGTCAGCCACGTGGGTCACAAATACCGCAGGTATCAATGGAGAAAGCTGGATCTGTTGCACCTCTTTTGACCCAGCCAGGCAACAAGCACATGTCCAGTCAGCCCATGGACACGTTCACTGGTCACAGCAGCAGATGCCTTCCCTCAGCTGGCTGGTCCTTGCCACAGGCTGATTTTCCACCCCCGGGGCTGCTCCAGCGCCCAGTGTGAGCCCTCCCCTCCACCCAGCTCCCTTGGTGCGAGGCTGAGCAGGGCAGGCAGGGAGGAGAAGTCAGGAGAGCAAATCACCTCTGGTGAGGTGGGAAAAGCCTGTCCCTGGCTCTGGCAGAGCAAGAGCCCCGAGGAAAACGCATGGAGGGAGTTTCCAGGGTGCTGCACAGCATGGCTGGCTCCAAGTGAGCACTGATGCAGCCATCCTGCTTCTGGGGAAGAGCCTGAACCACCCACCCTCAAAGCCTGAAAACTACCCCAGGCTGGTGGTCTCTGTCCTCCACCCTCTGTGCAGCACCAGACCAGATTAGCCCCCAGGCTCCTGCATCCCTCTTTGGGATGTCGCTGGACAGCACTGTGCCCGGAACCGGACGGTGTCTTCTCTTGGCTCCGGGAGGAGCAGAACGTGGAGGTGGCACATCGGTGGTGACAAGATGCAGGATCGAGCGTTCCCCAGCGGGAACCCTCCGAGCCTCAAGTGAGGAAGGGCAGGCAGGGGGTCGGTGGGCAGGGCTGACTCGGGACAGCGCTCCGAGCTGGAGAGCCGGACCCGAGGACCAACCCAGCCGGGGCAGAGGGACCCGTGGGCAGTGCTGCAAATCCTCTTTCCTCCTTGCCCAGCACTGCAGGACGGGGTGATGATGGATCGCTGAGCCTCGGAGCAACCGGGCACCCCGCTCCCCGCAGCTAGAGAGCGATGAAGCCGGAGGTCCCGCTCCCACCCGCCAACCTCCCCCACTCCCCGCAGGGACAGTCCGGGGATGTCCGACCCGCAGCCCCCGGCACGGAGCGGCTCCCGGGGTCCCGTTTCCCCGATGACACTCACCGAGGTGCAGGAGCAGCGGCCACACGACGCCCAGCAGCCGCCAGCAGCCGCAGTCCATGATGCGGACCCCGCCGCCGTGTGCTCCGTGTGCTCCGCCGCCAGCGGCAGCCCCGGCCCCGCCGCGCCGCCCCCAGCCCCACCCCGGCCCCCGCCACTCCCAGCCCCGGCTAAGCCCTCCCTGCCCGCCCCCGCGGCTGCTGGAGGAGCCACGGAGCGGAACCCCTAACCGCGCCGCGCCGGCGGGAGCAGCAGCAGAAGATGCCTTTGCTGTGAAAAGAATTAGAGCAAAGCCCCCCGGCTCTCCCAGGATGGAAAAGCGATACACTTGCTCGGACTCACCCAGGAAAGCTCCAGCAGAGACTCGGGGGAAGATCTGGGAAAAGAAAGAGGATCCCAGCCCCTTGCCTGAGGCTCCAACCCACAGAGCATTCCAGGTCTGGTTCCAAAGGCTACATAGTCTTCCCTCCATGGTACAACAGACACAAGTCCCTATGTTTTTTCTCAAAAAGTTTATTGAATTGTTCTCAATGTTATTTCAAAAAAAAAAAAAAAAAGTTCAAAATTTAGATAAAAAGAAAAACCCTGGTGTAAAATCAAAACTAACATCTGAACCATGGGCATGCTCTGATACACAACAGAACCGATGGCCCCAGGGGCTGGCACAGCTCGTGTTGCCTGACCATCCCCACCCAGAGCCCCTCCTCGGGTCACTCCAGTGGCACCTACACACTCCCCCCCTGCCTGCACCCTGTAGAACAGGCTGGGCATCGTGCAGAGCGGATTTGAAGTTAATGAACCCCCTTCTCCCTGCTCAGCCAACATCCTCCCAGCTACTCACCCCACCAGTGGTGACCGTGAGTCCTTGACTAAAATACAGGTACTAGTTTCTGGTCAACAAGGAGCATGTGTCCCCAGTAGCCCCCTTGCTCAGGGCTCAGCACACACCTCCCTTCTCCTCTGCTCACAGCAGCAGAATCTGAATTAAAGGGGTAAGAAATCCACCAGCTTCTGCTGAATGCAGCCTGGACTGCCAGCCAGGCCTCAGGGACGGATGGGCAGGTGAAGAAGAGACTTAACTCTCTCAAAAAGAGGCTATTTAGGAAAAATAAGCCAAGTGAGCGTTCAGTGACTATTTGGAACTATACACAGACGGCGTTTGCCTTAGAGACATCACACATATGTTGATAGAATTCCTGGCAAGAGCTCTTAACACAAGCCATACGTGGTTAGTAACTACTGGATCTGCTGGGTAGGCTTCCACGGAGCAACCCAGAAGATAGCCAGGTCCTCCTAGGACATGCCGGGGGTGACCAGGCCCTGGAGCATGATCATGAGGCGACGGGCAGGCTTGCTCAGCGTGTTGTGGGGTTCCACCTGGAGGAACTGGAAGAGCTTCTGCCGCACCTGGTTCATGACTGACCCCATGTGGTCTCGGGTGATGGGGTCACTGTGGTCCAGGTGCATCACTGCTTCCTCCAAGTAACTGAAGGAGAGAGACCAGGGTTAGAACCAAACCCAGCCTGCAATCCCAATCTGATTCAGTTCATTTTAGCACCGAAAGTGCACGATTCTGCTCCCCCACCCACCCAAACTCACTGCAGTATGTTCAACCATCAAAAAATAAATGTTACTGACTCACAGCAGAGCCCACCGCTCCCTTCTTCAACACATAAGGGCAGCCCCCAACCTGTGCAACACAGTCTGGCTGCATGGAGCAAGAGGCCCAACAACCAGCCAGAGCTCCCTGCAGAGCTGGAGGTGGCATTTGGCCACGGGCCACGCCTGGTCACAGCTCTGTAGATATTTTCTTTGATGCCTTTTTAGCATAAGCAGAATTAGTTACTTATTAGACAGTAAAAACGCTCAGCAGTGAGGCTTATTTCACATAGGGATGTATTTAAGATCTCCTCTCACCTATGCAGGAAGGGGTGGGGGAAGAAGAAGAATTTTACCAACAAGCTGTTCTGAAATTCAGACCATCCATAGACTTTCAAACCGCAGCCTGAGCACTGCAACATGCTCACTGCAAATGGTTTTCACTGACAGACCAGCTTGAACTTAATAGCGGCAACTTTAACTCAGGTTAGCAGCTCGTCTGTAACTTAAAGCTCTTTTTCAGTTTTGCTATCTTGTTTTATCCCTACTGTTGAGTTAAAAACTCAATTTAAGTAATTTTCCATCCAAGCCACAGTCAAAACCTGCAGGTACCTAACAAGTTAGTTTTTAGGACAAATAAAGGGTTTTGACTCACTTACTAAAAATGTTCATGGCAACTATCAGTACAGTCACTATTTTGTCACAGGAGCTTTGCTCAGAACATCGAACCCATTACTTCCAGCAGCTCCTGCTGCCACTTCCCACTGAACCTGTCTGGTAGTCACGATGAGAAATTGCCGAAACAAAGTCCAGTGACGAGTTAAGAACAGAGGACAGAGTGCATTTGCTCCAGATACTGAGCTGCTCGGGAAACATGGCACTGTCCCTCCTTCTGCCTCCACAGGGGAATTGTTCCTTGGCTTAAGGAAACTGCTGCACAGACCACAAACATTTACAGACTACAATCCAGGAGAAACAGCACCTACAGCTGGGTACCCATTCTATTACAACCTCTGGGCAGCAAAGCTTACCATGGCAATGCCTACATCCTTTTTCAAGTCACTAGCGGTTGTTTGCAAGCCAGTAACAGGCTACAGAAGCTCCAACCTTCATCAAAGCGCCACATTCCACTTCCAGGCAGTGAATTTAAAGCCAGAGCTTGGAAGAGGTCTGCACACTTTCAGACCTGGTGCTCTGATCATACTCACTTCAACTTCAGTTCTGTACGAGTACCCAGATCCGAGGAGAGCTGTTGAATGAGAGAGAGCAGCACAGGCTGGGACAGCGGGCACGGATGCTGCCCAAATACTTGCTGAGTATCCACGGTCTCGCAGACATACAGGACCAGGTTGAGATCAGCTGCTGTTAGAGCCTGCAAAAAAGATAGATCCAGAAATGCAGATGACACAACAGCAGGTGAGGGACACGGGACAGAGCTGCCTTGGGGCAGCTCAACAGCCTCCTCTGGGAGTCAACGTCTCTGCAAACCCTGCTGTGCCTGCAAGCAGGACTGTGTTTAGGCTCAGTCTATGCTCACAGGACACCTTTTCTAAGCTGAACAGACCACAACCAGACAGAGGGGAGCAGGTTACAGGTGGCAGCACGGAGCATGGCTGTGTTTGCATCCCCTGCCAGCCCACTGGGAGACTGTTGTTATTCCCAGAGGAGTTTGCAGCAGCTCAAATGGATCTGCCTATGTATTCAAAGACAAAGGCAAGGTCAGGCCCCAGCTGGTAGATCTGCCTGGAGAGGCTTATGAAGCTGTTGCTCTTTGGGGGTGCACCATGTGCCACCACTGATGGCAAAACGCTCTGGTTTACTGGAGCGGTGACACTGTCCTGACAGGGCACCAGCAAGGAAATCATGGGACTTGCACAGCTCTGGCTCGACCTGCATGAGAGTCCAGCTGCACCCCGGGAGCAGTGAGCTGCCACAGGTCTTCTCAGGCAACTCCTGTGTGAGTTGTAGGATTATGTCCCCAGCTCAAAGAGCACCTTTTCCCCCCACTCCACTCCCCAACAAGCAGCGCTGCACACTACCAGGCAGCCTCGGTACCTGCTGGAAAGCTTGGTTGAGGTGTCCCTGCTGGAGCAGCTGAAGGATGTGAGTTTGCTGTGACTGGAAATCCAAGTGAGCAGAGGGGATTGGAGTCCCGGCTGCAGAGCGCATTGCCTGGACGATGCTCGAGGTGACAGCTGCTTGCTGCTCCTTCATGGCCAGGCTCACTTCTCCTTTAATGACTCTCTGCACCTGAGCCAAAATAGACTCCTGCAAGCTAAAAAAAGGAAAAAAAAATAAAAAGCACAACAAATGGGCATCTCTGAAAATCAGGAGCTGAAGAAAAACATTGCACAAAGCTTGTACTAGTGAGAACGCACAGGCTTGCTTGCTTATTGCACTGTGTTAATACAAAGAGTTAATACAAATTGCTCTGAGACACAGGCATGAGAAATATGCTGCGTGAGGTAGCTCTGTGGCCAACACCAACATGTCCCAGGGTGCATGTGGAAGATGTTGGGTTTCTGTGCAGGAACTAAGTCTCTCGTTGTACAGCACTCTAAGTCTTTAATGTCTCTGGCTTACAATCATGGGTACTGAGCTTGAGGTTCAGCCCTCAATGGGCCCAGTTTTCTACATCGGATCTGTTAGATGCAGTTCCCTTGCCTGCAGACGACACCTTTAGTATGAGAACAAGCTTCCACTGAGCTGCTGACTTCTCCACACAAGATCAGTTCATAGCATAGGCTCTGCTGCTGTGTGTCACACCTTTTCCCCCCATGGGATGGATCTTCCCCGTTTATAAAGGATAAAAAGCATCCAACTTGCTCTACCACAGGCGGAACAGCAGGACTTCCCTGGGAGTGCACACGGCCCATGCGATGAGACCAGAATTTAGACTGGTAGCATTCCTGGCAAGTCTGCTCTGCATCAAAGACCCTAATGGGCTCTTACATCTCTCTCCACAAGCCCAGCTGCCAACTTACTTGCCCACGATAATATGCAGCTGGTGCTGCACCTCAGCATGGACGCTGGCTGCGATGGTGGAAGCCAGCTGCTCGGTGGTGCTCTGGAAGGTGCTGATGAGCTGTCGAAGCTGATTCAGCAGCGGGTCCCGGGCCTCCTGTTCTCGTACCTTCTTGTTCTTCAAGTGATTCTCAAGCTGCTGGATATCTGCAACAATGAGAAAGGAGGATGTTTGTGCCATTGGTACCCACAGAGAGAAATTCAGCTGACAGGCTCTACATGTTCTCCAGCAGAATAGCTTACTGAGCCAGCGTACGAGTGCAGGAGAAAGCGAAGAATACACTAGCCTTGCTTTGACTGTGTTACACTAACCTAGGAACCCTGCTTTCAGCCTCCCCATCACGCAGGATTACATGACACAGCAACAAAACCATGAGCTCTCTTGCAACAGACCTTTACAGGCGCGGTTTGTTCAGGGCAAGATAAAGGTGAGAGTGAGGGTACTTTATTTCATAAACAGTGTCAGTTGTGATCTGCATTAGTGATGGAATTCAATGCCAATGCAGAAACACAAGGAAGATGTCTAGGGAAAAAAAAAAGTCTGCAGAGGTCAAAAATCTGTATTTAAAAATATTTTATGAACCTAAGAAAAGGTCCACTTGTTGTCAGCCACTAATGCAGAGAAAACTTGGAGAAAACCTACTCACATTCCTGTGTGCCCTGCTTGAAGGTGTCATTGATTTGCTGGAACATGGACTGGCAGCTCTTCTCGAAGGCCGGCAACACGACGCTCTGAAATGCTTCCCTGTAAGCTGACTGGATCGGCCCTTGCAGGGTATCGGCCGTTGCTCTCACAACACTATCTGTAAGGTTCTTCCAAGCACACACAGAACAGATTCCAGAAAATTAACAACAGCCTGCTGCAGGATAAAGATGTGAACAAACACTGTAGGTCCCTGCAACACACCCACACCAGATAAGGACAGCCCAGTGTTAGAAGCCCAAGTCTTTCGGCTGACCAGGCTGCACCGTGACTCCAGGGGTCAGAGCACCTGCTTGGTGAAGGGCTGCCCGAGAGCTTCACCATTGCCTTGGAGTTCAGCTGCAGAGCAAGGGAAGGCAGCACAGACAAGCAAAGCTCCTTTCCCCTTCCCCAGCTTCCCTCCCACAACCCACCGTGCCTCCTGCCAAGGTAACAAGCTTCTCCCTCCTAAACAATGTAGAAATGGAGAACAGAGTAGAGCACGGAAGAACCAGTTAAACTTTCACCACTTGGCTGATTGAGCGGGCCCTAAAAACCACTGCTGTAGTGAGAATCTCTGCTCTAATAGAAAATTAACAACTTGGTAAATGAAAGAAAGGGCTAATGAGGCAAAGCAGGCAGGGGAGTACACAACAAGCTCACTCTCCTGATGAAATCAGAAAAGAGCTTTAACTGTTGGCAGCTAAACTGACCTTACATGGAGATATAGGTCAGAGGAGGAGGTATGAGGAGCCACTACTCAAGCAGGTGACAACTCAGTGTCCCCAGGAAAAGCTACAGGCTGGTTCTCCTTACCTTTGATTTCACTAGCTTGGTGATACTCTCTTTCAGTGTCCCCTCAACAGCAGTGAGCTTGGCAGTAATAGTGTTACTTAGCTGGCCAGCGACAGGGTCCATGCTCTTGGAAATGCCTAGGCACAACACAAACGTGTCAAAGTTGCAGCTTTAAGCCTGGAGTCACATTTTAAAAGCCAAAAAAGGAGATGGAGTCAAGCTCTTCTTGGATAGGACACAGCGAGGGACAACAGTCACAAGCTCTGGCTTGGAAAGGTAAGGCTGGACATTAGGAGAAACTTTTTGCCAGGAAGGTGATACAGCTCCGGAAGTCACCAGAGAGGCTGTGGAATCTCGGCTTTGAACGTTTTCAGGACTTGCCCAAAGTCATACCTGAACTGATCTAGAATACTGGATAGCCCTGCTTCAAGCAGAATGGTGGACACTAATAGCTGCACAAGGCTTTCCCACCAGCATTTATTTGAAAATTTCCTTACGTGGATGGTACCCGTGCAGCAAGGACAGGCAAAGACAAGTTTAAGTTTGCTCCAGTCAGGTCTAAATATTTCCAAACTCATTAGCATCTTCTGCCTTTATCCACCAAACATACCTCAGGAGCTTTATGGATTACGATGGGAGGTCAGACCACACTCTCTGGACAGGCATCCCCTCTGGGAGCCTCACACTCCTTCCCAGTCACAACTCCTCACCCTACAGTGAGGCCCTCAGCAGTTTAAAGTGCAATGAGTAGTCTTCACATAACCTAACTCCTACTTCATACAGCGCCAACACTTTGAGGCAGGATGCTTTCGATCCCCACAGGGATAACTGTAGGGATCCACCTTCAAAACCAAGGCAGCACCACTCACACTGGGGTACGGTCTTCTTCATCTCCTCCCGAACGGTCCTCTCCAGGCGGTTACACACAGCAGTGGAAAGGGACTGAGAGAGCTGCTGAGACAGATGCTCCTGGAGCTGCCCGTTGCGCTGCTGCCCTTCCGTCAGCGCTCGGTCTAGCCTCCTCTCTAATGAGAACATGTTAAGGAGCACAAATAATGCATTTCCTCTCTACTCTCAACACTCCTGTCCACAAAGATGGACACTAGCCTCACTGCCAGAGGCTCAGTGAGAGCAAATCTGCAGCTCTGGTGAAAGAGAGGTCTATATAGCATTGCTGATGTGTTTCTGTAAACAACAGCGTGCTCTTAAACAAACAATGAGGGTGAGAGGAGAGCTCTGGAGGGCACGACAGAAAAGTCAAACAGCTAAAAGAAGCTCGGCAATAGTGCTCCCTGCATATTTTGGGTTAACTTAGCTGCCCCGTAGGCAGCTCAGCCCCACACAGCTGCTCACTTGTTCCTCCGCAGCAGGATGCGGGAGAGAACAGGAAAGGTAAAAGTGAGAAAGCTCACAGGTTGAGACAAAGACAGCCTAACAGGTAAAGCAAAAGCTGCACGTGTGAGCCAAGCAAAACAAGGAATTAATTTCCTACTTCCCACCGGCAAGCATGTGTTCTGCGGTTCCCAAGAGAGCAGGGCTCCATCACACCTAATGGTGACTCGGGGAAAAATCTGGCATCACTACGAACATCCCCTTCCTCCTCCTTTCCCTCAGCTGCTACTGCCAAGCCAAACATCACACAGTGTGGGACATCCCTTTGGTCAGTCAGGGTCAGCTGTCCCAGCTGTGTCTCTTCCTTACTTCTTGCCCACTCCCAGCCCACTCGCTGGTGAACAGCACGAGACGCAGAGGCGGCCTTGACAGGGTTTAGCAATAGCAAAACCATCGGAGTTATCAACCTTGTTTCGGTCACAAATCCAAAACATACCACCATAGGAGCTGCTGTGAAGAAAATTAACTCTATCCCAGCCAAAACTACTACATAACAGCCTAACAGCCATAAAAAGCAAATTGGTAAAAACATTTCTAGAGGATGGATTTGGTGGGCATATAAGATATAGAGCATGGGAGCAAACCCAGGCTTAATAAAAGCTTGTCATACCTCATGAAGCAACCAAGCTGTCTCAAGGAGCCAACACACAAACACTGAGATGCACGTGCATCTTAGAAAACAAAAACAACAACAAAAAAAGCCCAACAAAACAGTGAAAAGACAATTCAACTGCTGACAAAATTCAATGCAGATATGAAGTTGTGCAGGTAGGGAAATTTATACTAATACTACAACATAGCTCTAGACCCTGAACTTCAGTAGAAAGTTACCTGAATTATGCATGAAAATATCAGTCAAAAAGAAAAATCCAAGACTAATTAACAGAGAAAACACAAATAATTGTCATCTCAGAAGAGTGGTTTCAGACGTGAAACAGGAGAGAGCTACTCAGTTAGGGGAACATCACCAAATTCAGCGCAGCAAAAAATGGACAGGAACTGACTACTAACACTACAATAAAAATAACTGGATACCAGGTTTGAAAGCACCAAAATAAAGTACTTTTCAGACAACACATAAAGGACCTGACGACCTCCAGATGTGTATATGGGTACAGACAAGATAATTCTCTGTTCAGCCATGCAGTATGGCAGCCAGATGCTATTCCTGGTGCAAGTACCCACTTGCCTTATGGAGCAACAGCAGGAAAGGACTGTCCCACAATTACTCCTGTGCAACTGACCACTGCCTGACATAGGATAAAGCGTTCGGTGCACCTCTAGTCTACTCCAGCACTGCAGCACTTATGGTCTTAATGGTCAACTAGAAGATACAGTGGCATGGAGAAAGTATCAGTTGTTCTGTTTTATTTCTGTATTTCTTGCCCTTAGAAAGGCACCAAGAGGAAGTGAAACAGTCACATTGAAGCCAGGCAATTTCACTGTACCGATGGCACATGCCACCAAGGTCCCTGAACTTTCTCAGCTTTCCTCACACCTCTAGTCTGCCTCACAGCCTTCCACCCCTTTGCTCCCATGTAACATTTGCAAACAAGGATACGCTCCTGCTCCTGCTGGGAGTCGATCACCCTCTCCACGTGGCCCATCAGGGAGCTCTGGATGGCATCCAGGTGATCCGTGAGTCTCTGCAGCAGCTCCATCTGGTTCTGACGCAGCTCAGAGAGCTCCCGCTGTTGGCTCCTCAACATGCACATCAGCTCATCCTGGAACTCTGGTGTCATCTGTGCGAGGAGAGGACAAGCTTTAATTTCTAACAGGACTGGAGGTCACTCAAGCTTTCTGCTAGATTTTAAGTCAATCCCTCTGCCTAGGACTGAAGCATAACATGAAGCAGAAAACAGGGCCAGCTTGATACCCATTTTCTAAGACATCCACCCCAAGGAATAAACTGACAAAGTAAGGTACATGAAGTTCCCACATGGAATTCATAAATGGTTGCTTAGAATATCCTCAACTGTTTACATTCAAAACCCTCTTCAAAGTTCTGGTATCTAAAAGAAAACAAGATAACAGATCCTACTCACTTTTGGCCAGGTACTGAGAGGGAACGTTTAGGCCTCTGAATGAAAATATTGACCTCAAACAAGTATGAAAAGAGCTGTGCCATCCACAGAGTAAGAAGGAGGTTCCCTAGAGCACTTTTTCAGATCTTTCACTTATTTATGAATAACCAAACAACTGGAGAAATATACATCTATAGTTCATTGTCTCTTCACCTGCTGAAAATATCTAAAGGAGGAACAGACTCAAGGGCACTTTAAGAAGTGTATGAAACTCGGCTTGAGAGCATTTTCTGCCAGATAAAAAGGTACAATCAACAGGGATAAGAAATTCCAACAGGCCAGTCCCACTGTGACCCTTACTTTGCTGGGAACACCCTATTCTGCTGCAGACACACATGAGTCATCTCAGCAGGGAAGAGGAAATGAGCAGTAGCGTCTTGGCTGACCCAGGGCTTGTGAAAACCCAGAAATGTACAACGATATGCAAAGGCGAGAAGGAAGCCACCAGTCTGAACAGCACCGAGCAGCTCCTTCTCTGCTACATAAGTCAGAGAACAGAGCAAAGCTGAGCTCAAGCACAGCCTCGTCTCAGCCTGCTTGGGCACAACAGGGGCCCATGGCACTCCAAGAACTGGGGTGAACTTTCTCTCAGGTCTTCAGTAAGACAGTAAATAGAGCTGAAGCATCACACCCTTGGGACAGACTGCAGAGCAGCTCTGACTCACCTGGTTGTTAGATGATCTTGGTGACTGGTTCACGTCTCTGGAAATAAAAAAACGTAGTAATCCAATTATGTCAATTAATTGCTCTTATTATCCAAGTCTTCTGCCAAAACAGATCACATATTTTATGTTTGCTTTAGGTTTTACACTCCAGCTCATACGTCTGTTTTGCCTAATAGAACACAAAGGGTGAGGGGAAGGTGATGAAATCCCAGTCCTTGCAGCACTGTGACTCCATCATCTGCACTATCCGCAGGCCCCAAGCTCCTTACACCCTCATCCCTTCGAAAACAGGAGATTTGAACCAAGTCTTAATAAGGACTGGTACAAAGATCAATGCGCACTGATTATTCAGCTTTGTCCAAATTCAAAGGCAGGGACAGTTTTGCTAAACCACTTTCAAAGGTGTCCTGATATTTTACAAAGGAAAAACAACTACCCATTTGTTAAATACAGAATCTAGAATGATTCCAGCTCTCAAGGTGAACAAACTAGCAATGCATTCCAGCATATACAGCAGACTTAAGAAAAATCACTGAACTGATCCACTAATATTGCATGTGTTCATCAAAGTCACAAATTTATGAATATTCAAACACTGTCAGAAGGAAAATATACATTTGACATTCCCAGAGAGCATCCATTCAGCAACTTTAAAAGGTCTGAGGCAGGAAAAAATGAAAGGTTTTTCTGAGGTTAAGAGTTTCTGGACCACAGCCAGAAACCTAATGCCATAGCCCATCTTTGTTGTAATCTGCACAGCTAGAGATCCAAATCATGGAGTTATGGGAACATGAGAAAGGGACAAAGAGCCCTGTTCAGAACTTGTGCTGCTCTCCTCACATTAATGCAGACAGATTAGTCTAATTTGCCATGGACAGACCTTTCCAGTCATCACTTTTCACTTACAAGACATATGGGCATGATTAGAAAGACACAAAAGCAGCAAGTGGGTAACAAACGATGGATATCGTTGAACAAGGGCACTGTGTCAGTGTTCAGAAGCCCATTAGAAATGGAGACTATGGTAAGCAGTACCCAAGCATTACAGTTCCAAAGAAACGTTCAGTGAAACTGGCAAATGGAACCAATGTCCCCCCCACAATGTGAAATTTACCTCCCACACATTCTTCTGATGCCCAGGTTACATTCTGGGTTTTGAGTCCCAGCTGGAAAGGTAGTACAGAACCTACTCCCCGACCCCTGCATGGCAGGCAGCATCTGGTACCCAGCAACGTTTTCTGTGGTGTTACTGTCATTTGCAAAATGGGGTGAGTGTTGGGAGCACCTGACCACAGCCCAGCTCAGACCCTGGTTTTGCTGCTAACAGCAATATCAAGTTATGGCCCTGGAGAGGGAAGGTGTGCCAATTTGATGGGTTGGCCCCACAGCCACCTGGATCTTGGCAAGCCCAGCGTACCCGTCATCTTTCTTGCCCTTCCGCTTCAGCTTTGGGGAAGCCCGAGGGGACACCTTGGTTTTCCAGTCCTTCACAGGTAGCCTCTGCGTAGACGCTTTGGCACTGAATCCACCTGACGTAGATGCCAAGCTCGCAACTTCATCATCATGGTCACTGCAAAGGAACAGCAGGGGAGAGGACATCACTTGCAATACTGGACAGCATCAGCCTACACTAATAGGATGGGATTAACACTCTGCTCTTCATCCACACACCAGTAGAGTCACGCAGCTGAGGTCACCTGCCACCATGATCCCTAACACAGAGACCTCTACAGAGCTCAGCACATGCTGCTCTATTTTCATCCTGATCTGCTCAGGCTGAGCTCAAGCACTGCACAGCAAGAGCTGAAGGGTCTCTGTATTAGGTACAACTGTGATCCAGGCAGTGTGGCGGGATGATGCCTGTTCTTGCTGCATAAGCACACGAGCACATAAGCCCCAGGACGTGACGCTGACCACGCAGGGGACACAAGCTCAGTATATCCTTAGAGTTTTACAGACAGAAAAGCACATAACACAGTGAGTATTGCAGGAACAGAGGAGAATCAGAGCCTAGGAAGTGTGTGATCCTCAGTACCTTGGAGTCTTTCAGCTGCTGACCAGCCATCCGATACAGGCTGCATGTTTTAATCTGAATTAAGTGTGGATTATGAATGAACACTCAGCAGTCATGCAGGGCTGAGTTGCCAGGCACACAGAACGTGCCCATGGAACTTTAGGGTGTCGCATGAACGAGCAAAGACATCAAAAGCAAGACACTAACTCCTGAGATACTCTCACTACCTTATTTAAGGCATATTAAGGTATTTGGAAACTGGTCCCATAATAGGTTTTCACTGGTAATTAAACCAAGCTTGTCCACGCTCTAAGAAACAGAAGAGTCAAACCATTCCCTGCAGAGAGTAAACTGGACAATGCCCAGAGGCCAATCTTGCAATCAGCTAAAGTCATCAGAACACTGCAAAAGCATTAAGTCAGGAGACAAAGCAAAGACATTCACCCCACGCGTGATGGCTTGCTGGGGACAGAAGCGCGAATGCAGCCTGAACTGAGTCCATGCAGGGCGAGAGAGGGGGCTGAGCACTCAGGTACCTTTGTTCGGCACTAGCATCCTGGCTGTCGTGCTGCAGCAGGTGGTAGCTGTGTCGATGATAGGAGGAGCTCTTGTGCTTCTCTTCAACCTCATCCCTTGGGCTAAAGGAGGCAAAAAAAGAAAATATCACAATGAAAGTCTCTTCAGCTTGGGTATTTGCTCACTCCACTCCTCATGGGAGATCCTGATAGAAGGTCTAAATCAAACAAAAACCCCACACCTGTGTGCACAGATTCAGAGAGTAGCAGGTGTTGTTGAGAGGTACTAAACACTTAAAATTTCTCCATGTGTTTTTCTGGAGACCTTAGGAAAGGAGAAGCTATGCTTCAGGCACTAACCAAGGACATAATCCCTCAACAGACATGCAAGACTGGGAAGTCCCTACTCAGAATGGGTAGTACAGCACACTCCAGTGGATACCATCATCTCGGCTTTGGTTTTCCTTGAAAAACACAGCGCTTCTCAGTTCCTCCAAGCATCTGAGGAGCACAAACAGCGAAGGTGTGCCAATTTGATGGGTTGGCTCCACCAGACAGTCAGAGTTTCATAAAGATTTTGAAAGCAAATTGCATACAATTCTAAACTTTAAACTAGCTAGTCTTGCTCTAAAGGAAGGTGTTTGCAGGCTCTCGTGGTGCACGCAGCCCTGGCCTAGGTGGACTCTGGAGGTGCCAGCTCCATCTTGCTGTTCCCATCTCACTACAAACCACTAATCACACTAATTCTGTGATGAATCCTAGAATGGCTCCCAGCATAATGGTTTGCTTCTCGGAAGAAGGCGTGTGGGATGTTGCTCCCTTTTGCACGTCAGCTCCACAGAGACACTGCCATTCATTTCCTGACTTTATTTATAATGCTAGCTGCACAAAGCCAGTCACTAAAGAGAGAGATACACAATTAACCTATAATCAAACCTGTCAATTAAGTGCTAATCAAGTCTTTCAATAAGAGCATGCAGGAATGCATCACCTGAGGCACAATTGAGCTTGCACTGGTTTTGTTTCCAAACTACAGAAAAAAAAAAATCCCATTTCAAGTCTCCACTCCAAGGCGAACATGAAGTAAAGTAGACTTTTCACCTTCTTAACAGAGAAGCTTTATGCTGCAAGGGGTATGACAGAGCACCAATTGTTAGAACTGGCCTAAGAAGTCCAGGACACAGCATACAAAGACCAGGCACATAGGAAGGTTGAATCATCAGATCCTTTACAGAAAAGGATGGACAGACAACTATTCCGGTTTAATTGCAATGTAAGAGCTTGCCAGCAATTTGACAAGTGCAAAGAAATCACCCTGAGCAAGACAAACCCAAGCGATTACCTGTCTGCCATGCTGTTCCTGGTTTCTCTGGTTATGTCAGGAGCTGCTGGCCATGGCTGACTCACAACACTGTCAGAAGATGCATTTTCCTGAGTTAAAGCAGTCTCCAGTAATGATGGAGCATTCAGTCTGTCCACCTCCACTGGAGGCATGTCCAAAGAGTGGTGGCTGTGCTCTGAATTGTGCCGGTTCCTCGGAGACAGCAAATGCAAGGCCGAGGCAGCGGATGCCATACTGTCTGCGTGATGATTGGGCTCCAGCACCTCCGCAGGGAGCCCAGACGGAGCTGCTGCAAAGCTGCGTTGCAAGGTCTCGGAAGCAATCTCCGGGATGTCTTTGGACATGGCTGTGGAAGCAGAGGAAATGACGTCTGGCGAGCGCTCACGGGTGGGAGAAGCCTGGGGCACCACCAAAGGTTCCACTTCCTGCAGTTCCAGTGCTAGAGAGGAGTTTCCTGGTGTGACCTAAATACAAAAATCAAACAAGAGCCTTCAAGGTAATGTGAAGATGCCCCAAGGACCCCTGGTACCTTACACCAACCACCTCTGGAAACAGATGGCTGTATCCTTTCCTGATGTGATCCCTGTGCTCCTTCTCTGTTCAGCAGATGGAGAAGGCCCCAAGACTTGTAATGGACTCTTAGCTGGGCTAACAACACACTTAAACCAGTGCTAGTCTGGACACACGTTCAAAAGAAAATATAACACCAGTTCTACCTCCCTGCTCTGCTCCAGGATCCCTTCTCTTTGAGGGAAAAAGTGAGTTTTAACATTTAATATCTCCTAGACTGATGTTTACTTCACTTTCAAGCTTTGATCATAATCTGTTTTACATCACACCTGGAAAGAAAAATTTAGGAATAGCAAATGATTGTTTCTGACCCATAAGACCACCAAGGAAGAAGAAACATTTCCAGGTAGCACCATCTACTAGCACTAAGGTTGACAGTTTCCAACCATTGTGACAGTGAGAGCACAGGCTAGAGCTGCCTCTAGTTTTCAGAGACACACTGGCTTATGCTGAGGTCAAGCTCCCTTAACACTGGTAAACCTGGCTGCAGATCTGGGCCAGCAGCTGCGTTTTTCAAAGGGCAGATGCTGGCCCTGTTATTATCCAAATAAGTGTAATTTCAGCTTGTGTAGGCCCATAGAGAAAGGTTCCTTGCCCCGTGAGGAGAAGGAAGTGAGCAGCATTTGGAGCCTTACTGGAACAGGTGCCTTTGGTGCTAGCTTGTCAGGGAGGCCTGGGATAAGAACTGAGTGGCTTCTAGGACTAGTCTGGAGACTGCTGCTGCTGCTACTCAGCGTGAGGCTGGTGTCCAGCTGCATCTTGGGACTCACAGTCAAGTCTTCTGATGGCCTGAAGAAAATGGAGACAAAAGCAAATCAAGCAGGGCAATCTAATTATACAGATTTGCATCAAACACTCAAAGTGAGGGGAGAGGATCCTCAGCTCAATGGAGGAGCACAACCCGAACTTCACTAGCGTTCTCCAAGCTCTTAGCTCTTTCCATTATGGTCATCCACCCCAACAACTAGTACCTGCATCTCCTCGTGTCCATACAGTACAAAAAGAGACCAAGCGGAAACAAAAAAAACCCAGAGGGGCACCACATTATCTTAGAATTCAAGGTGTCAATGAGAAAAGGGACTTCTTATGTATTCAGTTCACACTGTAGAGAGTTTAGGGAGAAACGGGACACTACGAGATAGGTCTTTGTCCTTTTACCAGCCCCCAAAACCAAAGTTTCCATCTGTTATGCAGCCCAGCCCACCGCGACACTAGCAAGATTTCCCTAACAGTCCCAATTACCTCCCTGTCTTTGGTGGCTGCAGTGTTCTCTTACCTGTAAACAACGGCAGCCCTTTGGGAGAAGCATGTAAAGCAACAAAACTGAGATGCAATAAGAGAATCCCTATGAGGCACAAAGGAAACACTGTTGTTGGCTCCTTGGATGACAACAGGCATGCTCCAAGCTGCATTAGAGACGCAAACAGCTGCCCATATAGGGACTCCAGGGCTCAGGCCAGTTTCTAATTCTGGTTACAATCTCCTCTCCTACAAGATACGCTACAGCTCTGCGCCACACTGAAGGACAGTATCAGTTCAGCTGCAGAAATTAATATATTATTTAATTAATGATCTATTTACCTGGGCATAGAGGCATCTGTGACAGAAGTGCTACTCATGGCTGTGACTGCAGTCAGGGAGCTGACACTGCTGCCTGGAGACACAGCGATCTACAAGAAAATACACACTGGTTAGGATGTGACAGAAAATTTCAACAGCAGAACTAGACCTGAGAATGCTGGCTCCAGAATTCCTAAGGAGTCTTTGGCAAAGAGGGAACAGAAAAAAACCAGGTCGAGTTGTATTGCTAGAGTGCTTGGCTCTTGGTTGAAGTCAAGCCCCAATACATCCTCATTATGTGAACCACAACCACTTCTACTAAGCAATTGCTTTCACCCAAAAAATGACATTCTGCAGGGTTGGGCACCAGATCCCCATTTTGTTCTTCAAGCTAGTGCTCTTGTCAAGGTCTGCTAGCACTAGCGAGGCCAGAGTCTGTAGAAGGTTTAGTCCTGCACTGCTGACAGCTGGAAGTAAAATGCTCCAACACACAAGAAGAGGTATTGCTCATCAGCTAGCTGGCTGGCAGTGGCGAGCACCAGCAGATACACTGCCCCCCACCAAGAAACACCTACAGAGATCAAGACCACCAACTTAAGCACACAAGTACTCCACTGGGAAAGCCAGTCTGGCCAAGCTTCTTACACTTGACACTGTTTATGGCAGAGAGCAGACACTGAGCTGAACAACTTCTCTCTACTGCCTTGGGACAACTTTGCTACCCATCTTCAGGCACAAAATTCTGCACTCAGCAACTTCACTAGCAACACCAAAACCTTTAGAAGGAGTTTAATTTTTCCTTTGCTCCTCAAGTTGTTGCTGGAGTGGCGCTATCTCATCAGTCTGGTCAGTACTAACTCCATTTCTGTGCTGCCCACCTGCATGCAGGCTCCTCCAGCACACGTTCAAGCTGTGGTGACAACCAGACGTTTCTGCCTCAGGATGTGCAGGTGGAACACTGCTCACAAGCACTCTCCTCCTGTGCAAACCGTATGAGCATGGCAAATAACTGCTGACAGCCCATTCTGCACAGCAAGGCGGAGAAAACACAAACACCACAGATTCTCACAAGGGGAATCCATACCTTGTGCTCTTACTGCAGATCACTGTATTTAAAGCACGGGCTTTTAAAAATGCTTTTAAATTTATGTCTACTCCCATCCTAAAAGCACATGGAGAAAGCTACACAGTCAAATTCGGTACTCAGCCACAGAAGCAGTCTATAAAGCAAGAATATCTGAACGGATTTAAGAAAAACTAACATGACACTTGAATGCAGAATGGCCAAGAAACAGTGAGGTCCTGAACTTCTGCTGGTTGGCATCCCCAGGAAGGGGCAGCAGACACCTGCACTGACTTAGACGGATGCAGTTGCCAGTGCCAGACAGCCTCCAGAAATGCCCGGCAGGACCCAGAGGTGTGTGGTGCAGCACTGCTGGCCACACACGATAAAGCATTGAGAGGAATTCTATGTTTTCAGAGCTCCACCAAGGAATAAAAGCTTGTTATGGCTCTTCACCAAGACACTTTGCTGTCCTTCACAGAAATTCACCAAATCCTGAGGAATGTTTCACATGCTTCCTGATACCAAAATTCCTGGCACAAGCACAGAAGAGTTGCTTTCTGTACAAGTCAAGGCCTGTTGTGTTAGATTACAAAACCCCACCAAGCTACTGGACTGATGATTTGCAGATCTCATGCAGAAAATGTTACAGTCCCATCTACCCACCTGATCATTTCAGACACACGTTCCCAACAGGATCCCATCAGACTGGATACGCAGAGATGGCATATTTTCTTCTATTATAGTTAGATCACAACCCCAAACAACATGTGTAAAACAGTCTCCCAGCTTAGATACAGTTAGTTAGCAAACCCACATTTCTACACAACACAGCTACATCAACAGTTTGGCAGCTAAACACAGCACTCACAACACAAGCTTAGGCCAGCTTAGCTTTCTGGATGTGCCAGCTTGTCTTTATTCACTTTGGCTACTTGCACAGAGCTTCCTGTGTTCTCTGCATTCAGCTTCTTCAGCCTATGAGAGTCATTACCGCCTAGAAAAAGTTCCCAAAAGTACCAAAATCCAAGCCCACTTCTTGCACCACCAACAGTGCTGCTCTCTGGTTACCTGTTGGAGAGATGCACTCGGTGTCATGAATGCATCCGGAGTCATCAACTTAGGTTTGGCATCATTTGAGAGAGAGAGAAAATCTGCTGGTACAGGCAGATCAGCGATACGCCGCAGGTCTGGTTGAGAGCCGTGCACGGATCCTTTTTCAGATCCCAACCCTTCTGTGCTTAGATCAGCCATGTGATCTGGAAAGGCTTCCAAGGGAGAAAAACAAATCCATTTATAGGAAGTTCCCCCAAAAGCTAAGAGTTTAAGCTATGAATTTATGCCATTGCCTCCCACACTGGATTCCAAAAGGACAAGCAAAAACCCTGCTAACCAGAGCTAAGAGTAAGGCAAATCTTGTGTTGCACTTACTCTTTGCAGGCTAAACAGTGCATGTTATCAGGCCTTGATAACAAGAGATCCAAGCTTGCTTTCTTCTCTAAACGCAAAGCCAGTTTAAGAGCCACATCCCAGAACGGGAACGAACTAAAGGACCAATCTACACACAGCCCAGTCCCCTCCACTCCCAAAGCTCTGGTGTCACTCTAATCTCTTCCACCTAACAAGAGACAAACGTCAAGTTTCTGACACAAGTGCCAAATCACCTAGAAAGGTGAACTCGAGCGTGCACAAAGCATTAGTGCTCCTTGCCTAACATGTCCCCATGCTCCACACTCACACTGGGCTCTAATCAAGTGTCCTGTTTCACAGCCAGTCCATATTCAGACCCCTTTTATGCAAAGACACCACTCTATTACAAAGAGACGCCCAAAGCTGCTCTCCTGCTGCCCCCTTGCAACAACTTTTAAAGGCTCAGAGATGCTGAAAATCAATTTATTGCAAATGCTCACCAAATTCGTCATGAGAGCCATGGGAAGGCATGGATGCACTCATGTCAGGGCTATGAAGAGGCTGAAATCTAATCTGCACATCCTGTAGAGCCCTGAAAAAAAGAAACAGGCATCTTTGATGAGTTTATGAATCACCAAGAGAAGTCTAACACTTAGAAGATTCCTTTTCATTAAACTGATTCCATTGGAATATGCTTTAGTTTTCTGCCCATGACGGAAGAAGCAGAAGCTGATCCTCATTCAGCCGTGTCATCCACTTCTGGCACACAATGCATTTCAGAGATGTTTCCCAGCACTTATGAGCACAACTGTTTAAGTCACTGCTTACTCATGGTGACAAAAATACCAGCTTGCCACAGCACTGTTCAGGACTACTGCCTGATAAGGCCATACTGAACACACTACAGCTAGAGATTTTTACGGGATCAAGCAGTTTTTGTTATGAGCAAAAGGAATCTGTAAGTTAAATTTCTATAGGTCAGTGCAGGATTAGGATGACCACAGACACCTATTCTGCATACTCACTTGGTGTGCACACAGAAGAGTTTTATCAGCACGCCTGCTGCTGATTCAACAGCCCCGGCTCCCTGAGCACCTTCTGTAAATGAGGCAAAAGGAAAATATGAAGTTGGATAGAAACTGCAGACAAACTACTAGAAAAACATCACAGTAGATGAACCAGAGAACCATCACGATACAGCTTCATCACTTCTCCAATTCTCAGACAGATTCACCCTATTAAGGGCAAGTGTATCCTCCACTTCCTTTACTTTGCAATGAGGGCAACCACATTTGCTCTAATCCAGTCAAATAAGCCTCAAGAAAGAGGGGAGAAGAAAGATATCTCACTAAGTAAAGAGGAGGAAGCTGCCATGGATTTGTTCTGACTGTTGAAGTGACTAGTTAGATACATTTTAAGAGAGAAACACCAGCTTACATCATACAGAAGTTCACCACCTGTATCAGTCTCACTGCCAACAAAGTTAAGGAGGCTGAGTAGAAAAGATAAACCTAACTCCCCGCAAAAAAATATATATTAGCCATTTCTATGTGAATTGTCCTAAATATCTGAGCAACAATTGGAGACCTGAAGCTCCAGTCCCAGTCTGCTCCTGACTTGCTACACATAGCTGCCATTTTTGCTTCTGCCATTTCAGAGCATTGCCACTAATACAGACAACATGAATTAATTATAATTATGTACAAGAAGGAGTATAGGGGAGCACATAATTCCTGGACTACCACTACAGCTGTATCTTTCTAACAGGAAATACATTAACATCATTCAAAGATCTTTTCAAATTTTACCAGCGGACACGTAGGAGAGTGGGAGCAAACCAACACTTGAAGAGAGGCAGCAATCAAGGAATGTCTACATGTGACAGCTCTCCACAGGATTCACTGTCATATTTAGTGTAGTAACAGTCAGAAGAAGACATCTCATGTGTTTCTCCTCTAAAAAGAGAGCTAGTTATTCACTTCCACTGCAAGAAGCTCTGTGGCTTGGGAATATGCCTTCCAGATGTGATGAAGAAGAATCCCACCATTTTGCTCAACTCAGACTGCATACTGTCCTCACATCTGTCACAGCTCTGTCGGCATGATTCAGAAGCAACCAACTGGTTTCCTCAGACCACGTGCTCACACCTCTGATGTTTAATTACACAGTATACTCAGACAAGCAGTCACACAAATATATTCTGCCAGTTATTCCTTTTGCTTCTGTGAGCCTGCATCAAACTGTGCTGGAGGGAGACAGGGTCCTCTGCTGCCAGAGGAAGTCGTCGTCTGTGTTCTGCTGGGACAATGACACTATACGATCACAAAAGCACTGCAGCTCAGGTACGGAGCAGCTAATCTTGTACCTTAACCAAAGTGTCACTTGCGGGCAGTGAAGTTCATACAGCCCTGGAATACCTTTTTAATAACAGAAACACCTCAGAAGAGTTTTTGTGTGCTAAGAGGCAATGGCTACAACCTGGATTAGGAGGTTCAGGTTTGACATTGAGGAATATTTTCTTTAGGAAGGGGTGCAGCCCTGAAACAGGGCACCTGAGCAGAGACAGAACTGTCATGTCTTGGGGGTCTTCAACATGCAACTAGATGAAGCCACAGGTGACTCGATCAGCCACCAGCAATAGCCCTGCATCAAGCAGCAGGCTGGACCAGAAACATCCAGAGATCCCTTATAACCAACTCTACTGTGTTCCCCTGCGGTACTCCAGCTGCAAAGGATGTATTTCATATGGACTAAGAGAAAAGAGCCAGACTTTCATGAGAAAGCCAAAACCAGTTAGGAAAGAAATCTTCAAGTCACAGCAGCAAATTTATTTTCATCACCTACCTACACATAAGTTGTCATTTTCCTCTTCTGCTGGGAGCACTTCGGTGTGCCTTAACCGGCAGCGGCTCACTGCCTGGATGCCAAAGCTGAGCACTGGGTGGGTAAGGAGGAACTCGGAGATGGAGCTGAAATAAGCTTTTCCCTCCTCTTGGTTCTGCATCAGCTCCATCACATACAAGACCTGGAAGAATCAGAAACAGTAAGTCACTGAGCAACTGTGTGGACTACAAAGCTCAGCAATGGAACGAGATCTGGAACAACTGAAATAATGTGAGAAATAAAGCCTGGGCCATTTAAATTTGAAACAAAACACCCAGGGGAACCACAGTAAGCACACATACTATCCCAGTTGAAGTTGGTGAGGAACACAATCCTACTGTGCCAGGTACAGATGTCTCCAAATGGGAGTTTTACTTTAGGGTGAGAAATCATCCTGAAGCCTCCTCACAATTAATCAGGTGAATTTTTACCATTTGTCATCTTATAGTAAAACAGCCAAGGCAAAGTTCTGCATTTTTAGCTATTAAAGTGCAAATCCCAGACCTAGGTAGCAGAAACAGTCACACAGATGGTTAATTTCTCCTTCTATCACCATTACTCACACAGGCAGCAATAAAATGAATCACCTACTTTTCTTTGCACATCGCTCAGTATCAGATATTCAGCAGAGAGGTCCAGGCAGACTTTCAGGCTGGGAAGAATACTCATGGAGCTGAAGATGTCAGGAGAAAAGCTATATCCACAAACGAGAGATGAGGGGGTGCAGAAAGCAAGGCAGATTAGCACAACCAGAACGACTGCCATGAAACCGCACTGTTACAAAAAAAATCTTAAGGAGTTTACAGCCATATTACAGTGCAACCACCCACTAGAACAAAAACATTACTGTGGAAATCAGTGCTGACTTCAGCTAAAAGATCAGCAAGGAGATCACACAACAGGATCTAGATATAGATTCTGAACACTTAAGCGAAAGATGACAGTTTGCCATTACTTAACATGTTCCACATTCATAGCAGGACAAGAGCCAATACTACAGATTTAAAACCAAAAATCCACCAAACCAAAATAATCCTTCCATAGGTTCTGGACCCTCTGTAGTATGAGGTGGAAAAAGCAGCACTAAGCTGTATGCTGTTTCTTCTCTTTTTAAGAGGGCAATTCAGAAGTGAATTGCATACATACACATGCATGTGATCAGAGAGGCCACGATCCAACAGCAGAAAAGTAAAACTAAGGAACATAAGTTGAGTGATTAAAGTGGAATTTGAACTTCTGGACCTATATGGCTCGGCAAATAAACATTGTATAACTACAGGTTAAGCTCTGTCAGTGTAGCCGCCTCTCATTATTTAAATCAGAAAAAGCAGTAAGAGGAAGAGATGCTAGACTGGTTATTGAATATCTAGTATTTTTACAGAAGGAAGCTCTCAAGGAGTGCAATTTGGGATGCCTCTCCTCATGCTACAGGTATGTCTATGCTCTACAGATCGAAGTGAAGACAACAGGCCTTGGTAACACCAAGGAGACTGCACAGAAGGATCAATCTCCCCTGCCTTGCCCAAGCTTGACCTGAGAGTCTGTCACAGCCCTGAGAGCTTCCAACCGACAGGTCAGATTGACAAAGGAGGTGGCTCTGACTGGGGCTAGAGAAGACTCCATCACAGATCAGGAATCACCTTTGCAAAGTATTCCTGGAAACTGAGGGTTTTGTTACAACTCACTGCTCAAAGTCAATCCAGCTCTTCAGGGGAGCTGAGTTATATCAACACCTACCGGACAGTCTGCAGACAGGTCCAAGACACGGTGCACCACATCTTCAGCTCTCTATTCTGATCTGCACCTGTGATGAGAAATCTCCAGAAGGGAACCCTGTAAGCACAACAGAATTAAGTTCTCTTAGAGAAGGTCTGCTCCTTCTCATGAGGATGTTTCACTGAAAACTTCCTCACAAGCTGCCCATAGCTGATTTTGCCCAACCGTGTCTTTAAGTTTCCAGAAAGTCTCTGGTTTTGAAGCAGATTAGAAACCATCATAGCTCCCAAGAACCTTAAGGCCACAACTGACTGAAGAAACAAAAAAAAAAATTAAAAAAAAATAATTAACGCCCTCCCCCCCACCCCAACCAAAAAATCCACTCCACTCCATCTACATTTTCATCAACTGCAGTAGAAATGTGGAGGATAATAGGCCAGTTAGAACTGGACATACCGCAAACCTGAAAGGACTCATCAACTTAGAATTCTCATTACTTTCATGGAATTGATGCTGGTTTTTTACAAGTACAATGTGGTTACAAGGTAGAGTTAGAAGACACTACTAAAGTTTGATGATCCAAATACTAGATTAGGGACTTACTCTGGGTCTTGTTTTTTATGGTTATCACAGAAGAGCAGGCAGGAGAGAGGCCTACCATCATGGGGTTTCCACTCATGAAGACACCTAAGAAAGAATCAGAAAAGAGTGTTTCTGCAGCAAGTAGTAAATAAAAAATATATAAAGTGGGTGCTGAACCCATTACCCCTTGCCCAAAGGCAGCAGTAAGTCAGCAGCCTCCAAGGGCTATCAGCTTGCAGCTGTTTACAGCCCTGTATAAAATAAGGAGATCACAGCCCATGCAGCCATAGATTGTGACCAAAAAATAAAATCAAGTGATGGTATTTGGTTTGATGTCTTAACAAGGGCACAATACATAAAAGTCAAGATTGAGAAGAACCTCTCAGAGAAGCTTTCTGCATTTACATGGACATTGCAAAAGCGTTTGACTACAGCCTGTGCACAGCACAGAAGTCCTGGCTCCAGACACAGCTCTTTGCTTTTTTCCTAAGCTCACCAAACCTTGAGGATCCATGATACTCAGTGGTTACAACTCCTCTGCAACAAATTACTTCACAAATATTCACCCTCTATCGTTATTATGCCCCGAGAATGACCATTGCAGGTAACAAGGCAATTCTCACAGAGCAAACACTGTTCTCTGTTCCAAGATTCTTCATTTTCTAACTCTCCAGTTACCTTGGCTCATCTTGCCCCTCAATATAGATCTGCCAGAATTTGACAAAACCATCGTGGCTTGCTGTGGCCAACACAGTTCCATCTGGAGAAAGCGCTCCCTCGCTCAGGCACTAAACAGAGAGAGGAAAAGACACAGAAAACTGATTTTATAGCTTTCTATGGAGAAAGAGTACCCTCGTCAAACAGGAATTTGACAAAGAGTCTGTAGCAAAGGAGGTCAGAGTGATTTCTAATAGACATCAACACTGAACCCTTCACCGAAAAATTGACAGGACTCTTTTTTTAAAATTTGTAATAATAATTACCAGTTGCCTTTTCCAGACAGCAAACTCAAATACAATGGATTGTGCTGCTACTGTTCTCACCGTTACTCATGTTATGAAGAGAGCTCATTTTGTTTTGCCATCTTCTGGTTTTTCACAGTCATTACTGTTTCACAATTGTAATTTTTTCATCTAACTGATAGAATTACTTTATCATCATCCTGTTCAAAAAGTGGAATTTGACTCTTTCCAATTGTTTCTTTTAGGTTCAAAATATCACCTACTGGATACCCAGCTGCAGTCCCGGTCCACTGTACTCACAGATGTAACTATATTCATTAGGGGGATCACAGAAGAATAAAGATTACATCGGGCTTAAATTTGCCCTTCTCTTCCAGCAGTAAACCACAGCAGCGTTCCATTTACCAGGAGATATAACAAAATAGTTGAAATACAGCCCAGATTGTCAATCAGGCCCTTGGAAATATAGATGAGTTTTTTTCAAGAGCCATTTTCAAAGCTACACATTCATCTTGGCTCTTTAAACTAAGGTTCCTTACCAAGTGTGTGTGCATGTGGCCAGTAGATTGTAGGTGACAGTGTGGATGGGTAAGAAAGAGTTTTGACTATTTTGTTTGCTTTTTACAGCCAACTGTTCTAAGAACTGCAGCTCTTGAGACACTACGACCTACAGAAAACCAAAGTGATTTGTAGCAGTCAGCTACAGGATGGCAATAAAGAAAGCAAAACAGGTTTATACCGTGCTGTGGCCTTTCACTACGATGAAGCCTTCTTTGATGCTGGGCACTTCCACTGGCCAGGAGCTGTTGTTTGCTCGGATTATGTCCAAATCCCACACCTCTGCCTGGAAAATAAACAGGTGGGCACACAGGTTTATTTCTACAACTACTGGTCTGATCTAGTGGAGAATTTATTTTATTTTATATCCTTGCATACCAGCCCAATAGCAAGTATGTGACGTAACCCTTCCCATCTCCACCCAATTTGGCCATTAGATGCTTTTCTGGCACTCAGTCTTACATAAGTATGGGAACTGCTCTTGGCAGTTGTGGTTGCTGCTCACCAAGCCCACTCCCCTGGGAACTGGTTCAGCCTGAACAGATGAGTGATGCCTCTGGCTCTCCACATTTTCTAGTGGTTTTGCTATTTGACAGTGAGCAGAAGTCATTTCTTTCCTTCCTCCTGAGCTCCAGAGAAAGATCAGCAGGACCTCTCCTGGGAAGAGAGGAATCCTCACATCTCATATTACAGGAGGATTCCCAGCACAAACTAGACAGGAGTCTTTGGAGCTGTAACCATATTGGCTTCCTAGACAGGAGTCTTTAGAGCTGTAACCATATCAGCTCCTTCCTTCATTAGATTCTCTCCCTCTAAAGGTAATAAGGGACAACATTTCTAAAGCAAAGTTTCCTTACCCTGTCCTCATGCAACAATGCCAGCGTCTGACTTCCCTCTTCACCACTCTCCTCATTATCATCTGGGATGAAAGGGCACCAGATGATTCTTCGAGAGGTGTTCAAGGGGGTATTGTCAGGTCGCTTGATGTTAACCAAGATCTCCTCTCTGATCACCATCGTTAAGGAACATAACACACTATGGACACTACTCAGGCTTGGTCCTCTGGTAAATACTATTAAACTTCAAGTTTTTTTCAGATCACTGAGATGCAAAAAGAAATCGGGTAAAAGGATTCTGCAAAGAAAGCAGACAAGCTATCATTTCATCACTGGCAGAAGAGGTTAAGCTTACAATAGGTAAAAGATTCTCATCATTTTCTCTTGCAGGCTGCAGACAGGGACAGCATAAGCAGAACAGGAGTGCACAGTCACATCTGAATGTGCAATCCGTGTGACTGCTGGTGGACAGATTAAGTTATTTCAGCTAGCATTGCAACAACACTACCATAGAAAGACAGAACAGTCACCACACTGCCCCAGGCTGAGTGCCCTGGTCCACCCATACAAATCAGATCTCAACAAACTACAACCACCTTTGCTCCAGGTGCTTTAAATTATGGTATACAATTGAAATTAAGAAGTCACAACCTAACATGACACAATTCCATAGACTGACATGCTTCCCAAAAGCATCAAGCAGTCACTCCTAGAAATTAAAAGACTTGCAGCAATGAATCCAACACTAAAAATAAATTTCAGGACCACCAAAAGAAAAGTGGTGACAGGTTTGGAAGGAAGTTAGTGAGCAGGAAAAAAAGTATTACATCCTCTTTCCCAGAAAAGTAAGAGTTAGAACCAAACATGAGTAAAAAGCCTTGTCACATTGTCAAGGTGACACTGTCAATGTGTAATGCCAGCTAGGACAAACTGACACTCCTCACTGACTATTTTTGCCTGGATCAGAAGGAACACTGAGTTGTTACTCCTAGATTTTGAAGTTACTTGTGATTTCAAGTAACGGTTGTGCTGAACACAGGTACAGGCTGACTGATTTGATACTCTACATGAGGCAGAACCATCGACCTTTCCCCTGCAAGCTGCTATTCTGGAAAGGCTAGGAAATAAGTCACAATTTTGAGGTTGTATTCACCTCTAACCGTTACACAAAGACTGATATGAGGTGTATTTTGACAAGATACTGGATTTTTTCTTTATCCATGGCCAGGCGCCAGACAAAAAGGTTGCCTGCCTCATCCAGGCAGGCCAGTTGGTTGGAGTTGAGATGAGCAAAAGCCAGGTCTGCCACACCGCCTGTGAATCCTTTCAGCAAGGTCCGCTCAGCAGTGCTGACGCTCAACACCCGCACCATAGCGGAGCCATTAGTGGCAGCTGCAGAAAAGAGAGAGGGAGAAGTCACCATTTATCCATGTGGTTTCCCCACAGGACCCCTTTGCTTCCAGGCATCAGCACTTCCAGCACCCATCAGCTGTCACTGACAGCACACTGAAAACCCGCATCAACAGGTACCAACATGATAAGCCTTTTCAGGATCCAAGGTACACATACAAATATCCACTGCACTCTTCAGCTTTGGTGCAGAAGACTGGAATGGCAGCATCCAGAAGTACTTCATCTAACCTGCAAGGGCAGCTTAATTCCCCGTATCTTCTACAATTTCTTGAGCACTTCAAATTCTAAGTTGCTTTACTTAAAAAGTCAATATAAGTTGACTTCTTGTGATTCTCAGGATTATTCTCATAAAAGATGCCTTCATTAAATGCAAGGCCTAAATCTTTATCCTGAGCTCATGACAAAGCTACCAAACCTCCAAGACTGACCTCCAGTAACAGTGAATCAATTTTAACTGCAATTTCATTTTCAGTAACTGGAGCAAAGGAATCCCTGAGAGGCAGGTAGCTCAAATACATCTTCTGTAAGGGGAATTTAAAAAGCATAAAAAGTCACTTGGCAAAGAGCACTACTTTTTGGCTTATGTAACTGAAAAGAACATGTTTTAGAGCATGCACACACCAAACAAGGTTTCCAGCTTCCTCATTTCAGACAAACATGGCTACAATGCAGGCAGTCTTATGAAGACCATATTGTTTCCACTTCTTGATGCCCAAGCCAGCCCTAGCAGACCACTCAGCCCTCCGTAGTGTTACTGCACCCAAGCTTTGATACATCAAAAAAAAGGCTGAGATGCCCTAAGGTTCCTCTAAAATAACCTCAGTTAGGAAAAAACACAGAAGCAGAGTAATGGATTTCATAAAAGGCCAAACAAACCGACTCGTGCCAGAACTAAGAAGGGGAGAGCCAATGGAGCCCTGTACACTGTATGGTTCTATGAAAGCAGAGACGTTGCAGAGAGCAAAGCGTTCATTTGTTTCAGGTATGTTGTGAAACAATCTTCCCCTGCGTTGCTCTGCCTTTCCCTTCCTACTGCAGAACACACTGCATTTGCATTGCTCTTTGGTTCCTCTAAATTTAGCTTTAAACTCAACTCTAAATTTATGCAGGCAAATCCATCCCAAACTGCTCAAATTACCACAGAGCTGTTTCTCAGCTTAGCTACACAGAAGCTCGTTTACTGCATAAGTATTTAATTAGAGGAGTAATCTGAACATCAGCTTGCTATCCAATGAAACTGATACAATCCTTTACCTTTTCCTCCATCCCCATTGAGTCCTTCTCTTTCTTTTATTTCACACATCAGAAAAGTTTTCCTTCTCCATGGAAACTCTCCTACAGCATCAACTTTTCCCTCCCTTGTAGCTCCAGCCCCACTTATATTCATATTACAACAGCACCCTGATATTGGTATTTCAAGAGTGTTTAAATTATTGCCAGTTACCTTCTTCTGATGTAAACTTTGCCTCTTTTAGAAATACACAGAGCAAAAGAATACAAATCACATCCAAGACAAGAAGGTATCTCACCTCTAATGGCATAAGCCAGGTAAGAGTTTGAAACAGCTATCAGATTGCCATAATAGTATTTCTGCTCCCAGTCATATCTAGCAACAGGCTGTATTTTCACCTGCTCAAGAGAAAGAAAATAAAGCATGAGAAGTGTCTCAAATTAACATTTTCCTGGAACAAACTTGCAAAATATATTATTTCCTCCAGAGAAGATCTGTAATGCTTAATAGGAACTGTTAGCAGCTGGTAGGAAGAATTGCATATTGAGTACCAGGTAGCAGAGCCCTGAACATTAAAAGTTCTGGAGGCTGATGAATATTTTCTTCTATTGCAAGAAAGAACGAAACTCGCTGAATTTATCATTCTGCAGAACAACACTTGGCCCTGCAAGTACAGCAAAGCAGCCTTTACCTCTTTGTTAGCACTGTGTCTGGATGCCCAGTTCTTAGAAACTTTTTGAAATACAGAAATACATTTGCTGCATGGGCACTTGCTTTTTTTGTTTCAATGCTGCTTTCCAAGAAACTGAGGGTCCTGTTTTTATTTTATAAGCGTTGTCTCTGCAAGCAAAGAATTCAATACTGTGGAAGTTATGGCAGCGATCCTTCCCTTTCACTTTTCTCTTCAGTATCATCTATGAAAAACATTGATAACATGGTACAGTATTTATTTACAAGCTCTGAGGTCCCTTAATTCGTTGCACATCAAAGAACAAAATTATATAATATGGAAAAGCACTGAGAGGATCAAGACCACAGTTCTCTCTCCCAACTACTAGCACTGGTTCTGAGCACGTCTTAGCAGTCTGGTACAGCACCAGTTCTAGTCTCAGCATTTGGGTTCTTCTGCAGCCCTGATGTGCTGGGGGGAGCTCTCAGCAGGACCAAGGCCAGCAAACTATCAAAAGCAACCCTCCCTCCATAGTGAAGACCTTCCAGTGAAGAAACTATCAGAAGGAAAATCTTGTTTGTGAAGGAAGGGCACCTTCCTAAGAACCTACAGCTTAGATCATGAACTTGGTCAGACTCTGGAATAACAGTAACAAACAGTTACAAAAGACCTTTCTCCCTTTGTTAAGCTTTTTGACAAACTTCCATGCAATTACAAGCTCACACAACACAGAAAAGAAGATATCCATTTCTGTTTAATGTGTTCAAGCATGAGCTGATGTGACTAAAAATAAGAGACAAAACTATGCTTTCTCTTGTTCCTTACCTTGTTACTCCCTCTGGCCTTACTGGTGATGCTGGAATCACTGCTGGCCACTATCTCCACATCTTTTGCTGATATCACTATGCAAGTGGAGCTGTCATCACCAGAAAGGCAGCTTTTAAGAAAAACAAAGGGGAAAAAAAAAAAAAATCAGACAGGATTGACAGGAAGAGAGGTCAGATATTTGCTATTCATAAATATCTGTGCATCTAGGATGTTTGAATTGAACAACTGAGAACAGAAACTACTTTCATTGAAGAGTCTCCCTTCCCCACATGCCACAGGTTTGAGGGCGTCAAACATCTGGTTTGTTCAGCTTAAAAACCTCCAGCCTATTTGACCTGAGCACAGACTTACATCTGGTTAAAGTAGCCTTGACTACTACTCAGCATTGGAAAGTACAAAGAGACCAAAGTCAACCAGTTGAACCTCATCAACACCAGCAGAGAGCTGGGTAGAAATCCAGCTCAGAACCATTTGTCCTGCTTTAAGTTACACGGAGAGAAACACTTCTGCAAGCAGAAGGTAGACCGTATTGTGAACTAGTGTAAGTTATCCCTCAGGCAACCTGGGTCCCAGAAGGAGTGCAGCTGGAGGTCTCCATAAGTACACTAAGCTTCACTTAAAGCCCTGCTAATTTACCTCCATTCCAACTTGCAATGTCCGCCATGTGGCCAGTCCTGCTCCCTTCCTCTCTAAACAGTTCTGCTGATATTCTTGAGTTCCTGAGCGGAAAGGATGGCCAGCTCCGTGCATCAGCCTCACAAAACCTACAAAAGCTCTGATCAACAGCATGGACTCCAAACTGTCACCTGAACTCAATGTAAAACTCACTGTCGGATTCCTCGCATGTTTGTCCAGGCTCACCAGAACGAATTTGTAATCATTTTCTACTCATTCTCAGCCTTTCTTCGACAAAACTTACATGACTTGCTTCTCCTGCAGGGCTCCCAGAGAGATGCTGCGATGGACTGGCTTAGCCAAAGAAGGTCCATCTCCAGCCACGATGGGATCAGGCACCAGCAGTCCATTCAGGTCTCCGTTATACGAATTGGACGGTCTCTGGTTCTCATTCACTGAACCTAAGAGGAAAAAAAGACCAACAGTGCACGATATTCATTTAAAAGAAATAGCACTGCATGAAATACATTGCCTCCAGATAGCTTTTATCAGGTTCTACTAGTCTATCAGGTAGAATACGCTGAATTGGCTGGGAAAAGTTTTCTTCTCCAAAAAGGATGTCTAAGAGACCTTCCATATAAGAAACTGATCTCCAAATAAACAAGTGAAGTCATAGCTCTTTCATCACACAAGCAATCCCAGCAGATCAGAAAAACACCAAAGAACAGGTACCAGGAACTTAACAGATTCAAGGAGCAAATATTCTTGGATCAGAAAGACTAAGTTATTAATTCAGATTTACTGAACCAGGTGCCAGACCAAGGAGTTTTTGAAAGGTCGTTCCTAATCTTCATGCCTGCAGAGATATCTCCGAAGTCCAGCAACACAGTGGTTGGCTGCACCATTTGGGGTTGGTTGGATATAATACAACTGTTACTTTCCAAAACCAGCTTCTTACTGAGACTTGATCTCAAAGTCCTGGTGTTCAGGTAACTTCTCTATGAAACTGTGCAGCTGCACCTATGGGATTCCCATATTTTTCCCTTGGTCGACGAGTCACACAGAAGTTTACAACACTCGAGTTCTGTGTAAAGCCACCATTTGTTCAGAGTTTCAGCTGTGCTTTGAAGACTGCAAGTGCCCTGCCTTCAGATATCTGGGCCAGCACAAGCTGCCTAGTGGCCTCGGTGCCTTCTGAAGGCCTTTAGAAGGAGACAGATGAAACAGGGGGTGAAGGAGATCCATCCTTTTATTTCACCAGCAAGGTGAATAGTTGACGATCCCCACAGGAGAGCAAGCCCTGTCCATCTGCACTTACACATCACTACACCGAAGTCAAAGCCTCCTCTCGCAGCAAAATCCTCGCCTGAAATTTTCTCTGGGTTTGGAAACTGAAATTTCGTATACTGTTGCCAGGTAACAACTGCTGCTGAGCTCTTGCAAAATGGCTGCTCCCAGCACCAGAAGCTCCACAGTTACTGGCATACGTAACAAACTTAAACATAACCGTGGGCCAGAGGTATGTCCTTTGAAAGCAAGACAAGCTTTCAGTCACCAAACAGGCTTTAACATATCAGGACGAGTGCTGCTGCCTACAGAAATAACTGTAACTATTTCATATTTGCCAGAAGAATATTTGAAACTTGCCTATGAACAAAGTTATTAAATCAGCAATGACACTATGAGCACACAGAGGCTGTGCAGTGACAGGGTATCCCAACGCAGAGAGTGTTTGGGTGCTCTCCTCAGCTGACCCGCACCGTGTGAAGAAAACAGCAGTGACACTTACATGGCACGAGGAAACTTCAGGCCAGGGAATGAGACCCCGTAACCACCTCACACACCTGTGCTGTCCTAGCTGTTGCAAGAGGAGTTGTGTCCCTTATTCCTACATCATATGGTGGGTGCTTGTCCAGTTGTAGCAACTTCCATCGACCACAATTTACCCTTTGCAACCAAAAGCAGGAAAATATCCACCACAGAAAAAGCATCCAGGCTGCCAGTGAAAGATGATACTTTGCTCTATTTGCAGCAACAGAATGGCACACAAAAGTATCTCTGCTCTTTTATGGACAGTGGACTGTGATGTTTGTTCCATGGGAAAGGGAAGGAGGAAACACTCCACAGAGGCTGATGGGCACAACAACAGTGCACTTAAGCTCAGGAATGGACTGAGCCCTTCACTGTCTTAATGGGAGTCAGACAAGCACAGGCGCTGCCTGCACACAGTCCTGAAGCCACAAAAGAAGGGAAAAGGCTCAGCGTTTAGTAGGTACAGGAACAAAATCAAAGTGTTAACCTAGACGAGTAGATTTACACCTTCAAAGTGAAGGAAGTGCATTTGTTTTCATTAACTTTTTAAAGAGCAGGAAAGCTGGAGCAATCAGAACCAAGACACTGAACTTTTTCTGCTCCCCCTCTGCATTGCTGACACTACTTTGTTCTAAACGGTGACTTCCCTGACAAACGCCACACAAGTAGAGTGAGCCAATGTAACATCTGGTTATCAGCAGAGATTGCAGCATGGATTGAAGCATCTGGCACTGGCAGCCTGTCTGCGTGTCCCCGCGGGGAGGTCCATGGTCTGGTCATGCAGCTCCCCTGTGCTGAGGGCACAGCGTCAAAAAAGGGCAAGGACAACTGCAGCAACAGGTGATGTTTGCCAAAACGGGGAGAAAACTATGTCAAGAGAGACTGAGGGGCTGGATTACATTTTCATTGTCACCAGAACCAGAAGAACTAAAAAACTGTTGTAACAGTTGTAAACTCTGTAGTATTTCTTGTCACCTGCCTATACAGCATGCAGAATAACAAAATGTTACTCAAACCTACATGCACCTACTACTGTAAAAACTTCTTTGTGGCGGTAACCTTGGAAAGCAGCTACACTGGTCCCTGCTGGGTATTAAAATCTGAAAGTGAAACCCCGGGCATAACAGAAACCAGATCTAGAGAGGACCTTGGCCACAGCAACATTATGCCAGACAAGGCTGGCCCTACACATGGCAATTCATGAGGCTGTTTCTATTCTCATTCAGAAGCCTTGATGTATCCCCCAGTTTCCCTTTCCTTTGACTTCCTAACAGGATTTTCAGAGGCTTTCAGTTAACAAACAACTACTCTTGTTCTTCATTTTGTTATGTCCAGTTCTTTGTTCTTCTTTCAAGTCTATTTGCCACTACCCAGGCAGTGATTTCTGCTGAGAACAATCACAGGTCCCTCATTGCTTAATTTACTGTGTATTTGCTCCTTTTCCTCTCAACTGCCTGCTTGTGCACTGGAGCTGACATAAAAGGTATAAAGAGAATGCATACGAAAGAAGAAGAATTAAAAGAAGTCATACTCAGTAAATTACTCCTTTTCTTCATTCAGCGAGAGAAGCTGCTTCAGGGGAAAGTCAAGTCATCTTGAGAGAAACATCTCCAACCATGGCAGATCCTTTCATTTCAGCAATTGCTTGTGAAGCAAGTGCTCCCCATCCCTACACTGTGTTTTCCTTTCAGTCTTTCAAGTACAGAGCACTATGCTCTGAAGGAAAAACATATTTTCTTACAAGAATTATAATCCAAGAACACCCAAGTGCTCCAGAAATAACAGAAACTGCTTCAAGCAGGGAGAAGTTTCTCTATGGGTAGCAAAACTAAGGAAGCTCCTGCAGGTTTGCCCCATCACCTCATGTGTCTCTACACGCCTCCCACAACAGTCCTGCGTCCAACCGCTCAACCTTTTGGCCAAGCAAAAGGCAACACACATGGCAGTTTCTTTGGAGGTGGCACATTCGTACGGACACTCAGGACACTTGGAAGCTACGTTACTCCTACCTTCTCCCCCAAAACAGCACGAGTATAAATTCTACACAAAGGCTAGGGAGGTTTTTTACAAAATATTTATGGTCTCAGTCTTCTCCAGGTCATTTTCTCATCAGGCTTGAACATGGCACTGATCAGAGAGGTCAGATAGCCCTGTCCACAGAGCCCAGCAAGACACTCTGGGAAAAACTCAAAGTATTCTCAAAACAGGGGGCAAATCCGGGTGTGGGAGGACAGTGCAGTTCGGTTCCCAGCAGCGATACCTCTCGGATAAAACGAGCCCCGAGTCCCGCAGCACAGCGAGCTCGGGTCCCAGCAGAACGATCTTCTCCCACATGCGATGTTCCGGCTGGGCCACCGGCTCCTCTCCCCCCACCGCTGCTCCACAGCCCCCGTTGCCGCCCGGGGCTCCCCGGGAGCGGCAGCGCCGAGAGGGACCCCCCGGCCCGGGCGGGACGGAGCCGGCGGGGGGAGATGCCACTGGTGCCCGGAGCGGGGAACGGGTCCGGCGTGCAGCCGTCTCACAGACGGCGGGGTCGCGGCAACTGGCTGAGGAGGGTCCCGCAGCCCCGTCCCGGGACAGGGCAGCGCGGTCCCCAGCCCTGTGCGGTGGCCCCGCCCCGGCCAGGCCCGCGGCCTCCGGCGCACCCCCGGTCCCAGCCCCTCACCTCCCGGCCGGTCCAGCTTGAGGATGTCCCGCAGGTGCTGGGTCGCGTCCTCGATGTCGATGCTGGAGGAGGAGGCCATGGGGCCCGGCCCGCTTCCCGCCGCCCGCACAACCGCCAGCGCGCTGCCCCGGCCCCGCCGCCCACGCTTCCGCCTCCGGTCCGGGCTTGGTGCGCCGGGCAGAAACCGCCGCCGGGTTGGCGCGTTCCGGGCGCGGCAGGGGCGGAGCCAGCCCGGCCCTGGGCGGGGCGGGATCGGCGGCGGATCCCACCCGGCGGCCCCGAGCGGCGGGAGCGGCTCGGGCGCTCTCCCGCCGTCACCTTCCTTCCTCCTTCCTGCCCGTGGGGCCGGCGGCTCGCTGGGAGGCGCGGCTGCCGCGGGCCTCAGGGGTCACACCGGCCCCTCGGGCACTGTGTCAGCGCGCCCGGTACCATTCCCATGGGCTGCGTGCAGCGCCGTGAGCGATACCTGAAGTCTCACACGTAAAGGATGAAGACAGGTTGTTTAGGGCGGGAACATAACCCCAAACTGCTGCCCTCACCCACTGACCAGCGGCAGACTTGGCCTCTCTCCCCACAGGCCTCTGGCTCATGAGGTGACTATGGGGGCTCAGGCTCCTCAGTGCAGTAAACATGGGCGTGAAACACGAGACAGCAAATCTGTTTGGATATACCAGGCCCCAAAAGTGACCTCCGGGTGTCCAAAAATATTAAGCAATACTGATTTCGCAACACTGGTGGTTGTCTTTCCCAGGTAAGGAATAAGAAGTGAACACATAGAGAAAGGCAGGAGAAAGAGCTACAGAAGGATCGGCAAGAGCAATTTTGGAAGATAACTGCTTTGAACCTTTAGTGGCCTAAGTGAATTTCATTTTGTTTAGTTTTTAAACTAACACATGCCATGTGTATCATTCTCGATCCTGACTTTCAGGCAAGCTCTCTCTTGGCTCATTGAGCTCATTATTCAAAGGACGACCCTGATTTCAGAGCAGATCTGCAGGGCAAGGTTCATAAGCCAGACCTATTCTTAGATCCTCCCTTCTCTGCCAGGCTTCATTTAGATCTTGAGCTAAAACATGAGGATCCTTGCCTGGCAGTGACCGTACAAAATGCCTCCTGCTCAAAGAGCTTGTCTCTTCCAGAGATTAATTTTGAGCGTGACTTTCATAGCATAGAAGCAGCGACAGGAGAACAGTCCTGCGTTTGAAACATGGAATAATACATGAGGCTGGTGAGGGGTCTGGAGCACAAGTCTGATGAGCAGCTGAAGGACCTGGGGCTGTTCAGCTGGAGAAGAGGAGGCTGAGGGGAGACCTTATCGCTGTCTATGACTACCTGAAAGGAGGTTGTAGCGTGGAGGGTGTTGGTCTCTTCTCCCAAGTAGCAAGTGACAGGACAAAAGCAAATGGCCTCAAGTTGTGCCATGTAAAGTTCAGATTGGATATTAGGAAAAGTTTCTTCGCAGAAAGGGTTGTTGGGCATTGGAACAGGCTGCCCAGGGCAGTGGTGGAGTCACCATCCCTGGAGTGGTTTAAAAGATTATGAGGTTCTTAGGGACATGGCTTAGTGCTACATTTAGGTTATGGTTGGACTTGATGATTTTAAGGGCCTCTTCCAAGCAAAATGATCCTATGCTGCCACACCAAACAGGAAGGCCCTAACAAAGGCCAAAGTCAGCAGATTTGAGAAATTACCAGCTTGAGCACACCCAGCCCAGGCTTTCCTCACAAGTCTCAAAAAGGGAAGTGCTAAATTCATACACTTTGAAAGCAAGCTCAACGAGATGTGCTAAGCACTTGAAAACCTGGACATAATGACTTAAGTCTGAAGGTAAAGCAAATGTTATTCTGCTCCTGTGCCATCCCATATGCTGGAAAAATTTAATAAATCCCTTCACTGATGGAACATTGCCACCTCCAGGGTGGCAGACACATGACAGCCATGTCATAAAAACTTGCATGGCAAACACAGAACTAGCCAAATTATAACAAATGGACACTAGAAAGAGGACACACACCTGGATACAAACTCCAAGAGGGCAGCGCTGGATTGACATCCCATGTGCCTGCCTAGGAAGAAAATGCAACACCCTGTTTAGCTTTGAGGGTGAAGGTAACAGGTGTCATGAAGATTAACTACAGGCTGCTATGACTGTTGTCATCCTTGTGTATTATTTGAGGCTTTAGCCTTGGTAAAATACAACAGCTGAGAACTAACTTGTCAGCATTAAAAACTGAGCAAGTTTAAAAGCTGCTGAGAGGGAGGGAGGGAAAAAGAAATTGTATGGCAAGAGCACACCTGAACTGCCTCCATTGGTAAAAGTATCAAGGGCTCTTCTGTTTGAGTTTTAGGTTTGTAAACATATCCCAACCAGACAGAGAGAGGGTACCAAAAGCAAGCAGTACCATGTACTCCATATCCAACTCAGTAAAACAATTTAAACTGTTAAGAAAATCTTATGGTTTTATTGTGTAATGTAGCATTGAAACATCTGAACAAATCAATATCTGGGCTGTACAGGCTGCTGTTCTTTCATTTCTTTGGGTTATAGAGCATCTTGTCAGTACATAAACAACAACCTTTTGCATTATAAATTCTTTCCGAGGCATGCTGGTACAACACAAATTTCTCTTGTCAAATGCAGCTAAGTAGTCAAACTTCCAAACATCATGCACAAGAACTCATCTAGTGACAATGTAAACTCAGCAGAAGGGCAGGTCTCAGGTCTTGCTCGCTCACGCTCTGCAGGGTTGCAGGTTTGTGTATGATATTTGGAATGTTCCGTGAGTGTGAATAATACCAGTAAGAGAAAAACAAAAACAAAAAAAAAAAAAGAAAAAAAAGAAAAAAAAATCAAACCAAAAAAGCATGGGTGCCTCAGGATTGCCAGCTCAGCCAAAGTTGTGCAGTGCTAGCCTGAACATGTCATTGGTGCAAACCCAGGCATCGTTGATGTTCTTTAATAGAAACATCTGGTGGAATCCCATGATAGGGTCTTCATCAGCCTGTAGAAAGAGAGGAGAAAAAAAAGTTCAAAAAGCTCTTTTTTGAGAAATATATTCTGAAACTCATAAGACAACTTAAAAGCTGACGTTAACAGTGGTGTCACATGCTGTGAGATGCCTGGTACCTCAAGAGACACAAATACAATCAGAGGTTCTGTTCCAAGGTGCTTTGCAGACAAAAACCTGGGGCCAAAGGACATAGAAATCCTGCAATGGCATCTGAAATTGGGGTTTTCTGCAAGACTTGCAGATATCCCATTCCAGCGGCTTCACAACACAGGTAAGAGCGTGCCTGCCTCAGTGCTGAACCAAAACTTTATTTGGGCCTTGACCAGGAATCAACTACAAACCAAAGTGTTTTAAAGTTATTTTTTAGCTGCTGTACTTTGGATTGATGACCGAAGGGAGTTTCTGTAGAAGTCACTATCAACAGTATTGCCCAGATCATCTAGGGAATGACTGAGGCTTTTGACAGCTCTCCCAGAGCAGGTCCAGCTGCCCAAGGACATGGCACTTGCCACTTCCACTGCCCAGGAACAGCTCAGAGGGAGTGAAGTATCTGCAAGAGCTGCAATGAGATGTTCTAAGCACAGAGGTCTCTGCAGCCGGGCATCAACTGCTGCCTTTGACAATTCATCTAGGCAGGTTATAGTGTCTGCACTATATTTATTATATTACTATAAAAGTTGAAAATAGCATTAGAGGGAGACTAGTTCTCCCACCTAATGTTTACTGGTCCCCTCAGAGACATCAGGCAGGAATAAAAGCCTCAAAACAACAGAAATTATTCCCAATCAGCTGGAAATCACACAATAGGATTTAATCTGAACAGTGCACATGAGACAGACTGTCAAAATGCTGAATGTTTACTCTCAATGCTTTGCTGCTGTCCACCACAAAAAGCAAGTGAAAAGGTTGAAGAGCAAAGCAGATCACAAAATAGGCAAACAAAAAAAAAAATCTTTACTTAAAAAAGTAATATTCATATGAGTGATAAAATGAATGTGAAAGGACACCAGTTATCATAAACCAGCAAGTCTGCCAGAGTGCTAGTAGGGTCAAGCGCATGTAAATGCAGAACTCAAATCTAAAACCACTGCAGGGGTTTCACAGTGACAACTGCCCAGGAAATAAGAAGGTGTAGATGAAGCGTAGTTTCAGTAAGCATATGCTTATCCGTAGAGGAAAACCAAAAAGGGCCATAGATTAGCTATTGCATCTCAGCAAAGCGATACTGAAATCGAAATAACGATGTACAATTTTATTCTTTTTTCTCTTAACCAGCCCAAAGCCCAAAAGCTATCAAGGCAAGCACAGTTTTAACAGTTATTAGGAAAGGAGCAGGTAACCAAAATCTATAAATAAGTAACTGCATAAATGCACAGAGAGCACTCACATATCAAATCCTGCATGCATTTCTTATTGTTTTAAAAAAATCAAATGATACAATAAGGAAAGGCCAGAGAAGGACAAGAAAGATGATCCAGCTACAGGACAGTTTCCTACTCAAGAAAGCAAACTGAGTATGACTCTCTAGCTTACCAAAGCGTTATCAGGGTGGGGAGGAGAGGCAAGATATCAAATTACTATAAAACCATGAAGGAAAAAGTGAATGAGGAAGCTACTACAACCAGAAATTAGGATGGCAACAAGGCCAGAAGTACAAGCAAGTCAAGTGTTCAGCAGACAGATGAAAGAAAAATCCTCAGGCAAGAGAAGTGCCAATAAAGTCACTGTTCAACAGGCTGATGAACTGGGCTGCTTTTATTACCATTGATCTCGCTTCCTTTTGCATTAGGCAGAGGCTCTGCAACAATCCGCACAGTGTGAACACAAGCAATTATGCTGGATTACACCAGCCAGCTATTTATTTCATTAGCACAAATGACAGCAGTTGTGCCAATTATTTCAGGGCAAGTATTATTATTAGATCTGCCCAGAAAAGATACTTGCTTATCCATCCTGGAGAGGTGACCTGTGCACCAAAATCCACAGGTTTATGCCTTTTGTAGCTTTTCCTAGATATCTAATATAACATCCTCGTATAGTCTCCCTAATACTTGGTAGTTGGTAGGTTCATGGACATGAAGGAATTTTAAAAAACCTCAGTAGCATCAGGGCACTGTACTTTAAGTTCTGACATACAGCTTTATAAAGCACCTTTCTAGTGGCTTAGTTTAAACTAGCCAGGCAGAATCATTTCAGCTCGAACCACAATCAACACGATTAATAAGCATTTGGTATACTCTCAGTTGCTCTATGGTCTCCACTTCTTAGGTCACTGAGGCATCTATTACAAGATGCAGAAGGAACTTTCACGTGAAATTTGAGTGTGTCATTACTGACACAAATACATTTTGAAAATACGCCTCTGGAAAAAGACATACCACCACCAGACTAGTTTTAGTGTAGGTTTCCTCCATTTCTGATAAGCCCAGTTACACTGCAGCTCTCGGTGCTTTGGCCTGAGGAGAATTTCCTCCTTTCTTACAAAGTTCAGGACTGGACACATGAAAATTAAAAGAGAAGGGAATTCTTCTCCAAACACTTGCTGTTGTATGTATAGCAAATCTCCACAACAAAGTCACATCTTACTGCTTATTTATTCCTTTCATGTTATGCCTTCATAGCACACAGGCAGTATACTTTTAAAACAAGGAAAATCCTAGACTATATTTAGGGTGAATGAAATAATTTATAGTCTGTTCCCAAAGTTCTGAATAGCTCCTATCCCATTTTATTTTGGATCTTCATCACAGTTCACATAACCTCACTGAAAGTCTTCATCCTTACTTTCCATTCTAAATTCAGCTATGTCCAACTCAAAATTTGCATTCCAGATGTGAGCCCAGGCTTGAAACATGAGGGCTTTATTTTTCCTACAAAGCTTTCCTTTATGTAGATCAAATTCTTTTGTGACATCCTTGAACTAAAATTAAAAAGTCACAGAATCAGATTGGAAGGATCCTCTGGTTTCCAGTGAAAATCCTTCCCTTGCGTCCAATCTGAACCTCCCAAGTTCTGGTTTGCAACCACAGTCCCTTGTTACACTGTCCGGCACCACTAAGAACAGTTTGCTTTCAGGTCATTGGAAGTACTCAATGACTTTGCACCCCCATTTCAGGCAGATCGCCCTTAGCTGCTTCATCTCCCTGCTCCACAAGCTCTCCAACAATGGCAATTTTGGCTGCTTTTGACCTTTGCTAGTTTTTCTACCTCCTTTCTGACCCGGAGGCCCAAAACTGGAGAAAGTCGTCAGCTCACAGAGCTGGGGCTCATGCCAGAGTATTAGATGCAACATCACTTTGCAATCCAAGTTTGGCTGCACAACTTTTCTCCTCTTGTCTGGTCAGAGATGATTTTACTTTTTCACCAGCACCCCACAGCAACTGTTGACTGAAATGCAGGCTTGCAGCTCTCCTCATCTCAAAGGAAAATCTAATGACTTAAGATAGGAGGTTCTGTCAGATGTTAAGCCTCACTTAACAGGCTTCAATCAATGCTTTAAGCGTTCAGCATGCATTACAAAAACACCCAGTGCTTTTAATTGCAAAATTCCTTTCCCTTTTAAAACGAGGAAACACAGCACAACAATTAGTTATTCCAAATTAATTCTGCAACAATGACTTCAAAATTCACACTCTAGGGGAGAGCCACAGATCTGCCATGTGGCTCTGAGAAGGCACAAGCCACAGCCATGCTTCTGAGCCGAGCTCAAGGGAGAGAAGAGCGAGAAGAGAGAGCACTCCTTACTCAGCCAGGGCAGCGAGGACTGCGTGGAAGAGAGGTAAGGCAGAGGGTTAAACGTTGTGGAGGGCTAGCCTGAAGATTTCGTTGGTGCACACCCAGGCACCTTCAAAATTTTTCAACAAAAACGTTTGGTGGAAGCCTAGAACCTGGTCATCGTCTGCCTGAGCAGGACAGGAGAAATACGTTACTAGGTGAAGTACACTGAGAATACTGGGTGACATTGTGGATGAACATTTGCAAAGGTAGTGTCACACCAAACAAGACTCACTCCTAAAAGGCTTGAGCTGATGCTTACTCTTCCTAGTTGAAGCAAGCATGCACCCAGACAATCAATAGTAATAACAATAAAAAGATAACAGAATTGGAATAAGTGGAGGCATGTTTATATGTTTATTATACCTCTACAAAAGGCTAAAAAAATTACTATCTATCCCAACATCCATTAAAGAGGATCTTTCATATGTTTACTTGAAAATATGCTTTTAAATGAAAGCAAGTACTGTACTGTTTCTGCCAGCACGTTAGATCCTCACTAGTTGCCATTCACCCTACTTACATGCTCTATTACTCTCCAACAACTTCTCCAAGAAACTGTTTTGTCCAGTCCCCTTGGTGCAGATGATTATTCTGCTGCAAAACATGTTGCTTTTTTTTTTTTTAATTTACAGCTCAGATTGGTATTAGCATGCTGGGCTGTAGACTGGAGCAGCGCAGAGGCAGATACACAACATGACGTGTTCACAGGGCTGCAATGATTTCAACTGACCCCAGTTAAATCCCCAGCAGGGGAGGCCAAAGGCTCAGAACAACCCACACCTGCAGGTTTACTTGAGGCATAATAACCTGGTAAAGAAAAACCAGAGGCTGACAGTAATAGTCCTTGGCCCCATTATTTCTTCAGAACTATTTCTTGTACAGTTAAGAGGAGAGCTCAGGCTTTGTGACAATTCAGTAGTTCACCCCACAGTATATGCAGGAAGAGTGGAAGGTTTTTCCTGCCTTTTTTTTTTTCCTCCCTAAAAATCAAACAAGATCAAAATATAACGGTTTAAGGAAGAAATACAAGATGTACCCAGCTCACTTAAGAATGATTTTCCACTGAATTTTTGGGACTGGCAATGCAAGCCACTAAAGCCTCAGAAAATTCATTTAAATATCATGGCAAGAATGACCTCTTGGGGCATTCTGGAGGTATTTTGCCATTATTATTTCCTTGGATTACTCTATTAAAAGCATTATGCACGCTCCATTACATAAAACAACACAAGTTTTGAAAAACTGCAGAGGACTCAAAAGCAGATGCATTAATTGTACTGGGCTTTTAAGAATTCGGCTCACAGTCCCACAAAAAAGAAAACTGGACAGCAAAGCAGGAAGCACAGCTTTTCCCTTCCAACCCTGCTACTGATGGTGTGAAAGAGCCATTCCTTGTGTAAATTTCTCTACTTTTTTTCTCAAGACCAACAGATGTGAGCTGTGCAGAACAGCCACACAATTAAGAAAGCAGCCTTTAAATAAAGCTCAGTGTGCAGCTCCAGATTTGCGTGTTCAAGTGTGTCCCGTTTAACTGCAGCCACTTGTTAAGGTGCACAAACAGAACCCAGTTGTTCTCAGTTACTGTGCTGTATCGAGAACAGCAGTGAAATGCATTAAAATGGTTGTCAACACATAAGCATTAGCATAATAAAGAAATATTCTCTATATCTGACAACCATGTTCACATACTGGCAGGTTCACATTTGTGTCACGCTACAGGCTGTTAGTGATCATTTCATTTGTCTACCTATATAAGCATCACACAGGACAGAAGCCAGAAGTTCTAAGTTGACTCTGACTTTCTGGACACTTCCTCAGTGCGGAATAGCATTCCCAGCCATTAAAATGTGATTTTTAAAGCTAGGATTGGAGACACATACATGTGAAAAGCAGAAGAATGTTGCCTCTCCTAAAAATTCACAAATAAATTGTATTTGGTCATGACAACAGGCACACTTTAATCCAGTATGTTCTTTCCAAGTACCTAGATGCACTATTATGTGATCCCTGATTATTCTGAATAATTTTAGCTTGCTGAAATTATTCAGAGAATAAAAACAGTATAGTAAATACTACTCCAAGTCGTGGTATTTATGGAAAGCTCCTGGACTGCATCTATAACCTTAATGACCATACTAAAGGATGAGAAAACTCAAAGGCCTTACAGAATCTTTAAGAACTTGGTTTCTTGTCACAGGATTCAACACAATCAGTGTTGCAAGCTGTGATGTATTTAATGCAATAACCTTAAAAACATGACTGTGCAAAACCAGGTGCAGATGTGACTGGCCCAAGATACAGAGTCAAAACGTCTTGGTGACATCATTGAGTTTTGTGCATACCCAAGAGTAAGACGGATGAGATCAGCATGTCTGACTTCATACCTGTCCTGCAATTCAGTGCTTTCTGGGGCCGCATGTGTCTGTTTTTCCTCAGAATGTGTGCAGGCAGGATTGAGTAACAAGAAAGCTGGAGTCCAACCGGCAGCTGGAAGCAGGAGCAACTTTATTCAGAGCCAAAGCCACCTGTGTTAGGCTTCAAAGTGGATGCAATACACTGGGAACTGCTCAACTGCCCAGCCCAAAATGATTAAGGAGAGTAGCTAAGCAAGCAGATTCAAACTTTCAGTCCTGTGTTTGCTTAGTTAACAGTACAGCCAGTGAAGTTTGAATGTTTTGATGCCAGAGGTGCAATTCAGAGTTAACAGGAAAAGGAAACCCAAATAGCTGTTTTAAAAGAAACTGGGTTCAGGTTAACTCTAAAAATTGGATGGCTTTAGAGTCCTGACATGACAGCATGGCTGGGCCAAACCCTGACAAGACTGACAATTTTAACTATTGCTATGTAATTTCACACTTTTTAAAATAAACACTGCCCACTGTGAGCAAGTTGCACCTACAGCTGACTTTACATACAGGATATTTTTTGCAGATTCCAGGACAACTTATTTCAGTAATAAGTAGTCTCATTAAATTACAAGTCTGTAGCACATTTCCTCAAAAGAACAGGAGGCTGGTTAAGTTTACACAGCTCAGTAGTATAACAGCAATGTCATCATAATTCAGTCTGAAAAATAATCCACTTTCTTTATAAGAAGGAGCTGTTTCAACAGTGCTCAGAAGCTATATTGCCATCACCAAATCAGTTTTGTCTGGAGGTACTAGACTGCATTTCCACCAACCCTGTATTCTTGTGTCCTGTGTCAGCAAAGAAAAAGCACAGTCTTACTGAAGGGCTGCCAGCTAGCAGAAAGTCTGCTAAATCACAGCTTGACGCATACGTTACATCAAAGAGCACATTAAACCAGAAATGCTTATGTTGCCCAAGAGCACTGTAATGATTCTTTTAAGTGCAACTGAGGAAGGGAAGTATTGGTGCTTCTAGAGTCTATAGGATATTTGTATTCACAGTAAAGCCAAAGTACTTTGCTTGGCAGGAACATACGGCTGTAAAATTACAGTTATTTTACCTAGTGCTAGTTATCTGAAGGGATGAGCAGTTTGAGTCTTGAAGAGTAGAAGAATAACATCCCAATGAGAGCTTAGCAGTGTTCCTTCCCCACCCAAGAGAGCATTTTAATATTTAGAGATACTGGATGATTTAGAATCTTGCAAAAATTTAAGGCATAAGTATTTGTTAACCTGTAATGGAAGGAGTTTACCTTAAGCTGTCCCACTACCATACTGAGTATACAGCTGTCAGGTGTAGGTTGGTGATCTTGTGCTGTGATGCTGTGTTGTATTTTTTGGAAAGGGAGGCTCTGCAATGAAAAGAAAGCAAAATAAGGAAATGCACAGTCATTGCACTATTTAACTTAACAAAAGTTGAGCAAATCCAACATTATGAGTGTTAAGACTATTTTGGTAATACTGCGTTGAAAGTTGTCGGAACTCGACACTACTCAGGCTGGGTTGATACTAACAGTTGTGTTTTTCAAGCATCAAGACATAAAATGTCATCATGTACATTAAGAAGTATCTTTTCCAAGTCTAATTACACTGCCCAAAGAGCTTCAGTTCATCTACAAGCTGCAAGTTCACATGATGGAGGCACAAAGTTCCTCTGCACTGAACAGAGAAAATTCCAAACTTCGTTAAAGTTGCTATGAATACAAAGGAAAGATGGTTGACCAAGAACAACCACTGATTTTTAGGATGGAGAGAAGCTACCTCAAAGTAAGGTTGTTTATAGACATCCATCTGTACTGGAGAGAAGCACTTCTTGATATGAAGAGTACAATGCAAGCAACTAAAAAGTGAGAAGCCACACAACAACCAAGGCTTTTAGTGTCCTTCGATACTAAAATGCCTTGACTTCCACTATCAAAACTGTGGTATCCTTGAAGTCAGGTAAGAAAAATTCCACAAGAATGAAGTCAAGTGGCTTAAAAACCTAGCAACAAAGCTACATGTCCCAGCTTCCTCCTTGGTCCAGGACATTTGAAGAACTACAAGATTATCTCAAATATTCAGCATAAGTCAGTCTGCCTTCTGATTAGGACAGGCACTCTATTTAAAACAACTCCTAAGTTCAGCACCAGTTAAGAAAAAAGGAACAAGCGTCAACTCTCACTCTGTCGCACGGTCCAGGTGCCCCAGTGCTGGCAAAGCGATGTCTTTACAACCTCACGCTACTGTCTTAGCGTCATCCAACAGAGCAAGTTGAAAAGGTGCCACAGCGTTGCTGATACACAGCAGAGAACTTGTTGTAAAAGAAAATCCTGCCTCTTGGTGCTTACACTAATTAATCAGCCAGGCACTGAAGAACACAAAACTGCAGAAATGCAAAAGAATTCCAGTGTCAAACTTTCAGTGATCTGCTCAACTAAGGAGCTCCAGAAGTACAGAGCAGATGAGCACATTAAATGGAAACAGCAAAGAGAGCCCAAGTAGCTCAGTGCTGACAGTGGTACGCTGAAAGATGTTAGAGTCATGGTAAGTTGATACATCCCCATAACAAGCCATGGCAGTGGAAGATTTCCTCCTTACTTTAAGCAGATGGACACAAGTCAGAGAAACTCCCGAAGCAAAGCCTTCGCTCACCAGGCAAGACTGTGCAGCAGGCACAAGAATCCAGAAAATCCAACTTGGACCACAGACAGGGCAGGTAAAGATGAGTAACACCGTGGTGGAAAAAGGGCCAATCTGCACTGGGCCAGGTCCAAGGCAGCAGTCGGAGACACCCAACCAGCTAAGCATTTGCTTGGCCATGGTATCTAAGTGGCTGCTAGCCCAGAGGTCTAAAGAACACTGAGTAAACAAACAAGCAACTCTGGAGTTTGAGTATCTCATCTGGAAGCGAGCAGTTGCAAACTGTGCTATTCTGAGGTGTGTGGTTTTCTCTAAGGCAATGCAGGCACCAAAAACAGATCCAAGAACAAACCTCTGCCCTCACAGTAAAGATTGTCCTGGATGAAAGCAGCAATTCCAAAGCACAGGAGCAGCAGCTGTACAACAGGACAAGCCTCCAAGTTACAAACATTTTTCTTCTCAATGTGTATTAAAAATGGTATATCAGACAGCTATACCATGCTCTGAGCAGGATGTCTGAGGACTTGAAGGATGTATCTTGCGAGAGAAACAAACTTTCTAGTCTCACAGCTCACAAGTGCACCTTGTTTTGTAACAGAAGCACAGACTGACTCATAAAGATAAAACTTCTTCAGGTTTAACTAAATGGACATGGAGGGAAAGCTTTAGTCTCTACACAGTAAGAAATACTTTCCTCTCACTTGATAAAGCAGGAACACTGGTTTCAAAGTCCTGAACTGTAACTGCCCATCACTGAACAGCTGACAAATGCTGCACTGAGGATAAGTCAGGCTCTCCACTATAGAACTTATTTGCAGTTTATGTATCAGAAAATAAATTGTTCCTTGCTGTAACATGTTGAGCCTTTTATCACAGCCAGATCTGAAGAAAGTATTTGCTATTGCTACTTCCTTGGCACGCTTTCAAAGAACAAAACCCCAGCTTTCATTCCTTTAGATCCTGGGGCCAGCTTATGAGCTATACTTTCAATACAATAAATCTATAATGTCATATGCAAGTGCAGTGACAAAATGACCTCGCAAACTAACAAAGTCAATTAACATTCCACCACTAGAGACACCAATGGAACACAGAATTAAATCACAGGTAGCATTTTCTGACCAACAGTTGGAAGCAAAAGTCCCATGTTTGAGAGTTTTAAATTGCTGAAGTCAAAATCAATTTTTCAGAAGCAATTAATTTATAGTCTTCAGAACTATTTCCCAAAATATTTCATAAGATTACAGACTTACAGAGAGTTTTTCAACAATAGCTGCTTTGCCCTGGAACTGCTGTCCTTCCCACGTAAGGCATGATGCATCAATCTGAGGGGAAAAGAAAAAAATTCGTCAACCTGCTTAGGTCACCCTTAAGCAATCCTGGTAGAAGACTTCATTTACTTGGCATATATCATTAGAATCCAGCTTTTTGCAAACTACCTCAAAGAGAAATGGAAAGAAACCACAAAGAGCCACTGAAAAAGCATTGAATAATCAACTAGAAATTAAGTACATTAAATTTCATTACCATCATTCTACCAGCAAAAAGGTCCTGCCTTTGGATCAAAGTTAGCTTTCAAAAGAAAATCTAAAGGACACAAAAAAATTCTACGGACATAAAGTCAAGCATGTAAACAGACAAAAATATAAGAAGAAATCTGACAAGATGAGTTGCACCACCAGTTTGTCTTCACCTCTCAGGTATGGATTTGAATACCCTACTCACACCCAAAGAAGCAGAATGTGCCTCTAAGGTTTTCTGACAGACCAGTGTAACATGACATGATCCAAGTGCTTCAGCCTACAACCTCTTCCAGTATATGAGGGACGGGGCTCTGAGCGTGCTGTGTCAGGGGCAACAGCAACAGGCAGGAAGAAACTTTCTGTTCTTCTTAAGACACTGTTTAAAACAGCCACAAAATCCTATTGTTGACATAGCTCTGCCTTCTGAAATCCAATTTTAAACCTTGGCAAACAGACAAATTTAAATTGGTTTCCACTGAGCTCAGTCTGTCCCCCAAATGTGTCAGCCCGAGTTCTTGTGCACCCTGTCACAGACTGCTATTAATTCCACTCTTTTGAGTTTAAGTATCCCCAAGAACATGATTCCTGGCTCTTCCTCATCCAATATTCAACTGTCCCTGAAGTTCCAAACATGTCAGCAGAAAGTGAGAGATGCCAAAGAGTTCCATTTGTCTGCTCTCTGCTAGATTTTCCAGGATCTGCTTTTGACCCACATCATATCAAAAAGCCAGTTCTTTCAGCCACACATGCTGTGCTGGACCTGCACAGTAGTCACAATTGCTCTAAAAAAAGCTTCTGGTCCTCCATGTATCATCACAAGGTACTATACAGCAGGAGCCAGGACAAAGAAGGGGACCAGGGGCAACAGTACAAAGCATTTTAGGGTCACTAATGTAACCAAAAGCAGCATGGTGAAGAGGCCCTGAACAGATCCTCCTCTTGAGTTCAGACATGTTCCTTTTAGGAGTAAATGGACTTAGAAGGAGTAAATGGACTTAGACTGTGTAATCTAAATTACACAGCAAGCCATCTGGCTGACACCACCTGCACCTTACATGACATCAATGCCTGATGCTCATCACTTGAGAAGCAAGGTGACGAGTACCAGGGAACAGGGCCATCCTCTCAAGCATTCCAATTACAGCCTTCAAGCATGGAAAGCCACAAAAGCAGACAGGACCCAGAACCTGCCTTACTGAACCCACTTCAGCAATCAGCACATGAGCACACAGTGGTACAGGGCCCTCCTGATGTTTCAAAGAGCAACTCAGGACATATATTAAGTTGGTGAGGAAACATGCTGTTCCTGAAACACACTACAACTTCACACTGTACCTAATGAGTGTTCACCTGACTCTCTGCCATGGGTTATCTCCATAGCCACATGCTGCATCAATCTGGGAGCAACTGCTTCAAGAACAAAAAGCATCCCCTCCTCTATCCCAAAAGCCCTACAGATGAGAAGGCAGCATAAAAATAATATTTCATTGTAAGTAGCCACACACCCAAAGCAGAGAAAAGAAGTGGCTACAGCATTTTCCTGCAAAACAAGTCTTCGACTTAGTGCCCCAACTGCCATAACTCAAGCAATTCACAGCAAAAGTGACTGGCCCAGGTCCCCACCTGGAATGGGTGACAAAAGCTCAAGTGACTTGGATTATACAACTAAAGGAGAAAACTGGACCTTACGATGGAAGCATCGATACAGGAATGCAAAACAAATCCCAGAGCTCCCTGCTGTGTTCCTGCATACTGTAAAATTCATTTGCTTGTCCAGGATCTCAGAAGGCAAAAAGTTCATCAGTGCATTTCTGCAGAATCTCCTCTAATTTAGACAGTTTGTGGCCCTGGTGCATTTTAGTCACACAAAACAGGGTCCCATCCTCCATAGTTCAGGAACTCCAAAAAAAACAACACACACCAGTGACCTGCAGAGCAGCTCTCCCAACTACATCTGCATAGGTATCTCCACTGAATAATAAAAGGCAAAAAGACCCAAAGGGTGTAAAAAAGCTCAGCAGTTTGTTGTGTGGAAGGCTACATTTCTAGGAATTTAAATTAGCCTGTACTTATCACCAGTTTTCTGAATGTATTTTGGTAATAACATGGACAGAAACTGCTAAGAGCCGTCCTTTTTAGAGCTGTAGATTGAACGGAGGCTAGTTGGGGTTGTTTTTTGCTTTATAGGTTCTCTGCACACAGCTTCTTGGCCAAAATAGGGCAACAATCTAGCAGATAGCAAACATACCACAATCCAAAGAGCAAATGCTATCAGTGCAGGTGGATACTACTGAGGTGTAAAGAGAGGTGTCTGATGATGTTCATGCAACAGTTTCAATCCTCAAGAGCTTGGTGAAGCTTCATACAATTCTTCCGGCAGTTTAAAACAGGTCAGAAAAACAGGATATGCTACTGGAAGACTTGCAGGACTTGAGCACCTTGCTGAAACATCTCAGTCACCCAGCAACATTCCGCACTACCAGTAATCAACTCCATACACAGAGCACTTTGCATGTTCTGGAGGAGTCTTCCCTCAAAAGAAAGAGCTGTGATTCTATGTTCCTTGGGTTTGATAGTTAGAGTCCTAAATTTTGGAAACCAAATCTATTTTGCCCCAAATAAGGACCAAAAATAAGAATCCAGTTTTTGAAGAAATTTCAATTTAAATTACATTCCTTTAATAAAGTCTAAATGTTTAAACTGGATTCAAAATTTTGTATCTATTTTAATGTTCTGAGGATTAATACAGCATGAGATCCAATAAACATCTGCAAGAACTCTAAACACAGAGTAGGACTTAAATCACATCCTACTTCACAAGGGACCCAAGCAAATCCACACCTGTAAATTAACGGCGAACTAAGGCTTTTTTACAAATAATTTAATCACAGCATCATCGCTAGCCCCCTCCACTCCAAGCTACTGTCTACAGCCATCTGGGGCTTTCATGACTCTGACTGTCTATAGATAAGGCATATAAAGCTCAAAATAGAAATGAACTGTAAAAGAAACGCAATAAATAAAAGTTGAGTAAGTGTGATTGCACTGACTGATATTCTGGATTCAGGATAAAACCCACTGTCCCACCCAGCATATTCCTGCACATCAAAATAGGGAAACCTAGACAGACAACTGGAGAGCGCCCCAGCCCCCTTTTTGTGCATACTTACATATATTGCTCCTAACTGAGTCCTGTCTGCATCAAAAATCTGGTAGTAATGTTGTACAAAGCTGGATCCAATCTGCTCCCAGATAGGCTTGTCTCCCATTCTGAATCCTCACCTAAAGCTGTAAAACAAACACACACAAATCATCAGAAAGGACATTCACACAAATAAGCATAGCACTTGGCTTGTGTATTAAGCACCAATAAACACAGATCCTCTCAGCTGGCCAGAAATTTTCTTTGCAAGAAGTAGGGACAAATCTCGTCACTGTATCCTAGGCTTCTGTGAAAAAAAAATCTTGGATACCAAATGGTTTGATTTCTTATTATAGTATTTGCTGATTTCTAGAGCTATTTCAGTGGGAGGTCACAACTCACATGTAAAAGTAGAGAACAAGAAGAAAAATGAATAAACACTAGCATCCTATATTCACATATTTTAAAAATGACACCATCTGAAAAAGTTGGCTAGCACTTGCTATTTTGACTTGATCTCATTTACTGTAAACAACTGACGTGTTAATATGGATTGTCTGCAAGCAGCTTATACCAACTGATTTACCTGTCCAGCTCTTCTGGTATTTCACCATCCACAAGCCATTTTAAGGAAGACTGTCCTTACAATGGTACACAACAGGAATTAATTCACTAGCTCTTTGCTTAACACAAGCTTACTTTTTAAGACTCCTTTGTCGCTATGGCTGAAGTATATTCAACGTTTATCTTTGAGCCTGTAGTAATTTCAAGATGCAAACCACAATTTTTCACAGTAGTGTGAATCTACAGTTCCCAGTGAATGTACTGGAAGCTCAGTGGCATCACACACTCTGAATATGAGTCCCTCTACTTTAGAGGGATTAAACACCCAGCACGTGCAGCAATCCAGCCAGACCCAGTCTAGAAACTATCACACACCGTCAGTACAGACATCTGCTTTACCATCCTATTAATTCTTTCAAGAAAGCAAATTAATTTTTTCTTTATCCTGGTATCTCCCTAAATGACTGAAGGATTGTGCTAAAAGTCAAAACACAATGATGCTGCTGCACTAAAAACCCACTACATTACATTTTAAGAGTTCACTTTAAGCAAGCTAAGTTACACTTGTCAAACATCAAGATCTGCCAGCCATCGTCCCTTTCTGCAATCCCAGACCAGGAACCCTTGACATACAGATCTGTATTTCACTGTGAGTCTGAAGAACACCTAAGGTGTGAAAATTCAGTTTCAGTACACAGGACATGACAGTTATTTTGGCTTCCCTTAGTTGTGAATTACTCACACACTTGTTTGTCAAATTCCTAAGAGAAGCAAAAACCATAAGACCTCCAGATTCAGTGTTCCCAGGCCCAGCTTTCTATCAGACAAGAAAGCTCTTCTTGTGTTTCAGGCCTTCGCCTGGTTGAGATTTACTCATACAAATAGGAACTGAAATGCGTTCAAACCCTAGGCCAAAAGTTTGTAGGTTACACAAATTTGACCAGACTTACAGGAAAGGAAATATCTTCTATTAGATCAATGGTATAACAGGAGGCAGCGTACAAGTTTTTGGGGCGGTAAATTCAACTGCCAAAGTAAAACACAAACCAAGAACAACTGCCAGAGCTTAGATACCTAGACTACTTGAGGAAGAAAATAGTTGGTATCCACAGAGCAGAAAAGGTGACAGCACAGAGCTGGCAAGGTGGTTCTCCCTGCTGAGAAAGGGACGTTTTATAGCCTGTGAAGAAAGGTTCAGCTGGAGGAGCTGTGGTTGTGACTGCACCACAAAAGCACAACACAGACTCCACGGTTTTTAACATCCAACTGATGCTGGCTGCATGAGAGCTCTCAAGTATGCCTCAGAAAATTATTTTATTCAAGGATGAGGTAAAAAATGAACTTAATATAGAAACATACATAGCCTATTTTTAAACATCCTTATTTCGGTATCAGCCACCTAGGCAATATGGTCAAACTCAGTAAACTTGCACACTAACATAGACTAAAAATTCAAAGACTTGTTGCCACATTACTAATATCTGAGCTTCTCCAAAAAGCCCAATGATCTGGCATCAGTCACCATCACATGTGCTCCACAAACACTTGCAGTACATGACTCAGTCTGAAGAAGTTTTACCCAGTGTGGTCACTCCTCTACGAACACAGATCACAAATTAAAAATCCATCCAAGTACAGCAGGCTTAAAAAACCAAAACAAACGCACACCCTGAACAACTCAAACCTACTTTTTTTTTTTTTTTACATGAGAAAAAGTTGCTGAACACATTCTTCCTGAAAAGGTTTTCTTATTTTCCTTTTCTGATTTGCCGCCTTTTCATCCATGCTGGCATTTTCTGCCTGTAATCATAGATGTAAGAAGCTTAGAGATGTACCTAAAGAAAGAACAAGATGGGAATGATCTTCTGTGTCATCCAGCCCAGTCCCTTTCAGTAAGATACAATCCACATAAGATTGTATCTACATATTAGGCTGATTTAATTACATAAATGTAATATAAAAGGCTCTTAAGATCTATTGCAAAACTAGGAAGAATGCACATGTTCTGATGTTCCCACACAACAGAACAACACTGATGTGCCTCAGAGACATCCAGGCAAATCTATCCATGGTTCACTCAAAGTTTGGTTAGATGTAAGAATATTCGGTTAGTATTAAGCCAGATAAAAGAAGTTTCGATAAGGTAGAAAGCACATAAGTTGTGGCACACCTGTCCTTTTAAGTGCACCTGCTGAAAGTTATCACTGCAGAAGTATGTTATTGGATATTCTACCTTAATCCCGCATGGAAAAGGAGAGTTTCCTTAAGCTAATTAATTTTCTTTGTTACTTCAAACCAAACCTACCTCATCACATCCACTTAAGAACATCACAGCCCATTTGATTAACAGCAGCAAAGCTGAGCCACCAACTTGGAGCATAATACTTTCACTCACATTACTCAATTTCCTGGAATCTGTTTATATCACAGAATTTATTCCCCCCTCAAGTACCACCCAGCAGCCAGTGCTCAAGCTGAAGTCCAATACAGAGCACAAAACCTGCAGCTGCCAGCAGCTCCCTCTTCAACAGGTATATGCTGACACTGCAGAAATGGGATCACTGCTCCACAGGGGAGTTTTCCTCAGCGATATCTAAATCGAATTTTCCAATACCTTTGCCAAGCTGCACACTGACACATCCTCAAGAGTAAACTCTTGCACTCTACACATCTCTCATCACGCTTCCTACAAACATCATCCTACAAGGTACCAAGGTGTCCCCAGTACCTTCACCCCTCTGCCTGGGGCTGCCGCTGCTGCACAAAGCCTTGGAAACAGAGCAACCCTGAGCACACAGTGAAGCTCCCATGTCCATCATCCCACAGCACAGGCGAGGGAATCCACATCCTCAACTATGCAGAACTTCCAGTTCCCCACAACACCAGGCTTTCCTACAAAAACACCCCCCCCCCCCATCAGCTGGACTTCCCCAGGGCCCCACAATCCTGACAGCCCAGCCTGCCCAGTGCTTCTGTTGCTGCTTGACCTTGCCAAAATGTCCAAGGCTGTGCTACACCCAAAAACCTCTCGTCCTCCTTTCCCCACAGGCTCCTCCAGCTTGTTGTGTCCTGTATCACCAGCCACGCAGGCCCAGGAAGGAGACAACTGTCTGAATTAAACTCCCCCTCATCTGCTTTGGCATATGGCAGATGGAACCAATATGATGTGAAGCTGCACAGCCCAAACAGTAAGAGCACCAAGGAGAGAAAAAAGTATGAGACAGAGGAGGACTGGAAGAGAAAGAACTCTCACACAGACCACAAGTGACCTTGAATTAGACTAGGGTCATACTGGTCTCAGGCAATAGATTTACTGTCCACAAAAAATTCAGAAATGCAGGATCTTTCCCATGACCTGTCACAGCTTAGATGTAGCTATCTACACTCATCCCTCTTCCTTCTCTGCCTTAACTCTGGGGATGAGAGACCAGCACGAACACACCAAGATGGCCCATAACTCCTATGGGGAACACAGGCCTTAAAAGACCCATTTCTGCAAACGGTCTGGATGAAAACTCTTCCTGCTACTTCCTTCAACAAACCACAAAACCACCTGGAGATGGTTCTGTCAGTGTATTGAAGCACAAAGTCCATCCTTCTGCTCAAGCAGCAGCATCACCAGAGCTACTCGGAGGTGTAATTTGAGGAAATGTCACCATTTTACTTGACAAAAGTAGAAAAAGTCACCTGTCAAACAACAAAGAAATCACTTTTCCTCAAATATGTAAGCACCAGTGACATTCGGAGCAAGTGGGCTATTGTCACATCTCAGCACTATGGACAAAGACCAAATAACATTTCAACCAACAGCTGCATTTACTGCATTATCAGACCTGGACATATGTAAGCTGCCTGCTATCAATTTAGAAAATTAAGCCTTTTTGATCTCAAGCATGGCAGACCTGCACTTCTCTATGAATCCTACATTTTCTGAAAATGTCAACAAAAACTCACATGAACAACAGTAGAGTTTAATGTAAATTGCTAAAGAAAATGAAGGTGGTCTCCCAGGGACTGCAATATTTGAAAAGCAAGCTGCCTTCCTTCAAAGAATCAATGAACAACCATCACAGGCAAATAATCTTGGTAAAGACTTTCTGATCTGCAGAACACAAAGAAAGAAAACACCGAACTTAAAGAGGAAAAATCTCAAACTAATATATCCTAACATGCTAGCAGAGAAAAAAAAAGCCATCTATTGTCTAGTTATGAATACACTTATTCCATAAGTAACCAGAACATAAGTAAATCAAGCTCCCTGGATATTAAAGCTGTCCCTACGCAACACTGCACCAAAGTTAAACTCTCTTAAGACTGAATTCAAGCTTGTTTTCTGGAAGATTTGAAAATCAGTGCAACAAGGGAGCTACAATGCTCTGATTAAATCGGTGCTGTTGGTCCAGGTGCACATGTGAATCCATGGCAAACACAATTTAGACCACCAGTTGCTGCACCCTTCACTTCTGATTAACAAGAGCAAATAAGGACAATGAAAGACATCTCAGTTTTTTCAGTTCCTATTGTTCATACAGTTTTTACCATGCATTTATTTTCAACCACTCAGATTAAAAGAGTCAACAGTCTTTAGACTGCAGTAAAAAAGTAAACCAAACAGTTTTTAAACTATTTTTCCTTCAACCTCTTTTCTGTTTCTCCTGTGCACACTTTCTAGGAACACAATGGAACTGGCATCACAGGACCAGTTAATCTTCTCACAAACAGATCATCTCATCACCTACACCAAGAATCACTCGATAACAGATCATCTCCCTGCAGAAAAAGCTATGCAAATTATCATAGAATCACAGAACAATTTAGGTTGCAAGGGACTTTGTCCAGCTCAAAGCAGGGTCAGCCAGATCAGACTAGGCTGCCGCCGCCTTTACCCACTTTGATCCCCAAAAGCTCTGATGCTGGACACTCCGTTACCTCTGTGGGCAACCTGTTCCAATCTTTGACTGCCCCCATGCTGAGGGCAGCTCTCCACCTCCAACCACAAGCCCCTCTGTTCCAATTTATGCCCCTTGTCTCCTGTCCTCCCACTAAGTGCCCCTGTTAAAAGTCTGGCTCCATTTTCCTGATCACTGTCTGACAGATACTGCAGGTCAGGATTAAGCCCCGCTCAAGCCCTCTCTAGGCTAAACAAGCCCAGGTCAGGATTAAGCCCCGCTCAAGCCCTCTCTAGGCTAAACAAGCCCAGGCCAGGCTGAATGCACATTAACACAGCGATGATGAAATACTGGAACTTACTCAGGGACATAATATATCATCAGTCATTTATCTTAAACACACTGTACCTCTTCTGTGAAATTCCAAACCAGTGGTCAACCTTTCTACATTCAAAAACCTACAAAATTTCCAGTTGAGGAGCAATTTCACGCATTCAGAGACTAAAAGAAGTGCTTCTCTTGAGTAGCGGTGCTATCTTCTCCACAGTAGCTGACTGATCCGTGGAGGTTAACAATCTGGAAATTACTGCTCCAGGACAATCAGAAATTATTGATTTCAACACAGACCTCCATCTAGTAATTGCTATGGGCTGGGCTGTGCAAGAAATTACATTATTCTAAACACGCTTTCAGATCTAAAAATAATTAAGTCTAGGTATGTGAACCGTGGAAGGATGGAAAGGGAGAAAGAGGAAGAGTGACAAGGCACAGTGTGTTTCCTTCTGAAAAATATGGAATATAAATTGACTTTCCCCTTCTCATTCTTTTTATCCCTCTCCTCCAATTTCATTAAAACAAATTAATGCAGGAATTATGCCAACCTGAAGTATGTTTTTCTGGTTATTGATGTCAGCAAGTACACGGCCACTGGTAAAAATCCATGGGAAGGACTCTGAAAAAGCTGCCACTGTGCCTACAGCTTGATGTTCATCCTGTCTGCAACCTGATAACCCAAAAGAGTCACAGAGAGTCAGCCAAGATGATTTTCAAATATATAGACATATAGTATATTACATATAATTGGCTATGAAGACATAATGTTTTGTTGTTAAGCAACAGGGATAACGCTACACATTTGTCATTACTCCCAAACTATTCTTGCTGCAATCCAAAGAGCGAATTTGAGTTTACAAGGCTGAAGCCACTTCTCTTTTCCCCAGGATGAACCCCAAAATGCCCAGTTTTAAAGTAACAGAGGAGGCAATCGGGGGCAAAAAGGGGGAAACTGCTGAGCCATATTCTTCTTTACCTTGTAGACACAGTAACGGAACATTTAATCTCCAAGAAATAGCAGAATATAAGATATTTATATCTATCCTTCTCTACCATGACAGCTGTTTCAGGTTAAGAGAAAATTAGGAACTGATTTTTAAGTTAAAGAAGCAAAGACATCATACTACAATCATAATCCTTTTTTTTTTTTCCTCTACCAAATTATTACTTAAAAATTAAACAGGTTTGTTCATGAGCTCAGCAGCAAAATAATACTCAGTGTTAATTTTTATTCTAAATAGAACTTCTATCAAATACTGCAATTTAATCCTTGCAATTTTTCTTGTGGTCCCAACTGAAGTTTGCCACATTTGAAAACAATCCCTGCTTTAGGTTTGTTTAAAGCAGCCAGCTGTGAAATAACAGCCATAAATGAGATAGCACTGAGGCACCCCTAAAAACATAATCCTAGGCACCTTGGTGCAGCACTAAATGCAAGAGGACCCAGATAACCTTGCTATTTTGTGTTATATTACCCCATGATTTTATGTTTAGCCACACCATTCCTCTATTATTGGCTGGCAACATTCAAAATAGGTAAAATTCTCTCCAACTTGCTTTATGATCTGGAAGCTTTTCACATGTGTAAGTAAGGCTTGTTACATATTACCTTCATACAACTGGCATCGGGTCTTGGCTTGAGCTACATATTTCCAAAATACGCCTAAAAAAAGGGTCACCAAAATATTTGCTATGGTATCTACCTCACCATCTTACACTTCCAAAATCACACATTTTCTCTCCTGTTTTGCTTCTTTCAGTAGCCCCACTTCCACGGTATGTAGGCACACTAGTTGGTCACGCACAAATAAGAACATCAAAACTGTCTGTTAAGCTACATAATTTGGAGTTTTAAAACACTTGAAAGAAATAATGCTTACAAATGTTACTAGCTATCAGTATATACTGCAATCCTTACATGAAACATACTTCACACCACCAATAACTCGACAATCCTGCTTTTAACGACAGAGACAAAACAAACCCCAGCAGAGAGAACTGCAGAAAGTTGTTACTTGCATTTTTCTAAAGAACAGAACAAACACAGATGTTAATGCAAATATATTTCAAAACATCTACCGAATAACCTGCAATCTTTAGGCAGGAATATGAAATAATAATTAGGACCCTAGTGGGAAAACAGTCAAATAGTCCAAAAGTGAGATAAAACGTCATTCCACGTTCAACTACATGATGTGTTTCACTGGTAACGATACTATATACAGTCATTTCTCTGATCTACGTGGAGATCTGTGAAATGCCTTTTCTTTCTTGGTGCTGCTAAAAGAAAACTTGAAGTCACCACAGACAAACACAGGAAGCATTGCTTGAACACAATTCCTCTCAGAAAAAAAAATAAATCGAAAAATAAAACTTGAGAAGGCAGGTAATTAAACAATCAGATTTAACTTTCAAGTAACAGATCTGCAACTGGTTCCTACTCCAGCATTTACCTGGGTTTTGTTCCAGTTTGACTGCAATGCGATGCGTGTGCCTCAAATCCAACTCTAAAATGCACCCTTACACTGGAAGTGAGGGACTTCAAATGAGAACCAACAGCAGAAGAATCACAGCCTGCCTCAGACAGGCAGTTCTTTGAATTCCAATAACAGCATCTTTGGGATTTAGTATCTTCAGAAAGCTATCTGCTATTAACAAAATGCAACTGTAAATTGATAATGTAAATTTCTGTAGGTTTTTATTGTTTTTAGAGCTAAAAAGTGACAACAGCTATAGAGGTGGAAGGAAAAAAAAAAAATTGCGTCTTGTAGAATCACACTGGACACCGGTAACTCAATGGAAATACCGGGCGCCTGCTGCAGATCACCCAGCACGAGCACTTTTACTATTACCCCACAGAACACACACCTTTCATTTTCTACGTGACAAAGTGATTGAACCACACCAGATTAACTCCGGTCCTCGCACAACCCCCTGGTGGGACAATAACACAGCACGAACACCAAGAACAGCCCAGGCACACTCACCTACGCCTCCACAACGCACAAACCACCGCCCGGCAGCTCCGAGGCTCCGTCCCCTCCACCTGCCGTCCCGACCTTCGCACCGCGCGGCAGAAGCGGCGGTCGCACCGGGCTCGGGGCCGCGAAGTCCCGGTGCCTCAGCCCGCCGGGCCGGCAAAGCCTCGAGTACGGCGGAGCGGGGACGGTCCTCCTGGGAGGGGCCGGGAACGCCGGTGCCCGGAGCAGCGCTCGCCACCCCGTTACCGCCGGGGACCCGCCAGAGGGAGGGATCAGCTCCCTCAGCCGGCGGAGCTGCGCCGGGGACCCTCCGCCCGCTCAGCCCACCAACCCGCCCGCGCACATGCAGGGCCCCACCCGGCCCTCCCCCCGCCCAGCCCCGGGCAAAGCCGGCGGCGGCTCGGCTCCCTCAGCCGGTAAGCGCGGGCGCTAGGCCCCGGCCGCCGCCCCTCGGGGACCGCGCTGCCGGCACTTCAAAGATGGGGAAGGTCAGGGTGGCTCCAGCCGCCGACTCCCGCCCAGCCCGGCCCACGGCTGTCGCCAGCGCCCCGCGGCGGGGGCCAAGGCCGGACCACGGGGCCGCGGAGCGGGGCGGCGCCATGTGCCGGCCCGCGGGCGGCTGGGCCCGCTCCCGCCGCCCCGCCGGAGTCTCGCCGCCGCCGCCCCGCCCCCCACACTCACCCCACGGCTCCCACTATGGCGGCGGCGGCAGCACCGTGCGCGGCGCGAACCCCCTCAGCCTCTCTCGCCCGCGCTCCCCGCCCCGCCTCGCCCCGCCCCGGCGGTCCCGCCCCGCGGCACGCCGGGACAGCGAGTCCCGCTGGCCGCCGGAGCCGCACTGGGAGGGGCGCGGAGGACTACAACTCCCGAAGTGCCCCGCGCCGCCGCCCGCCGTGGCTCATTTGAATGAAGGGGAGCGGACCGCGCATCGCTGGCCCCGCAGGCGGTGCCCCGGAGCACTGTGGGATAGTGGCGGAGCGTGAAAGGGCGGAGGAGGGGATAGGGCTCACTTTCTGTCTCCGCGGGACCCTTCAGCGTCAGGGCCGCTGCCCAGTGCTCTCTGCCAGGGCCCTCCCTGCCAAACCCCACTGCCCTGCCAAACCCCACTGCCCTGCCTGTCTAGGGGCCGCTTAAGCCGACCCCGGGAGGGAGGCTCCACCGGGCCCTGTCACCCCCTCAGAAGGGCAGTCATGGCCCTGGTACCTGAGGGGAAGCTCAGCCCACCCTGGGCCCATGTCGCCTGTTCTGGCAACGACTGTCTCCCAGCCGTAACAGTGCAGGATTTCACCCCGAAGAGGGAGGTGAAAAGTGTTCACGAAGGCCGGCCAGGCCCACCCTCAGAGCGCTGCCAGCCCTGGGCAGAGGGCTTGGCAACGAGCTGCAGCCAGAACTGCAGAGCCTAACACTCACTTTACCTCCCCTAGCATGAGCTATACGGTGATTTTATTTATTTACTAAATGAATTGCGCAGCTTGCTTGCAGTGGAAGAAGTTCACACAGAAGGTATGGGGTGGTAGAGAAGCCGCCTTCAAACAAATACTTGCAAAACAGATGAGTGGCCTAGAAACCCTGAGTTTGGTCTCAGACCAGCGCCACAGCCACTGCAGCAGCAGAGAGGGCTTATAAGTTGCAAAGTCTTTGTTATTGGGTAGTTAGACCATAGCGCTGAGCCTGAAAGACAGCTCTGCAGTTGTCCTGTAGCAAGTGGCACTTTTGAGCTCGGCTCTGAAGGTTCGCAGGTGTCTGCTGGTAAATCCGAACGTTATCTGTTTGCTTCTTGGAGAGATGGGATTGAACAACCCTGGGAAGAGATGTATCTGCTCAGCCGGGCTTGCTGCTGAAGGCAGCACTAGGAAAAGGAGATGGAGGTGGCTGACACTGAGGTTCTCTAGAATTCCTCTAATGTGGCACTAACAGTGTGTTCCAGCAGGTTTCTCCTACCTGAAAAGGCCAGCCTGAGTGCCAGTGCTGTGCCGGTCACTCTTGCATAGCTTCTTAACTGGAAATGGAGACTGCAGGCAGCTGATATACCACTGAGTCCAAGTGAAGAGTAGATGAACAATAAAGAGGTGATTTGTTTGTTTACCCCTCTCTCTCCCTTGTTTTCTGATTGAAGTGCTGGTTCATGGCTGGCAGAAAATTACGAGCTTTTTCACTGCCTTTATCATGACGCTCTCAGATCTCCATCTGCCAGCCTGAGACATGTTCTTGTGCTCTGCACCTACTGATATCTGTCCCACAAGGGGAAAGATGCCAGTGGAACTACTGGCACCATCCTGGCCACGGTTCTTTGTGGACTTGTCGTAAGGATTTGTGTCATGAACAAAACCTGTTTTTTAAATGGTGAAGCCTGTGAGACACTTACAATGGTAAACAGTTTGTGCACAGCAACCCCGACCTGTCAGATTTATCTGGGAACATGTAGGAACTGGGTTGATTATACACCAATGCGAAGCTGTGAATATACAGAAAAAGCTACTTCTCATTTGTTTTTCATATTGAAAGACAAAGGAGAGGGATTTGCATGACACAAACCACCTGGGGTCCCTTGTTCTAGCTGATGTGTTGTGGAGTCCATTCCAAATATGGGTCCCAAGCCTGGAACTTGCAGGTTTTAGGAAAAAATGGTGTTGATTTTCCTTCTGCTGTTCCTGTAGTAGCTACTGTAGTGGGATAAGTATCTTTTTAGGATGTGTCTACCCAGCTGTAGTAGCTCCTTTCTGTGAATAAGTATCTTTTATGGTGTGACTACCCAGCTATAGCAACACGTCTGCTCTGTACAGTACATTTTTTCATTTTTGAAGGAGAGATGCAGTAAGAATTTGAGGGAGAAGCAGAAGGTTAGAGTTGTTGGCACAGTCTCTCTCTAATTTAGCCCTGTTTTAGCCTAGAATGTTAACATTTCTGCTGCCTGTATAGAGAGTAGGGAAGTCTGAAGTTGTATCGGAGAGATATCGACCATCCCGCCTGTTGGTCTGTGCCTTCTGGCACACCAGTTCCCCGAGGAGTCTCCAGCCTCTCCATAACGACTCTCACTGGCACAATAACTTCTGCCCTGCCACATCAGGGCCCTGCTCATGGGGCAGAGGTAGGAACAGTGGGAAGGACTGTAAGAGGAGGCACTTTCCAAACCTGGAGGCAGGACACACAACAGGCAGGCAAGTAGTACAGTGACCAGACCTCTAACTCCTCTTTGTCACCCTATGTGAACATAATGAGATTCACACATCTGCAGCTGTGGAGGTCATGAGGAGTAAAAAGCTGTCGCAAAAGAAGTCAAGCTACAGCCACCAACCTTTTAGAAATACATTTACAGCACAGAAATGGGAAACATAACAAAACAAAATATACTTTATTAAAATTAAGCATGTTAGCACCTCAGTGTAACCTGGAGAAGTGGAAGAGTCCAGCAGTTAACCAGTCCAGCAGGCCGAATGGCTGAACGTCCTGAAGTGCATTCCAATGGTAGAAAAAGTACCACGACTATGAGGACACGCACGTTCTCAAGAAGCTAGGGCATGCAACCGGTCTATCCGTGAGGAGAGACGTTGTGCTGCCTATTGTCTATTGCCTATATAGATCTGCTGGACCAATTATATATGTTAAATCAGATGGTGTAGCAGGTATCTGCTTTCCCTACAAAAAGAAAACACACAAACAAACCAACCCACAAACTGCAGCTTACTTGACTCGCAGGAAAATCAGTATACCACGAAGCTGAAGTTAACAGCTACGTATCAGGTTGGAGAAAATAAATTAAAATGAAATAATGGGAAATACTTAGTACATGAGTAGACCTGTATTATCCTTACGGTCGACCATCCAACTCAGCACACACATTAATAGAAAAATGACCCATGCATCACATAGCAGGCTGCGACAACCACTGCCGTTAGCTGAATGGGCTACATGATCAATAGATAAACCTCCAGCTACCAAATCCGACTGTGCCCTTTTGTTCGGTCATACAGAGCATCAAAACAGACAATTGTAAAGCTACGTTAGCCAGTGTTACAAAGATTACAATATTTTCAAACTAAAGATACTTTTTACATTTAGAAAATACTTCTATAAAATTTAGTAAAACAGACATCCCGATCTCCCGAGTGTAACGCGCTCTGGTTACAGGAGGAAGATCTCACAGACCCAGCGGACAGCCAGGCACTCCTCCCTCGCACGTCGTTACGGGCACACTGTGGTGAACTGCCTCTTGTTCCCAACGTCCGTCGCTATTGAAGCTTTATCCCTCCCAAGTACACATCACCAGAGAGACGCAGGAGCACCAGATACCTTCCTCTTCCTCCTCAGTGCTGAGGTATCTGTTCCACCGGCTAAGCTGAAGTACATGCTCAGGCCAGCCTTGCTACCCTCGCTCCACCATCTTTCTAGCCAACGCTGATTTGGTTTCCTGTTCCTGACAGTGAGGGGCCTAATGCTGGCTAGAAACAGAAACTACACAATCATTCACACAGATTGGTTACAAGAGTCTTAAATCTCAGTTTAGAAGACGCAAGCACGTTTCAGTAAGGTCTTGCCTAATGTACAGATTATTAGTCATGCCAACTAGTTTAGGATTAAACAGCAAGAGTTTGCAACCACTGCAGATAAACTTGCTTTGCTTCTGTTTTGTCCCAGTTCTCTGAACGAAAGCCAAAGATTTAAATTCCTATGTGTTACAAAGCCTCCGTTTCATTAGAGGGAGTTCTTAAGCCAATGAGATAAACTACAACCGTCAAATGCCACTGGGTTCTTTGTACCAGATTGTAATCCTTACTAGTGTTGAGAGCAGAGACATCTGTAACAAATACATACTGCAGAGAAAGCAAAAACTACATAGTACAAGAGCACTCTTTAATCTGGGGATTCTTTCACACTAGAAACAGCAGTCTTTTATGGCATCAGTAATTTACTGAAGAAACACATCACCCTGAGAGGGTTTCTAAAGCTTTCCTTGTGCCTCTGCTAAGTGAGGCCAACCATGACATCGACGTTCATTCCTACGAAGGGTACAGTGCCAACCACGCTGTCAGACACGCCTTCTCCAGGGGGTAGTGTTGCTGCTACCTCACTTCACACAGAGAGAGTTTATTTGCTGAAAACTGATATTCTGCGTCCACTTCGTGGTGACATGGGTCCCACATACACCAAGAGAAGCGCTTTCTGCCGCTGCAGGCACAGAGAGGGGTCTGATGGGCCCAGCATGGATGGGATGCTGGTGGGCGCCCACAGTGCTAGCTCTGGGATAATGCTGGATTGGTAATGGGGCTTGGCATTGAGTTGGCAGCGGTCGCCCCATCTAGGCAGGAGAATCCAATGGTGATGGCTTGTCCAGCTGGGGGCTGGTTCGGTGGGGGCAGAAGGGTCCAGGCAGCCAGAGACAAGGGGCTGTGGGGCTGCAGTCCATCCCATCTCTGCTCTGTCCTGGCACCTCAGCGAGGGCAGCAGAGCCTCTGGGGTGGAGAGCCCTGTGCCCTGGTGTGCCGGGAATCCCCCCGGGCCGGGCCGGGCCAGGCCCCGGTGGCCCTCAGAGGCCGTGGCGCTTGCGGGTCCCGGCGGTGGCAGCGTGAAGCAGCCGGTCCTTCTCGCGGATCTCCTCCCGGAGCTGGGCCTCGGCCAGGCGCAGGCGGCGGATGCTGCCCTTCATCTCCTTCATCTTCACCTCCAGCAGCGCGATGATGTCGCGCTGCTCGTTCAGCTTCCTCAGCAGCTCCTCCGACGTGGTGCCCGACGACAGCGAGTACGAGTGGTCCGGGGGGCCGCCCTCCACCGGCACCTCCTCCCCCACCGCCGCCGCCGGTACCCTCCCGGGGCCAGGCGCAGCGGTTGCCCCGGCCCCGAGCTCCACCTGCACCGTCAGGTCGATCGGCTTCACGTCCTCGGCCGCGCCCCCTGCCGGGGCCTCGGCGGCGGCACCGGGGCCCTGCGCGGCGGCAGAGGCGGCGGCGGCGGCGGCAGCAGCAGCAGCGGAACGAGGGCGGCGGGCGGCGCGCTGCGCCTTGCGCTCGTTAACGCCGCGCAGAGGGAAGATAGTGGGGACCCGCACCAGGTAGGACTTGCGGCCGCCCTGGAAGTGCTCGCTGCAGACGCGGTGGCCTGTGGTGGGCTGGAAGGTGCTGAAGCAGCCGCTGACGCCCGCCCGGGAGACGTTCTTCAGCCAGAGCCGCCGCAGCTCCTCGTCCTTGGGGAACGTGTAGAAGTGCAGCGCCTTGTCGCGGTGCGAATTGTTGTAGCAGCCCGGCACGCAGCAGGTGAAGCCCGGCATGGCGGGGCGGCCTCCCCGGCGGGGAGGGACACCCCTGGGCGGCCCCGGCGGCGGGGAGAGCGGGCGCGGGGGGCCCCCACCGAACTACAGCTCCCACAAGGCCAACCGCGGCCTCTCGCCGCCCGCCAACGCCGCCCGCCGCGGCCGCACCGGAACTACGCGGCCCACGATGCACCGCGGCAACGGCGCCGCGCCGGAACTACCCGCCCCACACTGCGCTGCGCCCCCGCCCCACCGACTACCGCTCCCAGGGGCCGCCGCGGCGCCCCGCCCCCTCCGCAGACCACGCCCCCTCGGCAGGCGGGTCCCGCCTGCCTCCCCTCCCGTGAAGCACTGCGCGGCGATCTCGCGATAAGTGGTGCTGTCGCGAGGCGCGACCGTTACCTCGTCATGGCCGACAGCGGCCGGCGGGACCGCCGAAGGGCCCGGCGCAGCGACAGCCTCCGAGTGCTGGCTGCGGCCAAGGGCCGGGTGAGGGCGGGTGGGGTGGGGTGGGGAATGGGAGAACTGCTGTGGAGATCAGCCGTCCCCTGGCGCTCCCCTGGCGCTGTCTTCCCACTCGGTGTGAGGAAGCGAGACCCTCGGAGCAGGGACTGGGGACTGAAGGACGCTACCTCGTTCGCCTTCAAACGTGGAAAACGGGCTGAAACCCCTCAATTTCGTGCTTACCCAATAGCCATGGCTCTTACAGCCTTACATCACCTGGGTTGTCTTTTTCTGTTGTTTTCCCTTTTTGAGTTATTTTAGGTCAGGGCTATGAAGGAAGAAGGGCTGTGATTTCAAGTCCCTCAGGCTTTTGTCCGTGTTGAGAGTTGTTCTTTGAAACCCACCTCGATGATACACCGTTGTGAATTGCCTTCCACCCAGAAATGAAGTGCCAGCATTCTTAGAAAGCAGATATACACAATTTCTTTTTGGGAACTTGTGAAGTGTTTCATGTTAGCTACCTTAGAGTTTTATTAGAAGACAGATGATTAATGTTTTTGGTGCTAAGGTTAATCTTTAATGATGAAAATACATTTTTTTAATGGTATGTCTCTGATTTCTTTCTTTAGACTGTAGCTGATTCAGGAAAAGGGAATAATTCTGGCAGAAGCACCTTACTGAAACAGAGACCGACTGCGTGCCCTGATCATGGCAATGATACACCACGGCTTATGCTCAAGAGAATCATTCGGACACGTAAGTGTCTTTTTTTTCTCATGAAAACAAACCTTTAGGACAATATTTTGGTGTAGTTCATGGCAGGACGTGTTTTGTAGCATGTTATGCTGTTATGTGAAACAGAAATCCAGACCATTGTATAACCAAGTTATGTAAAAGAGGAGGAGGTCGCTGCGGTGGCAGCTGAGTAAGGTCATGCAATACAGACCAGGCCTTACATTGATGAAAACATGTTATTGAAAATCTTCTTCTCTTCTTCATCCTGGTGAGCAAGTGTCATTTTTGTGCTGCCTTTAGCTGTAGGATCATGTGTAAATTACAGACGCGGGTGCTGTTGCCACCCTCAGCTCAGCCGCAGTCTGTGCAACCCTGATGTTGCTATTTACCGCTGTTGGCTTTGTCAGTGTATGTGCAGCTTTCCTAAGAGTAGAACCCAAATAGTTTTCACCAGATCTTTATTTTAACCCGTCAATAAATATAATTTACAGAATGTAGTATAGCTTTGATACTCTGCTGCATTTGGCATTCTTGTTGGATTGAATTGTGGAAAGGAAATGTTTGGTCTGTTGGCAGAACCACAAGTTTCACCTCTGGTGCCTCAGATATCTCAACATGAAGCAGCAGAAGAAGCTCAACCGGAACTCCCATCTAAGAGGCCTTCAAGCATGTAAGCAATATTTGTGGGTTTTTTTTAACACAACCAGGTACAGCTGCAGTTCCTACTATGGGGTTGGGGAGCAGGATTTCTTTACTTCTGTTTCAGTGATCAGAATTGTGTTCTGTCAGATGAGATTTTCAGAAATACTTCTTCAGCATTAAGGGTTGCATGAGAATTGTTGGGACTGGGGGACTGAACAGTAAATACTGCAGGTTTGTGCTTAGTCCCCTTTCTTAAATGCAGACTTTTAGTATCTTTTTGCAATGGAACTGCTGGATACAATTAAGTCTCTTGGTGGAAAACTACTTTTCTTAGTTGTCTCTGACAGGCACTAAAATAGAAGTTCTTGCATCTCCCCAAGGCTGCAGGCTGTGTACTGATGATGCTGAGGTGTGATGAGTGACTGCTCTGCTGCTGCTGTGGCTTTTTATGGTGTAATTGCTTCTTGGTTGGTGTAGAGTGGTTTGGAGGTGAGGTTTGCTTGAGGCTCAGTTGCTTTTATTCATGTTTAGCTTTCATTAGTATTTTAAGTTAATGGGTCTGACTGAGAGGCTGAATTGTTTGTTTCCTTCCGCTTTGATATGAAACAGAGGAAAACCAGTAGTGGTGGCAAGTCTAAATTTGCTTTTGCCAGTTTTGTCACAACACCTGTGTATATTTTTGCTTACTGCAAAAGATACTCTTCTAAAGAATGTTGGTTTCCTTCATTTTGTCTTTATAGCTGAACTTTTTGTATTGACTATAAGCAACCTTAAACAGGTCATCTAAAATATTAGGAAAACTTCTGAACCGATGTTAGAGATCTTTCTAAGGTAGCTGAGAAGCTAAAGTCCTTTGTTAAAGGCCTGGTTTGTGTTGGTAGGGGGGAGTTGCAACTGCCAAACCTTGTTCCTGAGAGCACATCTGTTGCCACATTCCATATGACTAAGAAGAGAAAGAAACTCAGCATTTCTGAATTTGAGAGAGCAGCAGACAGACGACTTCCCCAGAACCAAGGTAAGGCTGCAGTCAAAAATTGCCTTGTTCAGCCCTCCATTTGCTGTCAATTGATTTCCATCTGCTGCAGTTTAGTTTTTTGTAACTTCTCAGCTGGGCAGTTGTACATTTGTCAGTAAGGCTGCAGTACCTTGTGCAAAGGGGATAGTGGAGAAGATAAAAGCCCCCACGATCAAATTTAAAACAAGCCTTTTTGAGTCAACTTACAGCCTCTGTCCTGACTATATGTGACTTGTTGAGTACTTTTCCATCTTGCTGCCCTTTGAGTTTTTAAGTGTCTCCAAAGGAAGCAATCCTTGTCTTGCCCTCAGTTCCAGAAACTTGAAGATAGAACAAGCGGCATACATTTTGTTGCAATTGTATCAAATAAGTTACAAAGCTCCTGTTGGAGTTGCAGTTTTCACCTTGGTTTACATGCCCTATTGGCAGTAGCAGCTAGGGTAGAATTCAGGGGTGGGATTCAGCCCTGAATTACAGACACATGTAGCTCAGCTCCAAATTACAGATGCTCTGTGCCTGTGTGTACGGCAGGTAATTGAAGTCCTCCTAGATTTTAGGGGAGATGCAGTCTGTGCAGTCTGGAGGGTGACTCAGCTCAAACTGAAGGAGATACCTACATTTGATTAATTGTCTTTGACAATAATGGGGGAACATAGACACCTCTGTTTGGGTATTTTAACCTGGAGCTGAATCCCACCCTGACTCATCTGTTGTTCAGACTGGGTATTAGGCTCGAGGAAGGACAAGTAGATTTTTCTGACGTGTTCTGATAAGATGTGAGCAGCTCTGTCAAAGCAGAGGGGACATGTTCTAGTGTTTTCTAGTATGAGCGTGATTATGTCACTGTTCTCTAGATCTGCTTTTGGAATTTTAGGACTGAGTAGAACAGGTTTGAGTTACAGTTTCACCAGCAATCTGTGGAGTAGCTATATGCATTTCTAGAGCTTCCAGATGCTTTAGTGTTTACGAGGCAAAGGGCTGCTGAAGGGTGGTCATGACTGAGGCCCTAGCCTATCTTCCTGTTAATGTGGTAAGGTAAATATTATTGAGTGTGTGAGGGCCTGTGCTATATTTAAATTACCCTTGGAATAACTGTTTTATAACCCTTTGAGAAATTTCTTACTAGAATTCTAACAGGCAGTTCTGGGACACAGATGGATGATCCATTGGAGTGTTCCCATAGCCTGTTGTGTAGAGGGTAATTTTTCAGCTAGTGTAATTTCACAGCTAATATGTGATCAACTTTTTCTAGCTCAGTCAACGTTGGACAACACTATTTTGGCTCGGTGAGTTTGAACTAAAATGTCTTAACTTCTGGCTGTCCTAACTATAGCTGCCTTGTTTCATCACCTGCAGTTGTGAAGAACTGTGCAGATACCCTGGTTCATTATTAGGACCTGTGTTAGTAGTAACACAATCATCTCCTATTCTGCTGGTGGAATCACATACCTTGTGATTTTCAGAAATTGTTGCTCTGCACTTTATGCCTTGGTTGATCTAGGTTGTATTGCTACTATTGCTCCTCTTTTTGCTTATCAGGATCATTCTGTTTTTCCCTCTGTTCTCATGCTTTCAACAATATCTAAGGTATATTGTGTACCTATTTATCTCTGCCTCTTAACTGACTCATGACATCAGTTGCATCTATGCAGTCTTTAGTGCAACTTTCCTGGACTTTAAAAGCTTTTCTGCTAGTCAAAGGACTTCTTTTCCTGTGTTGCCCATGTACTTTGCTAATGATCCTGGCCATGGATAGCAATTTATTTCACCTTTCTCTCTGCAGACCTTGCCTGTGATCCCATGTGAAGGTGATTCATAGGGCTGCATGCTGTACTTCCTATCTCTGAACCCGCTTTTTGATTTACCTGCCTAGAGAGAGGGATGGAGGTAGCTGAGCATGGCCAATCTCTTTAGGGTGTGAAATATGTACATTGAGGTACATCTTTTCTCATACTTTCCATGTTTCTGCCTTGGCTCCGATTTCAAAAAGTTACAGTGTGTTGGTAGCTGTACTTTGCTGTGAATACTGATACTATAACCGGCTTCTCAGACTTGCCTTGAAGTCCTCCTGCCACCCTGCTGTTATCTAGAGGACGTCTTTACTCTCAAACGTTTTTTCCCCTTTTGGTTTTTTGTTTTTTTTTTTTTTTTTTTTTTAATTTGTGAACTTTTTATGAAATGTATAGTTGCAGCCATCTTGAGGTAGAAGGCTGTAAAACTGTCTGTTTCCTGATCTTTTTGGTACATATCCTGATGTTAGGTGATATCATGAAATTAAACTGTGTGTTTAAAGTAGACTGGCATGTAATCTTGTTTTTTTGAGGGAAATTCCTCCCAACTAAGGGATTTGGGAAATGTCTTGCTGTTAGTGGCACCACATTTGTAATCTGATGGTAAAAGGGGAGTGTGTAAATTTGCAAAATTATTTTTTCCCTCCTCTTTTTACAGATCTCTTCGTATGTCTCTTGGTTCCCTGGTCCTACCAGACAGTGTTGAAAAGAGAGGCTTACTCCGGAGGCCAAAGAATCACAAACCTATTGATATGGAAGCTTTTGAAGGCGGAGTGGAACAGAACATGCTCAACAGAAAAGGTGGGTTTTAGAAGCAGTTACTGAAGTGTGGTCTGTATTTTAGGATTTAAAGGCTAGTAGCGCATTCACAGAAATCCAGTGTAACTTGGGGAGCAAGATTAGAATGAAGCTGTACATCTGTAGGTGCTTTGATTCTATATACTTAAATATGTGCTCCACCAAGTTTAGTGACTTATATCACAGGAATCATCTGGGATCATGTTCAGAACTGTGGGTACTGGGGAGATGGTTTAGGAGAGAAAATTAAGGATACTGAAGTGTGGTGATACAGTTTCAGTGTTTGATCTGTGGAGGGTGAATAAAATTTGGTTGAATTACTTAAATTTTGAATTATATAAGTCCTGGTAATAAATGTGTATCCCTATGACCTTGAACGGTTTTTCACATAAACCTCGTTTTGAAACTCTTAAACAGCAGAAAACTATCTTGTGGACTCACCAACAGCATCTGGGATTGGAACAGCCATGCAGACAAGTGATGCAGAAATCATGCTGAGTAACACAGAGCTCTTTGTTCAGCCTCAGTTTGAACAGAACCAAAATAAGCTTTCTGCTCTTGAACTACAGCTATCAAATTCGAAAACTTCAGCACAGAGAAGTGAGATCTCTGCAGCTCAGGAGGAAGCAAGGCCAGTGGGCCTGGTATCCAGTGTGGGCACAAATGAGGGAAGGACTGAAGAATACTCTGAGAAAGACTTAATTCTTGATCGTGAGCATGTTGACAGAACAACTCATGTATCTCCAAAACCACCTGCAAACCAGCAAGAAGATAAGCAAGATCATTCCCAGCAGAGTAACCCAATGGAACAGCTTTTTGATTCAGAAGAGGTGGTGGTTGGTGGTGAGTACTATGGGTTAGGACTTGGGTCATAGCAGGTATTATCAGAAATCATGTCATGGTTGGGGTTGGAGACACCTCTAGAGGTCATTTTCTCCAACCCCCCTGCTCACGCAGGACAAACTGTTCTAGGTGGCTGTGTCCAAGCAGCTTTTAGTTGTCTCCAAGGACAGAGACTGCAAACTCTGGGCAACCTGTTCTAGTGCTCAATCACTCTCGCAGTGGAAAAGTGTCTCCCAATGTTAAGGCAGAGCCTCCTGTGTTGTAGTCTGTACCTGTCACCTTATGTGCTGACACTGGTGGTACTCTTTAGTCTTTACCTTAGCTCTGTCTGCTTTGCAAATATTGATGAGAACCCCCTGAGTCTTCCCTTTTCCAAGCTGAACCATCCCAGCTTTTTCAGCCTTTCTTCCTAGGAAAAATGCTCCAGTCCCTTAGTTGTCCTGGTGGCCCTTTGCAGGACTGTATGTCCACCTCTGTTGTCCTGGGAAGCCCAGAAGTGGACACTGTAAGTTGGTCTCAAATGTGGCAAGATCAGGACAGAATGAGTTAGGAGTCTCAGAAGGTTACCAGTCCAGAGCTTTACCCTGGTAAGGTCACAGCTAAGCATTTTCCTGTCTCCAGGGTCTTAAAAATCCCTTGGACAGATGTGGTCACCTCTCTGGTCTCTCTGTACCGATGCTTCACAAGTCTTGTCCCTTGCCAGTGCTTCTGTGGTGCTGGTATCTCTTCTGCTTTCATTTCCCTGTGAATACCTTGTCCTGGTTTTCTAAATGGGAACACATTTTCTTCATGTTGCATAGACTGGGCCCCAGGGCATGGTTGTAACCCAAAAATTTTCTGCTTAGCAACCCAGGGGCAGCTAGCCAGGACATGACATGCTGTAGTAAATAGCTTTGTGCAGTTCTTCATGGGAAGTGTAGGGAGTTTTGACTGAAGTATGCACAGCTGATGTTTCTTTTACATTTAGTCTGTTTTACGATCCTTTGTCAAAAGGACCACAGAAATGGTATTTAAAGAATGGGTGGTATATTCAGTACTGCTCAAACCAGAAGAGAAGTTCTTGCCATGGAATACTTAGAAATTAATTGTTGCCTTGTGGACTGTTGTACCGTACTCTTCTTCTGGAGGCTTGTCTGTGGCAGACTTGGGATTGAATCAAGAGAAAGGAAGAGGAGAGGGAGTGAGAGCATATCTTAAAAGATGCTGGAGTTTGGGAGACATTGATGTAAAAAGTTAATGGTTCAGTAGTTATGCTGTTTTACCAAAGGTACCTGATGCCAGTGTTGCTCCTCAGTGTGAACTGAAAAATACTTGCAAGGACTTCTCCAACTGGTTCCCAAGGTGCAGTGTGAACTGTTTTCAGTAAAGGAAGAGCATTTTCTTCTGGGCAATCCTCTCTGTTTGGCTGGTTCTTCACTTATCCATAAGCTAAAAGAAAGTTTAAAAAGATACTGGAGGTACATTAATGCTCTCAATTTCTAGTTGTTAATAGATGGAGCTCCTCTGTCATCCAGAAGTTTAAGCAAATGTTTGGCATCCCCTGTCACTTTAAAGCCTGAGAGATCTGTCAGTATGTCTTTGAGAGAAGCTGTGTCCCATATAATTGAAGACCTAGATGTAGGCAAGACAGAAGAAGAGAGAGCTGATGCAGTGAACAAAGTGGAGCAGGAGATTTACAGAGAGGGTAAGAAGTGCTTTTAGTGTGGCAAGGAAATGGAGTACTCAGATCTGATGAAAACCAAGAGTGTTTCAGGTGACTTACAGAGCAAAATAAGACTTCATTGTGCAGTAGATACTGGAGATAATTTAATTCAAGTCGAATCAGAGACACTGTGAGCATTTCCAGACAAGCTTTCTAAAAGCAGGCTGCGACTTGCTCATGTGCTTTCTTGTCAGTCTTTGTCTTATTCACAGTGAATGCAAATAGAATAAATTTTTATAGTTTTCACAGGTTCGTAGTACTGCCCATCTTCCCATAGTAAAGATGAATAGTTCCATCTTGGTGAGTGATATGCTTGGCTAATCTTTTTTTTTTTTTGCTTGTGTACTTTTTAATATTTTACTATATTTAAGCCATCTTGGCCATTATCTTTCTCCAGTATAAACCAGCATCTTTTAAGACAAGGACCTGAAGACTGCCCTCCCTTAAATAATAAGGATTGTTACTAGAAGGCTGGGCCATAATACTACCTCCTTGTTCTTGGAAGAGAGCAAGTAATGCAAGTTACCTGCTTTCACAAGCACATTCTTGCTTTTCTCTGAAATCGTTTTGCCTTCGAATAAGACCGTAAAAACTCTGCACAAATACTGAGGTTGGCAAGAGCTATCCAGTTGTTACATAAAGCTCTGGGTATGAGTGGACGCAAATTCTTCTCTTTTGTTGAATTGCATCTTTCAGAGTACAGTTTAGGATCAGTTTTAAGTCTTTCCTATTGTTCCTTTGACAGTGTCAGGAAATGACAGAAGACCGTGGCCATGCATTTAGCTTTCTCTGGGCTTAATTACCTGTCTGAAGTTCCATATGAATTGCCTTACAGCAGTATGGAAACTGAACAGTCTATAACACCAACAGTTCTGTTATTAGAATTTTAAACTGAATCCTTGTAGTGCCCATAAGTAATTGCTTGCACATACCAGGTATATCAGCAAAATTAGTTATGTTGCCTTTTTAGCATAATAATACAGCCTTTTGTTTTGAACAGTTCTTTCAGAGTAGTTAATTAAGGTAGCAGATATTCTGCGCCTCCAAATTTACAGTTACATAAGGTTGGCAACCTTTTATCTTTCTTGATACTTTTATCCTGTTATATTGTCACTGGAGTGTGCCTGGGGAGCATGAGGTCTAAATGGGATGTGATTCTTGAGACTGATGAAAATCACCTCAGAATTGTTACAGTTCTGTGAACACCAGCTCAAAGCTTGGGGGATGGTCAGAAAAACAAATAATGTGTAAAAATTAATATGAAAGAAAGAGATGACAATCATCATTGTGCCACTACAGAAATTGTCATGCTCACTTTTTGAATATTGTGTGTAGTTCTAACCTCTCCATCTCTAAATAGATTTAACAGAACTAGAGAAGATGCAGAGAAAAAGTTTTACCATTAACAATAATCAAATATATTGCGCAGTTTCTGTATGGTGAATGACTAAATATAAGGACTGCTCAGCCTGGAGAAAAGGCGATTGCTGTGGAAGTGAAAGATAAGTTTAAAAAGAAAAGCCTTGAGCAGCATGGAGGAGATGATTCGGCAAACAAATTGAAACAAACAACTCCCTGATTTGTCAGTGTGGAAACTGGGGAGGAGCAACTGGCACTGACAGCTGGCAGGTTGTATCAAACTGCAGGAGGTACTGCTGCTGGCAACAGGTGATGAAATCAGTAAAAATTAAGACTTGGATGTATCAATAGCGTCTGGTAATTCACTGTTAAAGCACTGTATCCCAGCAGGGATCCAGTGGTGGTGGGAGATTCACTGATGCCTGCCTGCCTTAGCCAGTCTTTAGGTAGAACTGAGCTTTTGCCTTCTCCCCGCGTAGCTATTTAATATTTCCCTTAACTTTAGGCAAGATTTTGCCCTGTGTTGGTGTAGGGAGCCCAGCATTCTGGTTAGTGAGGTTGATATTACTGCTTTTTGTACCACCTTTGGCCAGAATTCCTTGTCTCCTTCACTGAGAAATTGGGCTACCAAGGCTGTGACGCTTGTACTCTTGAGTGTGAAAACTCTCAGTCACTGGACTGGGTAGTAAAAATCCACTTCTGCGGCTTCTATTTCTGGGTTCAGCTGAGGTTTCCAAACACTTCAGCGAGTGACAGTACTAGTAGAGTTTGCAGTAAGATTTCTCCAAATAATTACCTATGTGGGTTTCAGAGATATATGGTAACAGATGTGGACTATGTAGCAAAAAGGAGCACTTAAATACTCTTTAGAGGCTTGTCTGTGGTGGTTAAAACCACTGCTAGGTGCTCTCCTCTTTGTAGTGCGATGTATCTCTTCCAAGATAGTTTATTCAGGAAAAACTGAGGAGATGGGGAGGAGCAGAATCTGAGCACAAACTCCAAGCCTTGTTAGGCTTAAAGGAAAAAAAAATTGGTCTTTCACATGATCACTAAGTGAGAGCAGAGGTAGAGATGGCAGAGCTGGGAGAGCTCTGCTTTCTGTAGGTTGATTTCCTTCCGTAATTGGGATTTGACCTGCACCCTAATTAGGTTGCTGTAGAGCAAACACCAGAAAAACTGTGCGTTTCTTAGCTGTAAACTTTTGGAAGAGAACTGCATCTGCTTCCCTTATGGCCATTGCTGAATTTACTTACCAGGAATAAATTTTAGCAGTTGTTTAACTGTATGCTGGTGGTCAATTGGGGGTTTTTTGTAGGTAAGATTGATGACAGAATTTCCTATTTCAGCTGCAGAACATCTTGAAAATAGTGGATATTCTGAACATTTGAAGAAGAAACTGACTGAAAAAGCAGAATCACAGATAACTACGGCACAGGATGCAAGAGTGGAAACAGAAATGGCCCTGTCGGAAGATGATGGCATAGCAGAAGGCAGCGTTGGACACCAAGGCTCTCCTGAAGCTGGTGAGGACAATCCCCAGTACTGAAAACTATCTGTAATGCCAGAACCTCTCAAGCTGCGTTATTGGCATCATTGCTGGGGGAGAGACCTGTTAACTCTCTTTGTATTCTGGAATCTGGGCTGATTCTGGGGAAGTATTGGACTAATTTTGGCATTTTAAGCTGGAAGACTGCATTCTGCTCAAATGCAAACCAAAACTGCATTGACAACGGTGTTTACAAATAATTGTAGAAGGTATCTCTAATTAAAATTCACTAGTGAAAGTTCTAGAGTTGGGCCATGATTGAGAGACTTTGGAGACTTCTGAGTGTCTTGGCAAGTCAGGATCTCCCAAGTTACTTTTCCTGAATTGCTGGGTCTGCTGTGTTCAACATGCTGCACTAAGGCTTTGGTAAGACTTTTGCAATAAAAGTTCTCATGGAAGGAAGCTCATTTATAAGGAGCTCAAATAAAAATTTCATTCAAATATCAGGGTCTTTTCTACCTGACCAAGTGCTGTTTGTTTGTTTGGTTTTTTTTTTTGTGTGACCTCTGCACACCTAGATGGAGCACAGGGAGAAGCTGAGGATTCATCAGTATGTTAGCTTGTGTAGCTTAGTGTGTTGATGCCCTAATTCTTGAAGGCAGTAATATAATAGGTGGCAACATGGTCAGGAGTGGAAAGTTGGGTTTCATTCTTACGAATGCTCTGAAATTTTTACTTTCCTACTTGTTCCAGTGATGTATTTTTCCTGTTTTGGTAATCTAGAACATGATATTACCAGAGGTGTTGAAGCTGAAAGTCTGGGCAGGCGTTTCCATGCTATTTCCTCCCCTGAAAAATCTGGCATGAAGCTGTTAAAAGCAGCTGTTGAACAAGCAGATGAAGACCAGGCTGTCATGGCAGAATGGGATGATCCAGAAAAAGAGCCTACCGAGTATGAAGCTGAAGACCCTGAGAGTGAAGGTAAGAAAACTATTGCAGCAGTAGCAGGAGGTATTTTTCCCTGCTGTTTCTCAATAGATTAAGGAACAACATAGGTTAATAACGTGATTAACAGTTTAGTCCATCAGATAGTCCAGGGGAAGCTGTTGGCTGCTGTTCCTAAGACAAGATTGTTACAGGCTTATCTGGTGTTTCAGGGACCTAGATCATCTTTACTTTTTGAGATGAAGGTAATGGAAGTGCACAGACAGAACTGAGTGCAGAGTAGTTTTATACACTGACATAAGGATATCTTCCATTTTATTCTTCTTTCCTTCCTGACTCCTAACTTCATGCTGACTTTTAATGTCTTAGCATTGGACTGCTATTTCCACAGCCATTTATGTGACTCCAGACTTCAAACCTACTTTAGAACCCTGTATTTTGTACGTATAGTTACAAATTTCCTTTCCATTTAACTAAAAGGGTAAGTTGGCTTTCCAGAAAGCTGAGAGGAAGTGTCCATTTCTAAACAGTTTTTCAGACACTGCATCAGTTGGCTCTGTTGTCCCTCTGTTGCCTTTTGGAAGAACACGCATCAGAGTTCTCTTCAGTCAAGGCCACATTTGAGAATGCCTGGAGTGTTTATTAGTGATGTCTTTTGGAACTGGTCTAAAATCTTTTGAAATACAATACACCCTGAAATCAAAAACTAAGCAAAGGACATCCTGAAAGAATCCAGTTGCCAGGATTTGAGGCGTTGTGGGGAAATACAGCCGTAATGAGAATATCAGTACCTGTGTGGAAGGCACGAAGGCTACGGTTGAACTGGTACACTTTTGCTACAAGGAGAGCTGTAGGTGGTTTTAGGCTGTCTACAATACTGTCAATATGCTTATCTTTAACGCGACTGTATGAAGAGATGGAAAAACCTTGACAAAAAGATCTGATGGGGTGGAACAGTGAGAGTAGCATCTTAGAAAATTAAGCAGGGGAGTGACAGGAGGAAAGCTGCCAGCCTGTGTTGCAGGAGGTGGGGTGGATGGAAATGCCGTAGGCAGCAGATGTGCTGGTTCAGGGTGTCACGGAGCCTCAGCCCAAGCACAGGCAGTGTAGCTCTGGACCAGATGTGTGGACAGCTGGCCAGGCTTCTGTCTGCTGCAGCAGCCCTGCTGGCTGCAGGAACTCTGAAAAGAGAGTTCTGTTCCTCAGGCACTGTTTTCCCCCAGAGGTTTCCATGAAGACACCTGTGTTTGTCCATGCTGCAGCTGATAAGCCAGTGCTGTCAATTCCATGTTCTGCAAAACCTGCTGCTCTCAAGGGGGCAACTCCATGTTCTGCAAAACCTGCTACTCCTAAGGGGACAACTCCACGTTCTGCAAAATGTGCTGCTCCCAAGTAAGTATAAGGCACCTTCAGCAGTGGCCTGGTAGGGGAGTGCCTGGGGGCTTTAAGTACCAGGGAGAGAGAGGGGAATGTCTGAATACTAATTGCTCTGTAGAGAGTGCTGGTCCTCGTTGGCAAAAGAGGTCCTGGTATTTGGATGCATGTTCTTCATAGGAATTTCTCGACATTAATAGATTCACAGATTTTCAGGCTTTCGAGCTGTGCTAACAGATTATCATAATTACAGGTTCAGAGCCTTGATTACAGGAAGTTGTTGCACAAGAAGTGCATTGGGTTGTTTGTACCGTGTGCAATAGTGTCTGGTTGAGTGTCTGTTTGCCTCCTGAGATAGCAATGCTCAGGTGAAAAGCCTGAGGAGTACTCTAGAGTATGTAGTGGAGCAATATCTATGTGAAAGCCACAGTTAAGGCATTCTGCTATAAAATAATGTCTTAATACCTGTGTGATTCTATTGTGGTCAACTATATTAAAGCCACAGAGCTATTCATTTAGAAACACCAAAGTCTCAGAGTCACTAAACTTGAGTTGTTGACCTGATCCTGTGAACTGAACATTCATATATAATAATTTACAAATGGATAAACTGAGGCACACAAACAGTAACCAAGATGACATAAATCACAACTGGATATTTGTCCCACTACTACGTGTACTTCATTTCTGGGGCTGATCTCCTCCAGCCTCTGAGTTTCTGACAGAGAAACATGCAGGTGGGCTAGAGAGAGAATCAAATGGTACATGCAGTCTCTCTGTGAGTTTTTCACGTGTTAGATGGAGATTCCAGGTCTTTACTGTTGTTTTCTACTTGTGTACTGAGTGTATCCAGGGATTCACTTTTTCATGTTACAGTTTTTCCTTTATAGAATGGAAACCAGTTGTTATTTCCTTTGGGTCTTATGGTCTTTGTTTGAGGAGGAGAAAAAACAAAACAAACAGTCACACAAAACGCCACTAAACAAAATGTTTGGAGTAGTGTAAAAGTGTACCTGGGAGAGGTGGGCTGTGGATGCTTCAAACTTTGTGCACTCCTGAAGAGTGAAAACTACAGGGATACAGTGAAAACTGTATTTCTGTGTTGGAGGGAACTATAGTTTGACTATTAAACTGGATGTTGTGGGCATGAGGGTTTTGAAGAATTGGGAGGGAGAAAGAATTAAGAGCTCGAGGTAGTTCTTACCCCTTCCAGTTCGCCATAAGGTTGGCCCAAACTCAGCCTGGTGTTCTCTTCTTCTCCCCTGTATTTGTTCATTTGATGTGTGAATTTTCAATTTCCCTCAAAGGTCTCCCTTGCAGCCACTGCGGGCCAAGCCAGTGAGGAGGAAAACAAGTGAGGCTGAAGTATCAAGCAGTTTGATAAAGCAGATATTTAGCCATTATGTGAAAATGCCAGTGGCCAGAGATGCCTACAAAATTGTTGAAAAATGGTAAGCAGCAAAAAAAAATGCCCCTCTTCCTGCTTTTTTTCAGTCTTGTTTTCTTTCTTTTCTCTCCTGAAATATGAAGCCTCAAGCTGACAGCCCTCCGTGTTCAGCTGGGGAGAGTCACGGGATGTTTGATTAAAATGAGGACAGAGATATGCTAGGCACTTTTGGCAGCAGTGTGGGTATCTGTGACCAATGTGACCTTGAAGGAGCATCTGAGTTTTATCTCAGCCAGTACAAATTGCACCATTCACGATGTCTCCGTTGTTAGAATTCTCTGTGAGCAGGGGGCTCTGGAGAACAGTTATTTTGCTGGGCAAGGTGAAGGTGTTCCAGCTGTGCAGTGTTACATCTGAATCCAGGTTTGTCAGCTTTTTGAATCTGTAGACCATGTTACCTTCATGAGTAAAATCTGTGGATTGTTTGAACAGTGCCACTGGAAGAGCTGATGGCCTAATCCTTGGTGCTGATTTTTCACTGGTCTTAACCCCTGTTCTTGCACGTGTGGGAAGTTTGGGAAAGATCTTGTAAGATGTGCAGCTGTTTCACAGCTGTCTTGGCTGTGAAGTTCCAGGGGAGCCTCTGATGAGAAGCCAGACTTTGTTCATGGGCCAGGGAGTTTTCTCCCCCAGTTTTCCCCGGCAGGCTGTGACCCGCGCAGCGAGCAGCTCTTGTTCAACTTGCCCCAGAGAAGCGGCTGAGTAGCTGGTGTTCACACACTCCACAGCCTGATTTTATTTCTCTTCTCAATCCTCCTTTAGCTCCCAGAGATACTTCAAGCAGCTAAGCGATGATCTGGAAGTTTACAGCAGCCATGCAGGGAGGAAGACCGTGGAGATGGCTGACCTGGAAATCCTCATGAGAAGGTAAAGGGAAGGTTATTATTCCACTCGTAGGAGTGTTTGGTGGTGCTTTGATAGCCTGGCAATACTGTTGTTGCCGGGATGTGCACTAGCAGTATTTCCACAGCAAGTGTGGTGTCTTGTGATTTACACTGTGTGATGCCACTGGGCCTCCTGTCCCAGGAGGGCCTTTGTAGACATGGGGTTTTATACTCCACGATGAAGGTGGTGGAGGGGCAACAGGAAGTAGCAAGGGGTTGTCAGCACAGAAGTCATCTGAGGAACAAGTAGCAAGAGGAGGGGGATGTGTGCAAGGGTGAAGCAGTTATGGCTTGGAAACGAGTCGTGTGAGTAGAAAAAGCAGAGTAAGTGAGAGGCTGGGCTGCGCTGTTTGCTGGATTAACTGTTCTCAGAGCCTCTCCACTGCTGCTCTTCCCTGGAGGCTCCTTCAGCTGCCCAATCTCATGCCTGAATTTACTTTGTTCTGTGAGCGAAACACAAGGGATTTGTTCTTGGCTTGGGATCCCTCTGTAAATTTCTGTGGGGACTGAAACAAATTAATCACTCCTCATTTAAAGTTATTATTACATGTCATTATTGCTTATCTCCACTGGAAGAGTTTCATTTCATCTGATTAAAGGCTTTGATTTTATGTGGGCCTGTGTAGATGGAGGTGGTGCTGCTGCTTAAAAAGAATAATCTGTTGCTATTCTGGTTCAGAAATTTTCATTTTCTCACCTGAAATTAATATGAACAGGCTGAGAGGTGTGATGGTTTGGTTGGCCAGGTTTGAGGATTCTGTACACTTGTTACTTTACCTTTTTCTAGATGTCTTTATGCCTTTCCACTGCCTCATACAAGGACCAGGAATTGTTGTTGGTCTATAAATAAGAACAGTATTTCTGTTCTTTCCACAAGGAAAGCATGTATGGAGCTGCTCTGCAGTAACCACTCCTCTTGCTCTGCTTCTGTGTACCTGAGGCCTGGTGCCTGCACTCTGTGCAGGATCTGGTGTATTGCCTGACACAGCTGCCTGCAAATACAAGTCTGTAGCTTCTTTGTCACAAGCAGCCACAGCATTTCAGCGATTAAATGTAAAAATGTCTCTGTGAGAAAACTTAAGTTTTTAAAGTGGAAACACTTTTCACTAATAACTTTTTCTTCTCTGCTCTCCTCTTTTTGAACAAAGACAAGGGCTGGTGACAGACAAGATGCCGTTGCATGTGCTGATAGAACGTTACCTCCCTCTGGAGTACAGGAAGCTCCTGATTCCGGTGGCTGTGAGTGGAAACAAAGTGATCCCCTGCAAATGACTGTGCCCTCCTGGCTGTGAAGACGTCTGGCTGCAGGTTGCTCTGTGTGTTGTTTTCCACCAGTGACCAGTGGGGCACTGAATGGTCACTGTTCTCTAGAACTGATGCAGGTTGTGCTGTGGCTATTGTGCCAGCCTGCTGGATCTTACCCTTATTACAAATAATTTTACTGTTATGAATTTTTTTTGATACCTTGAATACTTATACAGTTCTGATAAATAAAATATTATGTGTATTCTGCATTATACAAATGCTGCTTATTCCAGTGAGCTGAAAGGCTGCTGCACTGTGTCATTCAAAATGTTCCTTATAGACATTTAGATGTGCTGATGCTCTTCCTACTAATGAGTTGTTTGCTTAAAGGAGAAAAGTTACGGACTGCCTCATGCAGCTGTGTGTTTTTTCTAGAGCAGGGGCTTTCGAACTTGGAGTTTGTCCCCGTTTGCAAGTGTAGTCCCCTGTGTCAAGAGTAGATCATAATCCTGTCTGTGACCACAGCTGCTTACTGATGTAAATTGAAACAGGAAAATATACTTTGTTTACATTGTATCTCTCATGGGAAATGAGTAAGCAATAACTTAAGACCATTTGAGAGATGAAATTTTCTGGGCACACATGATGGATGAAGGACTAAGAGTGATTCAGATGGAGTTAATTGTGTGTATTTGGTTTATGTGGGAAGGTTTTTGTAGTGGAACGAACCACCAGGCCCAAGGGTTCAAGCAGCCACATTGCAGCCTGGAGTTTGGTGGCTTCTCAGGTTCTAGTAGTGACTGTTGGAGTGTAGTTGTTTTGTCACCAAGCAGAGAGCCCAGTACCCTGGGGTGCCCCAGCACTGTGGGGGTGTGAAGCCTCTATTTGGGGATCAGGCAACCCCCCCTTGCAAGTCTTGCTGAGCTGAAATGACTCTGCTTAGGCTGCAAAATTTTACAGGAGAGCTTTTCTGCTTAAGCTGGAAGTGTTTTTGATAGCTCAAGCTAGCCTGTCCTCTCAGCTGTTAGCTCCTAGCTGTGCCTCTGCACATGTGGCAAGAAGTATTTAGTTCACTAACTTTGACTCTCAGCTTCATACCAAACCTGTAGATCAAACAATCAATTTATTCTTAATAGTGAATGTCTCCTTACACTCCTTCAACACCTGTTGTGCCTTCCTCCCTGTGCAAGGGCCCTACTCGTCTCACATCTCCAGTGAGTAGTCTCTCCAGTGCGGTTTCCACAGGGACAACTTCTTGGGCTGGCCGTTCTCTTTGGGCCTGAAAAGCCAGGCCAATGTATGTATCTAGTGTCTGATCATCGATATCGGGGTTGATCGCCCGGAAAGCAGTCTTCAGATCATCCACGTTCACCTCTCTGTTCAAAAACAACTTGGTCACTGCTTTGCTGTGGTATGTGAAAGAAATTTTAAAATATTTGTGCCACATTGAGAACCTGTGCTGCTTGAATTGCAGAGCAAGGATGCCTTTTGATGTTATCTCTGCCATCACTAGCATCTCTTTTTTTTTTTTTTTTAAATACATCTGTAATAAAGACTGCTAAGTACTAAATTCCAAACTGAACAAAAGTTAGGAAATGTTAGATTTGTGATAAGCTGGGACAACCTTCCATCTGTTGTGCATTGTGATATTTTTTGTTATAGAACTATGTTTTCCTTTGCTAATTCAGTGCCCATGTTGGACAGTACATAACTCAGTGGGCATCTACCCACCTCCAGTATCCTCCTCAGTACTTGTGCCTGGCACCAGGCAGTAACTGCCTCTTATCTTGTTTTGAGGTAGAATTATTTATTTAAATCTGCAGTTGTCAGTCCTGTTGGCTCTTCCCGCTCCTCAGAACCAAACTCTGAGGATATACAGGATTTTACTGCTGGTTTTGGAGACCTGAGGGGTGTTGAGATATGAGACTTCAAGTCCTGAAGGGGATTACTGGTACAACCAATCCCCTCTACTTGATGCCTGCCATATCCAAGTTCTTTGGGTCAGAAACTGACACTGTTCAGCATTTTGCAGAGTGGTGCTCAGCCAGGTTTTGCTTTTTCTTCAATATTCACAGCTGGAGCCCCCTGATAGTGCTGTGTCCACAGCGGGGTTCCCTCTGCCGTGCACTGTCCCAGTCTTCTGTCCCCATCAGCCCTTTCCCTCCAGACTTACGTTAAATCTCTCAGCTTGTTCTTCAGCTGCCTCAGATACTGCTGCTTCTCCCTGACATACTGGCTCCTGAGCTTGGCAACAAAAGGGTCAGGGTTTCCCTCTTCATCCTGAAAGAAGTTACAGGTGTGTCAGCCCTAAATGTGTGTTCCAGACTGGGTAAGAGCTACCCCTCAATGTGTGTTAAAATAACTCAGTTCTCCTAGAAATGGAATTTCCATGTGAAAAGTGGAAATAAATAGAAATAAAAAAAACTGTGCCACAGGAAAGGCACAATCTTGCATTGCCACTGTCTGCAGATAAATTTTGGGTATTAGAGCCTGTGGTGGGCACTGCAATGTTGTTAGTCTGATAAACTTATTTGGTCTGATAAAGTTAATTTAAGCCCTAAATTAGGCTTAATCTGAATCAAAAGAGAAAAGTAACATCAGCTTACTTCTTTGAATAAGGACATGTAGTCAATGAGGTCTTCAGTGCTGTCCAGTTTGGACCTGCTTGCATCCACTAGTTCTTGGATTGACTCTTTCTTTTTCAGGGGAAAAGCTTCCCTCACAGCCATGCTGTATTGGAGACAGAAGTGTGTGTGCTGTTACAGTCCGAGCACTTAACAACTGCTTGTGTGGCTGTCTAGTTTTCAGGCTACCAGTGTGTGCATGTATTCCATAGGCCAGATCTTCAAAAACACATTGCTTTCAACCAGAAATATGTGTCAAGAAGCACGTGCACCTTTGGACACCAAAACACGGGCAAAGCTTTCAGCAGAGCTTAGGACTCATCTGAGTGTTGGATGCTGAGCAATGTGGAAGACTCTGAATGCAGCTGTGTGGGTTAGCTGGTAGCCCAGACCCAACCGGTTAGTGTGTCTGTACCAGAGCTGCCTTCCCAGCCAACTGCTGGAAACTGCTGTTTCTTCTCTTACTGTGCTGTGGCTCAAGGAAGTACTGTGTTCAGAGCTTCACTTAAGAAGGCACAGCTTATTGACTGACCAGGAGAAGAATGACAAACCTTGCACCTGTAGCAAAATTCACAGCAATGCTTTGTAAGCTATCAGAGCTGGTGGGAGCTCTGTGTGGGGTTCTGTGTCCCCTCAGGGAGCAGGGAAGGGTGTGGGGGCTGCTAGCACATCCCGCTGTACATGTGAAGCACCCATGTCTGCTCTCAGGCCTCTTCAGCTGTGCTGCTCAAAACCTGGAATATTCACATTATTCTAAATCGAATGCAGTGGTTAACAAGTATGGACTTGCTACAACCATCCACACAGGGATTTAAGAGAGAGAAAAAGCCTCCTCTCCTGGCTGCACTGGGGATAAGCAAAACAGACAGACTCAGCATATCACAAATCTGATGTGTGCCAGACGTGGGCAGAGCTCAGTGGGCAATGGTCAGCCTCTTGCCTGAACTGCTCGCTGGTCAGAGATCCACTGTCTGAGCTGTCGCAGGCAGCCAGCTTCTTTTGCAGGTCAGAAATCACCTGATTCTGGCCATGGAACTCTTCTTCGCTCACCTGTGAAACAGGGAAGTTTCCCAGATCAGTAAGTGCCCATTTGTTCCTTGGTCTGCCTTTGAGAGGGAAGCAAAAGTGTGAAAGGACTGTCCTTGCTTTTAAAGCAACTTTTGAGTGAGTGGCTTTTAGTGATTTACGAATAATTAAGCAAGCAACACAGTGGCTTTCAGGGTGGCTGTTCACAGGAGCTTCTTGGTGAACAGCTTGCTTAAACTGCTCAGCCCTGGGGTGCAGATGTGCATCCTGGGTCCCCCAGAATGGCAGCTGCCTCCCTAACCAGACTGTGGCACTTGGTCCTGGCTGCTTTTTCATTTCCAGGCAAGATACAAGATGGGCAAGTAGAAGAGGGCCTGGGGGGGGCTGCACGTCTTTGTGTTACGGGAGGTGGAAAGATGTGGCTACGTAGCTAGAGCTCTGTAGCTCTGATGCGGTGCTGGGGAACAAGGCGGCTGGGGCCCACATGGTGCTGCAATTTGCGTCCTGATCTTCACAAACCCTGCACAGGGACAGACCATGAGCTCATTCAGGAAAGGCTTCCTGAGAGAAAGAGGCATGGATGTACAGCTTGCAAACAGAAGCCTCTTGTCAGAGAGAGCAGATACGATATGACTAAAGCACTTGAAAGAAATGGGGTCTTCTAGAAGCTCTGTTGGGAGCAGTAAGAGCCTGCCATGTCTTGCATGGACAGGATTCTCTTCTCTAGTGTGTGTCAGTGTTTACTTGTATTCTCATGAGAAGGTGCAGCTCCCATGGGGAGGAACAGGAGGTGAAGCTGCTTTGCTTCCCCTGCCTGTCAATCTGGGGGTGTCTGGGCAGAGGTGCGGTGCTGGGTTGCGGGTCACCTACCTTCCCAGTGAGTATGTTGTAGAAGGAGCTCAGGACATGGTTTGATCGACAGAGCCGCATGTTCTCGTAGAGGCTGTAAGACCATTCCATGGCAGCGGCGTTTCCATACTTCTTCTGGAGGTAGCTGAGGAAGAACTCAGGAAGACTGGATCGCTTCTCTGTCTGTGGATAACAAGTAAGTAACTCACATATGCAGCAGAACTAAATCAAATTTGCTTATTTAATTGTAGCTGTTTGTGTAGGGGATTGATTGGACTAGATGATCTTTCGAGGTCCCTTCCAATCCCTAACGTTCTGTGATTCTGCATAGAGATGTCTGTCTTCTAGCAATCTCACACAGTGCTAGTGCTCGCGGGAGTCTTCCCTGTTATTAGGTCATCCAAAATCTTTATCCCAGGTTTGTTCTCTAAATGTGGGTAATTTTCCAATGAAGCTCTTCTGTCATTGAGACCATGTCTCTGTTTTCCTACCTATTTTTGTGAAATACATGGGAGCTTGCTACCTTTGAGGCACTGCCTCTGTCAGATTTAGCTGAGCTTGGCTCATGGGTTGAGAAATTGAAGCAGTTATTGGAGAACAGTAGAGACAGACAGTGATTGCAGCAACCCTAATTCCCCAGGAAAACAAGCTGGAAGTAAAGCTGCTATAGGAAATGTTAAACCATTTAGGGCTGATCTCAGAGATGTTTCTAGGTTTCTAGCTCAAGAGAAGAAATCTGTAAAGTGGCTCTGCCTCTCTCTCAGGGTCACTGTCATCTGACTGAGGCACAGTAACAGGCCTTGTCCAGTGTCTGGGGAGATAATATCATACTTATCCCTAACATTGGAAGAATTAAACAGCCACTTTTATTCTCTTTTTGAGTCTTGCATTGCCCCAGACAGGCAATCCGTAATGTCTACCTTGGCAGAGAACACACACCTCACCCCTTTGCTCTTGAGTTGTCACTCCGACTCAGTCTTCCTTGTCCACAAAGAAGGGCAAATTCTTTGGGTTTTGTGTAATAAAACCAAAGTGCTTTTATATTGATAAACTAATTAATGTAAATTACTTTTTGCCCCTGCTCCTTGTTTTTCCTGCAGTGCCACCTGTTCTTCCCTCACATAGACACAAACACTATGGGGCTTAATAATGGATTAGCATGGGTTAAAATCAACCGAGCAGAAAAACCTGGCCATTCTTTGGCTGCACAGATGTTGCCAAGGTTTCCACCACTTAAGAACAGACACTGCGTAGTCATGATGGCATTGCAGTCTACAGAGCACTATCGCATCCCAGAATAGCAGCAGTCCATGTGGCTGATTTAGCTCAGGTGGTTCCTTCTGTGGGCACCCTGCATGGTGGGGGAGTCTTCACTGACAGCTCAGCCGCTCTGAGCAGCGCAGCTGCTGGACCACTGCAGTTTACAGCCCTGGACATTAAAGCAACCAGTGCGGACTTCTGGTTTCCTGAATGCCTCTGAATTTGCAGTGGTGGCTGAGCATCTGCTGCTTCACAGAGAGTCAGCTGTTCTGGAAGCAGGAGCTGCAGAAGAAGCCTCTTAGAGCTGAGATGGAGCCGCTCTGGTTATCCATGTGACAGTGTCCTAATTCATGAGTCACACCCCCGGGGAGCCCTGCCAGGCACGGGGCTGCTGCCAGCTGAGGTGGTTTGTTCATGTACAATGTTTTATGCAGCTCGATTCAGATGAAGCACCGGGCAGGATGTGGGTGAGACCCTGGCTTCCCAAGCTGGACTGGCTGTCATAGCAAATGCTGTTTGTGGAGAAGGAAAATGGGACAAACCTGCTGGTCTAGTGCAATTTTCTCCTTCCAGATATCCTTTAGAATGTTCACCACATCCTTCTTAGTTGGTTTTTTGTTCTTGATTTTACCTTCATGCCTCAAGTACACAGGCACCTTGTCACTTTTGCCCTGAGTAATGGAAAAGAAACACCGATACAGGTAAGGTATTTGCCTCCCTGGTGCTGATGCAGCACCAAATCCATCTTCTCAGCATCTAAAGCCATTAAAATGAGTCACTTGTGTGGGTCTCATTCCCAGTACTATAAAACACATCTGTCAGCACCTCTGCAGCATCTCAACTGCTCCAGGGTGGACCTGCTTAAGTTGAGGGCCACAGTAGCCACACCACCTGTTCCCTGTGTTTACACTACTTAAAACTTAATGAGTGATTTTTGAATGTGTCCCTGTTGTGTCCAGGCAGCTGTGAGCATATCTTATTGCTAGTGCAATATATTTGCAGTCAGTAAGTTGTTGATTACAGCAGAGTGATGCTAAAGAGCTCTGTGTTGTACTGGAAACCCTGTGGTCAGTGTGCAGTGTTTGGCTGGAACTGTAGCTGGAGAGGAGGAGGGTGTGGGACCTTCTCTTGGTGGCACTGAGCTGAAAGACCTTGTCCTTAAACAAAATGGGACTGTGTGAGAGGTTCTGCCTAGCAAAAATAGAAGAGGAAAGATCTTCCTTGGAAATATCTTCCAGGAATAGCAGGGCAAACAGTTGAAGCTTCTGGAAAGACTGAGGAAGAGTTGTTGAAGGACCAAAGCAATGCTACTCTGTCCCTGAGAAAACCAGTGCAGTTATGCTTGGTATAATGTGAAGAATCCTTATAACATTTCCTTGTCCCTGTATCATTTCCTGATTCCCCCATGTGCTGGGGTGCAGTGCAGTGGGACAGTGTGAGTTACATTAACTTCCTGATGCCATGAAAAAGAGTAATTCCCCGCTATGTAGTCTTTCTACTTATTCTAGTGCTTGTCTGAATTCATCTCAGCAGAGAACTAAACAGGGAAAAAAACAAATACTGCTTTGCTGGACAATTCCCTGTTGCCGCAGCCAGTACCCGGGCAGGGACAGGAGAGAGGACAAGGCTTTCGGCAGGAGGAAGCTGTTAATTTGGCTCACCCATATAGTTCAGCATTAGAAAGGGCCACAAGTAATACCTGCATGTCTGATGATTCATGTGGCATCATTGCAAAGTGTGGCTACTTTAGCTCAGTTTTCATTCTGCTTGTTCTCAGTTTCAGCTTTTCCATTTAACCTGAGTTTTCCTAGCTTTAAAGTTTTTGGTAGTTCTGCTAATGGGAAGGTGAATATCGAAGACACCAGCCATAAAAGCTATTCTCCCACCTTCCTAATGGATATTTATTACCAATTAATCTCAGTGGAAACAAGCAGCAAAGAAAGCTTGCACACACCTTTCCATGGAAGGCATTTATCTCTTTTAGCACTCGTGTTCCTATTTCTTCCAGAAGCACATCCACTAACTGGTCACTGGTCTTCCCCTCAGCCAGCCAGTCCCACCGGTCAGCTCCACCAGGAATCACCTCTGCAACAGCAAAAAGACATGGAGCTGCTACAAGAGTAGGATGCACCCACAGACTGGGTTCGTGTGAACCCCACTGGGAGCCTTGTGATAGATCTCCAGACATCCACTTTGTCTCCTGAGATATCTATGGAATGTGATAGCCTGCAAGCTCTTCTCTCTCAGGCCGCTGTCACAGCTTAGGAGAAAATGGGGTGTTGCAGGTAAGAAATGCACCATAGTAAAGTGTTTAAAGATGAGCTGGCTTAAGCAAACCACCATAGAATACATTTGGCACCTGAACACCTGGCCCAGTTTGGCCGGGGCGTGCAGTTGTGCTGGACTCGCTGCAGTTCAGCGCAGAACTTGTCTCGCTCTTCTGCAGTCTCTCTTTGGATATCCAGCAGTGTTTCATATTCCTGATGGAGATGATCAAAATCCTTCGGCAGTGTCTTTATCTGAACGATACAGAAAGGAGGATTGTAATAAATGAACAAGTGTAACAGAATTTTTCTGTTGTTGTCAGACAGCTCAGGTGAGCAGTCAGTATAGTCCATGGACTTACAGAGAGCTGTCCCTGGCTATTTGCTTCTAGATTAGAAGAAAAATAATTAAATTTCATTGATCTCATTTACAAAATATTCTGACAAAACATATCAGTGACTCTCTTATACCTGTTTTTTGTGTTTAAAATTAGATCTTAATCCACTAGGAGAGAGCAGGAGAAACATAAGATTTGGTTCCAGAAATTTTTACGTGCATCCCCTTCAGATCTACTATACTGCATTTGGAAAGTGTTTCTTTTTTATATGATTTATCTTTGCTCTACTACTACAAAGGTACATTGTGATTCAGATGTAACCACAGCTCTAGTCCCGGGTTTTGAGGGCTGTGTCTGTATTTATTATGCCACGACACAGGGACATGAACGGTGGACCAAGCTGTGCTGGTGGTCAGGGCTGGAATGGAGCTGCCAACAGCCCACGTGTATCTTGGACAACCCAGCGCTGCTTTCCTGAAGCACAAAAACAGGTGGTGCTGGTTTTTTGCCTTCCTGGAGATTTTCATCCATCCCTCTTCTCAGCTGTGCACTAACATCACGGTGGGATCTAATGTGTCCTGTTTTTCATCCTCCTTTAGAGACCAGGTCACTGTGGGGTTGGAAGCGGACCCCATCCCAGCCCTGGTGTTTGTGATCCCTTCCCTGTCCTGCATGTGCTGTGACATTGCTCCTGTGCATCTCCAGTGCAAGCCAAGCAAACATTTATTCTGAAAAGGCAGCAAACAGGAGCCCAGTCCAGTTCTTTCACAGCTGGAAAATGTATTGATCAGCCCCATAGCTGGGTTGATGATCCTGGAGTTCCAGCAGGATAAAAAAGCCACTTAATACTCCTGGAAAATGCAAAATCCCAGCTATACAGCAAAGCATTAGTAGCCCAGTAGTAGTTTCAGTTAGCCATGATTTGGGCAAAACTGTGCAATGTATATGAGGGGAATCTAGTTCATTTATTTATATATATTACTTCACACAGCAGCTCTCAAGCTGCAATCTGTGGGCTCTTGGTGGTCTGTGTTTTACAGTGTTAACTCAGTTAAACCTGACATTAAGGGTTTGTGACAACATATTAATTTTGAGTGCTCTGACAGTCTGAGATTCCAATAGGTAGGGAGATTTGGGGGCAGTGGCTTTTAATGTATTTCATGTATAAAGAATAAAGAAATGCCTTTTGTGAGCTCTAGGTTTACTGAGTCCTTATCCCAACCTGAATACTGAAGCATCATGTTATGTTTGTATTTATGTAGTATAGTTTGAAAATTAGGAGCTTATTCTCACCTCTTGAAGTAAATCTGAGGTTTTTTTCTCCAGTGATTCAAAATCTCTCCTGGGGACAACATCTGCATAGTGTGCTATCATGAGGTTCAGCTTCTCCTGGGCTTTGGTGAGGTCCTGCCGGGCTACCTTCAATGCCAAACTTAGCTTCACTGTATCTTCACCCTTGGTATCTTTAAACAACAGCCATTGATGAAAACTCATGACAGTAAAGTTGCAGTAATAATTTTCTGAATCATCTATTAAGCTTTTAGACTACATAATACTGCAAAGCATTGGCAAGAGCTGAATGAATGTGACTGTATTATTGTTAAAGAACTGCAAGTCCAGAATTATATTGTAGTGTTCCCATTCTTGACTCCTTGCATTTAACAGAAAGGTTCATGAGTGGGCAAACCCTTAGGCAGAGGCCATGGCACAGCAACAGTGGCTTGATGGGTGCCCCTAACCCGGCTGTGGATCAACAGAGACGATCTCCTGACAGGGTCCCAACCACCGTGAGTAACCTCTGTGCCAGGTCTCTGTGCCACCTGGATTTCAGCAATTTTGTCCATCCCTGTAGACAAGCACACAGCTGCCAGCTGTGCCTGGGTAAGACGTGCTGACAGTTGGCACTGGAGTCAAAATCCATAACGAACCTTTGCACTGGGGAGCTCCTGCTTTCAATTTACCTGCTGTGCTAAGCAAGCGTGTACAAGAATATACACAGTGATTGAATCGGATCAGACTGGTAGGTACATCCCTGCCTATTTTCTTTCTTACTCATTTATGGACTTTTTAGCTGTGCATTTGTCTAACTTCTTTTAAGAAAGCATATCTGAAGATAGTTCAGAAATACTCTGAATTTCTTCTGCAAAGCTGCACCCATGGGTGTGTATTTGGGTCTCTGTGCAGGACGGGTTCTTACAGAGATCTGTGCTCTCCCTGCGCTGGGCTTGCTGTGTCATCTCCAGCTGCTCATTGTGCATATCATTCAGTTTTGCTAGGAGCAGTTTGCGGGCAGCGTGCTCGTTGAGATAGCGAGCGTACTCCTCTGTGACACTGTCCTGCAGATGCTTGACCTGCAGGAAACAGAGGCTTGAATCGATCAGGATCTATCAGTGGGAACTTGGACTGGTCTGGTGGGTCTAAAGCAGAAACTAAGGAGCAGAGAGTAGGATAAGGGAGGCAAAATGGGAAAAACTGGAGCAGGAGGGCGGAGAAGTGATAACACTGTAGAAAAGGATGTATCAGATAGAACTATGATGGGTTCAAACCTGGAAGTAGTATGCAAAAAGCTTCTCCATCTGATTTTTAGCCTTCTAGAGAGTGAATTACATACATATCGTGATCTGAGTTACACCATTTAAGATGAATGATACATATTTAAAGATGCTAAGGGTATTATGTTGTAAAAGAGTGCGTGTACTTTTACATACTAACTTAAAACATTAGTACTAGGAAAATGTTTATTTCCTCTCTCCTTCAAATGTGACACTGGAAGAGCCAGAAGGGACAAGAGCTACAAGTGAAGACATCTGACAGCAGCAGCACGGCTTGTCCCAAGGGAACAGGATATTCTCTGGGGCTGGCCAAGATCCAGCATTGCTACCGTGCCAGATATTCAGTGCCTGCTCCAGAACTTCTCCTGGCACCAAAGGATGAGAGGCCAGCAGGTTAGAGATCAGGTGTGCAAAATGCATCCAACTGCAGTTGGGAAATGTTTGACTCATCATTGTATAGTTTACCTGAGTCTGAAGAGAATTATTTTCTTCCTTCATGTTGTCAATGAACTTTAACAAATGCTTTTTCTCTTGCTTTAACATATTTATTTCATCTCTCTCCTTCTCCTGCAGTGCCAGTATCTGCTGGGTGCACTCCTCGGAGACAGTTGCCACCATGGCCTTCAGAGGCTCTAGGGCACGAATTGTCTTCTGCTGGTGAGCTACAGAAAGCAGAGGTGGGGTCTCACAATGAGCAACAATGCCTGAATTTTACTCAGCTGGGCTGTTGAATATTCAAAGCTAAAACAGCGCTGGTGGGAAGCGAGGCTGAACATGGAGCTTCTACTCCTTGGCCTGGTGAGTTCCTAAGGACTGGGGGTAGTGCCTTCTGGGATTATATCACGTTGTTTATCCAGCTGTGCATATGAACTTCATAGGATTGTTACATAAGGATTTATGATTTCAGCTCATGTCATTTATTTACCCTCTTGTAGAGGCATGTTCTTCATGAACTTTGATCTGCTTTCTTGTCCCCAAATGCATGGCCTCATGCAGCCTTTTGTATACAAATTTGTTGTCTAACCACTCTCCCCTCTTTTTAGGAATGCCTTGACCTCTCTTCTTTTGCCTTTCGCTTTCTTACATCTAGTAAAGAACTCATATATTTCTCTTGGCTTTAACTGCTGTAACATGTGCTTTTCACCCTCAGTTATTTCCCCTTTACCTTGAAAATTTATCTTAAAGGTAATTACCTAAGGAACCTAGTGACAGTACTTGACTTGGGTCCCACATCCCAGTGACAGTTACATGGTGGAGTTTGGTCTGATGTCACCTCCCTGGTGTGCAGGCTTGTTTTTATGACTACATAAAATTCCATCAAGAGAATAAAATGATAGAAGACAGGATACGGTGATTCAAATGAGGCAAGCCTCATTTTGTTTGTGAATAACTGCATTATTCAGCAATCAAAACTGTTGCTCCTTCTCTTGAACATTTCTATCTCTTGATAGAAATGCTGGTGGATGCTGAATAATCTGACTTGGAGCTTTTTTTTTTTCCTCCTCAGTAAAAACCAGTATTAGTATTTATGTACAAATACTATGCAATGGATTTTGCATTTTAAGAGTTAAAATGCATGCAAAAATCTAAGAACAGGAACTACTTTTTTTATTATACTAGGGTGTGAATTTCCTTCCCATGCTAAAACTGTACCAAAGGTTTTGCAAAGCTCTCTTGCTGTGATACTTGTATCATGAGAAGAGACGGCAAAAATTAGAGCATCAGCACAGAGGTTCTGCTGCTGTCTTGTTTGGTTGCTCAGTGTGACCTTATTAAAACTTCAGCAAACTTGCTTCGATGCACAGTTTGAGTGTCTCACAACTGACTCCTGACCACAGGCAAACCCCTTTAAATTAAGTGCAATGGTATTTTTAATTGTAGCTGCCTATATGTCAGAAGTTAGAGTACAACTTGCTGTCAGCCAAAATTATTATTTTGTGGTGTGGACACTGGCCAGAGCCATCGGGGAAGTTCAGCTCTCTAACGACCTCTCGTAACTCTCCCTATGCCAAGAAAAGACAGACATTCTCCCACTTGAAAAGAATTCAGGCTGTGGCTCAGCTCATTGCACGTACAGAATTGCTGGATGGACCGATAAGTCTTAGCACCACAAAGGAGTGAATGTGAAGGCCCTGTGGACATAGCAACCTGAGTATTATTTTAATAAAGAAATGGATCCAGCTGTGGATAACATCCCCACGAAGACATACCCCTCCAGAGGTCTGTGTTCCAAATTCGGCTTTGTACCTTCATGTTCATGTGGATTAACTCCAGAAACAATGGCTGTAAAGCCTCAGTGCTGGTTCAGCAAGATGAGAAATACAATGCTGTGGTGTAAAGGAGGTTTAGTTTCAGTTTCACAGGGAGCTGAAATGCCACAGGTGGAGTATGCATGTGCATCTCTCTAAGCAAAGTGTCCCATTTATCTGCTCCAAAGCTGCACCTTAAGCCTGCAAGCACTGTAGTGAGGGACTATAAATGGGATATAAAATTCTAATGTTAGGAGCCCTCAGAATGGCCACCTCTCACAGGTTTTAAAGAAGTTGTTTTTGTTAAGCACAGTCAGACATAATTTAAAGGTAAACATTTAAGAGAGCAGTTCTACAAATTGGTACATTTTCTTCCTTTTCTCTTTCTTTTGTGCTATTTCTGCTCTCAGACACTTGCCTTTGTCTCTTCTCTAGCTCAGACACTTTGATCAGCAAGTCAACTCACTAAACCAACAGGAAACTTTGCAGCTCTTGGTGTCTGTTTGTCCTGCTGGGTGAGTTGACTCAGCTCACAGAGGTGTCCACCAAGAGGCAGCGCTGGGCCCCAGCCAGTTCCTCGAGCTAAAAGGGGATGGATGTCATGTAGCCCTCATTAGCAAAGTAAAATCTGTAATTAGGAAAATGAACCCTCAATATACAGAAAAGTATACTGAAAAAAAATTTTTAAACCACACAACATTATTTTTTTTATTCTTAGAGTATCAAGTACACTTGCTACCATGGCATAGCATTTCACTCCATTCAGCTGAGGTCCAAAAATAAAGTTATCACAAAAGAGATGTTTTGCTGGGTCTCCAGTAATGTCAAAGGAAAAAAAGGGAATATCACAGCCAAGCAATACTGAGGAGTCAGTAAATAAGTGCTTAAGGAAAAGAAAAAAAGCTTCAGGAAGCAGTGCAATATCAGCTGCAGCACAGACACCAGTGATCTCTCTGGGAGCTGAAGCGAAGAGACGTGCACTAAGGAGTTCTGCAAGGAAACTGATTTTTTAAAAGATGTTTTTATATATTGACTAAAATTGACTTGTTCACCTGGTTGGAGGATACTGTGCAAAGAAAGATTTTTGTCCATAATGAGGGTCTATGATTAGGTAGTCCAGGTAACGGGTACTGGGATAAACAACATCTATCCTTTAAGAGACTGTCCCTGTAGAAAACTGTTGACATTTGATAGCTGCTCGGTGCCCAGCATGAAATGAGCTCTGGGTTACAGGCTATTTCTGGCTCTCTGTGACTGTTTACAAAGTACTGGTATCACTGTGGCATCTGGATGCCAGGCAGAGTTTAAAGCACACCAGGAATGGCCAGGGAACAGCTCGTTCAGCTCTCGCCCTGCCTTGCTGCAGCAGTAATTCAAGCTTCAAGTTACCAGAGCAAGTGCATCCAAATAGATAAGTCCAATACACTCCACTATAAATATGGTTGTCCCAGGAAAACCTTGAGACATTGCTGTTGCCTAAACTGTGTATGTGATGAAGGTTTTATAAAAATCTAAAAATCTTTAAATATAAAAATCTAAAATACCAAAGAAAAAAAAAAAAAACAAAAACCAAACTCCAACAACTTAATCTTATATATGAAGGAAACAGGCCTAACAGACCAGAAAGATGGTTTTACCAGCATCATCTATTTAGGCTGTTTGTGCCCTGTATGTGTCCAACACAACTAAGCTCCATAAGAACATGTCTACATTAGTGTTTTTTCCCCACCGGTCAAAGTTGAAGAGCTTACCCAAAGTAGCTTCATATTCACTCTTTATAGCTGCCAGCAAGGGCTTGTAGGTCTTGAAGCTGTCTATGAAGAAGTCAAAGATCACTCTGTAGGGCTGAGAGAAGAAAGAAAACTTGAGAAAACATCTAGTGGCAGATTTTTCAGAATTCAGAGATAGTTGTTTTATGCAACACAAATGGCATCTAGTGACAGTGAGAACAAGTATAAAAATACTGTTACCACAATGTATTTTGTCCCTCAATTTTTGGTCCACCATCCCAAACACCTCATACGAAGGTGGAGTTCTCTCCCCTGTTGGCTTCACAATAAAGAATGTTCACACTATCAAATACAATTAAACATGTTACCTAAGACAGTAACAAGATTTTTCAAAGCAGAAACACATTTATGAAACCTCAGTTTTCTCTTGCCATTAGTCAGTGTTTGTTTCCCTCCACTCTCTTCCATCTACCACTTTCTTTCCCTGTGACTAGAGGATTCATTTGAGAATAAGAATTTGAATTAGTTTGTGCAGAGAAAATCTAATCCGGACTTCCCATGGTCTACATAAATGCTCTAATTGCAGGATATTACAAAAACAGGAGCACCCACTCCTGCTCTGAGTTTTAAACTAAAGTGGTGGTTCTCAGTATCTCCATGAGGTGTGTCCTCAAATACAACAAACCTTCCAGGATCAGACTCATTAGAAGCTGTGAATTTTGGGGATCCTGATTAGGCTCCGGCAAGAGAGAAATGAGAAAGCCCTTTCTTGTCACATGCAAAAACATAACTTCAGAAATGAGAGGTTTTGCAGTGAAAATGTGTAAAGCTACGTGCTTTCTTCTCTATGGGTTTATGCAAGAATCTTCAGGAGCTCAGTGACTAAATTCTGTTTCACATCCACTTTAGATTACTGTGTCTTTTTAAAGACCTGGGTTTTGTTTTGAAAATGGAAACAGTTCTAGAAGGTGCAGAGTACAGAAGAAGATGTGAACAAGCCAACAACACGCAAACAACAGCAACACAACATATAAATAAGCTGCTTTCTGTGCAATTTCTCCAACATGAGCTGCAAACCCGCTTATCCAATACTACCCATAGGTGGCTACTCTTCTCATCTACTTTTTCCTTTGGAAGGCAAATTTAAGTGATCCATCTCAGCACTTAGTTTCAAGGCAAGAGAACCTTGTATCAGACCTGTAACTTCAGTTCCTGGGAGTTCTCCTTAGTCAGATCAAGAGACTGCAGCTCTTTCCTTAGGTAGGATTCCAGTTGCTCCAAGTATCGTGGCTTTGGAACGGCAAGAATGGCCTGTTTATTGCTGCAGAGACACAGGAAAAGAATGAATGTGTGGACTTATGTGTGTCATACCTATTAGAATGAACTCATCATAAATCAGCTCAAGGATTTTGGTTTCCTTTCTATTGCCCTATACACTGTCAGTCAATGAATCATGTAACGATAGCATTTTATGGTAATGTTTATACTGAATACAACTGGCTACTACATAAATACTTGACATCTCCTATAGAGCTGCTAGTCAGAACCAGCAATGTCTTCTCTGTTGTGCTGAACTCTCATGGGGTGACCCAACATTGTTCTCACCAACAATGGAAGAGGTTCTGCTCTGTAAGGTCTTGGTTTTCACAATCTGCTTCCAGCAATCCTGGTGGTTTAACAGGACAGGCTGAGCTTACCTAGGCTGTCTTTCCTCCAGGGCACAGCAGGGTTTATGATTCTTTAGGACAGTCTGCCTAGCTACAAACGCAGGCCACATGGACCAGTGGCCTCTAGCAGAGAGCTGAAGAGACTGAAAAGGAAAAACAAATCCATTTGCTGTATCAGAACACTACAAACTGACAACAAAGAGCCAAATCCAGAACCAATACAAGTGCCTACAAGTACAGTCAAACAGAAAGACAAGGGTCGTACCCTAAAACTCTTCTCAGACAGGACTTGACCACACCTAAAAACCAAATAGGCTTGTTTTGTTCTTTGAAGAAATCATCTTCCCCGACTAGTACTATATGTTGAACACTGCTGAACGCTCTCCTGGTAGCTGTTGTACATGCTGCCTAGATTAGATGGTTGTGGGAAAGTGTTCGCATTTTGGGGTGAAAAACGGTTTCTTGGTCTACACTGGGGCCACTAGAAAATAAAGCATCACACAGACAAATCAGAATTTTGCATTAATGCAGGTGAAATCCCAAATGACAGGTTTGACTTAGGTCTTGTTTCCACTGGGGAGTTTTGCACTGGGCTGTGCCCTGGTGAGCGCACACTGAGCTACAGTCACTCACATAGACCATGGGCTTTAAATGCAGGCTGGTGACCCTACGTGAAAGAGCTGAATTTGCATCAGTGTAGAACATAATGAAAATAAGGTCTGAGGAACAGTAGAAAAGAATATGATGCGTGAATTTTCCTTCAGAAGCTGCAAGCTCTTCTGAAAGCTGTTGTTAACTTTAAGACTATAATTTCTATCTTGAAACTTTCTCAGTGTATCTTTAGGGGAAAAAGCTAGCTCTGCTGGATTGCTCTACTTTATCTTCACTATTAAAACCAAGTTATTAGTATGCAATTGTCCAATTCAGTCCTTCCTATTCAGTCTGTAAAATTTACAAAAAAAAATAATTATGGGCAAACTGGAGGGTTTGGCTTTCAAAACCCAAACTTCAGGCAGATGAAGCCTTGAAACAGAAGTTTAAATGTCCTCATTTCAGTGCAAGAAGCAGGAAGATGACATTGGAGAAACAGTCCGATTCCCATTTACTGAGAGTTGAAAATCTTCCATACAATGAGGAAATGGCTTACAGAATGTCGCAGCTCTAGAGACAAAATATTACTTGAAGTTCTTGTGCTAATGTAGCATATACAGCTTGTCATAGAAGTGGCACATTCCTGAAATATAACCAAAATGCTAATGCAAAACCAAAAATACATATGCCTTTTATAGACTTTGACCTCCCATTATTTTGTTTGGTATACATTTTCCTGCAATTTATTTTTGCATCATTTGGATATTGATTTTTCCTATACTTGTTTATTTTATTTACTAAGACTGATAAATACTAGGGAGCAGATGTTCCTGCAGGATGCTCTTATCCTACGATTAAACAGCATGTGGTCATGTGGTTTCTTTTTTTTAAAACCATATGGGTCAAATTTTGGCTTCAGGATTTGTCATGTGTGTCCACTCAGAAGGCTGCAGCCAAGAACAATATTTAGATTCCTCTCCTCTTTCCTCCACCCATAGAAATGCAGTAATTAATTCACAAAGATGACATCTCTATCTGAAAGTCAAGACTTAGCAGTAACATATATATATATATAAAAGAAACATTGAAATTATTAGAACTTGCTTGACTTCGTAATAGTCTGGGATAGTCCCTGGGCTTCCAGCAAGATTCAAAGCTGACTGCATTAACTAAATTTTGGATGTTTCACTGGAATTCTTCAACTCACCGGAGTCTTCTGTTTCTTGGACAGGACATGTTTCAGACTGTTGATACGTGTTTGGCAATCTGGAGTCTCAGAGGGAGATTCAGGACCAGCCCTGTGCAATGGCAAGAAAGAAACTTTTCAAAATATACAGAATTAACTAAATTTACTGTGGAGATTGAGAGTCTGGCTCATGTAGACCCAAGGTAAACAACCAGTTATGAAGTGCCTGACGAATGAAAATATCCAATGGGATAATGTACAGGGAGGGACCGATGGAAACATTTGTGCTGCAGCTGAACTCCGAGATTTGCTGTTTGATACCTGGCACAACGTTCGGTACTTTCCTCCCTGTCCCAGTGAGAGCACCCGGGCTGAACCCTGCGGCTGGGTGAGCTGGGACGCATTGGTCTTCTGGAGAGGAGAGGTCAGAAAAAGAGCTAGAAAACCTGGTACCCAGTGGTCAAGAACTGGGATTTGCCTGCAAAGCCCGTTTTCTGGGACGGCAGCAATGCCATGGCACAGATGGCCTGACAGCCAGTAGAACCAGCAAACATGGAACAAATACAACCTGGAACTCTATGTTCTAGGCTAGAAACTGGCATGTCTGGCTAAAAGGCCTTTTAAGAAGTAAGCATGGAGTTGCATGTGTATTTTAGGAAAAAATTAGAGTGGGCACAATACACTAAAGCAATCCAGAGATCCCTGTGAACTTGCAGGCGCTGTACTGGCACAACACGACCACACGTTTGGCTGGTATCTGAGCACCGACTGCAGCTGCCAGTGTGGTCCCATGCTGGGGAGACACATCGCTCTCGCACCTTCAGCAGATCTGACTCTTAAACTACCCCCTGCCCCGGGCAGGTGAGCAGGGGATGAGCTGGACTGGCTCTCAGGAGCCCAACAAGGGCTGGCCCAGCGCTGGAGTGGGAGATGGTACCTGGTGGGCTGTTGGATCTCCCACTCCAGCGTATAAACCAGCAGCCTCAAGCTGTAGCTCCGTAAAACCTGGGAACAGCTCAGCTCTGCTGAAAGGGGGGCCCTGTTTCTGCCCCTACCACACCAGGCTCCTGGTGTCCAGGAGGTGTCACCTCTGCTGTGTGCTGGGCAGCTCTCTGAGCTGCTCTAGTTTGCTAATCCAAGGGAAAGCTTGCAGTTACCCAGTTTAGACTGATTAAAAACATAATATGTACGTTCACCCCTCAGTGAGGGAGTATTTCTGCAGCTGGCAGTGAGGATGGAGACAGAAACCCCCAGCAGTGGGTCAGCCAGACCAAGGAACTGCTCCTGTGGGTGAGACTCCCTGGCACACCGCGAGCTGATCCAGCAGATTGCTACTCCCAAAGAGCCAAACCATCTCCTCCTGTGAGCTCTGCACCTCGTGCTGCTGCCACTGCTCATCAGACTCCTTTGTGAGCTGCTTTGGGGTGTCACCTCAGCAGATAACTAACCCATCTTTTAATTTTGCTTAGTGATTACAGGCACACAGAAGACACTTCATTCTCATGAGGAGATGGTAGCTGGCACAATGTGCTTTTGTGGCACAGTTGCACCAGCATGAAGAAGCCATGGAAGCTCGTGCCATGTGCCTGGGAGCCAGGCCTGAGAAGATCAAACTCTGCTGGCCAGGGACACTCCAGGAGCAGGATGAGCATGAAGTGGCCTCTGGTCAGAACTGCAGAGTGTTTTCGAAGTCTCCAGTATGCAACAGACCATTAAACACACAGTAAGTCTTGTTTTAGAATCCAAAGGGTAATTTTCATGCATTTAGATGAAATAAGTTTCCTCACTATCCAGAAATATTTCTTCTTCTTATCTGCAGCTAAACTTGCTAGCATTTTAATACTGAGCAGCCTCTACTTCCATTTTCTTTCATAAAAACCAAGTGCACTTACCACCCAAGACACGTGTCTGTTTTCTTCTTGCAGGATGGGATTTTAAGCTAAGGGCAATCTTTACAACCCCATCAGTCAGTGCATGACCTGCCGGGACAGCTCTTCACTCACCTGACAGAAGCAGGGTGTCTGACTACAACATCCTGGGTTTGGAAATCAAAAGGTGCCTGTTCCCAGGCACCCACAGTGAGTGAAAAAAACAAAACATATATAAATATATAAATAAATAAATATATATATATATACACACACATAAATATATATATATACACACACATATATATATACCTATCACTTCTCCCATGAGTGAAAATGGTTGTTACTTGGACTGCGGTACAGACAGCCTGGCTTTGGAACCAATGGCTATTTCAGCACTGTGCAAGCCAGCAAAACTGAAGCACGGAAAACCTGCTTGTTTGATGAAAGGTACTTCCCAGGAGTGCAAAACATTCAGCTTCAATATAAGCAAAGATTCTTTTACCATATGTAAATTTTATTGAATGGATGTGGACCTGGCTGTCCGTATTGGAGCTCTCCAGTAGAAAAAGCAGTGACAGTGTGCTTTTAGACCACCTGCATCAACCAAGTCTGAGATCTGAAGATAAAAGCCTGTCTGTGGGTATAAATTAGGCCTTCACTGTGCCAAAGGGAGGCTCAAGACATACAAAGAAAAGTAGGCTTGGCCACAAACACACCAGAATTTTCATTTTGAGACAGCCCAAGCAGTTGTCAGAGCCTCCAGTCAGCCTTAATTACCCTAACCAGCCTCAGCTGAGCCCACTACCCATGGACCCTCTTGCATTTAAGCTCAGTTCTGAGCCCTGCCTGAGCTGCTTTGTAGGTGTAACCATCTTGAGCCCTGAGTGTGCCTTAGACCTACACCGTAGCTTTGTCTCCAGTCCTGTCTCTGAGCTGCTCACTCTGGACTGGATCCATCCCTTCGCCTTGAGGTGGGTACTGTTGTGTGGTGGGTGCTGTTGGGAAGGGCTTTCCCTCTGCTGCTGTCACCTTTGGTGATGTCTCACCCTCCCCTGGGGAGCAGCCATGCGCTCCCAGAAGGCAGGGAAAGGGTGAGCAGCAGAACAGAGACTTGTGTCTCTGAATCATAGAATTATTTTGGTTGGAAGAGATCCTTAACATCACTGAGTCCAACCATAACGTAAGTCTAGCACTAAACCATGTCCCTCAGAACCTCATCTATATGTCTTTTAAACCCCTCCAGGGATGGTGACTCCACCACTGCCCTGGGCAGCCTGTTCCAATGCCCGACAACCCTTTCTGGGAAGAAATTTTTCCTAATATCCAATCTGAACCTTCCCTGGTGGAACTTGAGGCTGTTTCCTCTTGTCCTATCACTTACTACTTGGGAGACGAGACCAACACGCTCCATGCTACAACCTCCTTTCTGGTAGTTGTAGACTGCGAGAAGGTCTCTCCTCAATCTCAGACCCTATGTGAGAGGAGACTTTGCTGCTTTTATAACTGTTCTGAACTATTCAGACTAACTAGAACAAGGTATTGATGGTAGAGACAGATTCTTTGATAAAGGAATGGTACAGAAAACAACTAGTAGGGATGGGCACTGATTTCCAAAGGATAAAGTAACTGTAAACAGGAAATGGTGACAATGGCCAGGTAAACACCACTCAGCAAGTTCCTTGCCCCGCTGTGAGTGAGTGCGGCCCTTGTTCCAGAAATGCCGTGTCCTGAAGTCCCGAGGGCAGCTCCTGAACTACTTCCCCGGTTATTTACCCTTCCAGTCAGGCCGGTGCCGTGACCCGCGTCCTGCCGCCCCCGCTCAGCTCTGAGGACGGCGCTTGGCGGGCGGGATGACAGCGTCCAGGGAGGCACTACAGCCCCGCGGGAAGGGAAGCGCTCCGCTCAGGTCTCCCTGCAGGGCCCGGACACCGACACCCCGCTCCCGGCCCGGCCCGGCCCTTACCCGCCCGGCGGAGCCCGACGCGCCGCCATGGCCCGGCCGCCCGCGCTGTTTACACCCGTCGCCATGGAGACCGCCCCCCCGCCCCGGGGCCCCCTCGCGTGCCGCCATAGCTGTCCCAGCAGCGCCTGACGCGCTGGTGCCGTTTTCCAGCAGCGGCAGCCGCGGCGCGGCCCAGCCCTGCCCCGGCGGGAGGCGGGCTCTGAGGAGCGGCCGGGCCCGGGGGGAGGCCGCCGAAACGGTGCTGCCCTCCCCCGTGGCGGAGCGGCTAAAATCGGCCTCTGCGAGGAGGTAGCCGGCAGGCGCGAGGAGGGCCCTCGGCACGGCGCTGCCGCGGAGCACGCCGGGAAGGGGAGTCTCGCACCCCGCTGCGCTCACCGGAGCCGGGCGGAGGGGAGACACGTTTCCCAGCGTGCAACCGCCCCGACGGGAGGGGCGCGGCCTCGAGCGCAAGGCCTTTCGGGACATGTAGTCCTGGGGAGCGCGAGAGGCTGGAAGGCAGGCGCAGCGCGGACTCCGCCTCCCGTCGGGCAGCGCGGCTCCATTGTGGCCACGCTCGCACGCCATTGGCTGGCGGCCGGAGCCGGGCCTCTCTCCCCGCCCGGTGACACAAAGCGAATCCAAGATGGCGGACGCGGGCAGCCTGCACGGGGGGGACGCGGCGCTGCCGGGCCCGCCCGAGGAGCAGGAGCTGAGCCAGCGCCTCCGCCGCCTCTACCCCGCCGTCAACCAGGAGGAGACGCCGCTGCCGCGCTCCTGGAGCCCCAAGGACAAGTACAACTACATCGGCCTCTCGCAGGGCAATCTGCGCGTCCACTACAAAGGTGCCGGGCTGGGGCGGCGGCGCTGGGTTCGGCTTCGGCCTCGGCCTGGAGCGGGGCGGCCCCGGGTCCGGCCGCACGGCGGGCTGGGCCAGGACGGCCTGACAGCCCCGGGGGAAGCGGCGGCAGGGCCGGGAGTAGCGCGGGGAGCCCCGGTCTTGGGCCTGGGTGCTGCTGGGCCGGGGCCTCCAGCCCGGCGCGGGTTCCGCAGGGCCGGGCAGGCGGAGGCAGAGCTGGTCTGGAGCCCGGCGGAGCTGCTGCCTTGTGTAACACTTCGCAGTGTCACCAGCCCGGGCCTGAGCGCCTCTGTGCAGCCAGATGGTCCGTTTACTCTGTCATCCCGTTTAAAACCCGGCCCAGGGCTCAGATGGCACCGCCATGCTGTGTAACAGGGGCTTTGGCTCCTTGAGTTTACACAAAATAGCTGCTCGCAGACCCGTAGGACTTGGGGAATCACACTGGTGTTTTTCTTGCTCGCTATTGGAGGCTGTTCTCCCTCCCCACCCCGCGGAGAACCGATCATTCCTTTTCCTGCCTGGTTAGTAAACACTGATGTCATTCCCCTCTTGTGTAATCGTTTTGTCTTCTGTTTGTGTGCATTAGTTTTCAAATTATGTATGTGGGGAGGGGGAGAGGTAGTGCTGTGGGTCCTTATCAACGACTTGATAGTGGAAACAAAGAAAAACTCCAGTGCTTGTAGCGTGGGGAATGGTCACGGTGGCAGTGCAGGACTGTATGTTCTAGTTCTCTGAAATATGTGTTCTAAATTGTTGCATATGTAGAAATCCCCACTGTCTTCAGGAGCAAAACGTGTGAGTGTTCAAATCCCTTCCGGACTTGCATTTCTCTTCTTTCCCAGGTCACGGTAAAAATCACAAAGATGCTGCCTCAGTCCGGGCTACACACCCCATCCCTGCGGCCTGCGGCATTTATTATTTTGAGGTGAAGATCGTCAGTAAAGGTAGAGATGGGTAAGTGCCTTATTCCTGTTCAGCGATTGGTGATGTGATTAAGCAGTTCTGCTCTGCTCTGGCCTCCTTTCCGGAAGGGTTAGAGGTCCCGTGGCTGTCAGGTGGAACAGGCGGGTCCATCACAGGGGAATTATATTCTCTTGGTTAATAGAGGTACATGTGGTAGAACGCACTGGAAGTGGAGGCACTTACACAGCTGCTCTCTGTGCTGTTTGATGTGGGCAGTTTTAAAAATTTAGGAAAAATTTGGTCTCTGGTGCAATTTAAATTAAAGTAGTTTTTCCTCTTGCTAGCTAGGTCTGGTCACTCTGATTTCTGGAATTATGAGGCCTCAGAAGTGGAGTGAAATAGAAAGGAGGAACCCTGAACTTAATTTTGGACTGTTAGAGAGATGTTTGTGCGGAGCGGAGTAGTCCTAGTGCTTGAGCACTGGAAGGAGAACTTCTGAGAGTGTGTTTCTGAAACCCTGTATGCATGATCAAGGAAAAGATATTGAAAGAAAAGGAAACGAGGTGATTGTGAATATAAACTAGAATCTGTGCTATTTCTGTCATCTCTAGTCTAGGACCTGAATTTGGACTTGTGTCATTATGTCAAGATAGGTTGCACCACAGAGTTTTGTGACAGAAAGCAACTGTGGAAGCTTGGGAGACTGCTGCCACCAGAATGCTAAATATGAGAAGGTTTTTTCCAGCCAGTGGTAATATTTAATACCGTAGGCTGTTGTGGAGGCTGCGTTTGCCCTGTCAGTCAATACCATGAACAGCAGCAAGTGGGGGAGCTGCAGAAGCAGCAAATCCTGTTGGTAGCATTTGGTGCAGCTGCCCTTGTCTGGGCAGCACCGCAGTGAACTGAACTGGCAGCAGGTTTTGAATCTCATCCAGTCTTGTGGTCACCTTATTGGGCATTATTTGGATCAAAAATGTAACTGAACAAGGATGTATGTGGCGTTCCTTAAAAACCATATTCACGGTGTTGGGAAATGCAGGAAAGCAATAAAAGGGCATTGCTAACAAAGTCTGGGTTTCTACTGCTAATGTAGATTTTGGTTTTAATCATCTTAAAGGTATTACCAGCCTGCTGTATGTATGTGTTTGGCATTTTTCGTTGCTAAAGGATGAATATCATAGATACAACTGTCCGGAAGGGAAAGCAGCACAGGAGAAGGTATTGAGTGGAATTAATACATCCAGTCCTTCAAGAATAACATTTGAACTCTGGCCAGTTTAGGGGTCTTAGGGAAATGCAGCAAACATTCCTACCGGAAATCAAGTTAATAATTTCTAACTGTTGAAATGTTCTGCTGTCGTCGTTGAGATCAGAGGTGACCTGTTTTTAAGGGACTTTCAAAATATCTCAGATTTTTTCTGCATTTAGACCTGTGATAACGATTGCGTTATCTGTGCAGAGGTGGATACTGGGCTGAATGCTTTACAAATGCAGGGAAAAGACCATCCTTATTCTTTCAGTACACTGATGTGGTGATTAACTGCTTGTCTCTGTTTTAAAACCCTGCACTTGATTAGTTTATGTAACTACTAAAATTAAAGTAATTTACAGTGAACTTCAAGACCATTTTCCAAAGAAATTACATTATGAAAGGTCACTGAACAGCACTTAATCCTTACTACGTTCTAGGTGAATCTTACAGGGACGTAATAGAATTTACTGCTTGTTTCCCAAGATCAATTTTCTATATTAGTAGGCCGTTTTTGTTTTTACTCTATTCTATAATTACTGTTTCCAGGAGCACTTTCAAAGATATGGAACCATGTGTATTATCACAGCAACATGAACACACGATGTTGATGGCTGCCATCTGCAGTCAGGGCACCGGGGAGCCTTTGGGAGCCTCTCTGGTACTCAGCCACTCCCTTGCCTTGTCTTTTCCTGGTAGAGAGAGCTCTGGTTTTTACCTTGCACGCTGTGGTGCTGGGGATTTGTAATTGTGAATTAATATTGTAGCTGCTGCCTGTCTGTCACTGAAAAAGATACTCTTATGTGTCTCATCTTTGATAGCTTGCAGTCAGCCCGTTGGAGGCTTAGTATGTTGTAATAGTGAATAGTGGCAGATACATTTTTGTCTTAGGAAGCTTTCCAGTGTTTATGACACCATGGTGGCTTCAGCTTAGAGGAATCGAAGTCCAGAAGTCTAAAGAAAGGATTGGAGGGAATGAAAGGGAGTTTTCAAGTGGTGTAAGTGGTAAAGCATCTCCCTAGGAATGCAACTGGAAGCTCTTCAGCAAGGGGAGAGGAAGAATCTTTCTGAGCTAATTTCCAGAATCAGTACTTCAGGTGTAAAGTCTCTGCTCTGTAGCTGGTTGTTTTATTTATGCTGTACAGATTGGTGAGGTAAGGGTCAGGTGATACTATTTACTATGTCTCTCTCACTGGAGTTTGTGATAGCTTTTCACATCTGAGTTTAAAATGTGAGTGACTCACAGAACATGATAAAATACTTAGGAACAAATTTGAGGAGTTCTGATTGATATCTTTGTTTCAATAACTCAAAGGTATTACCTTTCTGTGCTAATAAATTGTTAGTCTAGCGCTCCATGCTCTGGTTAGGTGCTGACAGTTGCTAATAAACAACAGAATCTAAGGTTGCAGGTAAGAAGTGGGATGGAAGCTCCCAGTGCTTTTACTGGAGATGTAAGAATTCTGAAGCTCACACAAAGACTTTTTGCAGCCTGGCAGAGATGTTGCCCATATGTGATGTGCTGTGGTAAGATGGTTCTTGAATTGGCGTTGGACAGTGCGAGTTCTGGCTTGATGGTGTCTCTTTGGTAGAGAAATCTGAGCTGTTGAGACAACTGAGGGATCAGCATCACCTTTTTACCTCCTCAGCCCTATGAAAGTAACAGAAGGGAGGTGATTTAAATTCAGTACGCTATGGTATTCTCCTTTGTTTCCTCCCACCATATTGTATCCTAGCAGTAAAAACAGACACCCTCCCCTCGCCCCATTTTTCAGGCAGGTTACCTCTCGGCTCGGTTTTGCAAAGCCCAGCGTGAGGGAAGACGGAGGGACTGCAGCAGCACGAGACATGAGTTGGTTTAGGCGGCCACAACACGGCATCTGCAGTTGGCTGAAAACCTTCCTCTTCTGCGTTGTCTTTCTCACCAGCTCTTTAATGCAACTGCTCCATAAAGGTGCTTTTGTTAAAGAAGCAAATGAAATGAGTTTGAAAACTCTCCCTTTACCATTGTAAGACTTTTCTGCCTCGTCAATGGTAAAATGTAGCTTATTTTGCTGGTGAATATTTCAAAGGAAGTACAGCATGCGAGGAGTCCATTTGGTGCACTTAAGAAACTGTTCAGATTTATCAGCATTTCTTAACTTTGGATCTTCCACTGCTCATGCACTGAGATATAACCACAATCCTTTGAGTTAAAGAAGGATGATTGAGACTTTTAGCTGAATGGTGGTCATTTCTTATCCTGGTGGTTTTAGTTTTCAATTGATAAGAGGTCATGTTTATTTACTGAGGTATTTTTTTGTTTTGTTCTGGGAGAGGGAGGTTGAGTAACATATAACAAACCAGATCTGTCAGTAGATTGATCAGTTGTTTGTGCTAATATTTGTTTGGGAAGATGGTCCTTATTCTCAGCAAGTAGGGGAGAATTTAGTTTGGTGTCTCTAGTTCCAGTCCTCTTCTCACCTCCTTGTCTGTGTTGAACACACAGGGAGTGGTTCCACAACACTTTAAGATGGTACAAGTTCAGATTGTGGGATTCTGCCCTTCCCTTTGCCTTGTGTTTCTGTGCCTTCCCTCATGCTGACAATCTGTAACCCAGTCCTGTGGTGAGCTGGTTGAAGGAGATAACTGTCTGAAAACTGGCCACATCAAAATAATTATGATGATTTCATCTGTTGATGTCACTGTCAGAAATTGCTGTCTTTTTTTTTTTTTGTTTTAATTGAGGACACTTTTCAGGGTTCTGCTTCCTGATGTGTGTCAAAGGAGAGTCAATAAAGGGATGAGCTGAGCTGGGAGAGGGAAGGGTGGGATTGCAACAACCCTCATTTGGTTCCATTCAAAGTGTTCTTGGACAGTTTTGTCTTAAGACTTGCTGAGTAATTAATTCCTGAGCCATTGTGTGCATGTCTCCTGAGTGTTGTCAACTGGAACAAAAGGACAAGAGGCAATGGGTCACAAGCTGTGGCAAGGGAAGTGCCAGTTGGACATAGGAAAGAATTTTCCTTGTGAAAATGGTTAAGCACCAGAACAGGATGCCTGGAGAAGCTATGACACCTCTGTCTTCAAATTTTCCTGGACAAGGCCTGGTATGACTTCCAGAGTTACTTATGCTTTGGGCAGAAGGAAGAAGAAGGAAGGTCCCAAGATCCCTTCCAGTCCAAGTCTTTCCATGGTTCTCTGCATGGCTTGGTTCCAGCATTCCTCAGATGAGCAGGCCCTCAGAAGTGTGTGTGACTCCTAGGTTCCTGAGCTGCCACAAATAACTCCTGCTTTTATCACCATGGTGTTCGTAACAGTTCAACCTTAACTATATTTGAAGCACTGGGCTCTTATCCTCTCTCTGAAATACATGTTGCTGTTTGCTGTTGATTTGTCAGCACATCTCACAGCTTCTGTTTCCCCATTAGATGTTCTCTGCTTGGTAAACAGGAACAGCATAAGACTCATTGGGGCAGGGCAGTCAACCCACAACTTACAGGCTGCTGTGACTCAGGAGGACAGGTCATTTTCATTGTCCTCATTACGCTGGGGCAAGGTGGATTGTCTCATGGGTGGCACTGCTTGCTCCTGACTGCTGTTTCAGTTTCCTGGCCTGTTTTACCTCCCTCAGCTGTGCAGTGAGTTGTGATGGAGTGTGACTGGGGAGCACATCCCGGAGGCCAACCCTGACTGTGTGTGGATTACTGATTCTAGAAAAAGTCACCTGTCCTGCAGCCCCTTCTCCATTTCTGAGCTGCTCCTAGAAAGACAGTGAAGCAGCCTGCGCATTGCCTTGGCAATGGCAGTTTGCTGTCAGCAGCTGTCTTTCCTGGTAACTGTTTGGTTTTGGGCAGTGTCTTACTCATGGATACTCTGGCGTTCTGCAGCAGCTCTGACCTCTCGCTGCCCGTCCACGGCGGCTCCGCGTGTTCTGTGCAAACGGAGCACATGTGGTCTGCAGGCAGAGAGGTGCCAAGTGGCTCAGCCCTCGGTGCCAGGGGAGCCAGGTGATTTCATGAGGACTTTGAGCTGTCTCGGGAAGGCTGCTGAAAGAGCCAGTCTAAAGTTTCTTCTTGCCATGACTTTTTTTCCTTTGTGCCAGCACTAGTGACTCTGTGATGAGCTGGATCATGTTAACTGTTCCTTTTGCTGGATCAGTCCTTGATACGGTGCTTTCTGTGAGTGTAGTGAGGAAGGGGAGACCCAGGTGGGCAGAAGAAGGAGGGTGGGAAGACATGGGCAAGGATGTTTTGGTAACTTCACACAACTGGCTTGAACTGTTTGATGGTTGCTTTGAGATGTGCAGCCTGTTGTCCAGAGCTGTGGGTCAGCACTAGCATAGGTTGTGGGCATTTTTCTGAGAGAGGAAGGAAAGACTCCTTGGAGGAGAGCAGCCAAAGAGCTAATCTAGCTTAGTCCACACCATAGTTTATTTATAATAAAATCTTCCTTTAGCTTTCTTACACAAGTGCACCATATCCTAGACTTAAAAATAGCTTAGTGTATCTCTTAGTGAAAAGGAAAAATAAAGGTCAGACGTATTGGTTGTTCAGCAGTCTTTACATTAGGAACAAGTAATCTCCCCCTCTCTTCCTTGCTTATGTTTCTCCTTGCCAACTTTCCATTTCACTTCAGTATATGGTGTGATTGCTCTTTGAAAAGCCTTTCACTCATGTGCTCTAATGGTTTCCAGGTGCTGATAGAAGCGTGTCCATGAAGTGCTCTGATGTCAGTGGCTTTAGGGGCACGTTCTCTGTGTGTGTCCATCGGCTGGTTACACTGCGAACACCTTACAGTGTCATGCGTGTCTGGATGTGGCTGTGGGGAAGGACAAGGTATATTCTGGGGCAACTGAGGATTTCTAGTGTCTGCACGTGCTGTGTGATCCCTTATTTGTATCTGATAAGCCTGTAAATAATTGATTTCCTCCCCCTTTTTATTTTTTCCATCCTGGTTTCCAAGAATCCCAAACAAGCACAGAGAGCGGGTTGTTCTTCTGTTTGCAGGTATGTCTGCATACTTGAATTTATGCTGTTCCACAGACATTCATTTAAACAAACCAATACACAAATAAATCCCCCTGAGTAGGTTCATTAAACAGTTCGCACCTTGTTCCCATTTGCAAACAGTTTAGCCCGGGCAAGTCTCGCCTGCTCAGCCACTGACTGACTGAGCTTCTGTGCTCCGAAGTGTAGAGGCGCTCTCATTTCTGTGGAGGTTTCTCTTCAGTTGATGACATCTCATGAGTTGTTATTTTTGTGTAGTTGTTCTCCTAAAATCTTGCGAAAGGGATTAATATTGAGGGCAGCTTTTTCAGTGTAAGACAAGTTGTGAGGTTGGAATATCTGACTTGCAGTTGATAACTCTTTTTTTAATTGCTTTCTTATTTTGTAAATCAATGCAGTGGAAAGTGAAACTCGGTGCTTTATAGCAGTGTCATGGGCCCATCCATTGTAATAGTAGAATATAAATGTTTAATTAAAATAATTTGTGAAATTAGGAAACAAAATTGAAGTTTTGGTGGCGATGTGTGACTTTTTTGCTTCTGATGTGGGCATTTAGGTGTGTCTGAAGTCTGCGATCTCCTAGGTTTCAGTCTGTGATAACTTCTTTTTATCTGTGTTTTTTGTGTGTGTTTGTGGTTTTCTTTTGTTTTCTCCCAGTTAGAGTTGGGAGATTTTGAACAGTAAAGAAGAAAAGTTTCAGCAAAAATTGTGTGGGTTTTTTTTTTCTACTCCTCCCTCCCTATTTGCTATTTCTGAATATCTGTTATAGAAAAGGTAGGAACATAGCAAATGTCAACTCCTGCAAAATCACCTGAACATCTTTAGAATGTATTTAAAACATAATTATGCTTCAGCTTTTCAGAATATGTTTACAGTTAATAACTTGAATAATAGAATAATGAGAACTAATTATTTAAGTGTGCCAGGCTTATAGATCTAAGCAATTCTCTGTTTAATAATTAAATTGTGTGAGTTGCGTAGCTTTTATAGAGCAGAAACTTTTTTTCCTTCACTTGTGGAGCTCTGGGATGATGAGCTGCTAAAGAATTTATCCTTACGGTGAAGCTTGACTCCTTTATTTCAGCTCTGCCCCTGCCCCTGTGAAGCTGAATTAACCGTGTTATGTTGACTGCGCTGCCAGATTCCTTTTCTGAACTGCTGTTCCAGGAACGGGGTTTACACTGTACCTGTGGTATAAGACTGGATCTCTGTTTCCTCAGGACACTTTCAAACCTAGAGATACAATCTTCTTGTTGACCACTTCTTTGTGTCGATGCTCTCCACATCTGGTTTTGTTCCTTCTTGTGAAAATGTCCCAGGTGTAGATCTGCGAATTCAGCACGTGTTGCTTCCCCAGTGCTCTCCCCAGCTCTCTGGCTATTTGGTATTGCTTTAAAGAGAAAGTATTCTTGTTTCATAAGTACATCTGTCAAAACTTTCTGTGTGTTACTTTTTCTGTAATGTGTTTTCCACATTACAAAATAGTTCTTGTGTAAATATTGCTGTTATTTTTTTTCTGTCATTTAATGAAAACTTGTGTTAGCAGGTAAATCCTCCTTGCATAAGAACAGTTACTACCAGTTTCCCGATTGAAGCCTAAACCAGAGCAAATTAGCCTGTTAAGGTGAGAGAATACCTCTTAAGAGAACCGGCCACCTGGCAGCAGAGTGTTTTCTTCTGGTTTGGGTCTTGCCTTTGTATTGTTCCCCCTGTGTTTTAGTGGAGAAAACCAGAACCTGAGCTGCTGTTTGAAGCTGACTGTTGTGATGGATCAAAATGCAAAATTAGGCTACAGTGTGGAACTTGCAGTTTTTACTTGCCCTGTTTTCGATGCTTTTCCATTAGATATTTCCAGAGCCTCTAGTGTCTGTCTTTGCTGATTTCTAGGCTTTGTTCATGCCTGGAAAAATGGCCTGTTGCTTAGACTGGCAGTCAAACAATCTTAAGCCCATTCAGTTGTGGAAACCTTTTCAACTTCTCTAGTATGTTGTATAAAAATTTTCAGCAACTCTGACCGATGCATTTGGAAGTGAGGTTCGTTAATCGGCAGGACGAACTGAACAAAATTCCTACTAGTTCGGTTGGGTATAGCCAGAATAAATAATCAGAGAATTAATGTCAGTAATGCTTTATGCTGTTCCCAGAGTGAACGCACCATTTGCCACTGACATGGTTTATGTCAACTTTGTTGCATACCAGCTGACCTAGAGACCAAGTCAGCTGTCAAGAGCGAAAAATCTGAAGTTGGAAAACTAACTTGGCGGGACACCAGGCATTGGGTGCAGTTGGTCCTGTTGGATGTGATGGTGCTTGTGCCAGGTGGAGAAGTTGGTTATTGTGGCCGGATCCTAGCAGTGATTTTATAGGCTTGCATTATGCCTTTTCTCTCCTAAATAGTGCTCAAGTCTTCAATCTCTGATTAGTGTTTTCTGTCTTTCAGCATTCCTCCATATATTGCTAAAATACATCATCAACTTTTCCCTTCCCAAATGCGGCCCAGAAAAGGGACAGACTTGACCATTTTGTGGCTGCCAGATACCAGTTAAATGTGATTCTAAAATGTGGAGATGGGAAGCTGACACCTTCATCTAGCAAAAAGAGTTTTTATTCTTCCTTTGCAGTTTTGTCAGCATTTACTCACAGAGAGACTGAGAACATGTGTTAAGTTACCAGATTAGTGCCTCTCGGTTTTGTTCTGCTCACTCACCTTCTCTTCTGTGCTCTTTGGCTTTTAGAGCCCCTCTAAGGGCTGATGTGCAGTGGGCTCCTCCCTGCCTCAGGATACTTATAGCTCTTTTTAGTGAGCTCTTACAAATTTTATTTTCTTGCCTTTATCTACTTCTTTTCAGCCTTGCATTATTTGTCTTTACTGACCTCTGCTTGGGGAATTGGGATTCTTTCTGGAGCCTGTCAGTGCTATTTCTGAAGCACTGTTACAGGACAGCACAATACCCACGAATAAACCCAGAGCTGCTTCCACTTTAGAGATTCATTATATTCCATTATTAAGTAGTTTGAAAATAAATATTGTTAGACTGAGGAGTCAGAGACAGTTGGAATCCAGTATTTCATGTACCGTAGGCAATTTATTTTAGACAGAGATAACTTGTTTTTTCACTGCTTTAAAATAACATGCCCCTTCCCCCACCTTAACTGCAACAATGTGGTTTCAGGTGGTAAATTGATATGGGTTATCACTTCTCTCCACTCTTAAAACCTGGCATGAAGTCAGGGCCCTCCACAGACAAGAAGAGTGATAGTTCAGGGCTTTGCACAAGAGACTCTGAAAGTCTCTGAAATGCCACCAGTGTGATGAGGTGTATTATTAATCTCTATTTCAGTAATCTAGCTTGATTATTTTAGACTGAACTGTGTGTGTTGGAGGAGTGGGGTGCATGATAGCTGGGACGACAGGATTCTTACCAGATAGGTGTGGTTATTAGGAAAAAATGGCAGGATGCAGTAAGGCTTTGAATCACAAACTCCTCTCTGGATGAGAGGAGCATCCCATGTTTTGCTCATGGCTGAGCTGGGTGCTTTGATCTTGGCTCAGCCACATAATAAAACGCCAATCCCAGGAATTTCTGCCACATGTTGGTGATATTGTTGGTTCACCAACTGAGCAGGAAATGACTGATTCATTGGAAGTCATGGCCTACCGAACAAATGATTTAGTGTCTCTGTTTTTAACTCTTTAAGTTTGGGCCTCAGTGTCTCTCAGCATGTGGGAAGGAGAGACGCAGCGTCAGGTGTGGCACCGTAAAGAAGAGTTCTGGGCCTTGGGACCATTAGGTAGCCAACCAATGCTAAACCAATGTGGTTTTCCACCTTCATTTCCTCAGCTTTCAGATGGGGTGGATTTTCTGTGCTCTCTAGGCAAACTTCACAGGCACCTGGAAGCAGAGTGGTATGGAGTGTTTCACCATCCTGATCTTTCAACAGGTTAAGAAATAATTAGGGCAACTGTAATATCTTTCTCATCATGACAGAGCCTTAATAAATCTGCTCTGCTAATTGTCAGAACTGGCATTTGAGATAAGTACACTTTTTAAGTTTCTTGGAGAAAGTCTTGTAACTTTTTGGGTAAAGAAATACTTCTTTGTTTCAAGTGTACTGCCCAGGTCCAGTTATGACCACGGACTAATTGCTTTCTCCCTCCTTCTGCCTCACCTTTATTTATTTTGTGTATAGCAATGCTTCCCACGTGCTCGGTGCTTTCCCGGCATTCAAAGGGAGATGTTCTTTGCTCCTGGGATCCCTAAAACTGCAGAATATAAAGTACAGGTATACATGAGTTCTGTTCTACCCAACCAGTCCTTCATTCCGGCCCTTGAAAAGCCAAATAGATTTAAGTACTGGAATTTCAGCATTAGCTACTTGCTGTCAAAGGGCAGGTCTGTTCTTAAGTTTTTCTGCTGGATTCATGAGGATTTTTGTGGGTTGCTCACAAAAAGTAGCTTTAGACTAGCCAAAAAATTTAGGTTGACTTTTTGGCAGGATCTCTGGGTGTCATGTTCGTTCTGAAGAAACATATTTGACTGGAAGAATTGCTTGTCACATGGGTGGATTTGCCTTCTGGGGACAAACTAAACGCAGCCATCACTGTGTTCTCCTACTTGTATGACTGTGATGCTTAAAACAACCTCTTCAAGAGATCCCTTGGTTTGAATTTAGTTTAGTCAAATACTGCTACTCCTCTGAAATAACTTTTCTTGTAGCTTTTTTGGATAATTTCTGCCCAGTGACAGTCACATTGGGTCTGTCTTTTTTGAAATGCTTTTTGGCAGTCAGTGCATCTGAGACTTTTGTATCTTAATGAGTTAAACTTTAATTCAGAAGTACAGTCATTGTTTTGGCTCCTTCTGTCTGTCTTCCAGGGAAAGTCTTTTATTGGCAGAAGCAAAAAAAAAATTACATATACAAATTTAAATTGCAACATTGGAAATATCTGCACTGCACAATCAGCCGCATGAGTTCTCTCAGGAGGCAGAAGTGAATTCTGTCCTATTGAAATATCCCTGTGCTGGGGAAGCACACGTGCTGGTGTTTGCTGAAGTGCTTGGGAACTGGGGGGAGGGAAACAAAAAGCTTTTTCTCTTAGAACTTAACCTTACCACGGTCACGGTGCTGTAAGATCTAGAGAGAAGAATGTTGGCAGTCCTGCTGGTTGTGTGCTGGGCAGAGGCGTGCGTGGAGCATCTTCTGGCATGAGGGTTTGCAGCCAAGGTCCGTCCTTCATCTGCGGTGGTCGGGGAGAGCTGGTGTGTGGATAGAAGAGGCAGAGCTGATGTTGTGACAGGTGGTAAGTGTGGCTGATTCAGCCCATTCAGATGTGAAAAAGCAGTCAGTACTGACTGGGCAGGACGGAGGTGCAATAGTCCTGGAAAAATCTGGTGCTATGGTAACTGCCGAGGCTGCTGGTGAGTGGAAATGACTTGGGATTGAATCACTGGCATGTGTCTGCGTTTATTTTTGTCTGTCTGCTCTATTTGGAGTTGATCTACTGATGCAGCATTTTTGAAGCTTCTGATCTGGAGTGGGGGGCAGTTCCCAAGTATTCAGTGCTCACTGCTGAGAAGATGGTTTTAGGAGGTCACTTTTGCCTGGCATTAATCAAGGTATATATCTTAGGTATGAAGGATAATGGATTTAAATGGATCATTACCCAAAATCCTCAAAAAATTTTTTTCTTTTTTGTTCCCCCCGTTGGGAAGTGGGTGCTGATGTTTCTTACATTTCTTGTGTACCGCTGTATCAGTGCTTCACTTGATGTCCGTCGTCTTCTAAGAGGCTCTTTGAGTCCTTCAAAAAGGGCCTCAGCTAATGGGCACCCCACATGGAATTCATCATCACCTGAAACCTCCAGAACCAGGGATGACGCAGAATATAGAGATTTATGTTGAATAATATTGAATATTATAACTTTTTTTCTTTTAAAAACCCCAGGCAGTAGGTTGTGCTTGATGATGCACACCAGTATTGTTTAACTAGTTTTGAATTTGTTGTATGTGCAAAACTGGTTTGGAGCATTTGGAATCAAGGAAGTGAGGAGCCGTTCTGCACCAAGACGTTCAGAAAGCAGCTGATGCTTTTCGTGGTGGAGGAGTTGAACAGGAATTTTTTTTTTTCTCAGTTTTCAAGAGAATAGAGCAATTTTATTTTAATTTAAATCTGAGACTTTGTAGATCTCAAAGCTCATTTCATGTGACACTTCTGATATCTTAATTGATAGTAGCTGGGAAAAAAAAAGTAGCTAGCATCTTCTGAAACAATAACCAGCACTCAAGTGTGTGACATTTTGAAGTTCAGGATGTGAATGTCGGCTGTGGAGTTGAAACTCAGCATGGTGAGAGAGTCTTATTTTATTTTAGGTTGTCTGCAAATTCTACGTATAATTCTATGGTCATTATGATCTTATTTTTAAAGTTTGTCTCAAGCTTTACATGGGAGCATAAGTTGAAGAGCAAAATTTTGTGAACCAGGAAGCCTTGTGGTCATGTTCCATTTTTTTTTTTCTTTTCCCAGTGGCACATTTCCATGGCAGTGTGTGTCTAGATTAAAATGTAATCTTAAATTTAGAATTTCTGGATTTGTAGTAGTACTTTCTTTTTTATGAAAATACAAGCTTCTAGCCCTAATTTGAAACTGTGTTGTCTGAAAACAGAAAGATGCTGTTCTGTGCATTTTTGCCCTTGGTTATGTGCGTGGGATTTGCTGCAATACACAAAGGAGGGAGGATGAATCTGCATAGAAAATAATAAAGTTAAGCAGGATAAGCTGAAGTGGGAGATGACCTATTTTATCCGAGTTCAACAATTATGTTATTTCTTGAAATTTCCAAGTGTTTTCAGTATTGCCACCCTTGTGGTGTCAATGCAGTGCGAGGACCCAGCGAGGGATGGGGACGGAGGGGAAGCCATCAAAGTGCTGCAGCCAGCATTCTCATAAAACTGCACCAAGGTGTGCAGAAGTGGTGTCCGCTCTCTCCGTTCAATTCCAGATGTGCTAACATCAGCAGAAGTAGGGGCAGAGGAACAGGCAAGTGCCCTCTGGCCGTCTGCAGGGATGGAGTTGCCCAGGGGAGCTGTGCTGTGTGATACTGGACCTGAGGAACCTGACAGCACCGCATGACAAGGCTGCGGCAGAGCAGACAAAGTGGCTGCGGTTTTACCGAGTTTCACCCTCAGCTCAGCCAAAAAGATCAGGACATAAGAAACATTCCTTATGCTGGGATGTGTGTTAAACAAAATTTGGCAGCTACCAGTAAACCCGAGGTCTTTGTCTCGCTGATGTGAGCAGGGGAAGGTGGTGGGGATTGTTCTGCCAGAGTAATTAGAGTGATTTGCTCCTCGACAGATTTTTGCGGGGTGTTTTCAGGTCTGCCGGAGTCAGGACCAAGCACTCTGGTGTTGTTGCACCAGGCTTAGATGATGCCTTTGTTGTGTGTTCAAACAATTTGGGACCTTGAATCACAGCTCCCTTGAGGCTCGAACAATTGGCAGAGGTGATACTTCTGATCTACTGCTCTGAAGCAATGCAGACCTGGAATGTAGCTCTAGCTGTGGCCTGTGATCCCGACTGCTCATGCATGTAGTTGAAAATAAATCAGAACAGCAGAATTACCATGTAGCCAGAAGAACTCAGTAGCAGGAGGGGGTTCCAGACTCAGCAGGAGTAAGAAAACTGAAATAATAATGAGCATGCTGACTTATCTGCCAATGTGCTAAGAAGGTGGTGAGGAAGAGCCAGAGCACTCTGTGCAGATATGAGGAGGAGAAATCTTCAATATTGTGCCTGGCAGGCTGTAAACATGTCCTTAAAATTCAGTTTATTCTTTATAAATGTGGGTGTATCGCGTGACTGTGTGAGACTAAATTTTTAGATGCCATAAATGACTGCTTTGGAAAGCCTGGTCAGGAGCTCATGAGAAAGGATGTCACTTCTGAGTCATGCTCTGAGCAGTGCAGAAAATGTTTACAAAAACTGTGTGTTTATAAGTTGCTCTGCAACACCGACCATAAGTACTCATGTTTAATGTCCTTTGAGAAGCACTATACAAAGGCTGCCATTTCAATGTTCATAAATAAAAAAAAAAAAAGCCAAAAAACAAACCTATCTAAATTGAAGAAGCTTGTTTAAGAAGAGTTATTAAAGATGCAATCATAAGGGTAAAATGCTTCCAAATGATGTGGAGAGTAAGGAGAGACACATCATGTTGGAGCGTCAGTGTAAATGTGTGTGAACTACTGGAGAGACTCAAAATAACTCGGTAGTTGACATAATCAGACACGAGGGTGAAAGAGGATAGGGTTACACCTTGCCAAAAGTTGACATTTTGTTAGATGAGAAAAACGGAAAGAACGAACTTTAATTCTAAAAAAGCAGTAAGGTTGACCAAAATGACTTGAGGGACATCTGGTTCAAGCTCTGAAACATTAAAGGAGTATTTCTCCCTCCCAAAACATTGAGGATGGGATGCAAGCTGTAACATCTGTAAAAGCAAGAGATGTTTCAGGAGAACATGAAGGGCTCTGCAAAAGCAGGAATATTGAGAGGCTCCGAAATGCCAGTGCTTGCTGTTGAAGGATTATCTGGCTCAAGTCAAAGAGTTAATACAGTGTCATTTGTCAATAAAAAGCATGCAAATCTTTGTTTTTAAATTGTTATCTGGCTCCTGTTCAAGGGTTAATAAAACAGTGTTAACTGTCCATAAAGCTCAGGAACAAATCATTAGGGGTTATCTGGTCTTCATTCAAGGGTTCTAAAGAACGAAGCTGAGCCATTAACTGTGGAGTGTGACGTTTAACAAGTCTTGATTACAGAGGTGAAGCAGAGGTATACCTGGTGCTTTTTATCTTTTTGGAAGGGATCCAAAGGAAAGAGCTCACATAGTGCTTCCTCTTAAAGTGTCTTCTGTCCTTGAGGTCTTTACATCAGAGCACAGCCTTCCTTGTTGCTTTTTTTAAGTGGCCTCAAGGCTCATGAGCCCTTCAGCTCTGGGTTGTGTTCCTGCACACGCTGTGTCCCAGCTGGATCTGCCTGTCGTGTCCCCTGTCCTGTCTCAACAAGCTCTTCTATTCATAGACAGGCTGCAGGCTTTCAGCATTTCTGCAGAATATCAGATTTGCTACGTAATAATGCATATCCTAGGTATTTTGGAAACCCTCACAAATCTCTTTTTATCCTTCTAAATGAGAAATGGGAAATCCAGCCAAATGTCCCGGAATCTGTCCTCTGTGACTGGGGAGTTTCCGAGATAAACTTGTTTGCCCTTAATGCCGTCAGGAGGTTCAGTTTTCTGCTCCTGAACTGGCTGCTACCAAAGCTTCTTTTGGGTATTCTTCTAAATTCAGTGGTCTTCTATTTCCTTTATCAAGCACTAACACTTTCCTGGTGTTTCGTAATGCCATAATTTATTCGTGGTGAGAGCTGAAGGACCTGGGCTGACCTGTCTTGGTTGTAGGTGGCCATTATGTTGGCACAACCCTGTTTGTCAGTGTTCACCCCAAGAGACTTTGAAGAGCCTTAGTCTTGTGGCAGGAAAACACTGAGCTGGGTGAAGGGAAGGTCAGCAGTAGGTTCTTATGATCATGCATGATTTGGTTCTGAAGAGAGGTAAACCAGAGTTGTAAAATAAAGGGGTGACTATGAAGAACTGTAGAATGGTCTGATGGTGCTGGGTGACTGGACAATAAAATGAACGATGCATTTCAGGCTGGATAGATGCAAAATGATTCTCACAGGTGGAGAATAAACAATCCAATCTTGACACAAAAAGTGGGCTCTGAGCTCCCTCTTGCAATGCAGGAACAAGTTCTTTGTGTCTCAGTTCCATGGAAAAACCAGCTCAGTTCTCATCTGCTGTCAAAAAATAAATGAAATAATAGAGAGCAAGAGGGGGAGCAATAGAAACCAAAACAGGGAACATCATTATACTGATGCCTGGAATAATCACCATGTGTTTGTGTTGTGAAAAATGCTTGTGGTTCTGGTTTCCCCCTACTTCTCCAAGAAGACACAGAACTGGAAGTGCAGCAAGAGTATGGAGAGGTACAGATGAGCTGTCTATGAGGAACCATGGAGTAGATTGAGAGTAGTCAACGTTGAGAAGAGACTGCTGGGGAGTGGAGTGTGAATGGGGACTTGAAATTCCCTGAGAAAGTTCTCACAGAAATGCTGTTCCTCTCTTCCAATTCTGAAAATGCAAGTATGAAGGAAAACGAGCTTGGGCAGTAACTGGTGGAGCTGCAGGATGGTGTTTTTCCAAAGAGCTTACAAAGGTTCAGAAAGCGATCAGATTAATGGAGGAAAGTCTATTGTGGTGTGAAATACAGGAAGACCACCTTTTGTTTAGGAAATGGTGTAAAATATCTGTTGGACAATGAAAGAATGTTCTTGGAATGTACAACTGTTTGCTCTCTCCTGTGCATCTACTACCAGCTGTTCCTGGAGGCGACACATGGGGCCAAATAGACATTTGTTCTCGTAGACCATATCTGTCCTACTGCATTTTACCAACCCCTCCCCCCAGACTTCAGAATTGTGATTGCTTATTGTTTTCCAGTCCTTTTCCTACCGATTGGGAACTAAAGAGTAGCTGTAATTGTGTATGAGAAAGCTGTCAGTCACTAAAGCAAGTGGGCATATTATCTTTGATTCAAGAAAGGACTAAAAAAGGAATGAAAAATCTTTAGTGATTTCAACATTCTTACCTTAAATGATATGCGGATTTTTATTCTTTTGCATTTTCTCTGCAGGAAATCTTGTGGCTTGACCATTCAGTGCTTGACTGATATTTTGTTTGGCTTTTTTTGAAGGTACATGGGAATAGGACTTTCTGCTCAAGGGGTCAACATGAACAGGCTCCCTGGTAAGTCACTGTTAAAATTTGGTTTGGCTTGCAATCTGTGTTAAATGTTCCTTTGAAATATTTGTAACTTATGTATGTGAACTAGCAAATATGTTTCTATTAATAAAATATCATGAATATTAATGTATGGAAGTTTCAACATATTGAGTGTTATTCTAAACTGAGTTTCTAGTAGCCATCATGATTTTAACAGATAATAGAACTTAATATTAAACTAATAAGTAATAGGTAAGATTATGAGCTTTCGCACGTGAAAGCTCTTCTTTGAATCTGAGAAAATAAGTAGCAGAATAATTAGACATTTATTTTATATATCTTACTTGACAAATTTACATGAAAGATTCTGAAAATGACAGGACAGTTGGCCTGTCGTATTGTCTCCCCTCTTTTCTCTCCCTCGTCCCACTGAAAAACTAGAACAATGTGATAGAGCGGCATTTCCAGTTAATACTGTTGTTTTTTTTGTTTGAAATGTTTGGTTTTGTGTTACCCTCTGAGTTGGTTAAGTAGCTTGGTTTTAAAAAGAAATAATTGCTGATCTTTCTTTAACAATATCCAATTTATTAAGTAAAATTATAATTTATAGATTTTGATCAACACAATGATTTCTGTAGCAGAAGTTCAGCTGGGTTTGAAACTAGAAGTTTTCTCTATTTGGTAGCAAGTAAATGTTCTTCAAGTGCCAGAATGAATGGCAGCTGGTTCCCATTGGTGGGGGCTTTTTTTGTCTTAGGTGTGATTTACGTCTGGTGGAGTTGTTTTAAAGCTGGAATCTATGTTCAGCCCTTATTATGCACCTTGGTATCTGCAAAGGAGAATGTTTTATTAACGTCCTAACAAAAGGAAGAGCTTTGTAGGGTTTGCAGTTCAGCCCTCTGTGAGGTGTCTTCTGAGTGAGGATTTGGCTTTCACCTTAACTGGTAACTTGTGTATTCAGAAAGCAGAATACGCTTGGTTTTTTCCTTAAAACCTCCGATTCAAAAAGTTGCAACATTGGAGCAAAATCCCTGACGATTCTGCTAGCAAAACATGTGATTTTGTATCTCTGTTATAAATTTCTGAAATGCATACTTCTGTAGCTATGTTTCTGAAATTCTGCTGAGACTGCAGGTGGATGATTTCAGAAAACCACCAGCTTTCTGGTGTCTGTTCTTTTAATTGTAAATCTGCTGCTGAATTTTGCAGTGGAACAGCTGCCTTGTCTTGTTATGGAGAGAAGCCTGGAGATCTTGGAATGAATGAGGGAGTATTTGGGACCTTTTCCATTGATAAAGAAGGGATTTGGAACTGTAGGCTAATTGCATTAGTTAATAAGTTCAATTAAAATTTCACCAGTGAAACTGTAAGTACTGTTTTAGTGACAAATGTCAGGGCAGCATGTGGGCCTTTCATAAACTACAACCATGGCTGACAGTTGCAGACAGGCCTTTCCTTCTCCAGGTACCACCTCGATCATGTTGATCAACCTTGAGAAGTCAGAGGCGTGTCCTGAGATCTGTTGGTCTGACTTGGGCACAACCTTCTGTGCATGTGCTTTTCTCTGGTAATTTCATATCTGCCCAGAGAGCTTGTGGAACCTCTGACTTTTGAGATATTTAGGACTCAGCTGGTTATGGCCTTGACGGACCTGATGTAATTAGACCTTTGAGCAGGGCTTGGACTAAGTGACTTCTGGATTTCCCTTCCCTTCTTAGTTGTTTTACACTTCTAGGATAACTGTATTTGGGAAAATGGTTACACCCATTTATTAAAGAATTTGCATCTTACTGGAAACTGTATTTGTTAATTATTATGACAACTACAGCATGTACCCATTGGAGAGAGAAATAAGGTCACAGGTCTTCATCCTCTCAGAACTAGACCAGTGTGAAGGAGGAATGCAGGACACTGCCAGTTTTCTCAAGCGATAATTGGTTGCAAAAAAAGTAGGGAATGTCTATATCAAGATGCTCTGGTGTCAACAGGTATAGAAGTCTCAGTTTTCAGATTCTGCACTCCTTCTGCCCCCCGTCCTCCTGACCCAAGTGAGTTATGTGTGTGTACAAGGCTAAGTGTGAATCCCATCATCTCTTTCCATGGCTGAAGTGCTTGGCTGCTTGGAAGAGGAGTTGTTTGGCTGCTAAGGGAACATGTTCTGTTGCAGAAATGGCTCTCTGGCTTCTGCAATGGAAAGATGGGTGGGATTGTCTTGTAGACTTGGCCTGGTGACTGCTGGTTAGATTATGCTTAACTGAGGGTTCTCCTGGGATTATGACATAGTTTATATATAAACGCAGTTGAATACTAACCTGAGATGATATGTACTGAATGTCATAGGTGTGCGGGCCTGAAATTCAACAGCCAAAATAATCTCCCCCCCCCAGTTAGAGACTAAAAATTAGCCAAACTGCTTGTGATAAATGGCTTTAAAGCCCAAGAGCTACATGGGCAGTGTTTTGTGGCCGGTTTGAATCAAAGCACCTACACTGCTATTATTTCTAGTGTGTATGTGGCAAATGTCAAATTCTTTGAGTGAAATAAAAAATAAAGTGAACTTGAGACTTCAGATAACATGTATTTAGCAACGAATTGCACAAATTTGATCCTATGAACCAGTTGTTTGTTTGATCACATGCAGATTATGCTGCCAGGGGTGACTCTGTGGGCATAGTTAGGTCGATCTCCCATCATCTGTATAAAATGAACTGCATGGCTCTGTATTGCAGCTCAATAATTATCTTCCTGGCATTTGGAGAGCGAGTCTGATTTATTTTCTTTTATAACATATTGCTCAAGTAACTGAAGTGAGAAACATGCATCAGGCTTAACTGTTATCAGGTCCTTCACAGCACAGAGTAAGTGAGAGCTCACAAAGAAGTGACAGACTTCGGAATCTTGACTTGGCTTCATGTCAAAGTGTAATTTTAACTTTTTGTGACCTGAGGCCCTGCCAGGTTGGTCTCCTTAGACCCTTTCTACCTCACTGTGCTTTCACAGATCAGTTTTTGCTTGGTATGCTGGCAGGACAGTATATGACCCACTGCAAGTTTGGGAGCACAAAGCCTGGTGTGGGAGCCAAAGTTGGTCCCTTTTTTGTTCCTGCTTTCAGTGAGGATCCTCACACCCTGTCAGCTGTAATTCAAACAGCCTTGCTGCTGGGTTCAGTCTTGGACTCCTTTTCCCCCTCCTGAACAAACACTTTGGCCATATCCAGTTCCAAGTCAGGGCATTTATGCTTTATGCCCAATTTATTTTGGCCTGAGCTCAGCTTGGTGCTGGTGAGGGTAGTGCTGAGCTTTCTCTGAAGCTTGGAAGTGTGGTCTGAGCAACCTGAGTGTTTTCTTAAGCTACACCTCTCTGTGTTGTGAACAGAGACGGCTTTTAAAGAGAAAGTGCCTGTTCCTGTTCGACGCAAGGTTTTTGTGACCTGTGCTTTGAAATTCAATCAGCAGATGTGAAATTTTTGTGGGATTTTTATTGAAGTGCCGACTTTTGTGACTCTGACATGTCTTTGTGATTTTTTTTTTGCTATTTTTTAAAATTTTTGAAGCCATTTGGAACATTCACTAATAAACATTCTGCTTTAACCTCATGGCTTCTCTTGAAAAATGTTCACTTCTTTCCCCAGATACAACTTTTTTTCACGTGTGCTCTGCATTTTGGTATCTGAGGATGAAATTACATGTTACAGCTGAACTGATCTAACTGACTGTCATCAAACCCGACCCTTCCTCCTGTCCCCTTGTGCAAGCCCCTGGCTCTGGCACTTGTCCCCTCCTTGGTCAGGCCTGGCAGGGACCTGCCCGCTTTTCGGCAGTGTTGGGGTTGTGGCAAACTGCTTCCTTCAGAACTCACGGAGCAATGCGCTTACCTTTGCATCCTGAACGTAACATCTGAAAAAAAAAAAACCTTTTAAAAATTATTTAGCCCTTAATCCGGTAAATGTTTCTGAATCCAGCTGAAAATACATCGGTGGTTGTTGAGAGATAACATTTCATTTATTCCAGGTCATTGAGGAGAACCCAGACAGGCAGAGAAGGAAGGAGGGATGATTCTCTGTGATAGCAGCAAGGTCTCAGTTCAGCCTAAAATGTTGTGAAACCATACCCTTAGGCATACCCTGCTTCACATTCTGAAACAGCACAGATAGGATCTGACCAATCACTTCTAGAGACTTTAAACACCCTCTGGTTAATAACTGACTTGCCCTGCTATGCAACATTGCACATGTGAAAGGGAGTGCCAGCTTCCGCTCACCATTGTTTTGTTTTATGGAACTTTGATTATTTTTTTCACCTTTTCAAATGAAAAGATACTGCTTGGCTTATTCACTATCTGCCTGCTTCAGACTCCCAGCAGAATTTGGTGTACGGAAGCCAGCAGAATTTGGTGTACGGAAACCTGCTGTGTATTGGAGTTTGGCTTCTGGGACTGTAACGACTTAAGCCAGGTCAGCAAAACCAGAAACAGTTTAACCAACTGTCCTGTGCCTTTCTTCAGCAAAGGGTCCTTGTGAGAAATCTATTTCTGTAGACATGTAGCTAAAACAGAAATGAGCACTTGGGAGTGAAGATTCCCCCATGGTCTGTGGAAGCCATCCATCCTCTTCCATAAGCCACCAGCATGATGAATGGGCTTTCCATTTTAGCTTTGTTTGGAGATCCCTTCCTTTCCGTTGCATTCTCCTCTTAATAATAGGTTTCTGTTGATATTTGTAGATATGACTGTTTCTTCTTGCCATATCTTGTGTGTTATCAGAGGAGACACAATCAGGGGAGCAAGGCTATTGGGGAATCTGTCTTCCTTCCTTTGAGAGGAAAAAGATACTGGTTTTTCTGTTAGGTAGGTTCATAAGGGTTTTTTGAGAAGGTGTGCTCTCTTCAAGGGAGGGACCAGAGATGATATATTGTAGGACAGTGAGAAACTAAAGGAACAAGATTTCTTCAGCCTGGAGAAAAAGAGGTAGAGGAGGGATCTGGCCTTTAGCTGTCTAAAGGAGCTTGCAGAGAACATGGACCCAGACTCTTCTCGGGGTGCACGGTACAGAAAGGCAATGGGCACCATTTGCAACAAAGAAAGTTCTCATGGGGTGTAAGACATTATTAATCATCAGACTTGTGGATGGGTTACTAGAGGGACTCTAGCCTCAGATTTTCAAACCTCAATTGGACAAGGCTCTAGGCAATCTGGTCTGTCTCTGAAGTTAAACCTACCATGAGTGACAAGTTTGGCTAGAGACCTCCAGATGTTCCTTCTAGCTAATTTTTGGTTGTTGTGTGTTTGGTGTGGTGGTTTTTGTGATTGCCAGGGGATCTTCCTACTTCAGATGTGTTTAAAGAACTTCGTTTCCATCTATCATCTTACACATTGGGTTGTCACTTTGTGTGGCTCCAATGACAATTGAAGGACCTGTGCTAAAGGACTTAGTCCCAGTGATAAATATAATAATTATAGAAGATGAGACCTCACCAAATCGTCTGATCTGAAGCTAATTGAATTACGCATCAGTCCTGCCTGACAGGTGTGTGTCTAAACCAGTCTTTCATTATCTTTCTGGCAACTTCTTCCAACACTTGCCTTGTGTTGGAAACTTTTCCTGATGAATAAGCTGGTTCAACATTTAATACTTATAATGGCAACTTGGATCTGTTAATGTTACTTTGATAGATTGGCAATACCAATACCATCTATACTGTGTCCTGCTGGAGCAATTCAGTGAAGAATTAGTGTATATAACCCAACTCTGCTTGCCACTCGATGTTGAAACCTTTCCCTTGGCCAGCCAGGAGGAGATTGGACTTGTCAGGAATTTTATTTTATTTGGGCAGTAAGTATAGCCCACATTGAATAGTACCCAAATCTTCATTTTGGTGTGTGATTTGCATACAGATAACTGTTGTACCCGTAAGGAACTTCAGAAAGACATCACTTACTTAGTACCCGCATAAATCCTAGAAGATGGCAATTAATTGTTGTATGTCGGCTTAAGGAAAATATAGGGTTGATATATATAAATATATCTTTTTAAAAGACATAATAAATAGATGTGCATTTTGACGGAACTACTTATGGAAACACCTCCAGGACTTAGTTACACGTGCAGCTCTTCAGCTGGCTGTGCCAGTTCCTGCCCACAAACTTGCTTATGCTGCTGGTACCCTCTCATTTATCCCAGCAAACCAGTTTGTGGGGCTGTGTGGACTGGATCATGTAATTGAGTTAATAATAATGGGGGCGGGAGGGGTATTGCTTGATTTTTGGAGTTGTTGTTAACTTGGGTCTGTTCTCTGGCCCAGTCGATGGCAGTGCAGGTTGAAACAACTCTTCTGTGAAATTTGAAAGTGTGGGTCACAGTGGTCTGAGATTATTTTTGATAGAAACAAATATTGCCCTCACCTGAGATGTGTGCTGAAAACCTTAATTAAAGGCTGAGTGTGCCCTCCAATTAAGTTACTGCTGATCATGGAGACTTTTTCTGAAGGAGCATCTTGCTGGGCAGGCTGGGCTGAAGCCAGCTTGGCTGCCTGCGTCTCTCGAGTTTTTTTAATCTCTCTCGGCCTTTTTTCAAGTTGTTTGAAGGTGGTGGCTGGATACCCTTTATTTCAGTGATCAGTCAGCCAATATTTGAACTTGATTGGGTTTTTGTTTGCACTGAGCTTTGTTTCATTCAGCCACAGAGTAAAGCATTGAAAACAAATGTCAATGAAAGAATATGCTTGTTTTGCTGTTGTCTGTTTGATACTTTATAGTCCAGATGATCAAGGGATCGAAGACTTGTGAAGCTACTGAGCTTAGAAGGGCTATTAGCTATTCTGCGAAGGGCTGTGTGCTCGTAGTGACAATGCCTGGGCTGTGGAAGGGTGGGTGGGTGATGGAAGAGAATCTTCTCTTGGGACATTTCTGGACCAAATGCCTTCTGCCTGTGTCTGGTTCACGTTAAAGAGGCTGTGATGAGTGCACCAGGGTTATTAGTGCCCCAGCGTACAATGGGGTGAGAGCACCTACAGAAATCCTCGTGGTGCTGGTGAAGTGATCTGAAATGAAAGGACAATAACTTCTTGTGCAGAAAGCCTGTTGCAGTGGGAGCCTGAAGCAGGGGCCACCACAAGTTCATTCACAATAAATCAAGGGGGATGCTGTTAATCACTCCAGAGGTGTGGAAGATCAAAGCGACAGATCCTCTGACCTGCGGAGGCTGTAGAATGGAGGGCTGTGATCCAACCGCTGCTGGCTCTGCCTCCCCATGCTGAACAAACATTAAAAATGTATTTTTAGCAAGATGCACTGGAGCATCTAGGAAAGTGTCCTGTTGCTTAAATGCAGCTTACTTGGGAGCAGTCAGCAATGCCAAAAATCTGAGGCTCAATAGGAGCTGAGGGGGAAAAGCAGCCTGAGAAATGCTCCAGAAATTTCCCTTGGGTACCCTTGTTGCTGCCAACTTAACTAGGTTTTGGCCTGAAAAAGTAATTTGTATCTGTCTCCAATGTCCTAAGAGGTTATTGGTATGTTTAGAAATTGCAGGTTTTGGTGCTACGTCATGGAATAAATGAGAACAAAGTGGGTCAGTGTGTTGATTCAGCTCCGGAGTTAGTGATCCATTTGTGCAGAATGGAGTTTTAGAGGGATTCTGCACCACTTGAGAGCACGTCTGGATTGATGAAGCTTATTGTGGAGCGTAGAACAGTGTTGGGTAATAAACACATGCTATTAAGAAAAATTTGTACTTTACAATAGATTTGGGATATCTGGCCTTTGTAAGCCAGAACCTTTCATATTTGTCTGCATGAGTCCCTTACTTTGGAAATGGGGTGTATTTTTTTAAGTGAATCTTCTGGTTGTTACCACTTGCTGTACTTTTATTTACACCCTCAGTTTTTCTACTCGTTTCATTTAAACTAAACTAGCAAACACGCTCCAGAATCACAGTTAGTGCACTTCAGCCACTAATTACTATTCAGTCCACTGGACAAGGCTAAGTAATACATCTTCAGCTCCTACAAGAACTGAACGATCATTCTTCTACATTCTTCAGTTTTTCACATATCAATAGTGGACTTTCTGACAAAGTTTAGAATTACAAGATCTAAATTTTGGAGGCATCCAAAGTTAAAACTCAGCCGGTACATGATTAAGAGTTAACTGGGTGTACTGTGTGTGGGTGGATTGAGGTATGGAAGGGAAAGTTTGTGGACTACAAGGACGGTTATGATGGGTTTTTTTATAAAAGACACATTGAGTTACGTGAATTGATATTTTAGATTACATTGTGTTGTTAGTGTGTTTGAATGACCTCAGTTCAGGTCAACCATTCTTTTAAAAATGTGTATATTCCGTTGAAAGCAGTAGTTTGCAAGGGTTTTGGTCTTGATGGGCGCAGTAGCATTTATCTTTCCTGCCGCTTCTTTATCTGGGCATGGTGTCCTGCACGTGGCTGGTGTTGTGTGGGGTAACAGCTCCCATGGACCCAGGCAAAGGTGGTCAGCTCATGTCTTGTTTACCTGTAATTAGCCCTGGAAAAGGAGCTTGACATCTCCAGGGCTGCAGAAGGGAAGTTGTAGGGGCACAGAGGAGTCCAGCTTAGGGACCCTGAGCCATCCTGGTGGGTACATCTCTAACCAACCTTCACTATGGACATGCTCTGCAGGTACTGCAAGAAATGCACAAATGTGTATGTTAATTTAGTACCATTCCCTTCTTCCCAACAGGTCTTGTTTTTTGAAGTCGTGGTGCAGCAGTGTGCTGAGTCGGGTCTGTCATTTATAGTGGGTGGACTCACCTGGTTTTTATAAACTGTTGAGAATAAGCAAAATAAGAAATTCCAAACTGGCAGTTGTATTTGTACCTGGAGACATGTGCAGTTTCTTGACCCTCATGGCTGCCAAAGCCTCTGTTGCCATGTGTCCTGTGCTCTGCTCATTAGGTGTACCTCCCCTAATTAGGTTATCTCGCATGTTGCTGGATACAAGTTGTTTAGGTGGGACATGTTTTAAAACATGAGCCTTCTGCTGAGAGCTGATACTGAAGGAGTTGGCATGGCCTGGGGAGTTGGACAGATATCGTAGGGACACTGCACGACTCTCGCCAAAGAGTGACAGAGTGGTCATGATCAAGTCCTCAAATGAGGTCAGACGTGACACTCCTCAAATGTGGCCAGACCTGACACCATCAGGTGTGTTCAGAGCTGGAGAGTAACAAAAACAGTTCCTGAACCACAGAATTGCAATGAATAACCTTCCAAATTCACCTTAATATCATGTTTTATTTATGGCTATTTATGTGAGAATTAGGATTGTATACAGTAAAAGTTACTGCCCTCTTCCCTTTCACACCCACTTACGTTCATGTGTTTGCTTGTGTTGGTTGCCCTCTCTGCAGCCAGAGAAACTGCTGCAGTTAAATGCTCAGAGGTCATGGTGGGTGATGGCTCAGGGGTATGGCTGTCCCACACTTTTCCATGCCCTGGTTTCTGTGCTGCCGTCCCTTGGAGATGGCCGGTCTCCTCACAGAGGTTCTGCACTCTTGCCTCATGCAACATGTCCTCAGAGACGTGGTACGGCTGTGCTGGAGCCTGCCTGTGCATGGAGTGCTCTCTTATCCAGCGCCTTGTGTTAGTTTTGCGCCATGGGAAAACAGGGTTTCCAAAGCAGAGCAGGGAAACAGCTTAGTGGAGTTTGTGTTTTGGACTTCACCAATATCCCAGGGTGCTACTCCAGCTGTAGCACAGATAATGGACAATCCAGGTAATCTTGGTGACAGCCAACAGTCAACTAGCAATTTAGAGACAGCAATTTAGCTGTCAATGAGAGTTGTAATCAGCACTGATTTGTTTTTCAGATTAAAAAAATTCTTTATAGTGGCTGTACCTAATATTTCAGCCTTTCAGATAAAAGGTAACATCTACAGAAAGCTAAATTTCACTACAACTCAAACTGTTGGATAGCAGCTATTTTTACTGATGGATAAATATGATCCTTTTCAGAAAACCCTGTTGCTCTACCTTAATTGGTGTGGCCAAGTATTTAAGAAACCTCCATTTAGAATCTAGAAGGCCTTGTTGCAACCCCTTAACATCATGAGATGTGCTTCTTCCGAAATACTTCTTTCTCCATAAGGTCTTGTGTTTATAGAAATGGCTTTTGTTCGTAATTTTCTTACCTCATTAAAAACCATTTTAGGGATTGTTTTTAATAGTCTCTGGATGCTAGGCCCCTGTATTCTGCACTGAGCTCTAGCATTGCTTTTGGCTGAGTCATTTAACTGCCCCGCCTTAGTGTGTCTGTAAAATGGCTTTTGCCCATTACCTTGCAAGATTTTCCTGAAGGTGTCTTAATATTTTATAGAGGTGTTCTTGCCCATCAGCTAGAAGTTGAAAAGTTGGCCTGTAGATGAAAGTGTGAATTATTTAGTATCATGAGATTTGAAACCCGTGTATATGATAAGCTTTTGTATCCAGCTTGTTCTTTGCCCCTGACACTTAAAAGAAAAATGGGAAAACTCCTCATCTGACTTTTTTCTTTTTTATCCCTGTCCTGCATTGATTTGCACCCCTTCACTTCCCCCCACCCCCTCCAGTGTGGTGTGTCAGGGAATATAATAGGTGTAATAATACAGTGGTGACCTGATCATGCTAGAGCTCTTTCTGAACCTTGCCTTTGTAGATAGAACAAACCTGCTTTGTAGTTGTGCTTTAACCATGTTGTGTTCTTCGCAGGGCTATAAATGGTTTGTATAATAGCTTGTCTTGACCTCTTTGGTATAGGGAAGACCAGTTCATGTTCTGTCTGTGGCAGAAGATGACCCATCAAGCTTGTAAGTTAGGAGGGCTTGCCATGTTTATTCACTCAGAGAAGTAGGATTTTAATCTTGATTGCTCTGTGGTGAGGTGCATGCTAAATAATAGTGAAACAGGTTCATTAACAATTCTCTGAGGCAGGTGGAGCAGACCATTCCTGTTGATGAGGTATTGCCCATGTTGCAGCCGTCCAGAGCCTTCTGCTTTTGTGTTTCCTCTTTATGAGTCAATGGGTAGTGTCACTTTAGATAATTAAGTGTAGACTGTGGTTTGTTATTTTGAAGCCTAACATGCGGTTGCTGTCAAATGGTAGGAGTTGTTGATCTGGTCTAAAAACCGCCATGCCAGATCAGTATTGTTAAAAGAGATTTTACGGTGTTACTTTCTGCTTCTAGCCTTCATGGAGGATCAGGCAATGCTTGTTAGCACCCACATTCTGCTGGATCTCCCAAACTCTTGCAGGCCTTTTTAGCTTGCTTTCTTGGAGTCTCTTTGATTTTTGGGTCAGTGTGTCCTTTTGTTCCTGCTCTCTGATAGTGTGAGAGAGATGATGGGATTGTTTTTTTCCTTTGGATGCTTGCCAGATTTTTAAGTCCTTCTGCTGTGAGGATTTTGTCTGGGCTTAGTCTTTTTTTACAATTGCAAGTGTAAGTACTTTATTCAAAAAACATGGAATAACCTCTGAGCCAAACCTACAGCCAGAGCTGCCAAGAGTCCTGCACTCTGATTAACATCAGCTGGCGTTGCTTTGTAGGGGCCAAACTGGCCTTGGATGGATCTACTTGATCTACTGGGATCTGGGGTGAGAGGGAGGCTTTGGAGCAGCAGTCCCTCCCTGGGATGTGTGCAATGGTGCGTTCACCATTACCTTGTACATGATTCAGTGTGATACTACAAAGACTATGAGAACTGAGCATGTCCAATCCCTGCTTTAAGAAGTTTGACCTCTGTGAGGTTAAGTGGTTTTATTTTCTGTATATCCATTGATGCTGCAGTGCAGTGTTTGGGCCTCTTCTGCATCTGAAGCAATTTTGCCACCTTGCAGAAGAAGCAGAAGCTGTTATGAGAAGAAGGGTGCACAGATAAAAAGTGAGATGTTATTAGTTAGGACTTCATTTCCTGGTGCCCCTAGGTAAATGGGTTTTAGGGACTTAGTTTTTTTCCTTGACTTTTTTTGGGCAGGTGTCCAGGCCCTTGAAGTTCTGCCAGGAAGATGCTGTAATACACTAAGCACACTGTTCCTGGGCCTACTCCTGTCCTGCAGCTCCTGGTGTGACTATAGCTAGACAGTTGTTCCATGCCAGGACTGTGCCCCCTATTCCCACCAACCCAGACCTATAGCATGGGTTCCTGTAGCCATTGAGCAGCTATTTTGTAGGCAGATTATGGAAATAGAAAGATGTGTTTCAACATTAATAGTTGATCTGATTCTGAAACATGGGGGAATGAAGAACAACAGTGCTACCTCCTTGCTCTCACCTGGTGTTTATGCAACTTCACATGGTTTGGCATAGATGTTATAAAACTGGACTACAGCTAAGATGCTGCAGCATCCCAGATGCTTCCTGGGGTAACAGGCTTTTCTTGACCTTTCTTGACCTTTTCAGACATTTAGCTTCTAAGGCTGTAGGAGCACCAGCACCTGCTCAGCTTTGTCCATAGGGACAAAGGTGTGCTTTCACTGCTTTGGGCTAATGTACACTGAGGACACATCCACTGCCAGAGCCAAATCCACTACAAGGTGGTCAAGCCATCAATAGAGGGTGGTTAGTCTTTTGTTGTGGTAACAGCTTCTGCCCCGTATTTGGTTTTGTCCTGTCCCCCTCAGACACCACTCCCTACCTGGGCCTGCTGTGCCCGGAACAGTGTAGAAGGAGCTCCGAACAGCAACATCCTCCTTCTCCCACACCACGTTCATCTGTTCAGCCTCTGTTTAATGTACTTTCCCCTCCACTGACTTGATGCTCTGCTGCTACTAAAGACCCAGAACTGGGTGAGCATCATCAGGCTGCAGAGCGCAGTGCATGGAGCTGGCTCTGAACATGGTCCAACAGTGACTTTGGGCTCTGTAGCTGGCTCCAACCTCAACATCCCCTTCCCCAAGCACTGTACAAGCATGTACATCTGTTTCTGCTGGACTTTGGATTCAATAAATCTTATTAAAATTATTTGGTTTGGCTTATTTCAGTGTGTTGACACAAGTTCTTGTCACTCGGTGGCTAATGCTTGTGCACTGCTTGCCCTGGCCTGGGCAGCTGTGGGAAACTCAGGTTGCTGGCAGAGGAGAGGGAAGAGGAACGCCACAGGCAAGATACTGGACAAGAGCTGGGGGGAGAAAAATGGAAAGTGTTTCAAAATACAAAGAGAGAAAGTAGGTAAAGAAGGTACAGTTAAAAGTTGGAAAGATGCAGACACTGCGAAGACTGCAGAGCAGTCACTGGAGTCTGTTCTGAAGAATAAGCCTCCAGACTTCCACGTTACTTGGGATATAACAGAGCCAAACCCACTATTTACAAATCTTGCTACAGATTCTTTCTGATGCTCTTCCATCTTTATATGGTCAAATATATACTTCACTGACATAACTCTTCCCGATCACAGATCAGGTTACCAGTGAATTTATATTGTGAACAGGGTCCTGCCCTTTGCAGCAGCTTCCGCACCAGGTACCAGTTTCCTTGAATGTATGGGCCGAGCTGCAGTGGAACATGTTTCTCTCCTGGAATTTACGTGAATAGGGAATCATCCACGAGTCAGTGGTAAAGTCCAACTGTCTGCCATGTTTTTAAGCCTGGCAAGTGGCAGACCAGGAAGAATCTGTGGTGTTAGGCAGTAAATTACTGAACAACCATGTTTTCCATGATCCTTATGAATGTTGCCTTCCCAGTTCTCTTGTGCTCTCTGAAAAGTCTAGCATGCTTGAACCTTGATGCATGGGGGGAATGTCATCCATTTGCATTCTTCACACTGTGAAAGGAACAGCAGGCCAGAAAAGACCTGTTGCTCCTGGTGATTTCCACCAGAGCATGCTGCACTGCATTGCCCCTGTACATGGCCTGGTGTTACATGCTTTTGAAGTTGAGCAGTATATCCGGGTCCCAGTGTTCCTAGATATGTGATGCCAGTTTTACCCAGTGCCTACCAGAAGCAGTTCAGCGCACATTGCTGACACTCTTGAAATTAAAAGCTAAAATGATGTGTAATTTCCCAAGTGCTGAGAGGTGAATGGTGTCCCAGCAGTACCACGTTCCAGTTGTTGCTTTGTGAGGCAGAGCCTGATCTCAGAAACAGAACATAGGCTCATTTTAGAATCTGCCCAAAAAGTTAAGAGTAAAACAGGACTGACATTGAATCGTTGAAGTGGGACTGAGCAAGGATGGGTGTAGGGTAGTTAGGGGTAATAGACAGCACACTTCATCTGGCTCCAGTGCTCGCATAGGAGTGAACATTTGAGTTGATCCTGCAACTGTGTCCTGAAGTTACTCAAGTCTTTTGTGCCACGTGATCCGGCGTTGCATAATTCTGGCCTCTTTATCAAGCAGCAGCAATGGAGCTTGCTGGCCCTTTATTTTCACAGCGCGTTGGGATCGAGATTGTCTGCCAAGAAGATCAACATACCTTCTTTTTCTTGTTAGCGGGCCAAACAGAACTTTGGTTTGGTGCTGGATATATAAAAATATCTCCCAAGCCCTTCTAATGGTTTCTGTTTTTCTTTTTTCCTGTTCTCTGATTGATCATATGGTCTGAGCTATTCTGCATCTGTCTGACTGTTAATAAATACTACACGTATATTTTGGGTCTGGAGGTTGAAGTGTTCACTAATTGCTGGGGTCCCACCTGCAGAGTGGTTCTCCTTTTGTATTTGCATGTCACAGGATACAATGGATGGTGTCAGTATCTACATGCACTTAAATGAGAATTGGACAATTTAATGGCAAGAAAATGCTTTGAGGAGCATGGAGTGAGCAGAATCTCCATCAGGCTCAGTGTATCTCTGTGCTGTGAGCGGCTGGGCGGTGGTAACGCTGTTTGGAAGGAGCAAGGGTTGTGTGTGTCTTATACTTGTGCTGTCTCACTTCTTGAAGAGGATCCTGACCTGGGTTGATTCCATATCCTATATGGCCAACCTTTTTAAGAACATGCACATAATATTTCACCTCTGCATTCCGGGTCACAACATTGGCTTCTGGAAGTACTTGCGTACAAGGGGTATGAAGGTTAAACTGTCCAGAGAATTTGCAAATATAAGTATGGGGAAGGCATATGAGAAATCTGATTCAGCCCTTATTAAAACTGTTAGATTTTGTACAGGAAGGAAGTTATTAACTGGAGGCATGAGTGGAGTCATAGGAGTCAAAGGTTGCAATATCATAGACTTATTACTAGGTGGCGATAGTAAATTGTTAATGATGCAGAAAAGTCCTAAGTTTTCAGCAAATATTTTTGTGTTTGGAGAGAGGTTGGAGGCTGTATTTGAAAAATGCATGCGATGAGTCATTCTCTCTTCTGCTACTAAGCAGAAATAATGCCAAACATGTTCTGATAGGGATGCGCTACTTAAATCAACAGGCCGAGATAACTTTGACCTGGTAGTATTAGAAGTAATGATTATTATTTTTAATTTAGATTACTAGGAAATTTCGGAAGACTGGATGAAGTTTGCCAGTGCTGGAATAACCTGTATGCCATTATTCTCATGTTTATTTTGGGCAGAATTTTAGAAGTACTGATACATTATTTGATTAATAACTAACTAAAGGTTAGGCATATAATTAACACCACTCAGCTTATATTTATGGCAAGTACAGTAAGTTCTCTCACACAAATCTGGCTTGTTTTCTTCAGGTGACCATGATGATTTGTTAAGGCTGACAGCCTAGATTTAAAACACTTAGTGGTGTGTTGGGTCCAGATTCAGCATTACGCAACATTTGAGTTGAAAAAGTTAACTCTGTATATTGTTAGCAAAATGCTGTGCGAGCAAGATTTCCTTAATTGGTTGTATTAGTGGTTGTTTGTGGAGAATATGATTCAAATCAAGCTTTTTCCAGGCCCTGCTGCAATACATGCTAAATTTACCATTGTCCTCAAAGTCTTTATTCAGTCACTTCTTGTTGGAGTTCACCTCACCAATGAGTTATTGCCAGGTTTGGTGGTACAGCAAGTCCTGACACTGTGAAGCACAAGTCTTGCAGGAGGAGGTTTATTTCAGTAGGCTCGGTTGTGGTAGGCAACGAAACCTTTTTTACGAATTTTTCTTATACTGCAGAACCTGTAGTGTCTGCATTGGCACAAGTTGTTTGTGGAATTACCCTTGTGGTTGGGCACGCTGTTGCATTTCTCATGGTAACCTTACCTGATGTGTGATGTGTAAGCATCTGGCAGCTTAGATGTAAATGATTACAAGTTCTTATTAAGTGTTTTGTAATGCCAGGAGTGTTTTCTATGCAGAAGAGATAGAAGTTTGTATTTAGATTGTATTATTAAGTAGCCTAGGAGATAAATTGCTTGGACTTACTGTCTGAAGTTGCCAACAGCTTCATTAGAGAAGTTCTGAACTGACAAACATCTAACAGGTCAGTTTTTGTGGAGACTAAAATAATAGATAAGTGATGGCAGCCTTTCACAGGCCAGCAGCAGAGAAAATAAAAGGGATAGTGGAAAGGAGCCATAGTGTTAAAAACTCAATATTTCAATAATATTTTTACTGGATGGAGTCTTGGCAGTGGAAGTTTGACAACAGACTCTAGAGCCCATATCACTCCCTCCTTTGTTTTTGGCAAGCCAATTTGGCATTGTTTTTGAGCTCACTGAGCTGTCTGTGCTGCTGTCTCTGTCTTTTATGAAGATATTAAATGGAACCGGTGCTACTGTCAACAGCTTGTTTGGAGCTGGTCCGAGGGAAGATGAAGCTGACTGTTGGGACATCTCATTCTGTTCTTGTGGATGTGGGGGATTTAGCAGAGGAAATCATTCCCCATTTCTAGACCAGGATTTGTTATGAGTCCTTCACACCTTTCACTCCCCCACATTGCCATGAGGCACAAAATCTTGGACCTTGGCATGTCCCAGTCTTGCTCCATTCCCTGACTTTCCCATTGCTGTTCATTTAGTGCAATAACTGGAGGGCCTGGGGCATGCACCGAGTATTTTATGCTTTTCTGAGAAACCCTGAGTATGTGGGTCCTGCTGATGATAAGATACCTGAGTACATGTAGCTGAGCACCATTTTACAGGATTAGATTTCTAGTACCCTCATGTTGGTGTTGTCTTTGTAGGAAAATGATGGCTCACAGAAGTGCTCCAGCTCACCTTCACAGGGCTCCTCTCTGGGGTTTGCAGTGTGCTCAGTCTTTTTCTGCCTTATCATAGGATGTGCACGTTCTGCTTTTTAACCCTTCTTCCCTCATGGTCTTTGCTTTTCTTCTGTAGTCCTTTTACCAAAACCGTTGCTCCACGTTTGACAGATTCTGCACTACCCTTAGGTTGTATTAGGTCAGTAGATGGTCAAAGCATCCTCTTCTGCTTCAGGTGGCACAGTCCAGCTGTCTCTGTTTAAAACACAGGTGGTTGCTATTAATGTTGTGTCTATCTCGGGCTTTTTGATAGCAGTACATCTCTCTGTGAGACATGGTTTTGATTGTGTAATTCATAGGAATGCTCTAAAGAGCTGGATAAGATCCTGATTCTTCTGAAGTCTTAAAACAAGACAGAGCGTGTTGCGCTTTCTTTAAACTGTCTGGGAAGAGGCCTGTTCCGTGATTCCCCACCTGCCATAGCTGGTCTCCTAAGAGAGGAAAGGAGAAGTCATGCTGAGCAACCAAAGTCGGCAGGGAAGGGTTAGTAGATTGAGGTGGCATTCGCTGAACCATTCTGTGGCCACAGCCATGGGAGCACTGTCCTCTGCAAGGACATGAGAGTCCCGAAAAGAGAAGACTGGTGTGTTGCCTGAAGAACACTTTTAAAGGATGGATTAATCTCTCTTCTTTGCAATATTTACCAGTTATATCTGGCATTTCTACATGTAAGAAATTCACAGAAGTTGCAACAGAATTGAAGTAGCCCAGAACAAAATCAGAATAATGGAATTACTGTAAGATGTAGAAGAGAGCAGGTGGGCAGGGTGCAAACCCTGAGCCCAGCTTTAACCCTCGGGACAGTGCTACTGGCAGAAGAAATAAAGGATATTAATGTTAGAACTGACCACTTTGAAAATTGCCCATTGACGTTAAGGGTTGTGTTTTAAGATGTCCACAGAGTGGGAAATGTTGTTGCTCAAGGGGAACACAAAAATCCTTATAAACTGCTAGAAGGGAAATGTAAATGTGAGAATGCAAAAATTGCCCGTAGCCATTTGGTTATATCTGTGAGCAGACAAAGCTGCAATTGGCAGAGAATTATTAAATGCTTTTCTGGAAGATTGTGTTAGTGGGAAACACAAATGTTTTACAAAGAGGAGCGTGTTTCACCACAGGCAAGATAAAACGGAAACTGGGTTCTAATTTTTTTAAAAAACCAAAAAAGTCTTTGTCAAAATAACTTTTGGCAATCTGTTCATTTTCTTATTTCTCATAAGTGACAAATGAGGTTGAAACCGAAATGAGTGTATTATGGTTGATGACTCTTCATTTCTTTTCAGTTACTGGTACAGGAAAATTCATGTTGGGATGAATCAGGAGTGGGAATCAAAATTTTGAATTTCCTACCAGAAAATTGTGTCCTGAGAGCTGTGGTTGCTGTGTTGTTCTGCCAAACTGGCTTCATGCCTGACCGACTCTTTTGCCTTGTCTTTCGCAGGGTGGGATAAACATTCTTATGGGTACCATGGTGACGACGGACACTCCTTCTGTTCTTCGGGGACAGGACAGCCCTATGGCCCTACGTTCACCACTGGAGATGTCATCGGCTGCTGTGTCAACCTTATCAACAATACCTGCTTTTACACAAAAAATGGCCACAGTTTAGGTAAGTAAAGAAAGGTTCTCTGGGGAGACGGGTGCTCCTGCTGCTGTTTAATACTTTGCATGTGTTGTTAACTCTTGTTCCACATTTGTGGGTAAGATTTAAGAAACGGGAGAGAAAAAGAGCACTGAGCATCAGTCAGGAGATGTAAATTGGCTCCGAGACATAAATACTTCCAGTATGTAAAGGGGTTTCTGTGCTGTTCAATTTAAGTGGGTTAGGATTGCATCTCCAGCTTCTGCTCCTTTCCTCTGCTTCTGCACAGCCGGTGGGAGGTTGGATAAGATAGCGAGTGGCTGGGCAACAGGGAAGTGGGAAATTTAGTTAGTATATTAATAATTTTTAAAGTGACTTTTCCATCTGTAACCCATAATGCGTTAGTCCAAATATTCCAAAAGCTAGACGTTAATTAAGCATAAGAAGCCTTACTTAAGCACTGACCTATAATTTGGCTCATCCCACAGTTGTTTCAGAAGTTCCCCTAAAGTTAAGAACTTCAAAATTTTGCATCTCATGGATGCATCATATCTGATTTGTCTGAAGTAGAAAGTTGTGGCCATTTACACCTAAAATGTCTTTTCCTTGGATGACATATTCTCCACCATGGATAAATTCTTTTTTTTTTTTTTTTTTGGCTGCATAAGACATGCTGTAAATGTTGATAAGTTCATCTCACTTCTTGTGCTGAAATTCATTTGGTTTGGCAGGGACAAGCACTCCTTTCGTTTGCTTCTCCTTGCTGTGTCAGTTGTGCAGGCTGAGAGAGCTGGGGCTGTTCAGCCTGGTGAAGCAATGGCTCAGGGGGTTCTCATCAATATGTATAAATCATCAATCTGTATAAATACCTGAAGGAAGGGGACAAAGCAGGCAGAACCAGGCTCTTCTCAGTAGTGCCCAGTGCCAGGACCAGAAGTTGCCTAGAAATGAGCCACATGCCTTCTGAGAAGCATTCTAGATGAATGACGCTGCATTCACCAACTAGTCCTGATCCTTTGCAACATATCAAGAGTTCTCCAGACCTGAATGGAAAAAAATCTTAGAGCACCCTTTAAGACTTGTTTTTAACATTCTAATTCTATAAACGGAGCCTCCATCAGAAGCCCACTGGGGAGCTGTTCGAAGTTGAGTGTCTAATCTGTCTTCCTTTTTGAAATTATAACTGTTTATCAGCCATACCACGTGAGATGCTGAGGGACTCGTAGTGAAGGCTTGTGGCTTACTACCTAGCGAGACCAGTCACTAGTAGGGACACTACAGGTCATTTGTAGTCTGTAAGTATTAGTTGATTGCCCAGACTTCTTCTAATAGCTGGATATTCTAAATTTAACTCATAATCTGTGGACATTACCCTTGTCAGTCCTGTACTGAGAAGACAAATGGAGGTATGAAAGCAGCAGTTGATGGTGTAGAGCAGGAGCTATTGCTTAGGAATGAGACAGGTTCAACATACACAGCGACTAAGGTGCTGAAATAGTTTAAAAGATTTCACAAAATCTCTCCTTTTAATTGCTGTCCTCGATTTTTGTGTGTGTGTTTACACACAAGTAGTATAGTAGTTTGTGCTGTGCTCCTCTGGGTGTTTTCCTTTGAGTGGGTGGTTTTCCAGCTTCACAGTTTTTTAGCCTGGCAATGCTGTTACTTTTCATCACAATGAAAGTGTAACACTCAGGAAGGGGCCAGATCTTTTATTTAATGAATACAAATTTGTTCATTTGAAATTTAATTCGTTTTTAGCGACCAGGAGCCTGCAGAGTAGACGAGGTGTCAGTTGAAAAGTCACCCATTGCTCCATCCTCCGTTCTGTTCCCAGGGCCGTGTTGTACCTGCTTGTCTGGGCAGATGAAGCCAGATAAGGAGTTCAGTAACTTCTGTGTCACATTTTGTCATTGCCATCCTCTGGTTCTTTGCCCTATGTCGTGCTCGGAGATTTGTTTTGTTTGGGACATTTGGAGGTCTTTAGAGTAATGAAGTTACCGGGTTTTCCTTTCTTGATTTTTAGTGCTGCCTTTCCTTCAAACATGGGGGTCTTGGATGGAAAGCTTGTGTTTTCTAATCTGATATGGAATGATCCCTTGGGGAGCAGCCTGCCCCAGTGGTGAACAGTGCCAGTGGGAAGAAACAGGAAAGGAAGGGAATTAAGTTTTACTGTGCTTAGATTAGAGAACAACAATAGATTATAAGCATTGCTGTCTCCTGGGTGTCTTCCTCTTGTGATTTATGGTACAAGACATAAGATGTATGAGAAAATTATAGGTAGGAGACTGTCCTGAGCATTCAAAACTGGCTCATTTGTGTAGCAGCTCCTCTTTCAGCTGTGGTGGTGTCGTGGCTGGACTCAGAGAGGAGAGGGGATGTGCTTAGAGGAGGCAGTGATGGAAGTACTAGGGAGTCACAGACCATCAGTCATTGCTGGGCTCACTGCCCTCAAAAGCTGCTGGAACATCCTGTTGTGTTTTTACAAAAGCAGAATGAAAACCTCAGCCAGGAAGACTCTTGTTAATGGCCAGTAGTGTCTATTTGTGTGATTGATAAAGAAACAACGTTCAAGAGAAGTGCTTCCTGTTGAATGCTGAGGAGAGTGTGTCTGAGCCCGAGAAGACCTCAGGTTGCAGATGTGAGGGAGGGGGCGAGGCAGGTCTGAGCAGGGGAACCCAGACCGCATGGAGGGAGTCAGAACACCTTCTGCCCTAGTGGAAGCATCTCCATGAAGATCTTGAACCTTTCCTGATACTTCTGCTAACCTGAGAATCTCATTTCTGTGTTGTGTAAACCCAAGATTTACCTGGAAGAGGATGGATGTGCTTTTCCTTGATGTTCCCTGACACAAAGTCGCAGAAGTTGTCTATCTCTCCTCGTAGGAAATTAGGTCATTATGTAATCCTGCTGCAGACATGAAAAAATATTAATGAGACTAATCAGCCCCTTTGTGATGCCAGTTAGCTTGACAGCAGGGTTTCAGGGCCTTGCCTCTGGGCATTTGAATTTGTCTCGCTTTTAATGGAATTACTGTAGCTTTGTTGTTCCCTAGAGATTATATTATCTCTTCACCATTTCTCCTCTCCTTTTCATCTGTTAATTAGACACACTCCCTGTTGTTTTTCTTGCAATTTCACCCGTTGCTTAACTGTGATCTTCCATTGTCTCCATGCTTTTCCGTTTAATCAGATCCATCAGGAGCACTGTATAAGAACTGTTTTCTTGACCATCACAAATTCTGGATGCTCTGGTTGGAGCTAAGTCTTGAACTTTGTTTGGAGACGTCACATGAAAACTGTTTGACTTAATGTATGTAGTCTTAATTCTCTATTCTGGACAATGTCTTGAATGTCTTCTGGCTGCTGATGGAATGCTTTTGACAGGTTCTGAGTGGAGTCCTGGTAGTTAAAAACATGATGAGATGTGGCTAGAAGTGTGGTGAGGGTGAATTAGGAGAGTAAGAGGGATAAATGTGAGAGACTTTGGGGCCATTAAGCAGAGAGTCTTGGACGCAGGACATGATGAAGCAACGTGACTGCTATAGGTCTCTGGGATTAAGTGGGTGAGTTCACTCAGGGACTAATGCAGGAGTGCTTCAGATCTCAAAATTTGACAGCGGACCAAGGTAAATGGAGCAGCAGGGATATAAAAAGAATGTGCAACCCCAGAGAAAACTTCCTGTAGTCTGAGTTCTAGCACAGGCACTTGGTAAGACCAAGTTAACCTGTAAAGTAAAATACCCATTCTCATCCCATTTAACGATTAATAGGATTAGGGCCAGAACAGGTGGCCTAATGGATAAGGCACTAGCCTCCTAAAACAGTGACTGGCATGGAGTTGCCATGGCAGAGCTGGGTCGCCTTTGGCTCTGGGTGGTCCTGGGTGGCAGAGGGCGACTCCAGGGACTGCAGGCTCCAGGAGGTTGGCCAAGGGTGTAAGGGTAGAAATAAGCCTTCATCCAGCTGAGCAAAACAAGTGAAAGGTTTGAGTGAGGAAAAATTATTTGGGCAAAGTGCTGAGGTGAGAGAGCTTAGTGAACATTTTCCTCAGTCAGGTATTCAGTACCACTTTTATAGACAATTTTTGATTTGGTTGTAGAGAGAGTACTCAACAGACAAGGTCTGCCATGATGTTAATTAAACCATATTATTTATCTACCAGGATTATATTTAAACCTTATTGGCTATTGGTTTAGTAAAATATTCTGGATTTTTTTTTTCCCCAGGTATTAGATTTTGAATCTGTGCTATTTCGAATAGTAATTATTTATTTCTTACATTGACTCCTAAAATTGTTTTAAATTACCATTTCAGGCTGATCTGGTAACATTACATTGCAGCTCTTGGTTAAAATAGTCCTGACATTACAAATGGAGAACGCTGTGCTCTTGCTGCTTTGCAGCTGTTTCACTGCCACCCAGAAGGGTGGGTGAGAGGTGGGACGTGTGTGAGAACTGGGCACGCTGGTGTGGGTACAAGCTTTGCTCTACCTGGGGACAGAAAGCATCGCTAGGGGCATGTGTGGAGCAAGACCGCAGCTTCCAGATCGACTCCTGAAACGTTAGCTTAAGACATGAATTAACTTCAGCCTGATGAGGTGAACAGGGCATGACAGCTGTTCCCCTGTGCTCTTGGTGAGGGTGACCCAAAACCAGCGGGTTAGAGCTGCTGTCGCTGGATGATTCATCTCACCGTGCTGCTGGATCCCACCACGGCGGATGCAGGGACACGCACTGGGGAGAGGGAGGACAGGCACCTTCCTGAGTGGTAAATCACATCTAGACCACGTGCAGAGCATCACAGAGCCGTGCGGGGAGTAGCCTGGCTCTGTAGCTGAACGTTGTCTCATAGCTCTGACCACAACTCTGTGAGTGATCGTAGGCGGTGGCTGGCTCTGCTTAAGTAGGTACTTTCTTTTCTGGCGTGCCAAATGTAAAAGGAAAAAAAAAAAAACACATATGCTTTTTCCGCATCTCTTGTATTTGGAACTGTAGCAGCGTACTTGAGGATGAAGCTGTTCTTTGCACAGTGTTTCTCAGGTGCTCCTGGCTGCAGCTTGGTCCTGTTGCTGTTCCCCAGCTGTAGTGCAAAGTGTTGAATGTTCGTTCCCGTCTCGCTGGCTGATAAGAAGAACTAGTTATAGCCCAAACCAAAGCAACATTGTGGTAAAACTTTGTTTTTCAAACCAAAGTGAGTCTTGAAAACTAACTTCTTCATAGTAACAGAGGGAGAAGCAAAGAAAAGAGGAGTGGCTTTTTAGCAAATCAGATTTTTGGGAGAGATGTCTGAAATATTTAGGTTTTTCCATGAATCTTTCTCCAGATGCAAAACCTTGCAGAGGAGGGGCCTGGGGGCGGGAAGTTACTAAATACAACAAGTGGTGAAATGCAAGGTCAGAGGTGGGATTTACTGAAATGCAGTAACCTTTTGCAGCATGTTAAAAATGTAGCCAAGCAGGGAAAAAAATCCTTTGTCTTTTTAATTCTACTGTTTTTCCCCCCACAGGTATAGCCTTTACAGACCTCCCTGTAAGTACACCTATTTTCAGTATTTTAACTAAGGATACAAACAGAAGGGAGGGGGAAGAGTGTGGGGATGTGATTTTTTTTCTGTTTGATGCCCTGGTAAAAAATGGTAACGCACATTACTGAATGATGTGGGTGCTCCCTTTTCTGAAACTTCATAGTCCTGTGGCTGGGTTTGTGGGCTACTCACATGCTTCCTCTCATCTCTCACCATCTCAAAGAATATGTTACTCCTTCTGGCATTAAAGCGAAGATTCAAACTTCATTACACGTCGCTGTGTTCCAAATGCAGCTTCAGCTGTGGGGGGTGGGTGTACAAAGTCATTGAGTGGCCTCTCGTGTCCCATCATCCGAGAGCACAAAAACGCCTAATGGTACTATACTCAGCTTTTTCTACTCTTGTCCAAGTCTTGCAGCTGTGATGTTGTTCCCTTTCCACTATGTGGTTAGGGAAAGGTATTTCTGAGAATGAAGGTCAGACCTAACTGGCTGTAGTGTGTGTCTCACTGCACAGGTTTCTGAGGAGCCTCCGGCCGGTCTGAGTGACCAGCTGGTGGAATTGCTGGAGAATGTGTCTGACACCCCCATGGGGTTGATAGTGATTCACCAGCCCTGATACTGAGTTCTCTTGAGTGCAGTGACACCAGCTCAGTTAAACCAGGCAGTAACATCTGGTTGGGTGTTACAAAAGCACAACTTCCACAATAGTTCATGAACAAAAAAATGGTTGCTCATTTTCAGACTCAAGTGTTCCTGGGCAAGGAGCAGGTGTTTAGGAAAAGGAGGTAAAACCAGGTCAGGAATACACTGGTGCATCACTGCACCCATTTCTCTCACACACAGAACTCCTTGTTCCTCAGGTTGCACTCCTGTCTTTGTACTTAATAACCCCAAACGAATTTCCTCTGAGGAATTTCTTAGTTTCCATAACTTGTTTAGGCCTCCAAAGTGATTGATTTTCTTGGCTTCCACATTGTGTGGGAGAGCACTTGCTTGTCTTTGTTTTGCACCTCCTGTCAAAAAATTTATTTTGTTCCTCTAATTTTTGTGTTGTGAGAAATAACGACTAGCAGTCCCCGTTCACCTTGCCAATGGGATTTATGGCTTTACAGATCTCTCCCATATCCCAGCCAGCGTTTGCGCTGAAGGACATTCCAGTTGCTTAATTTGCCTTTTCACATCAACTGCCAATACAGGGTTTTTTGATTCCTGGGCTCTTTGAACTTGGTAAAGTTGCAGTATATTCTAAACCAGAAACTCTCTTTGTGTGGGTGGTTTCACGGTAGTTTATTCACTTGATCCAAATACAGTTTATTAAAGTAAAATAATATTTTGCTTGTCCATGAATATCAACCTTTTGGAGTGAGGTCTTGTGACAACCTTACATCCATAGCAAGAAGACGCTTCTGCGATATACCCTTTAGTTTTAGGTGCTCTTTTCCCTCTGGATATAGGTTACATTAGGAGTCACAGTTTTACCATATTCCTTCTAATTTTTTCACCGCTTTATCATCTCATTTGGCTAACCTGCTTCTCTTTCTGAGATGAGAGCAGTAGGAAATGTAAAAAAGCAGAATATGGAAGAGTCCAGGGTGGGATTGCAGGGGTGCAAAGGGACAAGGGGGTTAAAAAACAAGTCAAGATGAACTAGGGGGTTGTGAGCAACTCACCACAACATCAGAGGCAAGAGGTGGTCCGAATGTGCCAGGGACAGTGTGCCTGAAGAACTTGGCAGGAGAAGCATCTCCCTGCGCAGTGGGCTCTGGGATGATGTCTCCCTGTGTCCAGCAGGGTGGTGGAGATACGGGTGGTTCCCAACAGTTGCTATAACAGAGAGGACAGATCACATGTGAAAAACAGAATTTTAAGTCAGAGATGTTTTGAGAGGTATCGGGGGTAGGCAGCTTCCCCTCGAAGATGAACATACCCAAAGCGGCTGAAAAATATGTGACGTGTTGTAACTTGGGGGTTTTTTACTTCTAACTTTGAAGTATTTTGGGTTTCTGATTCCTGACTTTGTAAGTCCTTGGGTTCATAATACTAAAAAGTTAAGTTAATAAAAAAGTCTAAAGTACAGACTGTGGAAAAGATCCGATCCCTCATTAGAGATACATCCTGAGTTTGAGAGACTGATTTTAAAATGGTGTTTTCCTCTGGTAGCTCCTCCTGCATCATGCTGTGGTTTCTTCGCACACCTCTGTACCCCAGTGAATCCTTGATGTGAGAATAGAAAAGGAGGAGGTGTGCTGAGTCAGCAGTGACGCAGTCACTGATTTCAGTTTCCAGCCTGTGTTTATCGATTCATTTTTTCCTTTGTTTTTTGAGGTTTTCTAATTTCAAAGGTAGACCAGGTTGGTCAGGACCTTACCCAGTTGAGTTTTGAAGATCTCTGAGGACAGCGATGCTGCAGTCTCTCTGGGAACCCGTTCTAGTCCTTAATCATCCTCAGAAGGAAAAACGTCTTCCTTATGTCCCATCAAAATTTCCAGGGCTGCAGCTCGTGCAGCTTCTTTCACTGAGCACCCTTGAGAAGAATCTGTCTCCATCTTTTTTATCACCTCCCTTTTGGGAGCGGAAGGTTTGCAGTTACATTTTCCCTTCTGCCTTCTCCAAGCTAATTCCCTCAGCCTCTCCTTGTCTGCCAGGTGCCCCAGCCTTCTGACCGTCTTAGCAGAACTCTGCAGGGCCGCCTTTGTGAATGTCTTTCTTGCCCTGGGGCTGAACCAAATAAGTCCTGCAGATGTAGGGGAAAGCAGAGGGACATAATCACTTCCCACAGCATGCTGGCTCCATATTTGCTAACGCGATCAGGATTCTGCTGAGTTCGACCTTGTGACAATCTAATAGCGTTAGTAAAAAGTAAAATCCACAACTACAGTAGGTCTCAGTGGGAGATCAATGACATTGCCAATGTCTCAGGTCTTCGCAGTAGTGAACAATTAGTTGAATACATTTTCTAGATGATTGTTGGAAAGCCCATGCCCGTTGCTATAGAGGAGGAGAGAATCACCTTGGCTTTCTTTAGGATGACAATCTAACCTCCACTAGTAGTTCTTGCTGATTTGACCTATAGCGAGAGGTCTGCTCCTCCGCTGATCAAACATCTGAACTGTGTTCAACCATAAGCAAGACACCACAACCAGGCACCTTCCAGACCTCAGTTTCCCTACGTGCATCCGCGGGCCTTACCCTGTGTCTGGTTTCTGGCTCTATCAGTCTTGTGTTAGAACTCAACAGCCGAAAGTGCATGAGTGGCATGAGAGAGACTCTTCCTATGCTGTACCACCTGTCAGCAGATGCTCTGAAGTAGAGGATTAGTGGAGTTTGTGTTGCAAACAGAGAAGTGATTTGTGCTGGGGAAAAGTAATATGACAGTGAATGGAACACGCGCTTAAATAATGTCATCCAGAGCAGTGAGAACCAGACACCCCTGTACCTTTTCTGATGCCATTTCTCTTTTCCTCACATTTAAGTAGGCTCAGGGATTTGATTCATATCCATAATCTTATCCTTAAAATAGCCTGAATTCAGACAACTTCTAGATAGACTTTGACCACCTCTTTTCAATTAGATCATCTTTAGAAGCTGAATTATTGGCTGAATTTTAGAGGTGATTTCACAGTGATAACCTTTCTCTTTTCTCCATATTATGGTGGCAGGTCAAAGCTTCTATTTGGATCCATATGCTTGCTCTTAAAATGAAATTTGTCTGTCAGTGGTGGAATTTCTTGCTGTCTTGGGATCATCAAAGCCCTAACCTCAGAGCTCCAGTACCATCCATTCCCTTCTCATCAGAGATGGAAAGTATTTAGACAGCAGCTTCCAAGAAATAAGAGAGTTCAGCTGAAACTGTGGAGAACACATAGATCTGTTGATTGAGAGGATGCCTCTTTCATTTTTTAAATTATTATTTTCTGGCTTTTGAACTTTGGTAGAAATTGCACCAGGAAGTGGACACGCCATAGCCAGCAGTCATGGCATCGATCACAGACTGCTGGGGGATTGAACCCACTGTCCTGGTTTTATACAATAGTTTTCAATAACTGCACAATAAGTCATGAGGTTCTTTGAGATGCGCCTAAAGGGTTGTTGCCCCTACCTATTCCATTGCATCTTTCAGTTTAAAGAGCAGGATTTTTATCTCGCTAAACAATGTAGCTGGAACCAGAAGGAGAAAGCTGGGTTTAATACAGGTGTCTTTTTCTTCCTTCCCAGTCAAATCTCTACCCTACAGTGGGTCTCCAGACTCCAGGAGAGATAGTCGATGCCAACTTTGGGCAGCAGCCATTTGTGTTCGACATTGAGGACTACATGAGGGAGTGGCGAGCGAAGATTCAGAGCACCATTAAGCGCTTTCCCATAGGAGACAGACTAGGCGAGTGGCAAGCCATGCTGCAGAAGTAAGTCACTGTTCTGGTGTTCAGCTTCTTTTGTTCTGCGAGGCTTTACATTCTTTTTTTTTTTTAATGCTAATTTGTGCTTTCTTAGACAAAAATTGCCAGTCAGTGCATTTTGCTCAAGTTGGTTTTACCCTCTGTTTTGTTGTTTAATAGTCTTCACTGTGTAGATTGCTGCTCTTTCAAATGTAAAAGTTATGGGAGAAGCTTTCAGCCGAAGACTGCATGAAAGCTTGTAGGAATGGAAGAACCTAGACTTGGAGGTGACATATGGCGGGGAGGGGAGTGGAGAGGACATAATAAAAACTCTAACATGGCAAAAAAGCCAGTATGTAAGTCAGCTGAATTCAGAAATGAAAGAGCAAGAAATAGCTTAAACCAAAGGCTTCCAAACCCAGCCTGGCTGAAAATGCAGTTATGGCACTTTATACATTTATGAATGTTGAATGCATTTCCCATTGCAAAAAGGATTGAGTGGAACTTGATGAGAACAATTGACAAGAGTTGTCAGAGGTCAGGAGCATCTTCTGCTTGAAGACAGAGGTGCCTAAGGCTCCACAGCTTGGAAACAGGTAATTGAGGGAGGTGCACTGCAGTTCTCTCTCAATCATTTACACCATGAAAAGCATGACTAGAAAGTGATTGTTCACTGTTTCTCAAAACACAAGAACTAGAGGAAAAACCTCTTCTGGCTTAAAAAAAAAATAATCACTAAATGTATGAAAATGTGGGACTTGCTGCTGCAAGAAATTGTCATGGTTTAAGTGGATTTTAAAAGATGCACATTTAAATATTCACAGTGATTCACAGAGGCCAATTCCATAGCTGTATTTTAAACCCTGAAGTCTTTGGCTGTTGCTTCTATCTCTGATTGCTTTTATTTGTGATTACAGATAACTCTATATTTCATGTTTTTATTATGTTCTTTCCCTAAACACCTGATGCTGGTCTCTGTCATCCAGATTTAGATGCAGCAATGATTGCATCCGTGTGATCATTCTTGTTTCCTGCTAGTCTTGTATTTAGCTATTTGCAGATAATTCAGGGCAGCCAGCAAAGCCCTTGAAAAGCAACTTGCAGAAGCTATTGAAAATAATAATGTTTTTCTTCAAGAAAATAAGGAGTAGGAGACCTGCCAGAGAGTTCGTAGGGCCTGTAGAGGATTGCAGCATAAAAAGACACCTTGGGGAAGATAAGACCACATCTAGTTGAATTATTTGCCTGTATGTCCAGAAATCAGGTATGTTGTTATGCTGGGACACTTATTTGTGAGGGACTTGTCAGAGGCTGTGTCTGGGATTTAAGCGTCTGTCAAAGAAGCACTGGAAGAAATAAGTGAGGGGAAGTGGAGAAAATCTCTGGGATCAGATATTTACCCAGAGTCCTAACAGAACCCAAGGAGAAAAGAGGTGAACTTGTGGCTGTGGAACAGGGTTTCTCTCCAAACTGCCTGAGGTCAAGAGAAGGGAGCATGGTGTGGATGGTGCCACATGTCATGAAGAGTTTCACAAGAGAGTGAGGCAGCGATGGGCAGAAAAAACCTTCATGTCTAGCTTGGACAAATCCATAGAAACACTACTGAAGGGTAGATGCATTTGGCACGTGGAGAAATAGGATGTGGGTTTGGCAATGAGGAGCCAGCAGACATGTGAATATAGTTCTTGGGTTGCTGTCTTTGTCTTGGAAGTCCAAAAGGCTTTTGAGAAGTTCCCGTGCTGCAAACTAAGGGGACACCGTGCAGCCAGAGGCAGAGGGCACATGTCCCATGTGGGCTGTGAGTTGTTTAAAAGAGACGAGAGGGAAGGTGTGGGTAAGGGATTGTCACCTTGGGAGGAGGAGACTCTTAGAGAGACTTGGATGTGTGCTGGTAGCACCTGTGGTGTTGAGCATGTTCAGAAATGGCTGGGAAGAAGGGACCCACAGGGAAGGAATGAGATCTTTGGGTTATGAGTTGTCACCTGCACTGGATGAGAGCACTGGTCTGTCAAGCTTAGTTTTATGAATATGTTAATAGCACAGGTTCCTGTACCACTGGGGAGTTTTTTCCTTTCCCTGGTGAAGGTGACTTTTTTTTGCCACTCCGTTGTTTAACTGAATAATTAGCTATGTTGGACCTTTCCTTTTGTCACATGGTAACTCAATTTGTTGGAGAGGCTTTGATGAAAGACTCTGTGAAATATCATTGGACAACCAAGTGGACTGCAGAAGTATCTTTTTTCTGCCTGCTTCCAGACTCCCTCCAAAAATGACACCACATTAGACAACCATGACTTCCCTTTATAGAAGGTGTTCATTCTTCTGCAGTAGGACCAGTTCATCCCTGTGTTTGTTGCTTGTGTTCTCCAGAATTGTTTCTTCTGACATGCATGGTGGAGGTGTCAGGGTCACCGCTCTGGAGTTCCTTGTGTCTGCTTTGGACTTCTTTTTAAGAATCGGCATCATGTTTCCCATCATCCTCCAGGTTTAGTCTGGGCTTGTACCTTATGTTAGTAGTTCAACTCTTTCAGGTTGGAGTTCCAAGCTCTCAGGACAATGTTTTCTTGTCCTGTGGCTTTGTTAGGATTCGTAGTATCTTATTTAATCTCTAACCGTGCAGCTAAGCATTTTTGTCCCTTCAGAAGCTTTCCTTCCTGACAGATCCTGAGAGGTGTCACTGGGAAGGTTTGCTGTAGGGAATGTCTCCTGGAGAGCAGGGGAAAAAATAACCTGGCAGAATTTTACACCGGTGTTACACTCCTGGATGTGCTGTCACCAGAGAGGCTGATCTGACAAGGTTTTTCAAGCGCTTGAAACCTGAAAGGGGGACCAACATGGGTAACTCGTCGTCTTTGTGTGTTGTTAGTTTTATAGGATTGCTAATCTTTTTAGTTTATGCCATGAAGAATCTGAATAGGAATTATCTGAGACTTGAGGTCACCTGATGTGATTGATAACGGGAGGAAGAATGGTGTAGATCCTTATTTCTGATAAAGTGTGGTACCATACAAAAGGAGGAGAACTTCATGTTACTTGTACAGAGAAGCCTGCAGTCAGACTGTTTTGAAGAAGAAGAGACACAAATGGTACAAACCTACCACCACTGTGGTCGCTCTAGGTGGGAGAAGCACCCCCAGATGCAGCCCAGAGATGACTGCTCCTGTGGTTTGAGCACTTTTGCTCTCAACAAGTTTCACCCGTGACTCCCAAGTGGTAAAAGCTATTCCTTTGGATTCCTGGGATTCTGAAAGATTTATGTTGTCCGCATGAACATGTTGCACAGGTCACACTGGACTGTGATAATGTTCCCCCAGGACTGTTTTCCTCTCTGTTCTGCCCGCCTGGATGGCTGTGTTCAGTGTTTCAGCCTGGCTGAGCCAGGGTGACCTGCCTGCTGTGTTCGGCAGAGGGATGCACTTGCTTACGCCTTCTGTGCCATGCCAAGGGCAGGGGCACGTCGTGTACCAACAGTGGTCAGGAGCACTTTGTTTTAAAACAAGTTTTAAAAATTACACGCCTGCTTACAATATTACACCTGAAAATTACTGCTGACTCATAAAATGCTTCTTTCTTTTACTGAAAGTAGCAAGTCAGTGGTGCGTTTGAGCTGTGACTTGACTGGATCCATACCAGATTCATGATGAGAAGGCTGTTTTGAGATTCATCGCTAGAAGCTTTGAAATCCTTTCCTGGCTTTTTAGGTTTTGTTAAAAATCCAGTGAGCTTCAACATTTACCCTCCATATCCTGGGAAGGCACAAGTGCTTTAGAAATGGTCTGTTCTGAAAGGCATTTTTGTTGTGTTTGTTTTCTGGCAATGATACTATCACCCCTTCCCAACACTTTTTGAAAATACAACTTTAAAAGTGTGTTATTGTTTGTAAAATCAATACTGACAGTGTACTCTTTGTAAATCAGCAAATAAAAGTATCTGTGAATGTGTAAATTCATAAGGAGAATTGACTACCAAAGATATAATCACTGGCAAAATAAATGATGGAAGAAATGCAGGACCAGAATCTTTTTTTTTGAGATCTACTTGAAAGCCATGAGCCTCTCTGAGGTTCGTATTTTGTATCTGTATAGGATGTCACTGGCAGTAATGCAGTATTAAGCTCTTACAAGTGACCCTTGGACAGTAGTCATCAAATACATAAATACCTTGTATGCATTTGGAGTATTTTTTTTCCCATAAGGTGAATTTAGAGCCTCCCTCCTGTTTGCTGGGGATGAGGTGCCTGTCTTGTAAATTTACATTGTATGGACCCAAAAGTACGACCATAGTTATGTCTTAAGCAAGTTGAGTTTGGTCACTGAAATTGCTACTTCTGTTGTGTTGGTTTTTTTCTTCACTGTGATTACCCCGTTTTACCAATGCTTCCTTGCCTGTTTGTATTTTCTTATTTTCTAGTATGGTTTCATCGTATTTGGTTCATCATGGGTACTGTTCAACAGCGACCGCCTTTGCCAGAGTCACGGACACCACAATCCAGGAAGAACAGACCTCAATAAAGAACAGACAAAGTAAGTCTCTTGGGGGGTCATTCCCAAAGCGTGGAACGTTGGCCACATGTTACCTTCGGGACTCTGGAATTAAGTGCTGTAGAAGTAGAAAAGTTATTCCAGGAGTGTACAAAGGGGTCTGCACCACACTGCTGACTTTGCTTTGCTGCCTGTGGGCCTGTAGAGCTTGGGGACCACTGCTGGGAGGACTTTTGCCATCATCAGTGTGTCCCCTCTGCCATCTTTGCCTGAAGAACTGCCCTATTCTTTCCTTTGCCTGTCTGCTCTGAGAAATTACCTGCATGCTTGATGGTGTTGAATGTGCTAAGTTTTCCTCATCAACTTGGTTAATTTCCCTCAGCCTTGTTGAAAATCAATAGCTGAATCCTGGAAGAGATGAGGTGACTCAGCTTGGAGTCCAGCAATTTGACACATCAGGCTAAACGTAATATCTAGGGCAGAAGGTGCTTTCTTGGAGGTAGTGCCAAATTGGTGAATAGAATTCTTACCTTGGACTTTACCTGAGCTGAGGTCACCATGCACCAGAGATCCATTTAGATTTGGGCTCTTCAGTGCAGTCTGTTGCAGCAGGGGCAGCTTCGTTAGCATGAT